>NC_080675.1:144269253-144899334 GCF_030445035.2 Dasypus novemcinctus
CCCCCACACCTGCTTTCTGTTTGGGAGTTTTCTGCTCTAATAGTAGTGAAACTCAGAGCCTTTTCTCATCTGTTGCATTATCGGTAGTTCATGGAATTGTCAGGAGCACAGAAATGCTGAGGCAAACAATTTTTCACAGAGGCCCATCAACCCCTGATATGCACTTTTTAAATGACTTAAGGGGCTCCTCATCACAATGAAGAATGGCTGTGCTGTCTCAGCAACACCCCCATATCACAGAATACCGCTTCTATGATTAACCAGCCCAGATCCTCAGATGGCCTTGTAAATAGCTCGTTGTCTAATCCTCCAAGGACAAGCAACAATTTATACTGGATGAGAGTAGATAAGAAATATGATTTCATTAGTTTTGTTATCTGTTGAAGTTCTCTGGGGAAGACAGACTGATAAAATTATATGGGCTGCTTACATTTTGGTACATTAATTACAAGCTGGACTACAAAATTTGTTTTTTGGGGGGCAACAAACTGACAGTGTTAGTATACCAGCAAGGCCTTTGACTTCCGTTTCATCTTCAGTTTTGTGGTGAAAAAGGGTACAAAGTTTAAATACCTCTTTTCTACTAATGCTGAAGACATAATGGCCATTAAATTCTTATAGATAGTAAAATAACGTTCTCAGTTTAGCTCAGAAATAGTTGAAAGATGATTAATTTGAAGGACTTTTAGATTATTTAGTCTTTGCTTATGTTGTTTTTCATCATGGTTAATGATGAAAATGAAGTGTTAAATAGCAGAATAAGATAAATAAATGTTTCATAATGTTTTTGTAAGCTTGGTAAACTTTAGTCTACATTGTACACTTTTGGAAAGTGTTACAAATTAAAAATTTAAAACGGTTTGCAATACACTGATGTGGAAGTTTCTAATGTGAAATGAAAGTGAGTTCAAATATATTAATTATCATTAAGACATACATATTAGATGGCTATTGTGGACATACTTTTGTCAAAATCATTCCAGAAAATCAAGAGTTGGCAAGGGTGAGTTGAAGGCCTCACTGGGAAGATGTTTTTTTTAATACAATTGTTCTCAGGTTTTTTCTTCTTAATGTCTTAATTACATCTAAGAGATTTGACATACTCTCATTGCTTAACAATTGCTCACCTTGGCACTGTCTCAAAAGGGACTCTGGGTACCGAGGCCACTCTCCCCTGCATGAGAACTATTTCCTACTTTAAAACATTATCATTGTTATAAAACTTGAGTGTGTTTGAATGAGGCAATTTAGGTCAACTTTTTTTTGCCCTTCAGCCATTGACGTGTTTAATTTTCAGTTAATTTCAGTTTTTAGAAAGTAACTCTCGAAAGAAATCAATTTGTGATTGGAAGTGGAAGTTGTGGGATGTTTAGAGGCTTTTTGAGTACAAAGGGGGTTTTAAATATGTGGCCCACTGCAGTCTTTCCCACAGTATTTTTTGAGGAAACTCATTCCTTTGAGGATGAGAAGGTGAGGCAGAATAGAGTGGTTTATCAGATAAGTTTGAGAAAACCTTCATTTGTATCTATTGTGTTCCACACTTTGTCCATGACCCCCCACTTTTTATATATGAAAACCTATTCTATATTTAAGCACTTATATAACAATATAATGTTCAATGTCATTCAATGTTTAATGTCAGCTTCTAATTTTCTAGTCAACAATTCATAATGGTTGAAGATGGGAAAGACCTGCCCAAATTCACAGAAATTCTTCCAACTTACACTAATGTCTGAATTTCTTGAACTGTGTGGAGAAAAAATAAAATAAAATTTATTTATTATAATAAGGTTGTCCTGTCTCTCATTTGATCTGGTTGTGTTTCACCTACCACACTGCAAGCAAACATATTTATTCACCAGGAGAAATAGGTCCTTGTACAAGTGTGCACTGTTAAATATTCAATGAATATTCCTTTAGTGCCTAGGATGTATAGGCTGACACTCTTCTAGGATCTGTGGATACAGAAGCAACTGTACTTCCCTTGTGGAACTGATATTCTTGTTGGGCAGTCAGGCAAAATTTTAAGATAAATTCAAATCATGGCAAGTGCTATAAAGAAAAGTATGGGGACGCAGATGTAGCTCAAGGGATAGGGCTTCCGCCTACCATATGGGAGGACCTGGGTTTGATCCCTGGGACCTCCTGGTGAAAAAGAAGAGAAAGTGTGCCTGCATGGCAAGCCAGTGCCTGTGTGGTGAGCCCGTGCCTGCATGGTGAGCCAAGTGCCCACATGGTGAGAGTGCCCAGGTGGTGAGCCAGTGCCCGTGCAAGTGAGTCACACAGCAAGATGATGATGCAACAAAAGAGAGAGAAAGGGGAGAGTCAAGGTGAAGCACAACAGAGACCAGGAACTGAGGTGGTGCAGCTAACAGGGAACCTCTCTCCACATCAGAGGTCCCCAGGATCGAATCCTGGTGAATCCTAGAGGAGAAAAAATGAGAAGAGAAGACCAAAAAGAGAAATAGATACAGAAGATCACACAGAGAATGGATACAGACAGCAAAATAAAATAAATCTTTAAAAAAATTTAAAAAAAGAAAAAGGAAAAGCATGGCAATGGAATAGAGAGGAGTGGGTTAGGGCAGGTGAGATTGGATGGTGACTCTGATCACCTGAAGTCTGAGGAGACTTAATAGGCAAAAAGGAGCCAGCCTTGCCAAAGTGCAAGAGGTGGTGCTGGTAGTGTTTCAGGACCGGGCAGTGGTAAGTGGTAAGTGCAAAGTCCCAGTGCCAGAAGTTTTCCTATTGGAAGGATGGAAATCTCGCCACTCATTTCTGAAAAATGAGAACTCCAGAAGACATCTGGATGACTTGATTTTTTAAGAACCCTGGAATTTCTGAGTTTTTTTCCTGGGCAATTGTGTCTTAGGGGCTTTCTTGTGCTCCCTTGGCTTGTATGGAATGTTTACTGGTATCAATTGCATTCCAATTAAATAGAGTCATCACTCCCATTCTTGTAATGCCAAGCAACAGATTTGTAAAACTGACTTAACTTTTGCCTCCTCCAGAACACAAAGTTGAAAGGACCTCAAAGTTCATTTAATCCAACATTTCTAAAATTTGCTTGGTGATGTAAAATACACATTGTTAGGTCCAAACCTAGGTGAGGGTCACAGAGATTTGGATTTTTAGCAAAAGGCCCAGGTGATATTTAACATTAAAAGAGAGTTTAAGAAGCAAAGAAGAGATGCTAACTTCATCTCAGGAGGCACATGCTCTCTTAGTTCCATTATGGGCAATGTTAACTTTGGTCATGTGTCTGCCAGAGTTATCCACTAATTTTCCCTTGTAATTATTAAGTAGCTTGTGGGAAGATCCTTTGAGACTAGAATCTTGTTCCTCAAACTTCCACCTGTGAGTTTTAGTATCCATTGCTGATTTATGCTTGAATCAGTTATAATCATTGCTGGATGGTAATTTTCTAATTTCATCATTCCTTATACATCCATGAACTGGCTTTCTACTGTAAAGAAGAGTTTTTAAATTCATTATGTATGAGTGTGTATTTATGTCATTATGGACTCATGGATCCTTTATGCAATAGGTTATAATCCATTACTACCATTATTCATTCTCATGTTTGGATTTTCCCAGATTCGGTGAGTGGAAATCCCTTCAACCTGGCTCCTATGATTTAAAAAAATTATTTTATTTTATTTATTTATTTAAAAAAAAATTTTTTAGGAGGTACCAGGGATTAAACCCAGGCCCTCATACATGTGAAGCAAGCACTCAACCATTGAGGTACATCTGCTCCTCCTATGACTTTTTAACATGTCTCTCTCATTCTTTGAGCCCTTCCTCACCTTTTGACATGAAAGATGCTTTAAGCTCTCAACTTGTACATTCCCTACTTCAGTCCTGGAACTGGCCAATTCTCCAAGGAGCTACACCATCTGTTAGTGGAAAATGGTACTTAGAAACGAAGATTTGGGCATATGGAGTGCTCAGTGCTACTGGGATGTCATTCTATGCCCTCTCAGGGATTACAGCTGAGAAACAGATGTATATATATATGCATATACATAACCAAACATGCATTGTTAAGGGTACATTATATAATTCATCCCTACATGCATCTTTATTCACTTTTATATCTATTTATCAGGCCATGAGTTCACACTGATACCTCTAATTCCAATCCAAATGCACACAGGATTTATTCTATCCTTCCCCCTATTTGTAACTCCCTTCTCTGATACTGGGAAACCTGGCTCCAATTATCCATAATATATTTACTTATTTGCTTAATTCTAGAATATACAGAATGTCACTTCAGAATTACTAATCCATGCCTGTGCAAAAAAGAAGCCCATTAATTAGAATTAAAAAATAATTCAAGTTCTTTTTGACTTACACCTGTGGAAATTACTTAGGTTAGTTATCTATCCCCCTCTGTTTGAGTATGTTAACATATGACGCATCATTTGGTTTTTCTTAGTATTCACTGTTACTGTCTCCTTCCCCTAAGCCTGTTGATTTTACTTTTTGAGTATATAAAGCATTAATATTCAATAATTCATTTTACAAATGGCCTGGGAAGAAAAGTCACCTGGCTTGGAGATATGGAACAACATTTTGACAGCTACTGAGTAAATGGCAGGGCCAAGGAGGAAACTGAGTTATGTTGGGTGTGTCTAAATTTCCAGTGCAGTCCTATTTCCATCTTGCCACCTTCCCTCTAAAACTCTAGGCTTTAGCAGTTTCTCATCATTGGTGTTTATTTTCCCACAGCTGGACTTGCTTATCTGGGTGCTTGCATTGATTTATAGTTTCAAATCTGTGTAATGTCAATCCTCTTCAGTGATATGATTTCATAAGACCCACCCAGTCCAGTTTGGAAGTTTCTTAATTAAGCCTCCTCATGCAAGACCAGCAATCTTACCCAAGAGAGATAAAACACATGTCCACATAAAAAACCTCTATGCAAATTATTATAGTAGTTTCATTCACAATCAACAAAAAGTGGAAACAGCCTTAATGTCTGTTAGTCACCCAAAAGGGGTGCTGATACAAAATACCAGAAATTGGTTGGTCTTGATAAAGGGTATTTTGGGTAGGAGCTTACAAGTACCAGGCCATAAAGCATAAGTAACTTCCCTCACCGAAGTCTATTTTTACATGTTGGAGCAAGATGGCCGCTGACATCTGTGAGGGTTCAGGCTTCCTGGGTTTCTCTGGGCTCAGCTCCTGTTTTCTCCACAAGGACTATGGAGGCTCTCTAGGCTTTGCCTTTCTCCACAAGGTCAGCTGTAGACTACCAGGCAAACGACTCTGTCATCCCCACCCACCAAGGGGTAGAGACTCAACGCTCTAATCATAACTCAATCATGCTGAGGTTACAGACCAGATTACAAATATAATCCAGTATCTATTTTTAGAATTCATAACCATATCAAACTGCTACACTGTCCAACAAGTGAATGGAAAAATTGTAGTGCATCTTTATAACGGAAATTACTCGAAATAAAAAGGAAACAAATTACTGATACAAGGAACAACATAGAGGAATCTCAAAAACATTAAATGAAAGAAGAGACATTCTGGAAAAGGCAAAACTATAGGGAGGATGGCAATAGGAGGCCTGTTAGGGTACTGTTGCAGTTCTCCAGCTGAGAGATGGTAGGGGCTAAGAGGATGTAGATGAAAGTGAGATGTTTGAAGGCTGTTTAGGAGGTAGAATTGGCAGGTCTCCACTGAGAGGGAGCAGGTTTGGAGGAAGAGATTAGAGTGAGTTCTATGTAGTGACTGTAGGACAACTAAGTGGAGAATTCAGAAAGTAGTTAGATCTGTGGGCCTAAGGCTTAGAAGAACAAACATTCAGCCGTGATAGTGTCTAAAAGTGCCTGGGGAGAGGAAGCAGCTAGTGACCATGTCAGAAACCTAAGCCATAGCATATATAAGAGAGGAAAGGAAATTCACAAATGAGCCTAAGAAAGAAGGGCTAGAGTGCTAGGAGAAAAATAAATGCATGGTAAAAGAGGAAAAGGCAATATTAGTGTTGCTGAGAGATCAAGTAAGATTAGGGCTGGGAAGGGTAAATTCATTTTAGTAACAAGAGGGTGGTGATCTTGTTGACTAGAGTTTCAATGGAGAGGCTGAGGCAGAAATCAAACTGAGGCACAACCAGAAGCCAACCCCAATTCTTAAATTTATATTGATCCCAACCTCTCACTTGTTGACAAATTCCTAAAGGATCAAAAGACTTAAACATAAAAAACAAAAACAATAAAAGGATTAGGGAAAATATAGGAGATTTTTAAAAAGTAATCTCAGAATGGGAAGGCTTTTTCCTAGTATGACACTGAAGGGAGAAGACAAACATTTGGGTACCTTAAATTTTTTTCCAAGCTGTCAAAAAACAAACAAACAAACAAAAAACCATCATAAACAAATTAAAATAAAAACCAAAATATGAACCAGAAAATATTTGAATTCATATTTTTGGATGAGGACTAGTTTCCTCAATATATGAAGAGCTTCTATAAATAAATAAGAAAAACTAACAACCTAGTAGAACAGTGGCACAAAGGATACAAACATTTCATAGAGAAGAAAACATAAATGACTCAAATGTGAATGGACATCCAGCCTTTTTTATCATAAAGGAAATGAAAATTTAAACTGCAACGTGATTTTCCCCCAACTATTAGGTTAACACCTATTGAAAAGTTTGTTAACACTTTCTTGTCTGAGAGGTATGGGGAAAGAGGTACTCTCATAAATGGCTGGTGGGAGTGTACATTGGGATAACCTTTATGGAGGAGAATTGGGGAATGTCTATGAAATATTACTCAGTAATTTTGCTTCTAAGAATGTATTTATACATTATAAAATAATGTATTTCAAGTTTATTCACTGTAGCACATATTGTAATAGCAAAGATTGGAACCATCCTAATGTCCAACAATATGGGTCAAGGATATGAAACTACGCCTATCCTTACCATCGCCACATTCCTGTAGGAAGATAGGGAGAAGGAACTAAAGTTCTGTAAGAGCACAGACATAGATGCATATTTGATAGTCATTAGTTTAGAGGCCAAGGTTGAAAATGTGAAATAAAATCAATTTATCTAAGAAGGGAACAGGAAATGGAGGTGGCTCAAGCAATTGGGTGCCTCCCTCCTGAATTGGAGTTCCCAGGTTTGGTTCCCTGGTGCCTCCTAAAGAAACAAGGAAGAAGAACAAAGACATCAAGTGCAAACGAGGAGGGAAGGGAGAAATAAATAAAAATAAATCTCTCCTAGGTGTTCATCAGCTGATGAATGATAAATTGTGATGTATTCACATGATGGAATATTATGCAGCTGTAAGAAGAAATAAGGTCGCAAAGCACATGAAAACATGGATGAATCTGGAGAACATTGTTGAGTGAAGCAAGCCAGACACAAAAGGACAAATATTGTATGACTGTGTTACTATGAATTCATATATTGTGTAACATATTGTATGATTCAAAAAAAATTTTATATGTATCCATTATATTTAATTGAGAAATGTATATTTTTATTCAGCGGTTTTCTTTTTAAATTATTGTTTATATTTTCAATTATTAAATGTAAAAAATAAAGTTTAAAAAAAAGAAGGTAGGTTTTGGAGGTTATTTCTTAGGAGCAATGACCAAATTTTATTTATCTCTTTATGTCCGGGATTAAACGCAATTAAGAATTTGATAAAATTACGAATATATATATATATATGAAAGAGTTGCAGGAATCAGGGAGGGAGAACCCAGGAAAGGTGAATCAGAGAGAGAAAGAACGCCAAGGTGATGTGGGAACATGGAAACCAGAGAGGGAGACTCGAGGGTTGCTGACCTCTGAATAAAACCTGGAATTGGTCTTCCATTGGACTCCTTGTGATGCCGGAAAAATAAATCCTCAGTTTCCTCATCGGAAGGGGTTGAATTTCATAATCGATGAGGTCTGCCCTCTGATCCTGCAGCTCTGACTCCCAGACTCCTCTCGACCGCTCGGCGTCGGTCGCCTTGGAGACGAGCGCCACTTCCGGCAGAGCTGACCCTTCCTCTGAGGCCCCGCCCCTTCCCCGCTGGAGGGTGCCGATTGGCCTGTTTGAAATGCGCCGGGCGCGAGCGTACCTGGGTTCGCAGGGGCGCCGCCGGGCTTTACGGACAGGCGCGCCAGGCGGCGGGGTCTTTCCCGCGGTGCGTCCCAGGCTCCCGCAGTGTACGCCTGCCCGCCTCATCGAGCCCGGCGTCCCGCGCGCGCCTTTGGGCTGCGCGTATCCTTGCTGCCATGAAGCCAGCGTGAGTTCCTGGCCCGGGGGGCAGGGAGGGCGGGCAGTCTGGGCGGGAGTCGCGGACCCGTCTCCTCACGCCGTACCCCGGCCATGGGCCGCACAGTCAGGACGGGGACCCCGCGCTGCTCCCGCCGCGGCCCCCAAAGTGGGAGCTTCCACGCGTGGCGGCTCAGGATGACGGCCAGGCGCGGCGTCCTCCAGCTCCCGCCAACCCGGAACCGGGGGCGCCTGCTGTCCCCGCCCGGACCGCGGGAAAGTCGGCCCGAAGTCGGGGGGTGGTAGGTTATGTTGTGACCCCGGTTCCTGTTAGCCGGGTTGTCATCCCCTTGGCTCCAGTCCTGCCTCCCCCGACCCTTTCTCAGCTCCCCTTTTCCCTCCCTCGCCGCCCGCGCCCCACATTGCATTTGCAGAGTTAGTGCGTGTCGGGAGGCGACTGGCCTCGGGACTCTTCTCTCTGGTTAGGTCGAGTGTCGCGCAATAGGAGTTGGCAGTTGGCTAGTTGCTCTCAGTCCCTGGAGAGCGCCGGAATTCCTGAGCACTGCGTGCTTTTCTTGGCCCAGCTTGGTTGCCTGGGAGCTAAGACCATCACCTTATTTGGGCGAGTTACTTTTGCCCCATTCTCTGGTCGCAGGCAATCTCCGCCCTCGTACACAAACGCCCACGCCCACATTTCTCTCCAAGAAGGTGATACGTTTTCGGAGGAGCTTAATTTCTTGATTATTGCTGGAGAAAGAAGTACTTTGCATGCACAGAAGTTCGTTGTCTTTATAATTATCATCATCATTTAGCTAGTCGTTTGCAGAAGGCAACTTGTTTTATTGAGGCCAAAGCCAAAACCTTAAGAACAAAAAAGACATGAATTTAAGTAAACCTACCCCAATATTTTGTCCCTAAAAAGACTAATTTGCTTCTGTTTCATATGGGAAAATGTTGAGAAAAATTATCTAATAAGCTACAGTCGAAGTCAGTAATTTCACTTAATTTTTCATCTAGTCTGTATACAAATGGGGGGGGAATGTGGTATGATAGAGAAATGGTGAGATAAAATATCTTTTTCTATTGTCCTTAAGGTAAGAGAACAAGAAATTTGCAATTTGGGACCACTTTTTGGGGACAGAGGGTGGTAGTTTTGAGAATTAAATCATCAATTGTTCCTTGAACATATAGACAAATCCTGAAATAATTTTAATAATTTATTGAAGTTAATCACTTGTCACTCTTCCTTGGCAATGACTATATACAGTGTGTGTGCTTGTGCACCTATGTAAATGCCTTAAAAATAAGTGTGGCCAGTTATCTGTTGAATTTTTTTTCTCAAGATTTATAGTGCCTCTTTAATACCTCAAGAAAATATGCAAGCTCTTTTAAATATAGAATTAATCAAAGAGTAAGTAGGTACATTTGGAACCAAGAATATATTCTAAACAAAAATTTAATTACTTTTGGATTACGCATGCCACAAACACTCTTCTACTAATGCAATTTATGATTTATTATTCATGTTATTTGGGGGGCGGTGTTTGGACCTGCTAAGGAATAATTTTATAAACCCTAGGAAGGTTGTCTTTGAGTGAATTAAGCTGAGGTTTCTGTCTGTTGGTGTTGAACTGAAACATTTTTTATCTATGTCCAGAAGAACTAAGACACCCAGGAAACCTCTAGTGAAGAAAGGATCCCAGACGAACTTTAAAGACCCAGTTGGGGTAAGGGCACTTTAGGATTTGTGTGTATGTGTTTTCTTCAGGCCACTTTTCTTATGTGGAAGAAATGAGAGAAAAGATGTGGAAGTGGAGTCAAAGAATATTTAGTAGTTAAAAAGATTGTACTAAATTGCATAAGGCTGGTTCTAGCTGTGAAATTTTGTTTCTGTGTAGGATTCGTTAGTCCAGTAAGATGAGATTTTGGTTGTCAGTAATACACCTCTTAAAACTAATTGTAATTTGAAATACTAGATAATTAAAAATACTCTTCAACCAGGTTCGTGCCCTCTGGGATGGCGGAAACATCCTGATTGGATGAACGAGCATCCTCTACCATCTTGGGACTGCGGAGAGTAAATAATAGCAAGCTTAGTAAGGAAAGCTCCAAACTATGCTTCTCTAGTCCAATTTTCATAAATTTTATAAAGACTGGTTTAGAATTCCACCTAAGGTCTGCTCACAATCGGAAGGACTTCAAACTGGTTTTAGGCTTGTGAACTTGTTTTTAAAATCAAATGGCAAACAAGTTACCTCTCTAAGGTATGTTAAAACTTTAACTGGCACTGGTCTGTGTCTCAGGTCTGAGTTGAGGGAACTAGATTCTTTGCACACAACTGAACCAGGATTTCTTCAACCCTGTCTTGCTTAAGGAGACAACACATTTCAGAATTTGTACTGATTTATTTAATAACTGTTAGGTTATTGAGTAACTGTAGGGTAAGCTGGCAAGTTTTGACATCCAATTCTTAAAAAATTTAACAAATTTTAAAATAATTCTCTGTGTGATATGTTAATTTTTAGATTGATTTTATATTATTAGTAATAGAATATTTGTATACAATATAATTGTGAAAAATAGCTGCAATTTTGTTATCAGAACTTATATGAATTTCATGTACATTGAAAATTTTTTCTCACATTTAATCTATCTGCATTTGACAATCTCAGATAGTTGATATTGGTTTTCAAAGCTCTGTGTTTTATAGCTCTCTTAAATTGAGAGGCCAATTGTTTGTTGAATGAATGAATGGCAAAACTTAAAAATTAGGCAAAAAGTCAGCCATCATTCTTAATGCCCCTTCTGTCTTTTCAGGTATACTGTAGGGTACGCCCGCTGAGCTTTCCTGACCAAGAATGTTGTATAGAAGTGATCAATAATACAACTGTTCAGCTTCATACTCCTGAGGGTTATAGACTAAACCGAAACGGAGATTATAAAGAGGTAATTCCTGTTGTACCCAAGTTGTTTTTACTGAAAATGTTGTTTCCTAAATGAGTTTTTCATTTTTTTGATTTAACAAAGTTCAGGCATGATCCCACTATTTTTGAAAGACTTATTTCACTATAGCCAGAAGATCTCAAGTGCTTTTGGCGTGTGGGGTGTACAGACACATCTTTGGAACACTGGAGTTAGTGGATAGCTTTTAGGGAATAATTTCTTATTACTGGGTGTTTTTGTTGCTTTTTAAACTATGTTTTAGGGATAGTTTAATATGGAATGATGCATACGTATGCTAGGCCAGCCATCCACAATATGTATAACTTTATGTGAAAAGATTAAAATCACATTTAATAACAGGCATCGTCTACTCGTATCTTTTAGGAAATGTTTTCAGTTTTAATTAAATACTGAACAAAATGAATTCATTTCACCTCAACATTTTGTGCTCAACTGGTAGTTGGAGGTTGGAAGGAGATTTAAAAAACTGGGGAAGACACCCTTGCCTTTATAGAGCTTGCAACATAGTTGAGAAAACACATGGTAAAACAAGTAACCCTCATATAAATAGGGCAGAAAAACAGGTGTGCTAAAGGTTTCTAATTTTGACTTATTCCTTTGCCCACACTACCCTCAATGAGATTGCTCTTCAAAAGGCCACCAGTGGCCTTTTTGCTGCTGAATTTGATGTGCACTCCTCTGTCCTTATTATGATCTATCTATTCTCAATACTAAACTCAAACATCCAACCACTTACTTGCCATCTTTGCTTTGATGTCACATTTCTATCTCAAATTTTACATATCCATAAAAGGAACTCTTGACTTTTTTCCCTCTAATCACTTCCTCATCTTAATAAAATTACATTGTCTGACAAATTGCTCAAGCCAGAAACCTTGTTCCTACCTTTCTTTTGCCCCTCTTCATATCCAGTTCATCAGCAGATTCTATCAGTTCTGTTCCAAAGTTCCAAAGTATATCTTGAAACTGTCCTTTCATTTCTTTCTCCACTACCAATACTCCAGTTTTGAGCCTCATTATTAATCACCGAGACCAATGCTTCTCAAACTGTTTGTGAAGGAACGGCTTTTTTATTTTCAATGCATCACAGGTTGATAGTTATGCAGCTTGCAATATGTGGAATTAACATGTGAGTAAGACAACACTTAGCTGGTTTGTCATCTGTTCAGTGAGATGAGTCTGTAGTCATGTGGTTAGATATTACAGTGATATAAAATGGCTACAAATGTTTCTAAACATTTAGTCTCAACCTCTTTAAGCACTAGTCACAGACAGATACTGGATTGAGTAGCACCAACATGACCATAGCATAGCTTAACTGCCTGCTTCCATTCTGAATCCTTTCCTCTAATCCATTTTCCACAAAGCAGCCAGAGTGTTCTTTTAAAGCATAAATCAGATCTCATCATTTTCCTGTTTTAAACCTTTCAAGTAATCAAGACTTTAAATTGCAAAAAGGCCTAGCATAATCTGTCTCCCGTTTATCTTTTCAGCCTCATCTCCTAGTACTTATCCAATCCTCTGATTCTGTGGATGAGTCAGCATCATTCCTCAAAGACATTCCCTCTCCTCAAATCGGGCCTGTCTTGACTACCCCATAAGTAACACCCTACCCCTCTCCCTCTCCCCTGGTTTAATCCTGTGTATTTGCTTCAAAGCACTTACCTCAATCTATAGTCATTTGTTTATTGTCTTTCTTCTGTTATAATGTAAGCATCTAAGGGTATATGACCCTTATCTGTCCTTTTCACCAAATACTCAATAAATGTGGATTGAGCATGATCAAATGGTCCAGGAAGTCTTCGTGAAGGAGCAGACCTTTGAGGATGGGAACTAGTTGAAATTGATTTCCTGGATTTTACTTCTTTATTAAAGTACATTTTGAACATGTATAAATGGTATAAAAGATTTGGTGGGTATTCAAAATTCTTACTACCTTGGAATGGGGGCCAACACTGTGTATTACAAAGATCATGGGACTAGAAATGGCTTTAACAGTGATTAGCTCTGTGGGCTTGTGCAAGTTCCTCCTCTGAGCTGGAAAGGAGGGTTTGTTAATGAGGAACTTCAGGTGAAAGTCCAGTCTTTTTGCCCTTTTCATTCTAAGAATCTTTTAGTTCTAAGAATCTTCATTCTTTTTGTGAACTCTGAAGCTTGTCTTATAGTATTCAAATAAAAAGTTTCACAAGGTTACTGTTTGCCTGGCTGAAGTAGGTGTGCCATCTTGGACAAGTTAACCTGTTTCCTCATTTATAAGATAAGCATAATTACTAGTATCTACATTAGAGGTTGTAAAAATGAAATGATACACTATTGTGCTTGGGTGGTGTTTGGACATGCTAAGTGCCAAGTTGCTATTGTAATATATTTATTTGAACACTAATCTGTATGTGTCTATTATAGCTGCTATTATAATATATTTGAACAGTAGTCTATAAACATCTCCATTTTAGAGAGAAAATTGACAATTCTGAAAACCAGTTCTTACACTAATATAACAGCAGAATGAATTTAAGGTGAAGGGCATAAAATAAGGAAAAGTAGGACATTTTATAATGGCAGGGTATAATTCTTAATAAATTCTAATGAATATACCTATACCAAATAACCTAGCATTGAAATTCATGAAGCAAAACCTGCAAGAAACTCAAGAAATCTGCAGAAACAATTGCAATGTCTATAGTCCAGTATAATTAGAAAATAAATAATACAAATAAAAACACTAGTCCCTTGGCAATTATGACATTTTTAAATTTAAAAAAACAAGAGAAGCCAGTGTAGCTCAGTGGATGAGCACCTGTTTTGCATGTATGTGGGCCAGGGTTCAATCCTCAGTACCTCCTAAAAAATAAAAATAAAATTTAAAAAAATCCCAAATCTAATTTTCCAAATAGAAGTTTGGTAATATTTTTGGTAATTTGGTTATGCTTTAAAATAATCACATTTTGAAAGAGATTTGCTAATTGACATATTCTTGCTTTCTTAATTGTCACAATTTTATTTAAAATTTATTTTGTATAAGAACTCAGAGATAAGATCTTTTTTCTGGTCATAAAATATGATCTGTCAAAACATTTGGTTTTATACTGCTGTGTCATTTTAAATGGCACATTTACAATGAAGAAAATAGAAAGCAATAAAATTATATATGAAATAACGCTTGTAGATTTTCACAAATCTGTTACTGTGATTCAATATAATACCTTTTTGATCTTTGTCAATTAGAATAAAATCAATTTTAGTCTATGAACCAGTAGTGGATTTAAGACTTTTCTACATTCTCTTGGGTAGTTATGACTAAAAATATTTACCAGTTTATAATTAATATAATTTAGGTATGTTACAACATTTGAGTGTGCCAATAAGAAACAGGATTCCAGGTGTAAAAGCCAGGCCATTCATGTTTATCTTTGTGTATCTTGATCTTAAATGTTCATAAATAACTTATTAATAAGTTTGAACTATTGTATTTCTAGCCTAGTTATAAGGAAATTCATACTCCATTTACATTTTATTTTTTCCCACCTTACAGACGCAGTATTCATTTAAACAAGTGTTTGGTACTCATACCACCCAGAAGGAGCTCTTTGATGTTGTGGCTAACCCCTTGGCAGATGACCTCATTCATGGCAAAAATGGTCTGGTTCTTGAATTTTTGTTGGATTTTTCTTTTCTCCCCTTTTGTTAAAACTTTTTGGTCTTTATGTATTTGATTTATGTTTGGAGTTGAGAATTTAGATTTAATTTGTAGGGATGATGTTAAACCTGCTTTTTTTAGCTGATTTATTTTTAGTATGTTGTAATACAAAGAAGAGATATTACAAGTTGCAGACTTTTAGATTTGACTGATTGTGACTTGCTATATTGTAGGTCTTCTTTTTACTTATGGAGTTACGGGCAGCGGAAAAACTTACACGATGACCGGTTCTCCAGGGGAAGGAGGGCTGCTTCCTCGTTGTTTGGACATGATCTTTAACAGTATAGGGTCATTTCAGGCTAAACGATATGTAAGTGTAATTATTTTATGTTGTGACCATTTCATTTACAGACACAGGGACTAAGAAACCTATGGATGCAGTAGGATTAAGGGATCAATTTTGAAAACCTCAAATATGCTCGAATATGAAATATTTTTCTATTTCTTAAACACATTTCTTATTTAAGTCAAATTAAAAAAAAATAAACATTTGGTCTGATTTTTGCCCCTATTTCAGGTTTTTAAATCTAATGATAGGAATAGTATGGATATACAATGTGAGGTTGATGCCTTGTTAGAAAGACAGAAAAGAGAAGCTCTGTCCAATCCCAAGACTCCATCTAGCAAGTAAGTAATTATATTTGTATATAATACTGACCTAAGGGGTGTGGAATTTTGTCACATGGTTTCCATAGACAGAGGAATTGGTGAATGTTAAGTGGGGAAGTTGGTCCAGCATTTGTTTTCCCCTTGGGAACATTTACTTTTTAAAAAAAATATTTATTTCTCCCCACCCCCTCTTTGTTTACATTTGGTGTATTTGCTCATCTTCTCTTTTGTTTGTTTCTTTAGGAGGCATGGGAAACTTAACCCTGTATCTCAGATGTGGGAGGGAGGTGCCTAATTGCTTAAGCCACCTCTGTTCCCTGCTTTGTTGTGTCGTTCATTATGTTTTTTTTCTTGTGTCTCTTGTCATGTCATCTTGTTGTGTCAGCTTACCATGCCTGCCCGCTGCGCCAGCTTACTGTCTTCTCTAGGTGGCACCAGGAACTGAACCACAGACCTGCCTCCCATGTAGTAGGCAGAAGCTCAATTGCTTCAGCCACATCCATTTCCCATGGGATCATTTACTTTTTTTTAAAAGTTTTTTTCTTCCCCTCCCCCTCCCCTGCCCTGTCGTGTGTGTGTGTGTGTGTGTGTGTGTGTGTGTGTGTGTGTGTGTGTGTGTATGTGTGTGTTTTGTTTTGTTTTTTCTGTCTGTGTCCATTCACTGTATCACCTTCTGTATCTATTTCTCTTTTTGTCTTCTCATCTTTCTCCTCTAGGATTCACCAGGATTCAATCCTGGGGTCCTCTGATGTGGAGAGAGGTTCCCTGTCAGTTGTGCCACTTCAGATCCTGGTCTGCTACACTTCACCTTGACTCTCCCCTTCGTCTTTCTTTTGTTGTGTCATCGTCTTGCTGTGTGACTCACTTGCGCGGGTACTCGGCTCACCATGCTGGCACTTGCGCATGCACTTGGCTCACCACATGGGCACTCGTGTTGGCGCTCGGCTCACCGTGGGCACTCGGCTCACCACACGTGCACTGGCTCATCACGCAGGCACGCTTTCTCCTTTTCTTTTTCATCAGGAGGCCGCAGGGATTGAACCCATGTCCTCCCATATGGTAGGCAGAGGCCCTATCAGTGGAGCCATGTTTGCTTTCTGGGATCATACTTTTGATAATTGAATCACAACAAAGAAGATCAGACTTTTTGCTTTTATAAAATTTAAAAAAAATTTATTTTCATTTTTCAGACGTCAAGTAGATCCAGAGTTTGCAGATATGATAAATGTACAAGAGTTTTGTAAAGCAGAAGAGGTTGATGAAGATAGTGTCTATGGTGTATTTGTCTCTTATATAGAAATATATAATAATTACATATATGATCTATTGGAAGAAGTGCCGTTTGATCCCATAAAGCCAAAGTAAGTAGTAGAGAGAAGCCCTTCTTAGCTGCTTAACCTTGGGAATGTCATTTCACCTCACCTAAATGAGCCTTAGTTTCTTTGGCTATAAATGGGAATAATGCTTACTTTTTGGAGTTGTTAGAATGAAATAGTATAACTTGTATATTATGTAGTTGGCGCTCAATGATTAGTTTTATTATTAATAATTAGATATGCAGCTGTATTAGGAAACCAATGGATTAAGGCCTCTAAGCAGAAGAGTGACTCAAATATTCATCTTGGGGATTACTTTTAAAAACTCTTGGCCTTGGACTGTGTTTTGAGAAGGACTTGAATTAATTCTTTAAGGATGTGTCTCTCTGAAGTGCTCCAGGGATACCTTTGAGGAACCTGAGACTCAGTGTTGATAGTTTCATAACCTCTTTAACTCTTATGTCATAGTGATCGCTATAGCATAAACCTTTGTGTGTATGTCTAGTGGAATATGATTAGAGAAACAGCTAGATTTAGAAAACAGACTGAAAACAAGTGTCAGTTATATCACTTTTATTTACATTAGATAATTTACAGACTCTGGTTAAGGCCATACTTGATCAAAGTATTTCTGTGCTTTGATGCAGGTATCTTGATTCAGAGTTCTTTAACTTTTCATCTGCATTGATTTCTGAAACAATTAAAAAGTTGCTAAGCAAAGAGAATTTTAAAAGTATTAATTTTAGGAGTTTATGTGAAGGACAGCTGTGACCCTTTGTGCTTCTGTTCTTTTTAGCCTTTCATCTAATGAGAAGTTTATGAAGGAGTTTTTAGAATGAACTATGTTTACCCTTGGAATGTTGATATTAAGAAAGAAATATTTGGGCTAGGTTACAGAGAAATACATGAAATAACAGGGTACTTAAGAAACAATCGTTTTTTAATATCAAACTCATTACTTTACCATTTGTTTCAAAGTGTCAGTTGTCTTGACTCTAGTTTTGTGTATTTACTCATTTTTCTAAACTTTTGTGATGTCATTTGTCACTACCAACCAGTTTCATTTCTGTGCATGTGCCAAATTTTTGTTTGGTTGGTTGTAAATGAGATTATTTTTAAAGAAATGTGTCTTGTGTGCCTTATAACCTTTTTGGTAACTCCTTGAATGAACTGAGAATGACCAGTACTCTGGACTTCCATATTGCTGTGTGATGGCTGCTGTAGAAACAGTAACTCATACCTTATTCCTTTGGTAGGTGGAACAGTTGCAGCACTCCCATGAGGAACACAGATTTTGTGTATGTGATGGGGTTGGCTCTCTTCTTAAATAGAAGGGTGCAGTTATACTAGTGGTTGGCATCTGTGGCATGTTTGCATGTAGGTGGTTTTTATTGGCACTGGGCTGACTGCTATCTCTGAGCCCCTCCTTGCTTCCTGAAAAATTTGCCACTGACTATGAGTGATGGTAAATTTTCTACCTCCATCATTCACAAGACAGGCTAAACAGACAGCAGTCTTCCTACCCTTATCATATGGACTTAAACTTGACAAGCCACTTTTGAAAAGTTTGCCACTCCTGGTATATACCAAACTCTTCCTGAATTTGTTTTTTGCTGTCACTGAGATGGTCAGGATGAGCTCTCTAATGGTCTTTTAAAATTAGGAAAATGCTAGATTTTAATGATTAACCTGTGCATGTGATGTAGCTATACTACTACCTTGGTCTCTAATTGTTCAGTAAGGGTTGTTTGATATGCTTTGTGAATTAGAGCAGAGCTTTGAAAACAAAGTAGTTCCTGTTACCCTGTTAGGTGACTAATCTTGGCTATATCTTTATCATCTTACCCAAGTTTAATATTTCTCTGGGTCTTACCTAAGCTTATTTCCATTATAAGAATGGATATGATGTTGCTTGGCATTTTAGTCTTTGTCTTAAGTTGAAGATAGTAGTTTAGGAAACTAACTTTTTTTTCCTTCTCATAGACCACCACAATCTAAATTGCTTCGTGAAGATAAGAACCATAACATGTATGTTGCAGGATGTACAGAAGTAGAAGTTAAATCTACTGAGGAGGCTTTTGAAGTTTTCTGGAGAGGTTAGAAATAGAGCTAGAGTTGGAAAAATACCAAATTATAAATATAATCCTGACAGTTGCTACTATAATTTGACAGCAGTCCCTTTCGATTTAGTAGAAAGCATATACAATAATTTCTCTTATCATCACAGGCCAGAAAAAGAGACGTATTGCTAACACCCATTTGAATCGTGAGTCCAGCCGTTCCCATAGTGTGTTCAATATTAAATTAGTTCAGGCTCCCTTGGATGCAGATGGAGACAATGTCTTACAGGTAAAGTTGTAGTGTGTGCAGTTTTTCTTGTTCTAACTGAATTCTTAATTCTTAGACTTAAATTAGGGAGGTTTCATTGCAATAAAGATTCTCTAGCATTGATTAATACATAGATGGTGATGCTTTTTTAATTGCTCCATTAGATAGTTTGGTTTTGGGAAGCTGGCTAGTGAATCTAGAACTGGGCATTTTGCTGTGAAGAAGGTTTACGAATCTTTATTAATCTCTTTAATAGAATAGATAAATGAGAAGAATGTGTGATTCATTGGTTTATCTCTGAAGACTCATTTTGTACATGGAAATTTAGTTTAAGGTTTTAAAATGTCAACAATTAACTTTCTAGGGTATGTACAGTTCAAGAGGTGTCCAGGGTTCTAAATTGTTCATCTCTTTGGCTGATAGGCCAGGAGGGTATCCCATCTGCTGGTTGTTATTTATTCCTGGGCCTTGTCATGCTACAGGTCTTATATCACTGAGTAAGAACAGTCTGACCTAACTGTAATAGCACTTCCTCACAGGGTTGTGAGGGTTAAAGAAGGTAATTAAATACATTTAAAATTCTTAGTCTAGTGCTTGGTATATAGTAATAAACACTAAGTAAATGTTAACTAGGAAATGGTTAAGTAATTCAAGCATCTGCATATTCACTTGATTTCCTCTGAAACACATCTACTATTAAAATATCTGTTATGAACATCTTTACTTTCAAGACTTAGTATAAAAATTATTAGAGTAATATGAAATTATCATAGTACTATAAAAGTATTACATTTCTGGTTACAGAAAAATTTAGGATTGCCCTGTTCTAGACTCACTTTTTTTTAGCAAATGTTTATTGGGTTCCTAAGTGCTAGGTACTGTGTACTGTACTGTAGATAAAGTGGTAAAGATGACAAATAGAGTCCCTCTTCTAATGGAGCATACAGTTTAATGTAGACCAATCAAGAGGCCAGTCATCATTCATGTTATGAGTATATTTATCATACTCCTAGTAAACTTTCCTCAGAAAACTTACCTTTTGCCCCTCTACTACATTTTGTATTGTACAAATATTATATTCATAAGGCCTAATAATTTGAGTGTATTTAAAGAATCTGTTAACCAGTTAAACCCATTTTATGTTACTGGTACTATGATCTTCCTTTCAGGAAAAAGAACAAATCATTATAAGCCAGTTGTCCTTGGTAGATCTTGCTGGAAGTGAAAGAACCAACCGGACAAAAGCAGAAGGAAACAGATTACGTGAAGCTGGTGAGCAAAACATAGTACTTATTTATTGCTACAATTTTCAAAAAATTGCAATTCCACTTACCTGTTTATTAAGTGATTAAGCATAATTGTCTTCAATTTGATAATTCAGAGACTAAGTTGAGTGACCCAATTCTGTTTCTTTGGCTATACCTTTTTAGTATTGAACTATAACAATGTACTGATGAAGAAGATTGACTAAAATAAATAAGTGTATGTTGTATCTATTGTTGGTATTATAGGTCACTACCGAACCCTTGAAATTCAGTGATTTAGCAGTTATTCAGATAGTCACAGTGGTAAAAACAATCAGTTTCTGGAGATGGAAAAAATCTCTTTGAACACAAAAGCCATTTGAAGGGAAATCTTTTTTTCATTTAGTACAGCCATGTATGTTTTGCTTTATGTTAGTAAACATTTATCGAGTATCTACTATGTGCCAGGAACACAGATGTAAAGGATGAAGCTCAGCCCTTGAGCCCAGACTAGTATGAGAGAGAGGCCGATCACTAGACCATTTCAGTAGAGTGTGGTGGAACTGAGCTTGAGGGACTGTGGGTGTATAGTCCAATCTGGGGGTGGGCTTGTGGTGGTATATTTGGAGAAGAATTCATGGAGTTGACCCTTAAATTGAGTAGGGTGAACTGTATGACGAAGGATAGGATTAAGGGCATCATCCCTGCCAGAGGAGGAAGCCACTAATAAACAGACCAAGTCCTAAGAGATGTGGCAGGGTCAACATTGCTGAAGTGGAGGGTGTGGGTTGGTGAACCATGAGCACTGAATCAGGATAGTGAGACAAGGTCATGAAGACCCTTGTCAAGCATATCTTGAAGGAATAATGGTGGCTACCAATTACTTGAGGGTTTAGTATGTGAGGATTGTGAAGATTTGAGTAGGTTTATATGTGGAAGAGAGATGAAGTTGAAGTTGAGAGATGGAAAACAGGGACTATTAGACCTGCCTTGAGCCTGAGCTAAAGGGCTCTTTCTACCTGTCTGAATCGCTTGACTCTTCTAAGAGTGGACTATATCTTTGCTGATCACCACTGTATTCCCAGTACCTAGCACTATGTAGGGGTTAATAAATAGGAAGGCGATGATTACTGGTAGAGAAAGGTTCCAGATCACAAGAGAGAGGAATAACCTTTATGGGAAATGATGTTTCACTGGATTGGGAAGAAACTGAAAACCAGAGGGGGAAAGATGGAGAGGACTATTAGTGGTAATATGGGTGAAGATCAGATGTGACAAGAATTGAGGGGTGAGGGAACTAGAAGGGGAGATTGTGGCTAGGCATAGGGCAGGCATTAGGTTTTCTGAGGTGGTGCAGTTCTGAGTGAAAAGGTTCAGGATATGGGCAATGGTTGTGTGGTTAAAATGGAAGAATGATCAAGATTTACTGGAGTGAAGGAGATGGGGGCCCTCTGACACTGGCATGTCATCCACATGTGATCATCCACATGATACCAAAATGATCCAGGGGCCTCTTGCTTCTCTTCTGGATTCTGGAGAAACGTTTGGAAGGCAGCAGGGAAGAACTAGAAAAATGTTGCTGGCCTCCCTATACCCAACATCCTTGTAAAATGTCAGGTAACTTTTATTCAAAAAAGCTACAGGGCTACAGGGGAAAGCATTTTCCTTCAGGGAGAGCCAGAGTTAGGTTACATGGTTTCTTAACTGTTTTTGTACTGTGGATGCCGGGTGAAGCTGTTCAGGATAATATTTTCGAATGCATAACATAAAATACATAGAGAATTTCAAAGGAAACCAATTGTATTTAATTTTTTTTTTTCCTGATGTGCCAGGGCCGGGGATTGAACCTGGGGCCTCTTATGTGGAAAGCCAGCGCTCAACCACTGGGCCACATCAGCTCCCTTGAGTTGGTTTTCTCGTTTGTTTATTTGTTTTTTTGTTTTTAGGAGGCACCGAAAACTGAACCTGGGACCTTCCATGTGGGAAGCAGGTGCTTAACTGCTTGAGCCACATCTACTTCCCTGAAATGTATTTTTTAAAAATATTTTTTAAAAAGTGTTATAGTAATTTATGTTTTTCTTTATTTAATGCGTTAAATACAAAAATCTATGATTTATATTGATGATAAAATCACAGGTACTACTACTACTACTGTGGCTTTTGCCTATATTCATAATTGAAGGGACTGCTAAATTTCAGTCAGGGGTCAGTGAAAATAAGATATAGTTTATTTCCCATCTAAGTATGCAGAAGCCCTGTGTTTTAGGTTCCTGGGCTGCTCAAGCACATATGCAATGGTTTGGCTTAAACAATGGGAATTTATTAGGAATTTATTACCTCACAGTTTTGAGCCTACAAAAAAGTCCATATCAAGCTGTCTTCAAGGAGATGTCTCTTCCCCAAGACTGGTATTGGGGCTGGCTGGTGGAGATCCTTAGTTCTGGGTTCTTCTGTCACATGGCGATGCACATGGCGGCCTCTCCAAGCCTCTCCCTTCTCTTCTGGATTTTGTTGATCTTCAGCTTCTTGCTTCCCATGTCCTTCTCTGTCTTTCATTAAGATCTGGCCTAGGCCATATCTTACTGAAGTAACCTCATCAAACAGTCCTACTTAAAATGGATTAAGTTTAAGAACATATTTTTAGGGGGTACATAGCTCCAAATCATCATATCCTGAAGTCTCCCATGGACAACATGGGCCTAGGTTAAGGAGTGCTAGGTTATTTAGGAAGTGAAGTGAATCAATTGTTTGGTGAAGGGTTGAGAATGTAGGCGGATGATTCTGTTGAGAGTACAGTGGGAGACCAAGGGATCATTGGTGTTTGGGTCAAGGAAGAGAAATGATGTATGAAACATGGAATATTATGGGGGTACAGATGAGTTTTGTATTGTGGGGGGGTTGGCAAAGAAGGAAAACATGGTAGAGTTTGCCGACCTTATTCAAGATTCTGAAATTAACAAATTCTTATGTACTTGTGGGGTTTGTATGCCTGAGAGCTCCTGCATTATTGGAGGCTTGCTTAATGTCAGACTTCCCTTGGCCCAGAAATCCAAACAATGGTGGTCAGAAGTAACAAGGCTGCCTCCTAAGAAGTCCTTGTTCAGATGTACAGAGGACAGGTTGACTATTAGAAATAGCTAAGACTCTTGACTGTTAGAAATAGCAGTAGCCCTTCTGAATTAGAGGGAGACTTCAGTCTATCTTGATGGCATCAACTATAGCCTGAAGTGGTCATGCTTTAGAGAAATTATTATATGTGGATTAAACATCTGCATCTAATATACTCTTTTCAAGAATTTAGAATTTGGAAGGAACTTTACAGATCATCAAGTTCAACATTTCATTTATTGGCAAATCCTTCTGATGGAATCCCTAAAAGATGAATATTTAACCTCTCTTGAAATACTGCTATTGAAAGAAAGCCTGGACAATACATGGACAGTTCTTGAAATTGAGTGACTAAAATCTGTTATTTGCAATTTTCATCTGCTTGCTTAATGAAGCATAGATTTTATAGACAACATACTTTAGCTACTCTAGTGTTGTTTTCAAATGTTTTTGTGTATGCTTTTCTACCAGGTAACATTAATCAGTCACTAATGACACTAAGAACATGTATGGAAGTCCTCAGAGAAAACCAAATGTGTGGAACTAACAGGGTAAATAATAGCCTTCTTTAATCATTTGTATAGTTTCATTTGTGTGCATTTTTTGCCTTATGTATTTGGATTTGAATGTATTTGTAGATGGTTCCATATCGAGATTCAAAGTTAACCCATCTGTTCAAGAACTACTTTGATGGGGAAGGAAAAGTACGCATGATTGTGTGTGTGAATCCAAAGGCTGAAGACTATGAAGAAAGCTTGGTAATTTTAATTATCCTATAAAGTATCAGTTTCTTTAGGGAAAACAATTATTTGGCTGCAAAGAATAACATCTTGAACTGTGAACTAATAACCAACCAATAGTGCTTTAAAAATATTTTCCGCGTAAGGACTTAGATATGCTTATTTATTTTTAAAATTTGTTTGTTTTTTTATCTTTAGCAAGTCATGAGGTTTGCGGAAGTGACCCAAGAAGTGGAAGTAGCAAGACCAGTAGACAAAGCAATATGTGGTTTAACACCTGGGCGGCGATACAGAAACCAAGCTCGGGGAGGTCCAGTTGGAGATGGTATGATTTAGTGTTGCATTAGTCAGCCAAAGGGGTGCTGATGCAAAGTACCAGAAATCTGTTGGCTTTTATAAAGGGTATTTATTTTGGGTAGAAGCTTACAATCTAACAAGGCTATGATGTATGTTACTTCCCTCACCAAAGTTTGTTGCCATGTGGTGGAGCAAGATGGCCGTGGACATCTATAAGGGTTAGCCTTCCTTCTCCCACTTAAGGCTCCTTGCTCCCAGCTTCTGATCTCATCTGTAGGCTGGAGGAATCATCTCTCTCTCTGGGACTTGTTTCTCCGGGCTCAGCTGCTCTGCTCGCCCCACAAGGCCAGCTGTAAACTATCAGGCGAACAGCTCATCTCTCTTCCCTGGGCCTCTGCCGTCTATGGAGCTGTCTTTCTTCCTCTGTGCTCTTTTCCTGCATGTTTACTTTCTGGGACTCCAGCATCAATACTCAAAACTCCCCTGCTGTGTTGTTTTCTCTGAGTCCCTGCCCACCAAGGGGATAGGGACTCAGTGTCCTACTGATGTCGCCAAATCAAAGCCTTAATCATAAGTTAATCAAGGAAAAGTGAAACCTCTGAATTTAATACAATCAAAGGGTAACACACCCAAGAGAACAGACCAGTTTACAAACATAACTCAATATCTATTTTTGGAATTCATAAATATCAAACTGCTACAGGTGTTAATATCATTTACCCACTGATTGTTCTCTTTATTTTTTTAATCTTTCCTACATAAGAGAACTGTTTATTATCCTTTCCCTCAAGAAACAAGTACAAAAAATTTGAATAAAAAAGTAGATGAGATTTCTCGTTACATATTATAACTCATTTTTAAAGAGGTATGATTGATAATTCTAGAAGTTACATTGTTAGTTGGGCTGGGGTGTTAATCACAATATTAAACTTGTTTAAGTTGCTCTTAATTTCCTTTTTAACTTTTTTTTTAATATATATATAATTCAATACAGAACCATTGAGTACAGAAGTGGTTTTGCAGAGTTTTCCACCTTTACCATCATGTGAAATTTTGGATATCAATGATGAACAGACACTTCCCAGGCTGATTGAAGCCTTAGAGAAACGACATCAACTGCGACAAATGATGATTGATGAGTTTAACAAACAATGTAAGTACAAAAATTATTTTCAGTTATTTATTTTTTTAAGGAGCTACCAGAGATTGAACCTGGGACCTTCTACATGCAAAAGCAGGTCTAAACCACTGAGCTACACCCACTTCCCTTGCATCATTTTATTTTAATTTTTAAGATTTATTTATTTCTCCCCACTCCCTTTCCCTCATTGTTTGCACTTGCTCGGGCTCTTCATTTTCTTTGTTTCGTTGGGAGGCACCAGGACCCAAACCCAGGGCCTCTGATGTAGGAGAGAGGTGCCTAATTGTTTGAGCCACCTCTGCTGCTTACTTTATTGTATCTCTCATTATGTCTTTTTCTTTGTATCTCTTGTGTCATCTTGTTACTTCAGCTCGCTGCACCTGCCCGTTGTGCCAGCTTGCTCTCTTCTTTAGGGGGCACCAGGAACCAAACCAGGGACCTCCCATGTGGTAGGTGGGAGCCCAATTGCTTGAGCCACATCCGCCTCCCCCCCTTTGCATCGTTTTTACTTTAGAAATTAAAGGAATTTGTGGTGCATCTGAGTTCTGTGATGGGACACATCTTTAAGGAAGGGTTATTTTTTTGTCTCTTAATGATGCTCAAAGTATTGTTTAATTAGACTCACAAGGACTATCTTCCCATAGCCCCTTATTTTAATATTCGAAGGAAGTAAAATGAAAAAAGAAGTGGTATTTTCCTTTTTTTTTTTTAACAGTTATGGACATAGGGATAATAGCTACTTTGTTTTTGATTCCTACTATTTACTTATTTGCAAGGCATTTGGACATAAATTACATTTTAATAACTGCATTCTTGTGCAAATTACTTAAGTTCTTTTTTCCTTAGTCTCCCTATCTGCAAAATGGGAATTGTCCTTACCTCAGGAGGTATAAGGAGGATAAATGAGATCATGTGTGAAGAGCATGTAGAAGAATGAATACCCTGGTGTATAAGTGTTCAGTCAATGCATCTGCTATTTTTATTTTTATAAAATAAAGTTGTAATGTAGGAGGTATTTAAACCCCCAGTTTGAAATGAGGAGATAAGATCAGAGAAATTAAGAACTTGCTCAGAGTTACATATCTAGTAAGTGGTGTGCCAGGGATTCCAACTGGTCTCAACAGATCCCAAATCTAGTGCTATTTCTATTTCACATTTGTTATTCTGAAGCAAATCGTTTATCAAGAGGTAAATGGGTCATAAAGTATGGGGAAGTGGAGACTTACTGTATAAATGAAGGACTCATATATTTTCAGTAACAAAGAGGAAGTTTCTATAAATGTTTCTTGTAGATTTGAGAATCAAATACTGATTTCCTTCCAAAGTTGTTTTCTGATGACAGATATATATTATCTGCTAATAAATTTGATTTCCTTGGTTATTTTGGAATTGGAGTAAGTCTTGGCCTGTGTGCTTTTTTTTTGTTTCAGCTATTACTTTTAAAGCTTTGTTACAAGAATTTGACAATACTGTTTTAAATAAAGAAAACTACATTCAAGGAAAGCTAAATGAGAAAGAGAAGTTTATTTCAGGACAGAAAATGGAAATAGAACGGCTGGAAAAGAAAAACAAAACTTTAGAATATAAGGTCTGTTTTTGGCATTATCATGATGGATGTATGTTCTGGCCATTTGACACTGGTCTCTGCTTCAGTGGTCTCTCTGTATATGTCATTCTGCTCTACGGGCCTCTAACTGCTGCTTATTAAAATTTTCACTTGGCAGTTCACCAATTTTCATCCTACCCAAAGAAGAAGAAATGTGAATGAAATGCATAACGGGAAGAAAAGGATAATTTATTCTTTAATTTAATGAGATAGACTTAACAGTTGAAGGAAGTGTTTCTGGACCAAACAAGTGAACTTTCTAGAGGATTTTTAACTTTGGTTATAATTTGCTTTTTGATTTATTAGAAAGATTTCCTCAGTATAGTTTTCTCAATAATTACATGAAATGAATTGTTAAATGAGGTAATATAAAAGTGTCAACATGGTATTGTGGATGTAAGACACTCTGTAATTGTTAATTGGATCATATTTGCACTTAGATATCTGATGGTAAAAGAGCATGAACTCAGGATTAACCCCTTTCCGTGGGGTAAAAGGAAATACTGTCTTGTTGGGGAATGTTGCATCACTGTGTAATATGTTTGCTCCCTCGTTTACAGAGGATCATTTAGAGGTTGAGGGGTGGGAGATGCACATTGATTCTCTATTCTGAAAATAACTTAAAAAACTAAAATTTCGGGACTTAATTTTAGGGGAAAGTAATTTTCTGATGTCAAGTATAACATCTCATTTCTTGTAATGGAAATAGGAATGCAGATGAAAATTTATAGGAGAGAATATGCTTTTTCTTCTCACGACTATGTATAATTAAGAAAGACATTATTTTATAGCTATTTGAAATGTTTGCATGTGAAATATTGAAAATAATGGTCCGCCTCCCTAGATTGAGATTTTAGAGAAAACAACCACTATCTATGAAGAAGATAAGCGCAATCTGCAACAGGAACTTGAAGCCCAGAATCAGAAACTTCAGAGACAGTTTTCTGACAAACGCAGATTGGAAGCCAGGTTGCAAGGCATGGTGACAGAAACAAAAATGAAGTGGGAGAAAGAATGTGTGAGTGTTCTTAAGATGCTTATCTCAGGGTTTGGTGGTATATTTGAAACGAATTTACAATTTTGCCTTTTTGTACTTTGGGTAGAGTTTTGGTGTCCGCTGTAGAAGCCACTATTCAGTTCATCCTATTTCTTTTCTCTCTGCCTTCAAAATCCATGATTAATTAGCATTATAAAGTTTAGTTCTCTCTCAGGAAGAACTGGAGAGCTCTCATTTTTAGGAAATAAAGAGACTGGGTAATCTGGTGCATTTGTTTGCTATGACTGAATTAGAATTTCAATTGGCATTGATCATGTGTAGGAACGTCGAGTAGCAGCCAAACAGCTGGAGATGCAGAATAAACTCTGGGTCAAAGATGAGAAACTGAAACAGCTGAAGGCTATTGTTACGGAACCTAAACCTGAAAAGCCAGAGAGACCCTCTCGGGAGCGGGATCGAGAAAAAGTTGCTCAAAGATCTGTTTCTCCATCACCAGTACCTGTAAGTTATTTGTAGTTTTATGGTAACTTAGTACTAGAGAGAATATGTTTTAAGGGACTAGTTCTATGAAATAAAATTTTCATTTTATATTATTTCTTAAGCCTCAAAGTATTTTTAAAATTTGTATAAATATAAATTTAGTATAAACACTTCGTAATTTAGTATATTTACTTTAATGTTAAGTCTTCGTGTGCTAAAATTATAGAAAAGTAATGTATTGTTTCAATTTTTCAGTCTTGTTCATTAACTTCTCTTCAATTTTTTTAGCTTTCTAGTAACTATATTGCTCAGATTTCCAACGGCCAGCAACTCATGAGCCAGCCACAGCTACATAGGCGCTCTAACTCTTGCAGCAGCATTTCTGTAGCTTCCTGTATTTCGGATTGGGAGCAGAAAATTTCTCCGTACAACACACCTCTCAATGTCACATCTATTGCAAGGCGTAGGCAGCAGGAGCCAGGACAAAGTAAAACTTGTATCGTGTCAGACAGAAGGCGAGGGATGTACTGGACTGAAGGCAGGGAGGTGGTTCCTACATTCAGAAATGAGATAGAAATAGAAGAGGATCATTGCTGCAGGGTTAGTGCCAGTATTATTTTAAAGTATTGAAGCAAAAGATTTTATCTTTGTTTTTTTAAAATTTTAATTTGGTTCAGAAAGTTCAGTGGAAAGATGGGTAGGCTCTAATAGAAACAAAATCTAATCTTTCTGTTAGTTAATTTGAAAAGTCAAATCACTCTGAAATTGAGACCTGGATCTTCAACTAAACATGTTTGTCTACAAAAATAATGCCTCTCCTGTTCAGTGAATATAGGTCACTTTGATGCATCCATAGTAATCTGTCATTTTCATTTGTATAAACTAATATATGTCACCTGAAATCAGTGAGTATGCAATGCAGGTTGTAGAGTACATATTCCATTTTTTTTCTTTTGACTCCCTTTCCCCAAATTAATTTTTTTCTACTTTTAAATGTTCTTTTTAATTGTTTTCCCAAAGTTTTATTTTGGAAAATTTCAAACCTGCAGAAAATGAAAAGAATAGTACATAACATCTATTTCCCCTCACTTAGATTTGCCAATTGTTGCTCTAATAGATGTAAATATTTTGTGAATCTTTGCAAAGTGACACTTAATCCCTAAATTGTTTATTATCTATTTTCTAAGATAAAGGTCATTTTCCTACACAACCACCATCCTTGCCACACCTAAGAAAGTTAGCATTAATTCAATAAATATCCTCTAATATATAGTCCTTACATTTTCCCACTTGACCCAGAAATTTCATATATGATCCATCAAGGTGCATGCATTACATTACATTTGATTTATTATGTTTCTTTAACCTCTTAATGTAAAATAGTTTTGTTTTTTTTTTAAATTTTCTTGACATTGACTTTTGAAGAGACAAGGCCAATAGTTTTGTAACTATTGAAGGTTTGAATGCTCAGTAAATGAAGGCTTCAGTGCCTTCATCTCAATATATGAGGGCTGTGCCTCATTCATCAAGTGTATTTAAACATAATAATTTTAATATTTTTATTCTTGGGGATTAAGGTGAAATTTTCCTTTGGGTCTAGATAAATGGGTCAAGTAATATTGTGGGTTTACATTTAGAAAAATCTTAATAGAGCCCGTTTAGAGCTTTTCTTCTAATTAATCTTACGGTAAATATTTTAGATTTTTTTATTGTGTATTTTTATGATTGCGGACAAATGATCCTTTAGTTGGCCCACAAAAAAATTTTTTAAGTACTGAACTTAGCAGCTTTTGCCTTAATATACCTTTTTAGGGAACAAATTATGGTGAGTGGTCTTTCTGATCAACTCTAGTAAATCCCTTTATTTCATGAAAGTTTATAGATTGAAAATTATTCGAGGCCTGCTTATGCCTGGCCAACACTATTGTAACGTCTAATTTGGCTATGAAATATTTAAGAGGATTTACTGGAGATCTTTTATCATGAGAAATAAAAATCTCTTTAGAAGTGCAGCAGAAAAGTTACTGTAAGGCTACTATCTATGCATTTAGATTTTTTTGGTAAAAATATCAGTGGGACTAAATATTTCATAAATTCTAGTAGGTTGTAAGGACTACCATCTTTCCAAAGCTTGCCTCAGAAAGTATTGCTAGATGTGTTGAAGAAGACTGTCACTTGTGCTAAATGGTAATCATAAGAGCCAGACTTCCTTTTTTGTTCAATTTTAATTTAACCATTTTAAGCATGGAAAGTTGTTAGGGGCAAACTCTTAGCCATGTTTTATAGTTTGATGGTTTGTGCTTTCCTTGGTGCTTCATTTGTTTCTTGTAATTAATGTAGGGAAGAGTGCTCCAGATAGGCATTTTGGAATTGGCATCTTGATATTTGACCAGCTTTGAAGAATTTGGCCTGTGACAGACTTTTTCATTTACTTTGTTTTATAAACAAGATGGTCACAAAATTTCAAAGATAACTAGTTGCTTCAAATTATTAACTAGGAACTGGATATGAAATATTTTTTTCTTAGGGTGAACATACTGTATATTTAAATGTCCCAGATTTACATTACTTTTGACTGGAAGCATTTAGTTTTCTATTGTATGTTAGAGACTGGTTGACACTATTTTCAAGGTTCTTGAATCCTTGATGAAATGTTTGGGGAAAAAAACTAGTTGGTATATTTTAGCCATTATTATATCTTGACCTTTTCATGAAGTTCTGTGTGATTTAACTATAAATGTTCAGAAGTACTTTATCCTTTTACTTTTTTGTATATCTGGTTATTATATCTTATGCTGTTTAATATTTTGTACTATATACGGCTTAATCAACTTCTACTTTTTGCCCGTTTTCATATAAAGGGGTCAATGCCTCTTTTGCTTAGAGGCCTGTGATATAGGCTTAGGGTTTTTATTGATCTTATTGACACTTGTAAAAGAGTTGTGTACTTAATAAATAACCTCACAGTTGCAGGTGCAAATGTTAGTTTTTCACTAAGGATGCAAAATGAATTATTTGTCCTGAACACCAGCTAAGTAGGAAAGACTAACAGCATTACCAGAATTTTTTCTTCCATTCTTTGTTGAAAGGGAAGTTCCTTGGTAGAGAAAAAGTATATAAACTGGTATTAAAAGTAGTTTGTTGGTTTTGTGTTTAAATACAAAAAGAACATTTAAATTACTTGAGTAATGTATTTAGCTTTTGAAAAGGTTCCTGCGTTTGTTTTGATATTGTTGTCAATTAATATAGCCAAACCTGCTGCACTTCTAATAATACCCTTAAATTAATTCTGGGTTATGCTTGTTTCTTGATTCCTCTTTCAATCTGATCAGAACGCACCACCAATTCGTCTCCGACACAGACGATCACGCTCTGCAGGAGACAGATGGGTAGATCATAAGCCTGCCTCTAATGTGCAAACTGAAACAGTCATGCAGCCACATGTCCCTCATGCCATCACAGTCTCTGTTGCAAATGAAAAGGCACTAGCTAAGTGTGAGAAGTACATGCTGACCCACCAGGAACTAGCCTCTGATGGGGAGATTGAAACTAAACTAATTAAGGTAAAATTTTTATACAGGAGAAAAAAAAATACATAAAAAGCCAACCTAACAACATCCTTTAATGCCACATAGGCAGTGTCAACTGGAACATAAATGGCTGATATGTTCTTTTTGTTAGCAGCAAACTATTATAAAGTAACTGCTTAGGTTGTGAATCTTTTAAACTTGGGGGCTAAATCTACTGTTTTCTTCTGTATGAGGCTTGATCTCAGGTTTGTTAGAGGAACTCCAAGTATATAATGTCCTGGTTCTTTAATTAATGTGTATTTGGTTTTAACCTCTTAAAAAGTAAACCTAAACAAAGAATTCTTAAGTTTGCTATTGGTTTAAGATAAAAAAGCCCACATTAAAATCTGACCTATTGACATTACTTATGTACTGAACCATCAATGCCATGTCCCAGGAGGAGACTTGCCTTCATGTAGAAGGATTTTCTTTTGAGCAGAGTTAATGAGTAATCAGAGAAATAAAGGACAAGACTAAACAAAACAAAACAAAAGCTTTTCATTTCATATTCAATTTACAGGATAGTAAAAATAAGACCATATTGCAATTGGAATATGGCGGGGGGGAGTACACCCGGAGAATAAAGTACAAAGCCTTAATATATTTAGAAACTTTTAGTGGATTTCTTGATCCTTTGTGCAGTTTAGTTTTTAAATTATAAGTTGACTTTTTTTGTTTTGCAATTATGAATGTTACTGATTATATTGTATTGGACTTCTTTTGTTTAGTGAGATAAGTACTGAAATGTTTAAAGTATTGTAATAGTATAGACTCATCAGTCCCAGACACCATATGGCTTTGTGGGTAGGAGTTTCCATAAAACAGTAGAATCTTGACATCAATTTGAAATATGCTATATATGTGTTTTATCATTTGGATTTATAAAAGTGTAACACTGACCTTTTCTCTTGACTTTAGGGTGATGTTTATAAAACAAGGGGTGGTGGACAATCTGTTCAGTTTACTGATATTGAGACTTTAAAGCAAGAATCACCAAATGGGTGAGTGATCATCAAAGATGTCTCTGTAAATGTTTATTTTTGAGGAAAAGATCCTGTAAACTCTATCACTAATTCTCTGAAGGAGTATAGATGATATTTCTAATATTTTTCCTCTTTTTAGATGCAAAAATAATTCTTGCTTCCTGTTTCCCCTTTTTTAGTAGTCGGAAACGAAGATCTTCCACAGTAGCACCTGCTCAGCCAGATGGTACAGAGTGTGACTGGACAGATGTAGAAACAAGGGTAGGAGTGAAAAATTAAATATTTGTCTGCTTAATCAAAAGTTAGGGGTGTCATATTTTAGACCCCACAGCTGTGACTTTGCTCCTTGAAGAAGCTGAGGTTTCATCTCATTTTGCCAGTAAAGCCTGTATGCCTCTTAATAGCAAACCTGCAATGGTGTTTGTTTAGGTCTTTTTTTTTTTTTTTTTAAAGATTTATTTATTTCTCTCCCCTTCCCTCCCCCCTACCCCGGTTGTCTGTTCTCTGTGTCCACCTGCTGGGTCTTCTCTGTCTGCTTCTATTGTCATCAGCGGCATGGGAATCTGTGTTTCCCTTTGTTGCGTCATCTTGTGTCAGCTCTCTGTGTGTGCAGCACCATTCCTGGTCAGGCTGCACTTTCGCGCTGGGCCGCTCTCCTTATGGGGCGCACTTGCGCGTGGGGCTCCCCTACGCTGGGGACACCCCTGCGTGGCAGGGCACTCCTTGCGTGCATCAGCACTGTGCATGGGCCAGCTCCACATGGGTCAAGGAGGCCCGGGGTTTGAACTGCTGACCTCCCATGTGGTAGACGGACGCCCTAACCACTGGGCCAAGTCCGCCACCCTTGTTTAGGTCTTAATGCAGCTCTTCCATTCAAAGCCCCTTCAGTGCAGAAGGCCAGGGCCCAGGAATTGAGCCAGAGAGTGTCACTCTAAAATAAAAAGAATTCACATCACATCGATAGGAATCTTCTCAGAAGCTGCCTATCAGGAATTCCCTTGCTAGCTATGTTGTTCCTGCTAAGAGACTCATAGGGAAAGAGCAAGGGAAGGTGGGGTCAGGAAACCAGGTCCTAGCCCTGGTCACTAATGAGGGAAGTTACGTGGATGACTGGCCCCCATTGTTTGTGCCTATGTCAGTAATAAATTGCAGGTATCTGGTATTTTGACATAGGTATCATCACTGAACTGGAAAGTAGTGTTGGATTTCATCTTGGGTTGAGCCTATTTTCTAAATAATATTGTTTTATAGACTGCTGAGAAGCACTGATCTTTTCCTTTTCTGTATTTTTCCTGTCAGTGTTCTGTGGCTGTGGAGATGAGAGCTGGATCTCAACTGGGACCTGGATATCAGCACCATGCACAACCCAAGTGAGCACTGACTATATTGGGGCCTTGCTGTGTATGTTGTCCCCTCTCTAGTATGTCTACCACTGTCCTTTTCCCTACCATACGCTTGTTTTTAAGAGGAAATAATGTGATTTTTGTTTATCCCTTGAAATATCTGGGCCCTACTGGCAGATTGCAGTTGGCAGCAGGAGTGCAGAGAACTTCAGAAGGCTTGATAAGAGCAATTAGAACTCCTACAACAGAAGTTTATCGAAAATTATTTGCTACTGTTCATTTTTGCCAACGTTCATAAAGCTTTCAGAGGCTGAACTGAGATTGCCTATAAGGAGGGAAGGCTAAAGGCGTTAGTCCAGGATGAGAGCTCTTGGACTTGCCTCTTGGTCTTGTCAGAGCAATAAATGTTCAATAAAATAAACCTGAATGGTAGGATTTATGGTCAGGAAAGGAATTACACTCTGCTGTCCCTCTGTTCTCCCCCCCGCCCCACCCCCCCCCCACCCCCCCCAGTTAAATATACTCAGGTGCTTGGCCTATTCTTTTTCTATATATTAGTAAGTAAAATCCCTTTTCAAGTATCCATCTGTACAAGCCCATGTGTCCATTTTGGGCCATTTGAAAGAGCATTGCAATGGGATAGACAAAGAGGAAGTCCTGATTTCTAAATTTAATTGTAGATAAGCATATTTTATAGAAGTTGCTTGGTTTCTCCAAAGGACTTCAGTTTTCCCATGATAAAACATGGATTCTTCTTAGAGAAGATTCAGTTGCTATGGATGTCACTAATTGAAATTCAAGTCCTAAAAGCTGGTTTTTATATTTTAGGCGCAAGAAGCCATGAGTTGACACAGTTCGAGTAACAAAAGAATATTTTCATTGGTTTGATAATTTCTTCAAAGCCATGCCAGAAGCACTCTGAGTCATCGTGTAGAACTCCAGCTTTGTTGAACATCACAGATCTTAGATACATCATACACTGGCCTGGATCAAAGCTTCCCTATGGTTCCAAAGAAATCTAGTATGCAACAGACTTTTAATATTCTATGCCTTGCCATATTTAATATTAATAGCAGAGAGAGACCCTCTTTCCTTATTGCTGTATGAACTTTTTTATAATGCTGTTTTCTGGTGTATTTCTTGTTACTTATAAACTAATTCATGCAAGTTTTTGTCTTGGGTGATTACGGAAGACTATATCTAGATTTACACTGTGTGTGTGTGTGTGTGTGAGAGAGAGAGAGAGAGAGTGTAAAGAGAGAGAGACTTTTCCAGCTCTGGTCTGAATACTTCTTTAAGGTTTTATGAACAAAACAAATGCTGCTATTGATTAGCTGCAAGAATGCACTTTAGACATATTTGACAATTCAGACTTTTAAAATGAACTTGTCAGTGACTGACCAATCATCAAACCATTTTAGGAAGTTATTTGTTTGGAATTTTGTATGTATATATTCATTTTCTGATATTTAGGTATATAAAAAAGTTGAAATAAAAAGCATTAAGAAAATACTAGATTGTGTGATGGTCATTCAGTACAGACTCCAGCATCTAGCATAGTGTCTTGCTTTTATTTAGCTCACAATATTTGTGGGATGAATGAAAAGAAAACTCTAGAAAATATAAAGTAATCTGATGGTAAATGGACAATTTGCTTTGTGTGTGGTAACTACAGTATATACATATTAAGTACACTCTTATAGACATCCAAACAAAAAAGATGGTTTTGGGAAAACAATTTAGAAGTACGATTGAAAAGCATCTTAAAATATCCAGTTTTGTACCAGTGAACATACATTTCTCTGATTAAATGTGGATTTCTTTTGAAGGTGAATTTTTTTTACAAAAATGATAGTTTAATCTTTTTCTATTAATGGAAAAAGTATATTAGTCCTGACTAAAAGATGAAAAACTTTTACATTAAAAATTTTTAAGTAAAAGCAAACTCCATTTATTTTTTTCATTAATAGTATAGTAGTAGTATGCAATGTGATATTTACAGATGTGATTTTAGAATTCTTCAGACTACCACTGTAAAGGTTAATTCCTGTTTCAGTAGGTGCTATAGGATTTAATCTGATTCTTGACTATTTTGTAATTTTTAAAATGGCATATTGCTTGTTCTTTTGAAAATAAATAGTAGATGGGAAGTTTTTACTACGATAGGGGATGCTGGGGTAGTGGAATTTATCTTAAGTCACAGTATGTTGAATCCCCTAAGTTCTGGGACCACAAAAAATAAAAGGAAATGCATGGGCAATTGATGCTTTGCTTAGATAGTTCTCTTAAATAGATACGAAGAACAGCTGTGGTTGAGTGCTTACTGTATGTCTGGTACCCTGTAAAGGTGTTATCTCTAATTGAGAGATGAAGAGATTGAAAAAGTTATGGTTTGCTCAACGACCTCTAGATCCTAAATGATGAAGCTGATACATAAGCTCAAGCCTGACATCAAAGCTCTTAAGTCCTCTGCTGTACCTATAGTTTAATATTTTCTTAGCCCTAGTTTTAGTTGATAATTTCTGGTATTTTACAAAACAGGATTGTCTTTGAGATCATTATAACTTAGTGTTTTGGTTTCCAAATTTTCGGTAATTATTCTCTGATATGATCTTTACAACCCAGGGGCAGAATAGTTATTTGTACCACACAGAAGAGGAAACAGGTCCAGAGAAGAAAAGTACTTCTTTGTAGGTCCCATAGGAATGTAGCCAGAACTAACTGGATTTCTTGTGCAATTTGCCTTTTTTCATTCAACCTTGGTTTTGAGACTTATCCATAGCTCATCATGTTTACTGCTTTATGCTAGCCCATGTCCCTACACACAGCAGGGAGTATTTCCAATTTTCCATAGTGCTGCAGGGAATAATCTTGTATTTGGACTTTGTGCACATTTCTCTAGGGTAGAATCAGAAGGAAATTGCTGGATTTAGGCTCTGGATTTTTTTTACCAGATTTTGCCAATTTACATTTTCTTTAAAGATTTATTTATTTCTCTCTCCCTCCCCTCCCCTCCCCTCCCCTTCCCCCCCCCCCCCAGTTGTCTGCTCTCTGTCCATTTGCGGTGTGTTCTTCTGTATCCACTTGCATATTCTTGTCAGCAGCACCTGTAATGTGTGTCTTTTTATTGTGTTATCTTGCTGCATCAGCTCCTCGTGTGTGTGGTGCCATTCCTGGGCAGGCTGCACTTTTTTCGTGCTGGGCAGCTCTCCTTATGGGGGCGCACTCCTTGTGCATGGGGCTCCCCTACGTAGGGGACACCCCTGAGTGGCATGGCACTCACTCCTTGCCTGCATCAGCACGCGTGTGGGCCAGCTCATCACACGGGTCAGGAGGCCCTGGGTTTGAACCTTGGACCTCTCATGTGGTAGGCAGACACCCTATCTGTTGGGCCAAATCTGCTTCCCATCAATTCACATTTCTACTCTTCTCACGTATTCTTACATTTCCTCACATTCTATCCTACACTTGAAGATTGCATTTGAATTTCCTGATTGTTAGTAGTGAGTGGGAGTCTCTTTTCCTGAGTTACCTAGCCATTCTAACTTCTTCCTTTGAATTATCTGCTTGTATCTTTGTTATTTAACTAGTTGGTAGTATTTCTTCTCATTGGTTTATAGAACTTTATATATTCTTTGGATATTTGGGACTTCATATTTTCTCCCAATCTGTGGGGTCTTTTCACTTTTTATGGTTATCTTTTTTGTAAAAAAAAATTTTTAGAACTCATTGGGATTCACTGAAAAATTGTGAAGATGGTAGAGTTCCCATATTCTGCACCTAATTTCCCCTATTAACATCTTATATTGGTGATATATTTGTTCCAATTAATGAGCCAGTACTGATACATTATTATTAATTAAAATCCATACTGTATTCAGATTTCCTTACTTCTTACCAAATGAACTTTTCTGTTCCAGGATCCCATCCAGAATATCAAATTATATCTAGTCATTTTGTCTCGTTAGGCTTCTCTTGGTTGTGAAAATTTCTGAAACTTTGGTTATGGTATCTTTTTGTCTTACAGTTTTAACTTTTGATGTAATCAAATTTATCAATCTTTTCCTTTATGTTTGTGTCCTAAGAAGTTTTTCTATACCCTGATGTCTTAATATTCTTCTATATTTTCTTCTAAAACTTCTAGAGTTTTGCTTTTCACATTATGTATCTATAGTGTGAGGAAGGAATTAAAGACTTTCCCCACCCCAGCTCCATATGGATAAGAAACCAATTGTTACAGTACCATTCTTTTGAAAAGATCATCCCTTCTCCCAGATTACATAACTAAGCTCCCAAATGTATGAGAGTATATTTCTGGGTTCACTGTTCTGTTCATCTATTTGCATGACAATGCCATACATTCAATTCATTATATATTTATATGGACTATTTTCTATGCCAGGGCACCACTGTAGGCACAAGGAATAAATACAGTGGCAAACTAAAGTTGGTGCCCTCATGGAACCTAAATCTCCCCTTATTACTTTAAAAAATTGTCTTAACAACTACTGGCCTTTTATCCTTCCATTTAATATTTAGAGTCAGTTTGTGAAATTCCATTGAAAACGCTAATGAAATTTTGATGGAAATTACCTAATTTAGAATTTCCCACTTGAAGACAGTGAATCTTGTCTGTGAACAAGGCATCTCACTATTTTGGTTACCTTTTATATTGTTCCATAAAGTTTTGTAATTAAAAAAATAATGGTCATGCACCTCTTTTGTTTTTAATTCAATTTTTAATTTAAAATGTGTTTAGGTTTGTGCTTAAGACTGGCCCAAGTGGAACCCTAAGGATTCCGAAGGAAAAGTTTGGTTGGAGATGATTATGTGATAAAGGCACTGATTAGAGCCGGTTGCCTTAATACTTGAATCATCCTTCCAGGAAACTAGGTAAATTTCAATAGAGAAATAGTCCACGAAATGTAAAGATTACCATTTTTGATGGTAGGATTTAAAATTAGGTTTCAGATCATATAGTATTTAATGCATGCCAGTTGTAGAAAATTTGAAATATAAAAAATAAGGGTGAAGACAAAATTTAGCCACAATCTCAAAACCCAGCCCTCCCCACTCAAGCAAACGACGCTGAAATTAAAGCATTCAGATTCCAAATCCAGTTATACTGCCCAATAACTGTAATCCTGGCTCGTTACGGGGTCCACGCCTTAGTTTTGCCATGGCAAAACGGAGATAAATAGTACCTACTTCCTACATTGCGTGAGAATTACACGAATCCTTGTACGGTGTGACTCACTTGCCTGGGACATAGGCACTCAGCCGCTACTACTATCATAACGCTGTTTCTCCGTTCCTCCTTCGTTTACTTATTATATCCTAGACACTGCACTAAGCATGGGGTCCCCAACCTGTCGCCGCCTGCTAGGGGAGGCCGCGGCGTAGATTTTGAATAGTGTCTCATGACTCTATTCGGCTTACAGCCGAGCTCCCGCCAAGTCAAGCGGTCCATCGAAACAATGGGAACGAGACCCATTTACCCAGGTAACTTTTCCCTAAAAATATTTTCAATGTTCACAAGCCCTGTTTTTTACCCAGATCAAGCGAAATCGCTTTCACCAGCAGTGAAAGAGCAACGAACGCGTCACAGGTAGTGCGCAGGCGCCTCAAGCCGCGCGCAGGCGCCTCGAGCCGAGCGCGTCGGTTCTGGCCCCGCCTCTTCCGCCAGACGCGGGCGGCGATTGGTCTGTTTGGCTAGTATAAGAGGCTGCGCGCAGGCGCCTCAGCCCCTTTCCTCAGCTGCCGCTAAGGTGCTCGGTTCTTCCGAGGAAGCTAAGGCTGCGTTGGGGTGAGGCCCTCACTTCATCCGGCGACTAGCACCGCGCCCGGCACTCGCCCGCACAATGGCCTCCGTCTCCGAGCTTGCCTGCATCTACTCGGCCCTCATACTCCACGACGATGAAGTCACAGTAACGGTGAGTACGGACCCCAGGCGGCCGCGTGTGCGACCTGCCCACTGTGAACCCGCTCTCCACCTTCGAGTCCTCCAGGCGGGTCAGACCTGGCCTTTCCGGCCTGAACTGCGGTTGCGGACACCCCAGGCGTCTTGGGAGCGGGCCGGAAGCCGGTCGGGTGGAGCGGGGTACGAGGGGCGAGGGCCCGAGGACCACGTGTCAGTCCCCGGAGTGTTGCGCTTCTGGCTGTGTACTCTGGCTGTTGGAAACTTAGTTTAGAAAAACTTATCCTTAGAGCTTAGCATCCCAATCCGCATTTATTTTATTCCTATCTTCTTTATGGGGTCATTGCAAAACATCAATTGCCTTGAATTCTTTTGGTCCAGTGTGATAGGCCTTGTGGGGCGAGGCAGCGTGGTGTGGAGGAAAAGAACTTGAGCGTGTCACCTTCGCCTTGTTTCTCCTAACGTACAAAAGGTGCGTTATTTGGGCCAGTTACTTGTTCCAGCCTGTTAAATGACAGTGATGAACTCATCCCTTTGCAAAGTGCACTTGGTCCAAGAGCAAATGCATTTCTTTTGCTCATGAGTAGAGTGTAAGACATGGTATTATTAAATTTGCCTACATACAATACAGATGGAGTATCTGAATTGGATAAACATGGATCTGTACACATTTTTATGATTTGCTTTTTTTAAAAAAAAATTCAATTTTATTAATACACATCAATAAAGCATACAGTTTATCTAAAGTGTAAAATGGATTTGCTATAATAACAGTTATGTGTTCATCGTTTAAATCATTCTTAGAGCATTTTCATTATTTCAGTAATAAAATAAGACAATTCCTCACCTCTCAATCTCTGTGCTTCCCCCACTGAACATAGCTGCTGTTTCTAGCTATTCTATCCAAAGTGGATAATCAGTGGCTTTCAGTATATTCACACTGCTGTACATTGATCACCTCAAAAATTTTAGAACAATTTAATTACTCCAAAGACTACATTCCTTAGGATTCCTTCCTCAGACCTACATCGCCCTCAATCCCCTTTCATCTTTATAAATTGATTTATATTTACATGTTATGTAAATGGAATCATACAATATGTAGTACTTTGCCTGGATTTGCTTTTAATTTGCAGTGTTTGTGGAGATGTTGAACTTTTTGATGGATTGGCATTTTGTTTGTTCTAGGAGGATAAGATCAATGCCCTCATTAAAGCAGCTGGTGTAAATGTTGAACCTTTCTGGCCTGGCTTGTTTGCAAAGGTAAGGTGATGGTGGGAAGTTGGGAAGACGTTTCTGCTGACTTATTAGGGCATGTGCATACATTTGAAGTGCCGTCAAGCAAGTGCCAGAAGGCCCCATATTTCATTGGACCTCCTTAAACATAAGTAGTATATTGCATTTGTATCTGGATGATACTGAGGTTTCAGTTTGTCATGCTTTGTGTACCTTCAGTCTAACTCTGGTTTAATGGAAATTGAGTTCCTTGACCTTCTATTGACCCCTTATTGTACTTTGGGAATATAGTCGACTGATGAAGACAGGGCTCCTGCCCAGGGAGCTTTGGCACTGGCTACTTGCCAGTGTACAGGTTACTTAATATCTGGCAGCTGAAGCTATTAATAACCCTTGACTCATTGGGTTCCCTGAAGGGCTTTGAAACATTTAAACGATACCCATGTCATCAGGAGAGAAGTGGATGTGGCTCAAGCGATTGGGCTCTTGTCTACTTTATGGGAGGTCTAGGGTTCGTTTCCTGGGACCTCCTGGTGAAGGCAAGCTGGACCAAGCCCACAGTTGGCACAGCAAGGTGACACAACAAAAGAGGCAGAGGAAAGTTCCTTACCATCAAGTTTACAGTTTTATTTTGGACCCATTTCTTCATTTAAAAAGGGAAGGAATTCATTTGGCAGATTTTCATAAAACATTTAGACTGCCCTAGTCTGAGCCTTAATTATCAGCAAGGAAATGTCAGCCTTGATGATAATCAAACCAACTTCATCACTGCTGGACAGGCAACTCCAGCACAGAAGAATGTTGGGACCGGATTATTGGGGCTAATTGAGAGATCCAAGAGAAATAGCTGAGCACTTACTTGAGCATGCATGTGTGTTGCAGGCCCTGGCCAACATCAGCATTGGGAGCCTTATCTGCAATGTAGGGGCTGGTGGACCTGCCCCAGCAGCAGGTGCGGCACCAGCAGGAGGTCCTGCCCCCACCACCACTGCTGCCCCAGGTAGGAAGCTTTAAGTTTATTGTGTGGAAGGAAGGCGGGAATTAAAAATAGTTCTACAGGAAAGATCAGTCTTAATTTACTTAATTTACTACCTAAAGCATGGTTGGGTGGTGCTGAGGGAATGCATAGATGTGGTTTTTGACTCTTCCCTACCTTTTTACCTTTTTTTTTTAAGCGGAGGAGAAGAAAGTGGAAGCAAAGAAAGAAGAATCTGAGGAATCGGATGATGACATGGGCTTTGGTCTTTTTGACTAGACTCCTTTTGTAAAATTAAAATGTTCAATAAAGAGCTGAACTCTTTTGCTGTGGTCTTGCCAGTAGTTTGGGGATTTTGGACTGCAAAAGTGGTATCACCTCTACAACAAACAGTGGGTTTATCCTTTTCTTTTCTACTGCCATACACAGCTGGATTTCCAGGTGGGAAATAATAAACATCCTTGACACTTTACTAAAAATGTGCCCAATAGCTCTGAAGATTGTATTCTGGGGCCAGGGACAGGATGGATCTGAGCAGGTGCCTTTTCCAGAGTATCAACAACTTTTTGGTTGCAGGGTTTATTCCTAAGAACTTCGGAGCTGTGCGGAGCTGAGGTAGAATGTTGCTGGTATGCCCCTCAGCAAAGTCCTTAGTTACCTAACGTGGATGAAACCCCAATTCAAACGTATATTTGAAAAACTAATAACTTTTATTCATACTAACAGCGTGAAATGGAGATTGGTTCCTAAAATGCCAGGACACTCTTGGACTTGGAATGTGCCAGGTAGAACCAGAGACTTACCTTTACATCTGTCTCCATTTAAGAAATGTTTCAGATTTAAATGACTAGGACCTTCTAGCTCCTATTGTCAGTCTTGGGTATAGGGCTATTTTATGAGAATTACTTGGTATGCTTGTTTAAAATTGCTCAGCTTCAGCTGGGTATCTAGAAGGGATCTCTGAGGTTATGTGAAAGTTGTTTTGGGTCTTGCACCTTCCTTTTAGGAGCTGTCTGAGGAAGCTCCTTAACCCAGCTTGTGAAGTGTATATGCCTGTTAGATCCCTGGCCCAGGACAGCAGTTTTCCCAAACATGAGAATTGATTTGTTAAAAAGTGATCCTATTAAGTGTTCATATGTATCAATGGATGGCTTAGTTTATTATCTTAAAACTACTTGGGGAAATTACTGGCATTATATTGTAGTATTGAGCCTTTAACCCTGTCACCTAGCCTTCTACCTCTAGGCTCATATCCAAGGCACTTGTTTATATGGACTGTTAAAGTAGGGGAAAAAATCTCAGCATGCCCATCAGCTAGAAAATAAATGGCACTAAATTATCCTCAATGGAAAACTACAGCTACGAATACCAGAGAAATTCTTAATACAAGGTTAGATTTAAAATCCATGTCCCAGTAGATTACATACAGTGTATTACCATTTTTTATTAGGCTCAAAGGAGCTAATAGTGCATTGCCTGATAGAAATAAAAAGTAAAGGATGTAAACAGTTGAGGACCTTAAATGGGCTTGTGATGGGGAATACGTGGATGTTACAGTCAGTGTTCTAATTGAGGGGTTTTCATACAGGTAAAAGTGACCATTGTGGAGTGTTGTGTACAGCCCTGCTGCTCTCAAGTATATCCTCATCTTTTTCATATGACCTGCCACACAGATGAGAACGGGAAACTCAGGATACAAACTAGTAAATGGGATCTGACAGTTTACACCAAAGCCTGTTACCAGCACCTCTCCTTACATTCCCGTTCCTGTCTCCCCACCTACCTCCGTTTACTCCTCTATAATGGTTCTACCTCACAGGTTCTGGTGCATTATAAGAGAACAGGAGCTCACACAGTGTGCACTCAAAGATCCAAGACTGGGAATGCCAACACCTCACTTGGCTGAGGGGCATTTTGAATGGGTTAATGAGAAAACTAATAAGGGAAAGAAGAGCTGAAAACTAGGTGGTTAAGCTGAAAATTCTACATAAGTCTTGTTATCCACACCAAACTAATAACAGTTACCACTAAAATTTCACTTAAGACCAAGAGTTAACATGGCCTAGTAGATGGCCCAGCCTTTAAAAAAATCTTAATATAGTAAAAATCTAATAGAGCTAAAAACCTTTCAAAAAATGACTTAAAAGTCAATAGGAGACTCGATAACATGTAGAAATACTAACATTATATTCATTTGGTACTGAGAAAAGTCCTCCCAGTTCCACCCTCCCTAGTTCCCCTGAACCTGGATTTGGTCTTTGCAAAATGGGAATAATATCTGCTTTGAGGAATAAACAGATAAGTGATGGTGTCTAGCACTGCTGCGCGGGACACAGGTTTTTTCCCTTCTGCATAAGATCCGAGGAGCACCCCTGACACTTCAGCACTGAATCCCTGGCTCCCAGAATCCTTGGGTCATGGCTCTGCAACCCCACCTCCCCCCAGTCCAACCCAACCAGGCAGCAGCTTAATGACTTCACCAAGCATACTTGTTACTTTATTTAAATTGTTCTTTGCTCTGAAAATTCTGTTCACATCTCCAGTGGTGGCTGAAAGCATACCTAGGTGCACTACTCGCACCCTTAATCCTAAATGAACAGGAAGCCAGGAGTAGGACTAAGGAAGGCTGTATGGCTGGCTTCAGTGCGCTTGCTCCCTGAAGTCCTAGAGAACTGCAGGAACAGAAGTGCCCCGTACCCAACCACCTTGAACTACAACTTCACAAAAATCCACATTGCCCCTGAATGTGTTGCGTGATGTGTAAAAGGCCAAAGTTCCTATTACTGTCTTAATTTTAATTCTTGGAATCTTTCTTCCTTAACTGAAGAGTGATAACATGAGAACCACACATGAAATTTTAAAGCCATTTTTGGAAAAGATAAACATTTTAATTAAAAGGAAAGTTCAAAATAATAATGCAGCAGTAGAATTTGGCATATCACTACAGGTGCAAATAAAATGTGTCTGGTCCTCTCTTGCATAATTGGAGTTAGCACATAGAGTAAATGTCTGAGGGAATCAGGTGAGCCAGGTGTAGGTTGGGCCTCCTAAAGGAATCCCCTGCCCTGGCTCCACCATGGTCACCCTCTCAAGGCCCACAATAGCTTTTCTCAGGGGAAGCAGGGTTTCCCTTAACTTGGTATGTGACTCAAGAGGACAACAGACCTGAAAGCCTAACCCATTTGTTCTCAAAGACTGGCTCACTTGTTTAGCCCCCAACACACAGATGGCCTGTCAGTCTACAAAGCACAGCCCCTCACCCCCGACTCTGACAAGTGCAAACCAGCCTGGAGGTCTGACTCCTCCTCAGGTCAAGAAGAGAGGTCGTGACCATGGGCGGCACCAGCAGCGACCCGCGCTGGGCTGCTCTCCAGCCCCCACATTGCACATTTGAACCTCACTCCTGACACCAGCCAAGGCCTGCAACACACCCGTGTATATACTTAAGTTTCAAAAACTCCAGTTTCTTCCTAACCTGCCCTCACCTCCACCAAACCACTTCATTCAGGTTTTCTAAATGGCATTCAGGGTCCTAGAAGGGAGAGCCAAGAGACCAAGGGTTGGGATAGTAGAACATAAGGGAACATTTTAAGAACAAAGGCTTGAGCAGAGTAAGAAAACCCACTGTACTAGAAGGGAGAAAGAGAATTCAGACTCCTGTGAACCTGACCTTACCCAGTGTCCACTAAAAGCCAGTGTTCTTTGTCCTTTTATTAATATGTACAATAATATCACCTAGGATTTGCTGAGTGCTTCCCAAGTGTCAGGCACTGTGCTAAGTACCTTTTTCATAATCTCATTTAATTTTGAGGAGAACCCCGAGGAAGGTATCCACATGTTACAGATGAGAAAACAGGCTTTGAAAGTCTAAACACCAGTAAGGATTATCGATTTGGGTAAGGTATTGCTTTATAGTTTAGAAATAACTTTCGCATGCCTTCTCATTCTAAACTTTATCCTGTCAGGAGTCCTTCATTAACCTGGTTTTATATATTAAGAAAGTTGTCCAGAGGAGTTGAGTGCCTTGCCCAAGTTCACACAGCTAGTGCAGGGCAAAGCTGGGCCTGGAATTTGAGTTGTCTCAATCCAGCATTTCTTGTACTATGACACAGGTTCCTCTCCACACACGAGCTTTTGTAACCAGCCCTTGTCTTTTTTTTCCCTGTCACTACAAGGCACTTCTCTCTTATCTCACCTTTGCAAATATGTCTGGACAATTCAGTTTGACTCACACATGAACTGCTTTAATGGGAGCATTACTATTATTTTTAGTTGTGAAACACAGCAAGGAAGTGCTCCTCAAAGTCAAGTCACAGACACTGCACAGCATGTATAATCAACCCTGGGCTGTTCAGATCCAACAATTTTCTGGAACACTTTGGTCAGAACTACCGGCATTTTCAAAAGGATTGTCCAAATAGTTATGGGTTTCCAAGAACCCTCCAAAGTTCTACTAGGATTTAATTTGCTGAAGCTTCCATTCCTCATCTTTCTTGTATATTTTGAGTGCTATTATCATGTCCAATTAAAATAAGAAACATGCATTCTGGGAGGCATCTTTCACCCTGGGGACCTTTGTACATGGTATCCTCCCTCCCTTCCTCTGGGCCATCGACTCCTACCTCAGTTAATTCCAACACCTTCAGACCTCAGGAATTCCACCTCAGTCTACGTCTTAAGTCTCCAGCTCTATGTTTTCAGAGCTCCCTGTACTACCTCTTCTTTTTTTTTTTTTTTTAAGATTTATTTTATTTCTTTCCCCTTCCCCCCGCCCCACCCCGGTTGTCTGTTCTCTGTGTCTATTTGCTGCGTCTTATTTGTCTGCTGCTACTGTTGTCAGCGGCACGGGAATCTGTGTTTCTTTTTGTTGCATCATCTTGTTGTATCAGCTCTCCATGTGTGCGGCACCATTCCTGGGCAGGCTGCACTTTCTTTCGCGCTGGGCGGCTCTCCTTACGGGGCACACTCCTTGCGCGTGGGGCTCCCCTATGCGGGGACATCCCTGCATGGCAGGGCACTCCTTGCACGCATCAGCACTGCGCATGGGCCAGCTCCACATGGGTCAAGGAGGCCCGGGCTTTGAACCGCGGACCTCCCATGTGGTAGACAGGCGCCCTAACTACTGGGCCAAGTCCACTTCCCTGTACTACCTCTTCTTAAAAGCAGATGCATTTATGCGTTTGCGATGCTTTGTTGAAGGTGTGCTCTGTGAGTCAGAGCTGTTTTGCTTACCTGTATACCCAATACCACAATGCCTGGCACATTGTTGGCATTCAGTATGTATTGATCACAGAGCCCAACCCTCTCCTTTTACGTATCAGGCAATTAGGGCCCAGATAGGGAACTTGATCACAGCAATGATGAACAGAGCCAGGACTGGAATGACTGGAACCCAAATCTCCGGAGTAGGAAATTCTCTTTTTACTGTAGCAGGCAGAAAACCAAGCCAGCCACCCAACACAGGTCTCACTCATTCATTTAACTCACAGTTACCATGCACGTTCCAGGTGGCCACGTCCAAATATTGGTATTCAGGCCCTGAGGTGGGAACTCACACCAGATGAGGACGGAGTCAGGGACCCTGGAACCAGGTCCGGCCTTGCACATTCATTCATTCTAAACCGGCAGGCCCCGGGCTCCGCGGACGTAGGGCGGGGTCGTGTTGGCTTCGCTGGGACCCGGGCTGTGGAATGAGCAAGGGCATTCTCAGCAGATGCAAGGGCCCGGGGGCCCGCAAACTTCCTTCCGGCACCTGGGTCCCTCACGCACTGCGATCCAGCATGTCCACATATAGCGCAGGATGAGGGAGAAGATGCTGGATAAAGCAGCCTAACTCGGCGCGGCCCCAGGTCTACAAACACCTAAACCCTCGCTGGCCCTGGCGCACCAGGGTGTATCGGCGCTCAGAACTTTATATCCCGCCATTCGCCAATCAACGTCCGCTCTGGGCGGAAGGGGCGGGCAGGGAGGTGGGGCTAGTAGCCGAGAGGGGCCGAGGGAAGCCAACGTCTCAGTTGCGCTGAGCTCTTCTGTCCACTAGGGGCGCGCGAGGGGAGTGGCCATTAGCCACGAGCCCGGCTGGCGTAGGGTTTTCAGTTTTTTCTTTTAAGGGTTTCTCATTACTTGTTAAACGCAAACCAAATAGTTCTCTGTTCTTGTACTTTCAGAAAGTCGATTCTGGTTGTTTTCCCCACTTTTATTCCAGAAACATTTTTGCCCAGAGTAAGGAGCAGAATGATTTGCTCTACTTCGAGCTGCTGATCACATGTTTCCACACCTGGCTGAATCACCTAGGACGCTATTAACACACACACACACACACACACTACACAAACTAATGAAACAAAACAACTTCCCACCGCAGTACAGGGTCAGGAACCAGGACGTCTGGGAGGCAGCTTTCCTGATGAGTCTGATTAAGATTAGCCAGAGTGGGGAAGTACTGGATTAAAGCAAACCTGGAGAGGCCCGCTCAGTTTTTGGTGCAGTCCCAAATTCCCTCAAAGAACGGGAGACTGGCAGGAAGCTTCTGAGACTTTGAGAAGTTTAATCCAGACCACCCAGCTCCTAGCAAAGTGCCTGACACCAGAAGATGTATTAATAAACATGCTCTGAAAGAATGAGTGAGTGTATGTTACAGAATGAGTGAATTAATAATTGTCTTCAAAGATTGAAGGAAGATTTAAAAGTTGGAAAAAAAAATAAAATAAAATAAAAGTTGGGTAACAGTCATGTTGGCAAGACTGTGGGAAAATGGATTGTTTTGAATGTAGATTGTTATAACTTGTTTAGGAGGGTAATTTGATTATATCTCTCAAGAGGTACCCTACCTTGCACCCAGGAATTTTACTTGTAAGCCTCCATTATATAAATATATGTATAATTTTGCTGAAACATTTTTTTAAAAGATTTTTTATTTTTTATTTTTCTCCCCTCCCCCCCAGTTGTCTTCTCTCTGTGTCCATTCACTGTGTGTTCTTCTGTGACCGCTTCCATCCTTCTCAGCGGCACCAGGAATCTGTGTTTCTCCTTGTTGCGTCATCTTGTTGTGTCAGCTCTCCGTGTGTGCGGCACTATTCCTGGGCAGGCTGCACCTTCTTTCGCGCTGGGCTCTCTCCTTACGGGGCGCACTCCTTGTGCGTGGGGCTCCCATACGCGGGGGACACCCCTGTGTGGCAGGGCACTCCTTGCACACATCAGCACTGCGCATGGGCCAGCTGCACACGGGTCAAAGAGGCCCAGGGTTTGAACCTTGGACCTCCCATGTGGTACACAGACACCCTATCCATTGGGCCAAGTCTGCTTCCCTGAAGCATTGTTTATAACAGCAGAAAAAATAGTGCATGGTAGGAGTCAGGTTGAGTAAAAGTTGATGCTTTCATGTAGCCATTAACAGGAAAACTGCTATGGAAAGATTTCCAAAACATTTTAAAATTTTTTTAACAAAATAGAGAACATGGAATAATTATTTTATTCCCCCTCCCTTCCCCCCCTTTCTCCCCTCCCCCTCCCTGTGTGGACACTGGCTCACCATGCAAGCACTGGCGCGGGCACTTGGCTCACCACACGGGCACTGGCTCGCTGTGCAGGCACGCTTTCTCTTCTTTTTCACCAGGAGGCCCCAGGGATCAAACCCAGGTCCTCCCATATGGTAGGCAGAAGCCCTGTGACTTGAGCCACATCCACTTCCCCAAGACACTTTTAAGTGTAAAAGGCAAGTTGCAGACCAGCATGTAGACTATCATCCTGTTTGCAGATATAAAAAAAAATTCACATGGCATATGTCTGTGTATAAAGAAATTTTCTGGAAGGATTCAAAAGTAACAATTCCAGTGATTACCTCTGAGGGATTGGAGAAGGTGGGAGAGAGATTTTTACTTTTCAATTTATCTCTTCCATATTGCTTGATTAAAAACAAAACAGGGAAGCAGACTTGACTCAATGGATAGAGCATCCGCCTACCACATGGGAGGTCCAGGGTTCAAACCCAGGGCCTCCTGACCCGTGTGGAGCTGGCCCACGTGCAGTGCTGATGCGCGCAAGGAGTGCTGTGCCATGCAGGGGTGTCCCCTGCGTAGGGGAGCCCCATGTGCAAGGAGTGCGCCCCATATGGAGAGCTGCCCCATGCAAAAGAAAGTGCAGCCTGCCCAGGAGTGGCGCCCCACACACAGAGAGCTGATGTAGCAGATGACACAACAAAAAGAGACACAGGTTCCCGGTGCCGCTGACAAGAATACAAGCGGATACAGAAGAACACACAGTGAATGGACACAGAGAGCAGACAACTGGGGGATTGGGGAAGGGGAGAGAAATAAATAAATATTAAATCTTAAAAAAACAAAACAAACCCAGACAGGAACATTCATTACTTTTACGAATTAAAAACACTGATTTTTTTCAAAAATTGGAGGGGTTTTCATATGGAAGAGAGATTCAACTTATTCCAAGTAGCTCTGGAGGAAAGAATGCTCACCAATTTTGAGTCAGTTTTAAACTCAAAATTAGGGAAAATTCTGTTGTGTATTAGGATATGACTGAGATGGGGGAAGACAAGGTCTGTGTTAGGAGGAGGGAGTGTGGACAAGATGCTTCTTCAAGTGAGTTCCCATAGGCCTTCTGAGATGCAGGGTTAACTCACTGATGTCAGACTACTTGGGTTGACTCAAATCCTACTCTGCCACTAAATCAGGCTGTGTCACCTTGGGCAAATTGTTTAACCTCTCTGTTCCTCACTTTCTTCATATGCGTGGTAGGGAATAATGACACCAACCTTACAGAGTTCTTGCTAGGATTAAATGAGATGGTACATGTAAAACGTTTGGCACAGTGTCTCTTTTAAAGTGTCTGCATTTCTTTACTCTCTTTTATGATGGAATGAGGCTTAATTTAAAAAAGGAATCAAAGAAATAATTCCTACCATTGGAGGGGACTGCTTATTTAATATTTATGGGGATGTTCCAAAAAATTGTACTTTTAGGATTAATGGAATTAATAGATTGGTAGAATTGCATATGTGCTGCAGAATTTGGCTTCTAGGTGCTGGCTCAGTGCTGCCCCTCAGTGGCCAATCATGGGAATGGTTCCTTGGAAGAGGTGGCCTCTTCTAGCCGCAGTGCCCCTGAGCTGGTGTGTGTGAACAGGGCAGGCAGGGGTGTCGGCAGGGACTTGGTTGGCCCCGGGGTCAGTTCACAGAGAAGCAGCCTTGGAAAGTAAAGGCATGTGTGTGTGCTCACCAGTGACCCAGCCAAGAGGAAACCAAGTGCACTTTAATATGGTCTTGCCTCCCATGTAATTTACTTAGCACATTTGACTTTTCCTCTTAATACACTCAAGTTCACTTCTTGCCTGAAAACAAAGAAGAATGTCACTGAGCTGCTATGCTATTCATGGTGTGCCCTTGGCTTTCCTCCAAGGTTGCTGGAAGAAAAGGCCCCATGAAATCCTCTTCTGCTTTTGTGATACTCCATGTGGAGGCTGTTGTATCATTACTGGCCCCTGGATAGGGACTTACGTGAAAAAAAGCTCTTTCAAAAATTTAATACCGGGGGAAAGTTTGTTTGCTCTGAGGAATTGGTAGCCATCCTCCTTTGTAATAGTGAGAGCTGTGCAAGATCACACTCTCTCTTTTGCCTCAGCCGCTGAGAAACGCAGCTGCCAGGCTTAATGCCCCATTTCAGCAATTAAATCGACCCAACTGGATAATATATTTGCTTCCTCTTCCATTTTTTATTACAGTTTTTAAAAATTGTGACTTTTTAAAAAGTTGACTTTGTCGCATATTTGCGCTTTGATCCATGCTCTCAGATCTTTCTGAGAAAGAGGAAAGGAATCCACACATTTTTGAAGGCTTTTCTGAAGTTATTTAAGATGATTTTGTCAGTGCTTGCGCTTGGGTTTTTGAGACTAACAAGTTTATGGACCAAAGATTTCAGACCATAATGTTTCTTTCTTGGAAAAATAAGAATCTCATTGTAAATAAGACCATCGGGGAAGCTGTGAGGTGCCGGCAAAAGATCAGTAGCTTTTAAGGTTTCTCTCCTTAGCCAGTACTACCAAGGGTAGTATGAAATCAGCGTTAACATTTAGAGATAGAGAATTGGTAGCCTTTTTGGACCAACAAAAATCTTGCCAGCAGCTGTCTGAAGTACCACTAACAGTGCTTCATTTCCTTGTGGTCTTTAAATATGGAGGCTGTCCTGGAAGGTTAACTCATGAATTCCTTTTTTTGTTTTCAAAGATTTATTTTATTTTATCTGTTCCCACCCCCCACCCCCCACTGCCTGCACTCTCTGTCTGTTCTCTTCATCCATTTGCTGCATTCTTCTGTATCTGTTTGTCTTTTTTTCTCCTCTTCTCTTTAGGAGGCACTGGAAACTGATCCTGGAACCTCTGACGTCGGGGAGAGGCACCCAATCACTTGAGCCACCTCAGCTCCCTAGTTTGATGTGTCTCTCATTGTCTTTCCCCAGAGTCCCTTTTTTGTTGTGTCATCTTGTTGCGTCTGTTTGTGGCACAGGCCAGCTCTCTGCAGTGTGGGCCAGCTTTGCCTTTCCCAGGAGGCCCCAAGAACCGAACCCGGGACCCCCTATATGGTAGACGGGACCCTACTCTTGAACCACATCTGCTTCCCTTATGATTTCCTTCACATCCCAGAGCAAATGGGATCCATTTCAGATCCTACTTTCTGAGGCTCTTGTTCATAGCCTGGGTCTCCCCTCCATGCCAGGAGAAATGGCTCCTTGGGAAGGCAGAGGTTGTGGGTGAGAGAGGTCTGGCTTCTACTTCAACGGCTGGGCCACGCTGGGTAAGCCCCGGGCCCTCTCTGGCCCTTGGATTCCTCACCTTGCCAGGAAGGGCATGTAAGGATGCTTCTAGCTCACACAGGACCGGCCCCAGCCCGCCTCCCAGGGCCCCACCACGGCAGACTGCCGGTGGAGTCACCTTCCAGCCTGGCCGCCGTGCCTCAGCGCCTTGTTCTGTTTGCTCTCAAGTAAAGCCGTCCTTCTGTTTACTCGGCAAAGATTCTTTTAAGGCAGGCTAAGCACACGGTTTACTCTGCTAACAAGCCTTGGCATTTATTGTGAGGACCTGTGTTGACTTATTCTTGAGTCTCCATTGACATTCACTGGGAAATGTTAAAGCAAACACAAGGAGACATCCTGGGAGCGCTTAGGCCTGGTGCTGTGCTGGAAAAAGGGCTCCAGAAAGGGCCGTTCTTTCTGTTTTGGTTAAAATCACCTTGAGACTTAAAAATAACAATAATACATGTACCGCAAGAGAGTCTAATGACCTCCTTTTAGTTTCTAGATTCAGTATCTGAACAGTTTTGTGCAAGATTTCTAGAAAAGATCTGGTGTTAATTCTATGTCTGCACCAGCCACTTCTTGAGTCCCTTTCTAGGCACAGCATCTCGCAGCCTTCCGGGAACTGGGGCAAATGTACAGAGAACCTCGGACTGTGGGTTCAAGTAGAGCTGTGCCCCGCCTTGGCCTTGTGCTCTTGGGACCGTCTGGCTCTCAGTTATCCGTGAGGTGAGGGGAAGTTGTCCACATGCTTGTGTCCCCCGCTAGCCTGGGGTCTTGGTGAAAGCTGGGACAGTGATCCCAGACTGAGCCCAGGTCATAAGAGTGCTCAAAAAATGTTTTTTGAATAAATGAATGAATATGCCCCACGAGATGTTCTCTCCAGGCTTGCTCTGACATCTTGTGACTGAATCTCCAAGAGACAGGTTTTGCTTTGAGCCATAGTCTGGCAAGATCTGCTAACAGGTCGTTCCAGGCAGCCACGACCCCCCGGCATCCGACTCAGACCGCTGCCGCGGCCAAGGGCTCCACCGGCCTCGCCGTCGCCCCATCCAAGCCGCTGCTGGAAAAGGAAGCACCTTCTCAGGTGAGGGGACCGTGTGTTTGGTTTGTCTTTGTTGCCTGGAAACTGTTGACATCCCGAGACATTCTGTTGCCTTCGCTGGGTAATGAAAAATTGATTACTTTTTCTCTGTCAACAAATTCTCAGCCTGTTCACCTTGGCTGGGAACGGGTGGAAAGCAGTTGCTCCTTGTTGGGAAGCTGTTTGCTTTCTCTCAAGCATTTGGGTTTGCTTTACTTAGGGGCGGGGCTGGGGGCCCAGAGACAGCGGGCCCTTGAGTGCTTCTGTGCGGGCTGTTTCCCCGTCCCTCGGAGGCGCAAGTGCCTTCCTCACGGGTCCTTGGGAGGCCTCTCCCCGCTGCGTTCTCCTGCTGCCCCCCTGAGGCCACGGAGCCCAGGAGCCCTCCCCATCCTCCTCCCCCGGAAGCAGCCCTGGGGGCAGCCGCAAGGCACAATTTGTGTTCATTTCCTTCCGCTCCATCTTTTTCTCCTCCTGGCTGTTGTCCCTACTTGAGGGCAGGTGACAGACCTTTCCAGAGAAGCACAGCATGTTGGATTTAGAGGGGGCCTCAGAGAGCGTTCTGCCCTCTCATTTTCGCATTTGGGGAGGAGAAAGCTCAGAGCTGGGTGGCCGCACGGCTAAGTGGTGACAGAGCTTGGCTTTGTGACTCCCAGTCCAGTGGTCATGAAGATGGTCACTTTGGTAGGTCCCTGGAAGCCTCTGGTGGAAGTTGAAGCTGGGGCATGGCCGTCACCCCAGCAGAGGGGGTGGGGGGACCCAGAGAGGTGGGACTGCTGAGAGAGAGAAGCTCCGACAGGCGCCGTCGGGTTGCCGGCTGGCTCTTCTGCGCGGGCAGGCCTCTGTGCTTGCCCTGATAAGCCTCACTCGTTCCGCTCCTCGCTGGGAGCACGGCCCTCCCTTCCTCTCCAAGAGAGAGGCTGTGGGCCCTGGGGGGAGCGCTCCAGAGTGCTGGCGCTGCCTTGCCGGAGGGCCTGCAGCCTCTGGGGGTGGCCGGCTGCACAGCCACCCACAGGAAGGAAGCCTCGGCCACCCGGTCCCTCCCGCAGCCTGTCTGTCCCCCCACCGCCTTCAGATCTGGGGATCACCCCTGCGGGCCCAGCCTGGCCCCCGGTCTCAGGGGAGCCTGGGTCTGGGGGTTTGCTGCTCCCTGAGAGCTGTCCCTCCCGGCTGACCTGGCCTCTCTGCTCTGGGGACTGACCTCACACCTCGTTCCAGGGCCCCAGGCCCAGGGGCAGAGTCCCAGGATCCTGCCGCTAAGCCTCTGGTTCTTCTGATCATTGCACTTAGGAATTTCCTTTGTCCACTAGTCCCTACATCTCCTGCTAGCTCATGGGTGGCAAATTGGGGTCTGCAGGGGTGTTTTGTCGGGTTTTCCTCAGGTGTGTGTTCTGGGGGTGGGGGTGGGACTTGTCCACCTCCAGAGCTGCCCGTGCTCCTGAGAGCAAAAAGCAGATAGACTCCTGGTCAGCTTTATTACTGTTGTTAAATTTTCTGCAGACAATGCACCCCCCTCATTTCCTGCTCCTGGAGTGGGCAGCTCCTCCTTCCCCAGATACACCACTGGCATGTATGGAGTTTTAAAAACAGGGTAACATTACATAAAAGTCTGGATTTCTGGCTTCTCTTTAAAAATTGGCGCATCAGGCTGGGACATGACTGACGATACAGTCAGCTGGCCGTGAGTAGCCACCGCTGCTGCCCCTTCAGGTAGGACACAGGCCTCCCCAGTTCCTCACGGCCCCCCTCCCCACAGGTCTCCCCACAGCTGTTTTCTTACTCACCCTGTCTGGCCATCTGAGTTTGCAATCTCTGGAAGAGATGGTGCAACGTTTTTTCAGGCGAAGCGCCTTGGTGATTCTCTGATTGCGTCACTGCGTGTCCCTAGTGGTTTTAGTAGATGTGGTTTTGGTGACTCCTGAGTGATTCTGAAGGTTCATGTCATGATATCTGATTTTACCGAGGCTGGTTTCGAACTGAGTGTGCAGCAAGGCTGGCAGGAGGGAGTGACTTGCTAACACAGCCGGTGAGTGACCCCAGCCTGCCACAGCACTCAGCTCTCAGGCCTTGGGCTTGTGGCATTGCCATCTTCAGGCCTGAGAAGCTGCCTGCTAGGCTGGTCCTTCCTAGGTACAGGAGGTGGTTTTGTTTTCTTTGGTTTCCCCTTCAATGGGCTAGATCCATCCATTCCTTGAGTCATTCATTCATTGAATTATTCAACACATATTCATTAAGTATCTAGTAGACAAACACTGTATTAAGTGCCAGAAATATAGAGATTAATTAAGGTCCAGTCCTTCCTCTTAGAAATCTCTCATCTGATGGAATTAAAGACCCTTCAAGTATTGTGTGTATTATACATATATATACACACACACATTATGTGTTATAATGTGGAAGGAGCACCAGTTGCCAGGGGAGGCAGAGGTAGGGAGAAGGGGATGGACAGGTGGGAAGGGGTGAGAGGAAGACTTCCCAGGGGAGGAGATATTTTTGTTGCAGGGAAAGTCTTGCCTAAAAAGGCAGAGAGTGGCTGGGCGTTTCTATGGAACTGCGTAGAGTGTGGCGTAGCTAGGGCGGTTGTGCGTGGGCAGTGGGAGAGAAGGCTGGAGCAGCCAGCAGGGTCAGCTCCTAGAGCACCAGCTCTAGACCTGCGCTCGCTAATATGGGAGCCACATACGGAATTCTAATTTTTCTAGTAGCCACAGTAAAAGTAAGTAAAAAGAAACAAGTGAAATTAATTTTAATAATGTATTTTACTAAATCCAGTATAACCAAAGATGACTTGTTCACCATTCGCAGTGGCCACATTTCAAGAGTTCGGTGGATACATGGGCTAGTGACTAGCATATGCATCGTGCAGTACTAGAACATTCTTTATCCTCAGGCCCCAAGGAGAGGAGTGACACAGTGGGTTTCAGCTGCAGAAACATCTTCTAGCTCCTACAAAAAGAAACACCTGAGGGGTGGGAGGCCGTGGGAGGCAGATCAGGAGCGACCCACCCGGCAGCCGAGGTGGAGGGGGACGTTCAGGCTTGAGGGAAGATTGTAGTTTACAGACCATCACCCAAGGGAGTCGCAGTTCCACTTCCTGTGATGACGTGGCATCAGTGCTGACCCGGCTCTTCACGAGGCCCTGGAGGTGGGTGAGCTCTAAGATGAGAATCTCCATCCCCTCTCCCCTCGGCCTGTTAGAGAAGGACCTGCATTTCCAGACCTTCCTTGATTCGTTGACTCAGAGGCCGAAAGCCAGAGGGGCTTCCTCAGCCTTCCCGCTCCCTGCCTGGCCCTCAGACCGGGACACCCAGGGGCTGACTCCTGCGCGCTGTCCCCAGCCTCGGCCACCTCTCAGCTGCGGCTGCTGGCCCACAGCTGTACCCCGCGTCAGCAGCAGGTTCCCAATCTCAGCAAAGCTGCAGGCGTCCTCGCTGTCAGCCCGGAGAAATGGAGTCCTCGCGTCAGCTAAGCTGTCTCAGGCTGGCCATTCGCCCCCTTTGAACCAGAGCGACTCGAACGTGGCCCGAGGACCCATGCTGTTCACGAAATACGGAGACGGACACGTAAGCACTTAGTGCTCGAGAGCAAGTGCTTGGAACTTGTACAGAAGTTTGACATTGCCATGTCATCCAGACCCATTTCATTTTTCACTAATTCATTTCTATTGCATTGGACAAAAATTAGTGGTCCACCACAGACTAGACACTAAAAATATAAAGCAAAAACCCTGGCCCTTGGTCGTAGATGGTTTGGGAAGCGCTGCTCCTGATGCCCTTTTCCAACTCTGAAAGGAAGGCCTGCCCAGCGGGCTCCGTGGACTGCGATCCCGGGAAATTCTCCTTTGGGGCAGAAGGGGGCGACAGAGACATGGGTAAGCCATCCTCCGCCAAGCCAGACCGCTGCCTTCATCTTCCGAGCATCCTCCGTTTGGCGCCTCCAGGAGGCTGGCAACGTAGGAAGAAAGGAAGGCTTTCTCCTTCTTCCTGTCTTGACCCAGTTGACAGCAAAGTCACCAGGGAGAACTGCCAGGAAGGCACCACGTGGACAATGGCAGGAAACCGCAGGATCCCGGCCAGCCGGCTTTATTCCTGGGAAAGTGTAGCTTGCTTTGGGGCTTGGGTGATTAACAAAGTGCTCTGAGCCAGGCTACCAGAGTTCAAATCCTAGTTCCACCTCTTAGTTTCTGGGAGACACTGGGAAAGTCACTTAACCTCTCAGAGGCCTGGTTTCCTCAAGTAAAGTAAGGAGGGCATATTAATGGTACCTTCCACAGGGCTGTTGGGGGATTAAATGGGATAATCCATATAAAACACTAGTCTAGATGGGCACTCAGTGAATGCTGTTCTTTGCATTTCCGTCTGACTGCTGGACACCGACGCGGTCCCCACCTCCTCCAGGAACTCTGCCAAGGTGTTCACATGCCCTAGCTGTCTTCCCACTAGTTACTAGTTTTTCTAATTGCGTCCTCTTCCGTGTTCCTCCAGCCCTGTCCACACGCTGTCATACCCATCCCTCCCCTGGAAGACACTGGGGCATGGTGGCTACGAGCCTGGCACTCAGAGCTGTGTTGGAATCTTGGCTCTGCGTTTTGCCAGCGGGGCAGTTTCTTAACTCCTCTGAGCCTCAGTATCTCTACCCTAAAATGGCAGCTCCCTCATTTATTACTGTGAGGTAGTGCAGGTGAAAGCCAGGTGCCTGCACCGACCGAGCACCCAGTAAAAAAACAGCAGATGAGGAAACTGAGGACCTGGGCAGGAAAGGCGCTCGATTATTGGGTACCTCCATCGCTGGGCCCTAGACCCGCCATCTCGTTTTATTTCACAGTAGAGAGGTAGACACTTTGGTTCCCATCTTGCTGCTAAGGGAACTGAGACTCAGTTTACACAGGTCTTTAGGACTATGAAAAGTTGGAGTTTGGTGTTGACCTCTGGCGTCTGATACAAAGTCTAGAGTTCCTTTTTGGATCTCGTGATGGGAAGGTGGGAAGATGTGGAGTTTGGGGGCTCCTTAGACACAGACATAGAAGTCCAGAAACAAAAGTTTGTGTCTCCCTGCTTGGCTACAAAACCAGGACGGCTTTCAAGAGGACAAGAGGACAGGGCTGTCAGGGGCAAGGTGGGGCTGTCATCTGGTGAGAACCTCAGTCTCCCATGACAAGCACCCCTTTCAGATGACCACGGGGAGGCTCGCAGGATCTTGCAGAAGAGAGAATGGGAGTGAGCAGCAGGGGGCGCTAAGACACCAGCTGAGAGAAGGACGTCCCCGGGAAGCCGACCCAGGGCTCAGCTGCTTCTGAGCAAAGCTCTGCTAGGATTAGGTGGGCAGCAGGACATGAACACGCCTGTCCACAGGGTACTTCTGCCTGAGAGCTGAGAACTCTGGGGCGTCTCCTCAAATCAGAGACCTTTATGGAGTTTAGTGGGTTTGGAGTCAGTGGACTTGGATTTGAAACCCTGCTCAGTTCTCTCTAGGTATGCAACCCTGGACGAGTCACTCAATCTCTGAAACCCTCAGTAGTCTCGTGGGGAAAAAAAATTAATACCTGTCTTATAGGACTGCCGCAAGGATCAGTGCAATGTGGCACGTGCATTTCTTAGCGTAGCACCTGGCACATAGCGAGCACGCAATGAATGGCAGCTATTATTATCTTTAAGAGACGTGATTTGCAGAACAGTCCCAAAGAGGCGAGGTCCCTTCAAGGTCTAGGGCTCTCGTGCTGCTTTGGACGCCCTATGGCCCCTCAGTGGGGGATCACTTTCCAGGATACTGACCTACCTGTGCCTCTTTCTTTCTGCCCAAGCAGACTTGCCCCCCCCCCATGCCCACATCCCAAGGGCCCTGCACATTGTCAGGTGCAAGCCTTTGCTCTTAAAATCCCATTGGGGGAGGGGGAGCAAGTGTGCTTGGTGGCTGGCCATCTACTTTGTATGTATGAAGTCCAGGATTCAGTCCCAGGTACCTCCTGAAAAAACTCCTACTGGGCCCAGCATGCTTGCTGAAAGTCAGTGAGGAGCAGGAGGGCAGCCTGGGTACCTGCTCTGCTATGAACTTGAGACCCCTCTCTGTCCAGCCTCAGCAATCTAGGACTGGAACCCCAATCTGGAAACATACTTACATCTTGGCAGGGCTCTTCACTGTCGGCCGAAAATGTGGCCTGGGGCAGGGAGCTGGTAGGCTCTCTGTAAGGCCCCTGACCAAAGAGGTTACATCAGCCTTCCTTACTGTCCTGCTTGCCCCTCCGTTGTCTCTCTACCTGCGTGATGCCTGCCCAATTTCTTAGTAGGTGTTGCAACTCTTTTGAGGCTCAGGGTTCAACTGACACATGGCCAGTCCAGAGAGTCAAGTCTCCTGAGCGTACACAACCCCAGTGCCAACCACAGGTTCAGTAAAAGTGACAGAAGAGGCATGTGTAGAGAGGTCACATTTGAGTAGGGCCCACTGGCAAAGCACTGAACTCCAGATCCATCTGTCATGATGGTCTGCTCTTAGTAAAGGGTTTTCTTTTTTTTAAATGTTATTTAACAAATATAATGTACAACAACTGAGAGAACTGTGTATTTCCAGGAGAATTAAGACCATGTATACCTGGAAGTAAAGGGTCTGATAGAGAAGTTCTTACCAAGGCATGAATGACTGTCTATTTTGAGGATATTTGAATTTGAACAGAGGTAAAGCATTTATCCAGAGAAATTAAACTCTATTTATGGAATCCCAGCAGGAGGATTGGATGCTGGAAGAGTGTTGCCTCCATCCAAATCACAGCAGCCTTTGTTTATTGTCCCACCTCAGTGAGGTGGAGTTGCTGGAACAACTAGTGGATGATCACCTATTCCCCATATATTAGGTCCTGGGTCCAATCTCTGGTACTACCTTGGAAAAACATAGGCCCATGAAACACAAGCAACCAAAGAAAAAATGAACAACTTTGACTTCATCTAAAGTAGAAATTTTGTAATTCAAAGGACATCATCAAGAAAGTGAAAAGACAACCCACAGAATGGGGGAAAATATTTACAAATCGTATATCTGATATGAGTCTAGTATCCAGAAAATATATAGAACTCTTACAATTCAACAGTAAAAAGACAATCCACAGGAAGTGGACTTGGCCCAGTGTTCAGGGCGTCCGTCTACCACATGGGAGGTCTGCGGTTCAAACCCCGGGCCTCCTTGACCCGTGTGGAGCTGGCCCATGTGCAGTGCTGATGTGCGCAAGGAGTGCCATGCCACGCAAGGGTGTGCCCCGCGTAGGGAAGCCCCGTGTGCAAGGAGTGTGCCCCGTAAGGAGAGCGGCCCAGTGCAAAAGAAAGTGCAGCCTGCCAAAGAATGGTGCCACATACATGACACAACAACAAGATGACGCAACAGAAAGAAACACAGATTCACAGTGCCGCTGATAAGGATAGAAGCGGTCACAGAAGAACACACAGCAAATGGACACAGAGAGCAGACAACTGGGGAGGAGGGGAGAGAAATAAATTTAAAAAAGACCATCCAATTTAAAAATAGGCAAGGGATTTGAATAAACCCTTCTCCAAAGGAAGAACTAAAAGTATATGAAAAGATGCTCAACATCATTAGCCATTAGTGAAATGCAAACCAAAACTACAGTGAAATACCACTTAGCAAACACTAGATTGGCTATTTTTTAAAAATGGAAAATAGGTGCTGGTGAGGGTGTGGAGAAATGGGAACCCTCCTACATTGCTGGTGGGAATGTAAAATGGCGAAGCCACTTTGGAAAGGAGTTTGGCAATTCCTCAATACATTAAACATAGAGTTACCCGCAATTCTCCTCTGTGGTGGGTTGAGTTGTATATCCCAGTGTGGACATATTCTTGGTCCTGGTCCACATTTTAGTGGGTGTGGATCCATTGTATATAGGACCTTTTGATGAGGTTCCTTTAGTTAAGGTGTGGCCCAGGCGAATCAGGATGGTCATAATCCTGTTACTGGAGGTCTATGGAGAAGTCTACAGAGAGAGAGAGAAAACCACAGAAAGAAGCAGAAGTCAACAGAAGCTGCAAGAGGAAGGAGAAGATGCCACGATGTGTGTTGCCCTGTGACAGAAAGACATCAAGCCAGCCTCAGTCTTCAGGGACAAAACATTTCCTTGCTGCTGCCTCAATTAAGCCATGAGTCAATAAATTCCCATTGTTTTAGTCAACCCATTGTGTGGTATTTGTTTTAGCAGCCAGGAAACTAATACATACTCCTAGGTATAAATCCAAGAGAAATGAAAACATATGTCCTCACAAAAATGTGCACATGACTGTCCACAGGAATATTATTCAAAATAGACCCAAAGTGGAGACAACACAAATGCCCATCAACTGATAAAAGGTGGTCTATCTGTACAATGGAATATTCTTTGGCTATTAAAAGAAGTACTGATACATGCTACGACATGGATGAACCTTGAAAACATTGTGCTAAGTGAAAGAAGCCAGGCACAACAGGCCAGGTATATATGGTTTCATGTATATGAAATGCCCAGAATAAGCAAATCTACAGATAGAGAAGATTAGTGATTTCCAGGAGACTGAGGAGTGTGTGTGTGTGGAATAAGAAGTGGACTGCTATTGGGGGTGATGATAATGTTCTGGAACTAGATAATAGTGATGGTTGCATAACTTTGTGAATATACTAAAAACCACTGGATTGTATACCTTAAAAGGATGACTTTTATGGTATGTGGATTACATCTCAATAATAATAACAATAAAGGTAGTGGAAAGTATGGTGGGGTCCTTGAAACCTTTAAAGGATAATAGATGCCCCATGCCCATGACTTATCCCCACCAGTCCAAGTCTATGCGGTGACTTTGTTTCTCCACGAAGGTGGTAATGCCCTAAGGGAACATTTTTTCAAAATGTCTCTGTGTGCGGGGTTGGGGTGGGGTGTTTCTGGTTGTCACAATGTTGAGGGGCCACTGCTGGCATTTACTGGGTGGGGGCAGGGGTAGCTGTGAGGAGCCAGGGATGCTAGACATTCTCACAATGAAGAGTGGTCTTGCATTCCTCCTGACTTTTGAATGTGATTATCTGAGCTAAAAACTTAACTCCGTTTTACATAAAAACACCAAACATATTTGTGAAGCTTTAATGTATACTGAAGTTTCTAGTAATACAACTAACATGTAACTTGGGAAGATTACACAGCATCTACTTTTTATTTTTAAAGATTTATTTTATTTATTTCTCGCCCCTGCCCCCGTTGTTTGCATTTGCTGTGTGCTGGTCTTCTTTTTTTTTTTTTAGGAGGCATCAGGAGCCGAACCTGGGACCTCCCATATGGGAGGGAGGTGCCTAATCACTTGAGACACCTCTGCTCCCTGCTTTGTTGTATCTCTCATTATGTTTTCCTCCGTGTGTCTCTTGTTGTGTCATCTTGTTGCATCAGCTCGCCATGCCAGCCCATTGCACCAGCCCGTCGCTTCAGCTCACTGTCTTGCTTGTCTTCTTTAGGAGGCACTGGGAACAAAACCCTGACCTCCTGTGTGGTAGGCAGGAGCTCAATCACTTGAGCCACATATGCTTCAGCATTTCCTTAATGTCAGTAATCTATTCTTTTTTAAAGATTTATCTATTTATTTCTCTCCCCACCGTTGTCTGCTCTCTGTGTCCATTCACTGTGTGTTCTTCTGTGTGCACTTCTATTCTCGTCAGGCAGCACTGGGGATCTGCATCTCTTTTGTTGTGTCATCTTGCTGCGCTCTCCATGTGTGGCACCACTCCTGGGTGGGCTGCAGTTTTGCGTGGGGCGGCTCTCCTTGCGCAGGGGCCACTCCTTGCACGGGGGGCACCCTTACGTGGGGGCACCTCTGTGTGGGCCGGCACTCCTTGCATACAGCAGCACTGCACGTGGGCCAGCTCACCACACGAGCTGGGAGGCCCTGGGTATCGAACTCTTGGCCCTCCTGTATGGCAGGCGGATGCTCCATCTGTTGAGCCGCATCCTCTTCCCAGGAATCGATTCTTGAGAATGAGATGTATTATGTGAGAATGCTTCTGGGAACGTGTTTCCTTTTCTTTCTTTTTTTTTTTATTTTGTTATTTATTCCCATCATTTTTAAAGGGGAAAATGATATTGTTACCTGTCAACTCTTCTCTTTTAACCAATTTCTGAAAATCTAACTAAAATACAGTAAAATGTTTAATATGTCACCAACTATTGTATTGGGTTGTCAGAAGCTTAAAGCTTTGCTTCCTGGTCACCAAATACTGAACATGTTCGTTAACAAGCAGTGGCCGTGTACCCAGGAATCTGGACTGTCGTTGTGCCAGCAACAGTCAAGAGGCACCATTCGTTTTGTTGCACCATCCACTTTCACATTTTTTCCAAATGCCTATGACTTGATTTCTGACATTCTGCTAATTGTATTTTGAACATACCTTGATTCTTTTCCTGTACATTGTTTTGTTAAAAGATGTTTTATTGAATTAGAGGCATAAACATGCGTTTTTTCCCCCTCTGAGTAAATACCAGCCCCCAAAGTATTATAATGAGAAATACGCACATTTTTAAAAAAGATTTATTTGATTCATTTATTTCTCCCTCTCCCCCTCATTGTTTTGTGCTCATAATCTGCTCTCTGTTCGTCTTGTTTTAAGGGGGCCCTGGGAACTGAGCCCAGGACCTCCCATGTGGGAAGGAGGCACCCAGTCACTTCAGCAGCCTCTGCTCTCTGCTTCTTGTGTCTCTCATTGCGTTTCCTCGATGCGTCTCTTTGTTGCTCCAACTCACTGTGTTAGCTTTATTGTGTCATCTTGCTGTGCCAGCCCATTATGTCAGTTTGCTGTCTTGCTTGTCTTCTTTAGGAGGAACCAAATTTGGGATCTCCCATGTGTTAGGTGGGCACTCAGCTGCTTGTGCCACATCTGCTTCCCCGCAAATGTGGCTCAAGGATCAAAGGAGGGATTCTACAGGGAAAATGTCAACAAGGAGGAGTCTTGCTAGGCTGGCTTCAACTTTGTCTTGTCTGGACACAGTGGGAAGCAGGAACTTCTGGTCAGAGCTTAAAGGACCTTGGAGAATGTCTCATCTTTCCTCAGTTTACAGGGAGGAGACAAAGAGGCCTCAGGACTGCTTGGGCACCATCCAGTGCTGGTGGCAGACTTTGGCTTTGAGCCCAGGCTCCTGGCCGCCAGCTGGCTCTGGGCTGTGCACCAGGACCTCAGGCTGGCATGGAAGGAACCCATAGAAATACAGGCCACCCTACAGGTTTGGTGGATTTGTCACTTGGCTTTTGAGCACATCAACCTCCAAACAAGAAGCAACTAATGTGTTGTCTCTGTCTTTGGAAAGGCAGAGTCGATGTGTTTCTCAGTAAAAACACCACCAAGTGGCTATTTACACCACTAAGTGTGGGGACTGGACTGGGTGTTCAAAAATGGTCAAGTCACGGATGTGAGAGCTGTTAGTCTGGGAGGTTTGGGGCCTGGTGGGAGACTGGAAAGTGGGCGCAGCCCTGCTCCAGAGAAAGCAAACCTGAGTTACCGGGGCCTTTTCCTGGGTGGCGCTGCAGATTCATTCTGACGGGGGTTGTCTAACCCTCAAAGCAGAACCCAAGTCAAAGGCTTATGTGGGAGGAGTTTCTCTGAGAATGTGGTTCCCAGGAAGCAGGAGTGAGGGATGGAGGAGTGAAACCTGGGGGGATGGTTTTATGTGTGTGTGTGTTGGGGTGTTACCAATACAAGGGTTCATGGAACCTTCTAGAAGCCGTATGAAAAGAGACTCGGAACAGTCTGTCTGCAGACGAAGGGCTAATATTCATTCATTATCATTTGATCCAGGTGGATCAAGGGAGGGACGTGTGAGGAAGACCCAGAGGGGAAGATTGCGCCTTCACAAAACTGAGCAGAGCTTGCTTAGACCTGGCTGCTGTGGGGCAGCTGGGCTAAGATAAGAGAGAAGGCTGAGAGGATCTGAAGTGGTGCCCAGAGGTGATCAGTACGAGAGGGCTGGAGGGCTGGAAGGGATGGACTTAGGAGCAAAGCACCAGCTGGCCAGAGTCTTTGTCTTTAGGCATACACGCCAAGCGCCTACCCCTGCGCAGGGCGCGGCGCGGGAGAAGCTCGTGTCAACCCTGGAAGGCTGCACACGCAGCCGCGTCCTGGCCCCTCGGCACCGGCACCGACGCTTCCCGCTGGCTGTAGACGCTTCCCCACCCCTGCTCCTCACCCACTGCCCTCATCCTTCAGATCTGAGCCCAGACGTCGCTTCCCCCGACTAAATTAGGGCCCTCTGTGATTGGCTCCGAAAGCTGCTTCGATGGTTTTTGGTAACACTATCAGTCTGTAAGCTCGCAGCCTCCCCAGCTAGAGGGCGAGGGCTGCTGAGCACCGGGCATCCTTTGAAGGCTCCCCCTTCCTGCTTCCCTGGCAGCTGCCGCCACCCCTCCAGGCCGTGCGCCTGCGGCTCTCCTGCCGCGGTGCCTCTGCACACACCGCCTCTGCACACACCGGGGGCCACAGCCCATTGCAACTCCAGGGTTCCGCATAAACGCGGCCTCGGGCAGGAGTTTCCCGATGATTTCATCCCCGGCTGGCAACCCCCCCCCCCCCCCCCCCCGTCTCTCCAGCCACCCCCCCACCCCCCCATTTCCACCCGCCCTTCTCTGGTTCGCCCTGCTCGCCCCATTCCGCTTTCTTAAGCCCATCTCTTCTGCTGAGTTAGACTGTGCCCTCCTTGAGGCAGGGACACCGCGGCGTCCTGGCCTCTTCTCCCACCCCTGCACCCATGTCTGACACGTGCCGGTGTAACTCAGAGCGCAGCCAGGTGCCCAGCCCTGACAACCCAAAAGGCAATGACTGAACCCCATTCCCTGCCCTGACGGAAGCCGCAGCCTCCAAGGTGCAAATCCCTGCCAGTTCTCAAGTCCACCTTGGCATCAGTGTCCTGCCCACGTGGGATCGGATTCTCCTTTCACGTGAGTTTCACCTGTGTCTTTCTCTCTTTCCTGGAGTTGGCCCAGACCCAGGTCTTTCTCCTTGATCGTACCCCTCCAGAGCTGTTGCAGGGAAGGTTCTTGGGTCACAAGGAGAGGTCTCATTGGGCTCCATATGTACTGGGATAACCTCAGTGACATTTCATGGTACACATTTCACTTTTCAGAAAGTTCTGTTGGTCTCTGTGCCCAGTGGCTACTCACCCCCAGCCCCCGGGGCCAGCCTTCCCCCACCCCGCTTGTTCTGTGCTCTCCCCCTCTGTAGTGAACAAACCAGGTTCTTCCATTCCAGGCCACTCTGCAGAGCCCAGGTCGCCTGGAGTCCCAGCCAACCAGGGGTCTGGCCTGTCACAGAGGCCACCCCAGGTGGAAGCCCTGGAGCCCTGGCTCCTCTGCAGGTCCTGGTCATGTCAGGTTGGCCAGGGGCCTGCCTCCCTGCCCTCTCCCTGCCCTCTCCCTGCCTTCTCCCTGCCTGAGATGCCTTCTCCCTCCTCAGGTCAGCCCCAAGTGGGACCTGGCACGGTTTCATCCTTGTGGCTTGGAGTCAGATCCCAAACAAATTGCCTTTCTTGGGGATACCAACACCCTGGAACCCACTAATCTCCTTCTTCAGTGGCATCAGGTTGCTCTTTGCAATCTTAATCTCTCCTGGCAGGCGGTGCGGGAGAGAGCATGGGGGAAACCGGAGCTTTCTGGGCAAGGCGGGGACTGTCTCCCTGCCGCCGTCCTCCTGCCCTGCCTGGGAGGAGAAGCGCCCCCTGCGGCTGCTCCCAGCCCACAGCCTCAGGCTGAAAGCTCACAAGCGCTCCACCTTCTCTCCTTCTGCCTGCGTGCTGAGCGGGAGACAAAGATCAACTCCACCACACAGACAGATTGGGGCCTTTTTAGAATCACTTGGTTCCCTCAGGATTTTGTTTGGCTCATTTTCACCGGTACTTTGTATTTATTTAGGTCTCTGCTCAAAAAGCACCTTCGCAGAGAGGCCTTTCCTGGCCACCTGGGGCCCGAGCCGTGTTCTGTGCGGCCCGAAGCCTGCGTCCTCGTCCAGAGCCCTCTTGAGGGAACGTACACTCAGCTGTGAGCGCGACGTTTGGTGAGGAAGGATGGAAAAGGAAGGGGCCTTGGCATGGGAAGAGCTCTGCCCCTACGCTCTCCCAGCTTCAGGGTGCAGCCCCTGCAGCTGGTCCCCCTGGGTGACCCGGGCCCCCTCCCGTCTCTCTCGCCCTGTGCCGGAGTTTATTTTTCTTCACACTGTGGATTGCCACCTGCTGTCATATTTTGTCTCTATAGTTTTGAAACAGGTGCATCTCCTCTTACTCTTCCTTCTCAGACTTTTTCTCTCTCTCCCCTTCCTCTGCTCTCCTCTTCAGCATGTGTCCCAGGGTTCACCCTCAGTTCTTTCCTTGGCTTAAAAAAATGGTGCTAGCCTATATAACACAACCATTCCCATATCTCCTTTCACAGTGTTGTGCTATCATCACCACCATCCATTACCAAAACACTGCCACCACCCCAAACAGGAACTCTGTACCACCCTGTCCCCCCTTCCTCCAGCCCCTGGTACCTGTGTCTACTTTCTGTCTCCATGAATTTGCTTAATCTAGATATTTCATGTAAATGGAATCATACAGCGTCTGACCCTCTGTGTCTGACTTCTTTTACTCATCTGCATTGGTGCATGTATCAGAACTCCATTTCTTTTCAGGGCTGAGTAATATTCCATTGTATGTCTGGAGCACCTTTTGTTTCTCCATTCATCTGCTGCTGCTGGCCTCGGGTTGCTTCTACCACTGGGCTGTTGTGAAAATGCTGCTTTGAGCGTCATTGGTGTTGTGTTTTCTCTCTATTTGATTAGAGGGTGAGGGGTTATTTGCTCCCTGCTAGGAGCTGGCTCCCAGAGTGGTGTCTGGTGTGTGGGAATCATTCAATACATATTGATTAAACAAATGAATAAATGCTTTTCAAGTGATGCTGGTTTCCTGTTTGTGGAAGTGAAATTGAGTTTTAAAGGTGAGTCAATTTATAGAAAAATATCAGGCACATATTGGTGGTGCACGGAAATGGCCAAAGTGGCAGCGACGGAAGTTCCGGGCGCCCTGGGAGGACGGCGTAGGAAACCGGCATGGCCAGGCAGTTTCCCACATGGTCATGCTAGACTCTCACAGCAGCTTTGAGGGAGGGCCCAGAATCCCCTTTTTGCAGGAAACTGAGACTCAGAGAGGTACCGTCCCTCTACCAAGTGTCACACAGCCAGCTAGCAAGCAGGGAGCTGGGCTTGCAGCCAGGTCTGCCGTTTCTCTCCTCATTCGTGGTGCCCTGGCCAGGCCCTCTCAGCTCTTCACTCCACTGCTCCAAAGGGGAAGAGAAGGGTCTACGAGGCTCAGGTACTCAGAGCTGAGATGGGTGGGCAGGGGTCAAAGCCTGGAGAAGGGGAGGAGAGCAGCCTGTCTGGGCAGGGGAGGGAGGAGGTGGCCCGGGCTTCTCTGCCCCCTGGCCAAACAACCGCCCTGCCCAGGACAGCTTGAACTAGGCCAGCCAGGATCAAAACCGTGTTTGTTGTTAAACAAAGGCACAAGGGGCTGAGCCCCAAAGAGAGTGAGCTTTGAGCGGCTTCCAGGACTTGGTTTGATTTAAGGAGAACAGGGAAAGTACCCGGGAGCCCAGAAACGCTTCCTGCACCAGATGCCAGAAATTCCACCACGTCGCGCCCCTGCGAACTTGGGTGAGTGACTTACCCCGTCTGGGTTAATGCTTCCTCATGTGGGAGGAAACCACTCACTTCACAGGTTGACATGAAGATTAATTAAAGTCACAGCACATGAAAGTACTAAAGGCCTGTGAATTCCCGCTCCTCCCCATTTTAATGAAAAGATCCCGAGCTTGAGATTTTCGGCTGTCAGCATGGTAATGCTGTGGGGCCTCCACTCCTCCCCCTCTTCCTCCCCTTGCCCCAAGCAGGCTGAATGAACAGGAGGGAAGATGGGTGAGGAAACAGCCCCGGAAACCCTCACCTTTGCCCCAAGCTCTGTGCGTCTCAGGTCATCTCAGCATCACCCTTTTAATCACAGTAGGTACCCTCTTGAGTACCTACTCTGTGCAGGCACTGTACAGCCGTTGTCTCTCTTTACTGCAGTGCTGCACAGTGAAGTTTACTATTCCCATTTTTTTGTTGATGGAGAAACTGAGGCCCCACAGGTAATTAGCAGCGCTGCTGAGATGAGGAGCTCCACAGGTCACTTCTCTCTCCCATCCTTCACCTGACTCTTTACTTCAAGGCCAAAGTGCTGCACAGTGTGATTTGTAGATCATCTAACATTTATTTATTGAGCACCCAATCTGTGTGGGGCAAGGCAGCCCTGGACCCAGAGAGGGGCCATCCTTAGCCGTGCCTCAAAGACCTCAGAAAATAGCAGGGGAGACAGACAAGTATACGGAATTCTAAGAGCCTGTGGCAGGTGGCGGTCAGCAGGGCAGGTGCAGTGCCATGGGCACCCACTTCTGTGTGGGGCATCAGGATCCTCATCAGGTCCACAAGGGACCCACGGACACACTCGCGTGGTATGGGACTTATGTGTGTGCATGTGTATGCACATGTGTGTGAGGTAGTTTTGACAAAGATATATGGGTATAGCTGTCCCCTCAGCCAGTTTACCATGAGGTGATGCAGAGTCCCCAGCTGTCCCCCATCCTGGATCTCAATTTCCCACATCCTTAAGATGAGAGCTTTGACACAAACCAGTAATTTGCCATCGCAAGTCACTAGACTTTGATAGCAATCTGGATTTTTTTTTTTTAACCAGCAGGCAGAATGTTTTCAATGGAAGACCTTGCTTCTGACATTTATTAATTTAAGAAGCAGACTTAAATATATATGTCTAACTTTTTATTAGGCGAATTTAAAGACATGTAAAGATAGAGAAAGCAGTAGAATAAATTCTCAAGTACCCCACCCCAGCTTCAATAATTATCAACATTCTGCCATTCTTGAAGGAATGAATTCTTGATGAGTTAAATATATCAAATATTTTGCCAAACATTGACTGTAGTTTATTTAATGCCCGTATCAGTTTCTGTGGGCTGTCGTAACACGTTTCCACAAACTGGGGGGCTTAAGGCAACAGAAATGTTGCCTCAGGTCTGGAGGCCAGAAGCCTGAAATGAAGGGCTTGGCAGGGCCATGCACCTGCTGAGGTGCTAAGGGAGACGCCGTCCTCCCTCTTTCTGCTTCTGGCGCCCAGGGCCCTCGCTGGAGCTCCGGGGTGCGTGGCTGCACCCCTCCAGCCGGTGCCTTTCTCTTCGCAGGGCCTCCTTCCCTCTGCGAGCCTGTGCCTGGGTGTGTCTTCTCCTCGGGACATCAGTCATGAGATTTAGGGCCCACCCTCCCTTCACTAATACCTGCAAAGATCCAATTTCCCAATGAGGTCACATTCTGAGATTTCAGGTGGACATGAGTTTTGGGGAGGGCATGACTCAATCCACCACGTTGCCTAGTTTTGTTTTTCTCAGATCAAAGAAGTAAAAATGATGGAACTATTCCCTATGTTCATTAGGAAGCTCTGATGAAGATACGTACCTGTTACCTGCCTATGTAACCTCACGGGCTCATGCTAGAGGGCTTAGATTCTTAGGCTGCTGGGGAGTCTGCGAACACCTCACTTGTCCATCTCTTGCAGACCTAACATTCTGTGATCCCCTTATCTGTCGGGAGAAAAAGGTTATTTACAACTTTTCTACTCTGGTTTTTAATGCGGTGGCAAAGATTCAAGAATGTGTTTGCTTGGAATTCATATCCCTTGGAGATTCACTTAGAAAACAAGCCTTCATTGTCTCTATTTTGATTCCAGGAGGCATTTTAATGAAACATCCTCAAAAACAAGTTGGCTTCGGCCTAGCTCACAAGCAGCTGCAGTACATTGGGAAAGAAGGCCAAAGCTGGGGCAGAAGATCTGGATTTGAGCCTTGCTGTGCACTGATGAGCTGTGCGGTCTTGAGAAGAACACTCTCCCTCTCTGGGCCTCTGTTGCTCCATCTGTAAATGGGCTTTCATTTGCATTTTCGCTAAGGACTCTTCCAACTCTGAGTGACTATAGTCGATGATCAAGCGCAGGGAAGGGGAGGCTAAACATGTGAGACGTGGTAAATGTGCCACTTACTCACTTTGTTCTTGAGGAAATGATCTGCTGGAGGTCTGGAAAGGTCAATACTTTTCTCTAATTTTTATTAGATGCCATGCGGTCAGCAGGAGTGAACCAGATGCCAGCTGGAGCTCCTTAGAATCTGGATCAGAATGCCTTGAACCCCCACTTTATAGCCTCCTCTGCCCCTGCAAAGATTTCTGCAACTCCTCGAAGGACCCCAGACTCTCAAGGTGCAGATCCAGGAGCACTCTCGTTCACTCCACGGTGACCCGAGATGAAATCAGTCCATCCCTCTGTCTCCACACCCCGAAGACCTGCTCACCAAGATCTACGGCGGTGCCGGACCCTTCCGGCCACATGGGGAGTGGGGAGGCTGACCGGAGCACCCCGGCGCAGGGCAGAATCGCACGGTGCTCCTTCTGGGTTTAGAATGTTGGCCCGACTCCTCACCCCACACGCTGCCCCGCGTCCCCACCTCACTGGTTTTTCTCTCTCCTCCTTTCCTTTTCTAGGACTCCCCCTAGATGTCCAGTTTCTTTTCCTTCTGTTTTGCAGAGCATTTCAGCACTCTGCTGCCCCAATCTGTAAATGCACACACCCAAACCTATTGGGGTGCTTGCCAGGCAGAAAGACTTCATTTACTAGGACCCACCTTTAACGTGAAGGAGTTGTCGTTGTGAAGGTTTTTAAAAAAGTTACGAGACGATATAGCCCTAAAGCAAGAGTCCTGAACCTTTTCTCTTCCACAGACCCCTTTGCCAGTCAGGTGGAAACCACGGACCCCTTACTAAGTCCACACTATACTGGATACTATTTAATAAATATGTCACACCCACACCAACACGTCCCCATAAGAATAATGGTATTTGAATTTCAATTTAGGGTCGGGGACCCCTGGTTAAGAGCCCCTGCCCTAAGCCACGAGGGTAGGGGTCGGGGTGATGATAGCGCTTCTGACTCATTGTCCACAAGGCTGGGCTTCGTGCTGTCTGTTAGACAGGCCGCCCTGTAAGAACATCCTGAGCCCTCCAACACCCCTCTGTCCCTGGGCTGCCATGAGGCCTGGTGCTCTGGGCGCGCTCCTGCCTCGCGATGGCGTCTTGCCTGCCTCCTCAGCTGATTCTCTTTGGACCTCTGGGTGAGCCATCGTGTGGGACAGTGAGGGAGGACGTGGGAGCTTGGCTTTGGCTTCCACTCATCTGGCTCCTCCTGAGGTCGAGCTGGTTGGGGTCTCTCCGACTGAAGCTCTCAGAAGACAGACCCCACCAGTCTGGAGCTCCTAGCTCTTGGGGCTCGACTGGTGACATCAGGGAGGCTGAGGAGGGAAGTATGGAAACAGCCACGGAAAGCGATGCAGTTTGTTGAGCTGGGAATGAGCAGCAGCTTCTGGGTGAGAGAAGCTGCTGCCACCCACATCCAGGGCTCTCCAGGGGCATCAGCCTACGTGGGAAGCTGGAAGGAGTGCCCCTGCCATTGCTGGGGTGGGGTGGGGGAGGGCCCAGCTCTCGGTGGGAAGAGACCTGCTTTCATTCATTTTCCTATAATCCTCAATATTTTCTTTCAGAGTTAATGTGCTTTGATAACTTCTTTAAGAAATATTTTCCTTCCCAAGGTCTAAAATGTAGTTTTCTATGTTTCTACTAAAAGCTATGAAGTTTTGCTTTGGACATTTAAGGCCTTAATGCGTCTGGAGCTGATTTTTTGTATATGGTGGGAGGTAGGGATCTTACTTCTTTTCCATTTGGAGAGCTGGTTGTCTCAGCGACGCTTGTTGAATGGTTTTTCTTCCTTTCTGGACTGATCTGTCATGCTGTCTTTGTCATAAACCAAAGTACCTCATGTGTGCAGGGGTCTCTTTTTATACCTTGGGTTTTATTTAGTTTGTACCTGAGCCTATACCACATTTCTTAATTACTATAGTTTCAGGGTAAGTGTTGAAATCTAGTCAAGAAAATTCTCCCATTGTGCCTTTTCTTTTCTCTCTCTCTCTTTCTCTCTCTCTCCATTTCTCTCTTTCTCCTTCCTTCCTTCCTTCCTTCCTTCCTTCCTTCCTTCCTTCCTTCCTTCCTTCCTTCCTTCCTTCCTCCCTTCCTCCCTCCCACCCTCCTGCCTTCCTTCCTTCCTTCTCTCCTTCCTTCCTTCCTTTTCCCTGGGATTATTTTCCTTTTGCCTCAAATATATCCTTTAGTGAGATTCTGTTGGTGACAAACACCTTTGGTTTTTGTTCGAATCACAACATCTTTAGTTCGTCTCATTCTTGGAAGATTTTTTTTCCCTGGGTATACAATTCTGGTTCTACGAACATGGTTTTCCTCATCTCTAGAATGGGAAAATAATAACTATCAAGGCAATTGAAGATTAAATTAGATAACAAATTTAAAAGTAACTGATCCATGTGGATGCTCAAAAATTGCTAGTGCCCCTTTCTCAACTGTTGTCAACTGTTCAGATTCCCACTCTGAACAGTTTCCCACTCAATCCAAATATCGATTTCTCTTCATAAGAGCTCATGTTCTCTGAATCAGTTCTCAGTTCCTGTTGGAGGCATGAAAGCTGGGTTAATCATTTTAGACTAAGCTGTGAATGACTGATATATCCAAAGTGCTATAACATTGAATAAAACTTACATTTAAAAAAGAGACACTAATGCAACGAATGTATCACACTAGTGAAAGAAATTTTTGAGTGGGACGAGTCGGGGGTGTGGGGAATGGGGTTTATGGGTACCTCTTATATTTTTTAATGTAACATATATGTATCTTTAAAAACAAGATTAAAAAGAAAGGCACTGGAGAGATGTGACAGAGGAATAAAGCATTTCAGGCATCATTGAGTGAAGGAATATTTGTTGTTTGGAGGAAGAGTTTTAAATCGTGACTAAACTGATTTCATAAGGAGAAAGTTACATTGATGAGGAAGGCAAACTGTTTCTGGGCAGTATACAAGCAAGGGGTTGATTGATTCTCATTTGGGGATCTGACTTTTGGAGCCCTTTTCTAAGGCTGGGGTGACCTTGTTCTGTGCCACTGAGCCCAGAACCCTGGCCACAGATGATAGGAGTGAGGCTTGGCTCTTGACTGAAAGGCAGCCAGTTATAGGCTGGCAGGTAACCAATCAGGTGCTGTTTTGGGACTTTGGGACCGAGACTGCAGAGGGAGCTGGTTGGTTGGTAGGGGCAGGAGCAGCAGCAGGGCCTCTGAATCAGCAGGACTCAGAGCCTGTGGGGAGCTCCTCTGTGGAAGACAAGATCCCCCAGGAGCCTAGGAGTCTCTCCTGGGGTCCTCGAGGGGTTCCAGCCCAGGACGAGGTGTCAGGCTCTGTGACAGCTGGCCCTGAAGCCCTGTCTCTGTCCACAGATGTTTCCTCACAGAAGATCCCAGGATTTGAGATCCTTGCTTAGAAGAGAGCTAAGAACAAGGCCTGGCATATAGGCAACACTTTAGAAATTGGTAGGCATTGTTGTAGTCATGTAGAGACCCTTGTGGGCTGTTGGGCAGCCCCAGCCCCTTCCCCGACTTCACCCAGGGAGGAAGAGGGCACCCAAGTCAGGGGAGGGGCCCACCCCTCCATCACCTTCCATCTCCTGAAAGGCAGACTTGGAGGAGCACAGACTCAAGCTCCTTCCAGCCTCTGCGCAATGTCATTAACTCTTTTACAAGATGATTTTCAATGGCTGCATGCAATTCCATTATTTGAATGCACCATAACTATAACCAGTTGTTGGACATTTTTTAAATTAGAGAAATGGTGCGTTTACGAAACAATCATGCATAAAATACAGGATTCCCATACACCACCCCACCACCAACACCTTGCAATGGTATGGGACATTTATTACTATTGATGATAGCACTATTTAATAATTGGCTATTTTTTAACAGTAGTTACCTTTGTTACAATTGATGAAAGATTATTAAAATAGTTCTGTCATCCATTATTTACACTAGGTGTATTTTCCCCACATACCACCCTATTACTAACACCAGTATTAGTGATGTACATTTGTTATAATCCATGAAAGATATTCTTATACTTGTACTATTAACTATAGTTCATTGTCTACAATATGGTTCACTGTGTTGTACAGGCCAATGATTTATCTTTAACTTGTTACTCTAGTAATACATGCTTCCTGAAGTTTCCTTTTTAAACCACATTCACCTATACAGCTCATGGCTGTTGATTACACTCACAGTAATGTTCTACGGTCACCACCATCTGTTTCCATCTTTTATACATAACATAGTATTGGACAGCTGGTCCATAAATCTTTGCATGTATTCACAGTTATTTTCTTGAAGAAATATCTAAAGGAGGAATTGTTGGTGATTGCAACTTTTGCAACAAGGTCTTCCTGTTTAAAAAAAAAAAGCTCATTTTTTATGTAACAGTTAATTACAGAGTACATTTGTATTTATCAGAAGCATGTGTAATTGCCAAGCAGAGCTTCTGGCCAATGTGAAGTACCAGGTATTATAAATGCACACTGAAAGAATATTCTAATGCAAAAGCACAGAAAATTGGCCCTCCAATTTACTTGGGGAAGTATTTTCCATCAGACTTGTTAAAATCTTGATAATAGAGTGGCGGTTGCAGGGCCACCTTTTGTGTGATCCCATATTTGGAAGACTTCTCTAAGATGGTCCTTGGCTCTCCTTTTCTGGTAAAAAACTAGGTGAGCCGGGCGGTTGCTGCGTGACTTCCATAAGAGGTCAGTGGGGTGCCAGGAATGCCTCCTCGCGCAGGTGAGGCTGAGGGCTCCAGGAATCCTTGCCTGTCCCCAAGGAGACTGAGAACCAGAGACACCTCCTTGAGGTCACTCGGCGCCGCAGCGCGCCGTGGACAGCCTGGCTACAAAGTCCTGGCAGAATACCTCTGATTCCTGAACTGGAGGAGCGCCACGCAGTCCCTGTACCTCCTCAGAACCTCCTCAGGAGCTTTCCTAAGCCTGGTAAGCCGAGGAATGGGCTTTCACTTTGGTTGCAAATAACAGAATGGTACTCAACTGACTTAAGCAAAAGAGGGAGTTTATTGGAAGAAAAGAGGGTGGGTCACAGGACACAAAGGCAGGGCAGCTTCCCTGAGGCCCTCAGGCTGACAGGAACCCAGGCCGCCTCTTTCTGCCTCTCTCTCCCTCTGGCTCTGACCTTTTTTCCCTCCTCACATTTGGATGATCTGATTCCACCAGCTTGAGAAACCAGGTACAGACTCAATAAATGCTGTTGGTTGCTGGCGGGGCAAATCCCACCTTGGAGATGTGTCCCCAAGCTCCAGGGTCCGCCTTCTGGACTCTGCATTTTATGCCAGAAGCTCTCAATGCGCCCTCAAGGAGAGCCACCCACTCCTGTGATAGGGCGCGGCTCTCGGTGCCCTGCCTGGTAACCCCAGCCTGCCTATCCTAGGAGAAAGCAACGAAAATAATTAAGTGTGACGTCATTATAGGTATAACCTTGAATCTGCTCCAGTTTATACAATTAAGTAAACCATCGGCAAATGTTGACATTTTATTATCAATAGCAAGTTGTTCCCTGTCCACTTCACAGCTGATCACTGCACACCACGTAGTCCTTGTGCCTTACCTGAAAATCCTCCTTCCACGTGACCGAGGGCTCAGTACACAGCAAGGGGGCATTGGTCCTAGACTGGCCTGGAAGACCTGAAGCCCTGCATATTTTGACTCTCACATGTATGAAACTTGTGTGTGTGTGTTTGCATTTCCAAACTGCCTGGAAGAGCTTGGGCAGGTCAGTGCCCTGACTTCTGATCACTTCTGCTCTGGGACAGGTAGAGCCCGGGGCTGGGACAGCAGAGCAGAGGGAACCAATTATAGTTCTTACCCCCCTTCTCCTCCTTCAAGAAAACCCACTTTTCATTTCCTTTGTGATTATCCTGCTTATTGCTAAACATAAGTTTCTAGCTGGTTCCCCTTTGGTTTTTCCTTTCAGTAAGTCTCCTGAGGCGTCCTTTCTCCCCTCCCCTCTCCCCTTTCATATACACTGCTTTTTATTTAGATCCAGACAATTGAGAAGATATGCAATGTGCGCAACCAAGCAGGCCTCACCACTTGTTTGGGTTTGACTTTGGATGCTGGGTCAGCAATCTTCGATCTCAGAGGCAATGAGACCCCTGGGGATATTGGGACCTAGACCTGAGAATGAACAGGCCACGTGCTCACATCACGGTTAAGGATAGAGCTGACCCTATGTGGAAAAGTTTGAATCGAAGGGCTAAAAGAACTCCTTCTGCTCCTCGTATCCCAGCCTTGCACAGTGCGTTGTAGTGCCTGGCATTGCCATTCGCTCACTCATTCATCAGCGAGTGTCTTTTGAGCTTCTACAGTGTCAGATCTGTGCTTGGTGCTACAGATTCAACAGAGAATGAAAGCAGACAGGGGTCTGTTCTTAAACAGTTGTTGGCTTCCCTTTTAATTATAAAACCTCATAGAAAGGGTCACCGGTGTCTCCTTTCATGACCTGGTGAGCTGATCAGATTTCTGGTTGTAGCTTGGCAGAGCAGAGCCTGGGCGGGGCCCGGTGAGCTTTAGTGAGGGGCGCAGGAACCCATGGATGAAGGCCTGGGAAGCCAGGAGTGAGCATAAGAGGGCAAGGCCTCTAGCAGGGAGGAAACTGAGGCAGAAGGGGACTTTGAGATAGTCGGGCTGAGCTTTGTCATTTCCATCTTGAGGACAGCTGGGATAAGGCAGCCCTCCTGGGGAGGGGCGATGACCCCTCCCTGACCTGCGCACCCTGAGTGTCACGAGTTTAAGTCCTTCCTGTCTCATGTGGTTGGCACTTTTTTTATTGGCAGACTTCACTTATGTCCAGCTTGGCTGCAGGGAGCAGTGAGAGCAGAAAGGGAGCTGCATGGTGGCCTTGTGTGGGGGACTCGAGGGCTCTGCCCCGGCCACCTGCCCATCCGAGGGCTCCCTGGGCTCTGAAGGAGCAGAGGCGTGGAATTGTACCTGGGCCCCAGGTTCCTATGTCCTGTGCTATGTGTCACCTAGATGATTCCACCGCTGAGGACAAACGTGCCTCCCATTGCCACGGGGAGCCATTTGTGCTCAGGACTTGATGCGCAGCTCCTTGCAGGCCAGGCCAGAGCACGGACTCGATGCCTTGCTGAGCACAGCGTTATTTATAGGGACTGGCTCTTTTGATGCCATCAAAACACACTGACTTGGGAAGCAGATGTAGCTCAAGTGATAAGGCCTCCACCTACCATATAGGAGGACTCAGGTTCAATCCCTGGGGTCTCCTGGTGAAAAAGAAGAAGAGAAAATGCGCTTGCGCAGTGAGCCAGTGCCTGTGTGACGAGCCGAGCGCCTGTGCAGTGAGCTGAGTGCCAGCGTGTTGAGCTGAGTGCCTGCGTGGGCATCCGTGTGGTGAACTGAGTGTCCATGTGGGTACCCCTGTGCTGAGCCAAGTGCCCACGTGAGCGCCTGCGTGGCGAGCTGAGTGCCCGTGTGCTGAGCCATCGTCTGTGCAGGTGAGTCATGCAGCAAGATGACGACACAACGAAGAGAGATCAAGGGGGAGAGCCAAGGTAAAGCAAAGCAGAGACCAAGAACTGAGGAGGCACAGATGACAGGGAACCTCTCTCCACATCAGAGGTCCCCAGGATCAAATCCTGGTGAATCCTAGAGGAGAAAGACAAGAAGGGAAGACAAAAAGAGAAATAGATACAGAAGATCACACAGCGAATGGACACAGACAGGAAAAACAGCAGGGCAGGGGAGGGGGAGGGGAAGGAAAAAATTTAAAAAAACTTAAAAACAAAACAAAAAACTAGCAAACAAGCCAAGGGCCTACACAGCTTGCGGAGCCCTTCTCACTTCCCCAGACCCACTGCCCTAGTTCTACCTGTCATCCCTTTTTTGTTCTGCCTGTTTTGTCGTCTGTGCTGGCACCGTTTCTCCAGGACCTGGAGAGACAAGGTCTGGGCTAATGTCATTTAGGAAACGGCCTGCTGTGGCAGGGTCCCCGGAGTGGATGGGAGCAGTGTGGGCGGATGTTGCACCCCCAGCTGGGGGAGCCTCTCCATTATCCACGTTCCTGGGGCCAACAATCACCAAAGGGGCACGGCCAGCCGTTGGAGGACCTGAAACATGTGTGGCGTGGGGTCCCGCTTGAAAAAAGAAAAGCTCCCATAGTCAGGAATACAAAGTTAGGTATAAAGTTGATACTTATTTAGACAATGATAATAAATTTTATCAAAATAGAAATGGGAAAAAAGCTGAGAACAAATACCACGAGCATCAAGAAGCTCAGAATAACAGCACAGCAGGCATTGTTGCTGCCTGGCGCAGACCCCCTTTGCCAGGTAAGCGTGGGCACAGCGGGGTGCTGGGACTGGGGCCTTTAGGGCAGTGCTAGAGCCAGTGCCTGTTTATCAACTGGTATGGAAATGTTCAGGAATTTTACCAGCTGGTACAGCCGCAGTGCTGCCTGCTGGCTGCGCCCCTCCCCCTGCCGGAAGCCCCCTTCGTGCACTCGGAGCACCTCTGTACAGGCAGTCCCACCTTCCCCCTGTGCTGGGCCGGTGGGCTCTGGGGGAGCCGTCAGCCACAGCTGCAGGTGAGGGGGTGGAGCCTGCCTGGGAAGGGCCTACGGGAGTTTCTGTTCTGGGGGAGCAGCTGCTGCAGACCCTCCGAGGAAAGCATCTTTCCCCAGGAAATTAACAGAACAGAATTGTAATTCAAACATTATGAGGGAAGCCAGTCAGAAAGAACCAGAGCTTGACGTATTAGAAGGGACCTTAGGGACAGCTTTTTCCCAGACAAAATGTTAGCATAGTCTGCCTGGCAGCTAGAGGGGCAGATGGGAGGGGGAGAGAGGAGGAGGAAGGCAAAGAGAATGGAAGCCCGGCTCAGACTCACTCAAGGTTAGAGTGAGAACAGGGTCTTATGGATGGCAAAGCTGAGGTTCAGAGAGGCTAAGGGACCCGCTAAATGTCAAACAGCTTCCTATTATGGGATGGCTCTCCTGGGCAGTTATGTACAAGCTCTCTTTAAAATAGCTGACCCATTAAGTAAAGGGATTAAAAATTGGTTACCCCGTAGGGTGGTGTGAGAAGAGCACTGGGCTTGGAGTCAGAGGCCAGGGTTTGCAGGTCTGTGTATAGTGAAGAACCTAACCTTGCCGGAAGAGAGATCTGGCCCTTGCTCTCAGCTTCTGGAGACGATCTCTAAAGCCCTTGGAATGTCATGCCTGATAGGCGTGTCTCTGTTTGGGGGCTTAGGATCGTGCCAGAAAGTCTGCCGATGTGATTGATGGTGGCGGCTTTGGGCTATAAGGTGTCGGCTTGACCTCCTGAGGGGCTGGAGACTGTGAGCAGCCACGTGGGCGGTCAACCATGGAGTTCCAACAAGACCTCTCAGCCCCAGGCCGTAGGGTGCCTCCCGAGTCAGCAATGCTTTGCGTGTGTTGTTGCACATTGTTGCTGGAAGGAATAAGCACTGTCCCCATGATTCCACTGGAAGAGGATGATTGGAAGCTCACACCTGGTCTCTCTTGGACTCTGCCTATCACCTCTTCCCTTGGCTGATTTTAACATGTATCCTTTAGCTGTAATAGACCATGAGTATAACAGCTTCCAGTGAGTTCTGTGAGTCCTTCTAGTGACTGATCAAACCTAAGGGTGGGCTTGGGAGACTTGTGATTGCAGTTTAGAAGTGACACTGCTCTTGTGGACTGTGCTACCACTAACTTAATCGTCTGCCTTTCCGTTGACCATTAGGCGATGGCTGAGCTCCTAAGCAGTCTGCCTCATTTTCTCATTCATGCGTGTTGAAACTCAAATGAGAGAATGCATGTGAGACCATTTTGTAAACTGTAAAATACAAGGCAAATGCAAGTTGCCTTTATTTTTGTGTTATTAAACTTTGATTCATACATGTAATCATTAATTTATTCTAAACATTTTAAATGAGCACCTACCATGATCCTGGTACTGTGCTGGGCATTGGAGTGTGGTGGTTGGCAAAACAGACATGGCACCTGGCTCCTGCCCTTGCCAAGCTTATTGCCTACTGAAGGTGACGGGTATCAAACAAATAGTCACAAAGATAACTATACAGTCATGAACTGCACTACATGCCAAGTAGACTGGAGGCAGAGAGATTTTCTGAGAAAGTGATACTTCAGTGGTGATCTGAAGGTTGAGTAAATGCCAGTTGGATGAACCATGGGAGGGTGTGTCTGAACAAAAGGAGCCGAGAGTCAAAGCCTTGAGGTGGGAAAGGGTGTGGGAGTGAGGAGCAGTGTGGCTGGCTGTGGTCTAGCCAGTGGTAAAAAGGTGGGAGGTGAGCCTGAAAGGTGGGCATGGCCAGATTGCTCAGGGGCTCTAGGCCAGATGAAAAAGTTGCACTTTATCCTAAAAGCATTGGCAAGGGGTGAAAGAGTTTTAAGTGACCTTGTGGTAGATTGAATAATGACCCTCCAAGACGCCCATGTCCTTGCCCCTGGAACCTGTGACTATTACCTTATATGGCAAATGGATCTTTGCAGATGAGATCCAGGCAAGCATCTTGAGATGGGGAGATTATCCTGGATTCTCTGGGTGAGTCCAACATAATCACAAGGGTCCTCATAACAGGAAGGTAGGAGGGTCACAGTCAGAAAAGGAGCTGTGATGACAGAAGCAGAGGTCAGAGGGGACTGAAGATGCTAGGCTACTTTCTTGGAAGAGGGAGGAAGAGACCATGAGCCAAGGAGTGCAGGCAGCCTCCACAAGCCGGAGCAAGCAAGGAAATGGATTCTCCTCTAGACTGTCCAGGAGAAACCGGCTCTGCTGACTCTTGACTTTAGCCCAGTAAGACTGATTCAGACTTCTGACCTCCAGAACTGTAGGATAAAAAAAATCCACGTTGTTTTAAGCCATGTTTATGGTGATTTGCGACAGCAGCCATAGTAAATTCATACAGATGTGATGCTATATTTTAGGATGATCCCTCTGGCTGAAGTTTTGAGAGCAGATTGGGTTGGGCCAAGAGGGTGGAAGGAAAAATCCTGGGGTGACAGCTGACACCGAGAAATGAGGATGAGCTGAAATCTTGGCAACCCTCTGTCTTCAAGGGGGAACCCCAAGACTTTGCCAGATACAAATGCAGGCACATGGCTTCTCCCCACAGATCTGCCTGCTGGTGAGGCCATCAAATGAGAAGAAACCTGCTGTAGAGAGAAGGATCAATAATCACTTATGAGGTTGTCACCTAGTGACGAAAGCAATATGGTTCCCATCAGGGGAACTCAGGCCTCACTTAATTTGTGATGCTTTCTAGGGTGGTAAATAAGGATATGGAGCCTATAGCTTAGTTTTTGAAGATGCCCTGAACAAAATTCTCTACCAAATGTGTATTTAAGCTTTAAAAGTCATTTCCACTTGGAAGAAATAATTCTGTACTGAGAAATCCCCTAGTTCCCCAATCTTAACATTAAATCCAGATTAAATATAGGGTAACTGGACTTGGCTTTTGAATTTAAAAATTAATTTCAAATATATATATTTAATGTCATTTCCAAGGGGTTGTCCTATCACAGTTGTATGTAACTGGGGAGCGGGTATAGCTCAGTGATTGATTGCCTGCTTCCCGTGTACAAGATTCTGGGTTCAATCCCCAGTACCTCCTTAAAAAAATTATGTAATAGGAAACAAGGGATGAAGATAAATTATACACCTTTGATTTAACAAACCTTAATAACAGGACTTGGTGATTGGTACTGATATTTTATTTTATTTTATTTATTTTTAAGAAGATTTATTTATTTATTTCTCTCCCCTTCTCCCCCCACCCCAGTTGTCTGTTCTCTGTGTCTATTTGCTGTGTCTTCTTTGTCTGCTTCTGTTGCTGTCAGTGGCACGGGAATCTGTGTTTCTTTTGGTTGCATCATCTTGTGTCGGCTCTCCGTGTGTGCGGCACCATTCCTGGGCTGGCTGCACTTTCTTTGGTGCTGGGCGGCTCTCCTTACGGGGCGCACTCCCTGCGCATGAGGCTCCCCTACGAGGGGGACACCCCTGCTTGGCAGGGCACTCCTTGCGCGCATCAGCACTGTGCATGGGCCAGCTCCACACGGGTCAAGGAGGCCCGGGGTTTGAACCACAGACCTCCCATGTAGTAGACGGACGCCCTAACCACTGGGCCAAGTCCGCCGCCAGTACTGATATTTTAAAACATTTTATTGAATGATCTGTGTATATATTAGGGTGGGCTAAGATGCCAATATGGAGCAGCTTAAAGAGTATAGAAGTATATTTCTGCCTTGAGAAACAATCCTGTGGTGAGCATTTAAAACTGGTGAGTGGGTCTTCATCTTCTGATCATACTCTGCCCTTCAACCTGTGGCTTTCTAGATATGCTGGTCATCACCATTCCACGGGAAAAGAGAACACGGACACACAATGCCTTCTCACACATTCCTTGACAAGAATGTGGTCACATGGCCACACCTAAGTGCAAAGAAGTCTGGAAAAGGTGGTCCATAGCTAGGCAGGCACGTGCTCAACTACAACACTATTACTATGGAGGAAGATGTTTTCATTTCCTAGCTGCTAAAACAAATACCAGACAATGAGTTGGCTTAACACCAGGGGGTTTATTGGCTCACAGGTTCAGAGGCTAAAAGGCTCATTTCCTTCCAGGGTTGGTATTTTCTGGCCAGCTGGCAATCTTTGGAGTTCCCTAGCTTTTTTGTCACATGGTGTTTTAGTTTGCCAAAGGCTGCTGGGAGCAATATATCAGAAATGGGTTGGCTTTTTAAATGGGGATTTATTAGGTTAAATGCTTACAGTTCTGAGGCCATGGAAGTGTCCAAATCGAGGCATCATCAAGAGATGTTGTCTCACCAACTTGCAGCTGTGGGTGATCAGGCACATGGCAGGACTTAATGGTGGCTCTGCCTGTCCCTGCCTTCTCCTCCAGGCTTACTTTCTCCCAGAGCTCAGCTGTGGGCAATCAGGTATATGGCTCATCTCTCCCCTCTCCTCCTATTCTCTCTCTTTCAGCCTCTTGGGGTCTCTTTTCATGCCCCTCTGCTCTGCTGATTCCAGCCTCTGGGATCTTTCTCTCAGCTTCTTGGGGTTTCTCTATCTCTGCAGGTTTTCCTGTGTTTGAGGCTGTTATTCCTCCTTTTATAAAGGACTCCAGTAAAAGGATTAAGACCTATCCTGGGGCAGACAACTGGGGGCGGGGCGGGGGGAAGGGGAGAGAAATAAATAAAAAATAAAATAAAATAACAAGTCCCCTTAACTGAATCTAATCAAAAGGTCTCATCTACAGTAAGTTTACATGCACAGGAATGGATTAGCTCTAAGGACATAATCTTCTGGGGTCTATCCAGCTTCAAACTGCCACACCTGGCAATGCACATGGCAGCAGCTTCTCCTTTCTCTTCAGGGCTCCACTGACTTCTGGATGCTGGATTTTCCCGTGACTTCTCCTTTGGTGTCCACTTTCCTTTGCTTTAAAGGAGTTCAAACGTATTGGATGAAGGCCCATCCATATTCATTTTGGTCACCCCTTAACTAACAGCATCTTCAAAGGTCCTATTTACAAATGGGTTCACACCCACAGCACCAGGGGTTGGGACCTGAACATGCCTTTTGTGGGGGACATGATCCAGTCCCCAACAGAAGGGAAAGGAATCTAGGGGAGCAGAAGGTATGTGCAAACAAAATCTTCAGGGTTGTGTATGCTATTAAGCAATTCAGGGTTTGATTTTATTCAATATCAGATCCATAGTGATATATTCCAGGAAACTAAAAAATGATGATGGGGACAAGAAAAGTAGAAGACAGAATTATGTATTTATTAAGTGTCCACTATGTGTGTCAAACCATGTACCATCAATTGGGGGGATATCCAAGGAAAAGTGCCATTCCCATCCTCATGGGCCTTTATAATTTATTATGAAGCCAAACCACACTTGGCAAATAAAGATCACCCACACCATGGGTTGCAGACCAGAAATGGAGTAGGAAGTCTGGGGATGAAGAGATCAAGGCGGACTGAGATGGTCGAAGAAGGAAAGTCCCTTGCAGGAGGTGCCATTGAACTGGGCCCTGGGAATTAACTGGATTTGGGCAGATCAGAGGCAGATTGTTTCAGTGTGGAAAGATGGGGGAGGAGGGTGAGAAATGGCATCTATAGTGCATTTGCTGCTGCCATTTACAAGTTGTTTCAATTAATCCTCATGGCATTGGCATGATCTCTGTTTATACAGAGGAAGGACTGAAGCCAGAACAGGCTAAATCCTTGTCCCCACAGCTTGTTTGAGGAGCTGAGATTTGAACTCCAGTCTAACCTGAGGGCCTCACCCCCAAATAAAACTATTTTGGTCCAAGTCTTCTGAATGCTTCTTAAATCATGAGCATTGGGCTTTCTGTTACCATCCAGGAAAACATCTTGGCTTGTGTGGCTATTTCCCAGAGCATATCAGGGGGTGATGGGACGTGTACACATGTGTGAGGGGCTGGGTGGATGGACCTGAGACAGAGTGACAATTCTTTTGATTTCCAGCTGCTCAATTTTGGCAAACACTTACCTTCCCTGGGCCTTAATTTCACCTTCTGCACAGTTTAATTATCCCTGCATCTCTGTTGATGGGATTTTCTTGGGAGAAGTGGGGGAGATCACGGATGGCCACACACTTTGCTCATCACGAGGCACTGTACCCACTGCCAATGTGTTGCCAGGACCCCAGAGCCCAGTAAAGTGTTGACTATCACCTGGAAGGGAGAGGGAAAGAAAACAGAAAACTTTACTCCCAGTGTCACCCGGGAATGCTGGTGCAGTTGGGTGTCACCACCTCCTGAGAAGCAGAGCTGAGGTGGCAGGGCTGACCCACACGTGGAGCCAGACGCTGCAGAGTGAGGGGTGGTGCCCAGGACACAAACTTCTGGGAGCCAGCAGACCCCCTGGGGAGTGCTCCTGGCCCTTTACCTGCTCCTGCAGTGTTGGACACAACCGCATATCCTTGAAGTTTGTGTGGTGGTAACTGTTACCAGCTAAGCGGAAGAGCCACTTTCCATGACAGCGCATACACTTTTGCATTAGTACAGTGCTTTACTGCTCTGTAGTAGCTGGCTTCTTGAACATAAAGGACACTAGCCCCCAAAGCTTCCTCCAGGGAAAGGGGATTCCTGGTGAGAGCTGACAAGGCTGAACTCTCAGAGAATGAAGCTGCTTTTCGGCCCTGATTTCCTTTGATCTTTGAAACATCTCAGCAAGCTGATACTATTATCCCCATTTTGTAGGCAAAGAAAGGAATGGAGATTTTTTCCAAGGCTGATTATGTGGTGGAGCTCATAGTTAGCACCAAATACATACTTTTGGGATGGTTTCGTATCTGAACTACTATGTTTGATGCTATTTCACCTGGGGAGACTGAGTCATGGAGGAGTTCAATCCCAGCCACCATATTCAGGGGAGCGGGGAGAATCTCGAGGCTGTTGCTCCTCGCCTGACTTTGAGATGGCCGGTGTCAGGCCTGGATCCTGCTTTAGCCTGCACCAATCCCGGCCACCGAGCCCACGTGACCTGGAGGTCGTCCCAGAATGCCGCACTGACGCCCGGGGCGCTGCAGCCGTCTTGGCCTCTGCTGGCTGAAGCTGTTCTCTCCAGCCTCGGTCTTGGGCCTGAGCTCCATTCCAGCCCTTTTATTTATACCTGAAACTTGAAACCCAGGCAGGGTATGTCTCATTCCCTCCTTTCAGGGGGTCCACCTCCTCAGACTCCTGGTGTTTCACCCCTGCCTGACCCCCTTCCCCTCCGAGGCAGCTTGCTTGGTTTAATTGGCCAGCAGACATATAGCCATAAAGATCTTTCACTGAAATGAAGTTTGGAATCTGTACTCATTTATGTTGGCCAATAAAAGGCAATTGTGTTTCTCTTTTTGTTTCTCAATGTAATAAAATATATATTAAAAAAAGGAAGCCTAAGCGCCGGTGAGATGGGGGTACCCAGGGCTTTTGTGTTACAGGCCAGTCTTTGCCCCCAGCCTTCTTTTCATCTTGACCTGTCTTTGGCACAGGTTTTTTAAGTTAGTCAATCATTCGGCCAGTTTTATTAAATTCTCAGTGGCTACAGCTGGGGAAATGATGCTTCCTAAAATGAGTCCTGGCTTCAAGGAGCTGATATTCTGGGTCTTTGAGGAAGAGGCGAAGAGAAAAATCAGCCACAGGATTAATTGCTAGGTGGGGTAGAGGTGGGCTGGTCGGGGGAGAGGGCTGCCCTGCTGGTGTAGAGGAAATCGCTGAGGGTCTTGAACGCAGAGGAGGGGATCATGGAGTGAACTTGGAATTGGGTCCAGTCAGATCCTGTTCCGAATTCCAACTCTCTTTCTCCTCAACTATGTGACTATGAATAAGTCACTTACCTGTCTGAGCCTGTTTCCTCATCTGTTTGGGAATAACCATGTCTGTCTCATGGGGTTGTAATGTGAATTTAAATGAAATCATGAATGTGACTTAGTACATATATGTTTAATAAACATGTTTCTCTTCCAAACTTTTCTGTATCTGCCATGATTAGGCCCAACCGTGAGTGACAAAACCCCAAACATTGGTGGTGTAAACACAAAAGAAGTTTATTTCTTTCTTATGGAAAAGGTTGCAGGCACACGGTCCAGGACTGGTATTCCCTGATGCCAGGGACTCAAGCTCCTCTAGTTTCTTGTTCTGCAGTTCATAGCCTCCATTCCCAAGATCATGTTATAACCCAAGACAGCTGCTCCAGCCATCACCTCTGCATTCCAGGCAGTAAGAAGAAGGAGGATGTTGTAAAGGACACTTTCTGGAAGCTGTACAGCCTACTTGCTTCATAAGGCCACATCTAGCGAGCTTCAAGGGAGGTTGGGAAACAGCCTCTAATCTGGATGGTAAACCTAAAACATGGGGATCTATTAGTTTAGGAACAGGGAGAATTGGATGTTGGGGGACAACCAGTAGTTGTTGCCACCTCCCCTTTCTTGAAAACTGTTTCTTGAATTGAATGGCTCTTGGGAGGCAGTGGAATAGGAGCTGGGGCTTGAAGGATGACAGAGGCTTTAGTTCCCACGACTACTACCAGTGACAGCTGTATTATCGACCTATTTCTCCCAAATTTTGTGGTTTAAAACAGCAATTGAACATACATTATCTCTCCTGGTTTCTGTGGGTCAGGAATTTTGAAAGCAGCTTAGCTGGATGGTTCTGGCTCAGGGCGTACTGCGAGGGTGCAACAAAGAGGTTGGCCAGGGTTGCCGTCATCTGAAGGCTCGATGGGGTTGGGAACATTCTTTTCCAAGAATGTTGGCCCATTGTCATGCTAGTCATTGGCAGGAGGCCTCAGTTTCTCCCCACATGGGTCTCTCCATGGGCTGCTTGAGCGTCTTCCCACAGAGCAATGACCTAAGAAAGCGCACTCAGGAGCGACCATGTCTCTCTCTGGTACCAGAGTCCACACACCATCACTCCCTCCACGTTCTATCTGTTAGAAGTGAGTAACTAAGTCTGGCCCACATTTAAGGGGAGGAGAGTCACCTTAGCAGCCTGCATTTATGAGCACATACTAAGTGCCTGACTGTGATGGACATTTTATGTGCATTATGTCAATTCCTTCTCACGACAACCCAGGTGGTAGGTGTTTTTATTGCCCATTTTTCCTGCTGAAGCAATGGAAGGCCTGACAGGTTAAGCACCTTGCCCAAGCCCACTCCTTTGTTGAGCCCAGGCAGCCTGACTTTAAAGCTCAGGGCCCTAACTGCTGTGCGTTTCGACGTGGAGGGGAGCAGGGGCATGTGGGAGAGTCAGAGCTGGGAAAAAAGGACATGGCCGGTGGAGGCGTGGTGAGAAAGAGCCAGTGCTCTCTGCCTCCCAGATGGGCCCGACTGGAGAAGGGAGACTTACATGTTGGGTTCTTCAGAAGTGAGCATGAGAAGGAATAAGCCAGGAAAAAGCATTATCTTCCCAGGCTGGGGTCAAGTTACTGCTTTTCTCTTCTGCCTTTGGCTCTGCTTTGGGGCTAGAAGGCCAGGGAAGCATTTCTAATGAGCCCCCCTCTGCAGTTTACATCTACTTGGTTCCTTTCCCAGGAGTAAGGAAGTCAACTTAAAAATCAACTCTTTTTGCTGGAAGGGATCCTGTTCTACTTCTCTTCATTTTGTGGATGGGAGACTGAGATGGAGGGAGCAAAATCAACAACTGCAGTAGCTTAGAGGCAGAACTAAGACTAGAGCCCAAATGTTCTGACCCTTAGCCCTAGCACATTTGTATGTGCAGGGAAATGGTGTGCTAGAGAGGAGGAGAGAAAAGTAAAAGGTGTCAGAGAGAGCTTGGACCCAAAACATCAATAAGTCAAGGTGCAATTGTCAAGGCAGCATGACATTGGTGTAAAGACCGACAACCAGATCAATCAAACAGAACAGAGTGCCTAGAAATAGACCCATACCTATATAGTTGATAGAGTACTAGAAGTACCAAGGTGATTCAATGGGTCAAGGATAGTGTTTTCAACAAATGATGCTGGAACAACTAGACATCCAGAGGGAAAAAAATAAACCTTGACCCCTACCTCACATCATACATAAAATTTATTTTAAGATGGGTCATAGACTTTTAGAAGAACAATGGGCCCAAGCTTCATACTTTGGGATAGGTAAAGGCTACTTAGAACAGGAAAAAAAAAAGTACTAATCATAAAAGAAAAACTTTTTTTTAAAAAGATTTTTATTTTTTATTTATTTCTTTCCCCTCCCCCCACCCCAAGTTGTCTGCTCTCTTTGTCCATTTGCTGTGTGTTCTTCTGTGACCACTTCTATCCTTATCAGCGGCACCGGGAATCTGTGTCTCTTTTTGTTGCATCATCTTGTTGTGTCATCTCTCCATGTGTGCAGCGCCATTCATGGGCAGGCTGCACTTTCTTTCACTCTGGGTGGCTCTCCTTACAGGGCGCACTCCTTGTGCGTGGGGCTCCCCTACACGGGGCACACCCCTGCGTGGCACGGCACTCCTTATGCGCATCAGCACCGTGCATGGGCCAGCTCCACATGAGTCAAGGAAGTCCGGGGTTTGAACCGCAGACCTCCCATGTGGTAGGCGGACGCCCTAACCACTGGGCCAAGTCTGCTTCCCATAAAAGAAAAACTTGACATATTGGACTCCATCAAAATGAAAAACATCTGCTCTTTAAAAGACGTTATTAAGAAAATGAAAAGATGAGCTACAGACTGGGTGTAGCAGTTTGATATTGTTTATGAATTCCAAAAATAGATATTGGATTATGTTTGTGAACTGATCTTTTCCTCTGGGCATATTAAATTTTATTGGATTCAGAGGTTTCACTTTTACCTGATTAAATGATGATTGAGGCTTTGTTTGGGCCACATCAGTAGGGCATTGAGTCCCTATCCCCTTGGTGGGCAGGGATTCACAGAGAAGACTGCACAGCAAAGCAGAGGAGTTAGAGTTTTGATGCTGATTTTCAGCTGGAGCCCCAGGAAGTAAACACAGAGAAGCAGATGCAGCAGAGGCTCCAGGAAAAGAAATGAGTCATATGACTGATAGTCTACAGTTGACCTTGTGGAGAGAAGCAAGCCCGAGCCCAGAGAGAATTGAGCCCAGAGAGAGAGACAAAGCCTAGACAGTCTGATGGCCTAAGCTGATATTGGAAGAAACTGGGATCACGGAGCCTCAGAGAAAGAGGAAGGCTGAACGTCGGCAGCCATCTTGCCCCAACATGTGGCAACAGACTTTGGTGAGGGAAGTTACTCTTTATGGCCTGGTAACTGTAAGGTTCTACCCCAAATGAATACCCTTTATAAGAGCCAACAGGTGTCTGGTAGTTTGCATCAGTACCCCATTGGCTGACTAATACAGGTGGGTGAGAATATCTGCAGCACTATATTAACAAAAGAGTCATTTCCAGAGTATATAAAAATTCCTATAACTCAATAATGAAGAGACCAGCAATTTAATTGAAAAACAATGGGTCAAGGACCCGGACAAAGCAGATGAAAAAGTGCTCAATATCATTACTCATCAGGGAAGTGAAATTAAAATTCACTATGATGGATAATTTTTAAAAGACAGCAACACCAAGTGTTGGAGAGAATATGGAACAATTGAAACTCTCATAATTTGCTGGTGGGAGAGTAAAAGGGTGCAATGATTTTGGAAAATGTTTGGCACTTTCTTATAGAGTTGAACATATATTGATACCATGACCCGGCAACTCCTCTCCTAGGTATTTACCCAAGAGAAAAAAAACACATTTGTCTACAAAAAGACTTGTACAGGAATATTCACAGTAGTTTTATTCATAATAGCCCAAACTGGAGACAACCCATATTACCATCAACTAGAGGACAGGGTAAGAAGTTGAGATACACCCGTGCAGTGCCATGCTACTCAGGAGCAGAAAGGGAACCACTACTGCTACACTCAGCAACGTTGCAGCCTACGGAAATTTTCATGAGCAGAGGAAGGCAGGCACAAGAGTATATGCAGCATGCTTCCATTTATATGCAGTAGCTAAACAGGCATAGCTAAATCTCTAGTGATAGAAATCAGAACAATGGGAGGGTGGGCTCAGAAGGGGTAGGAAGGAACTTTCTGGGAATATTCTGTGTCTTGGTTGGGTGGTGGATACATGAATGTATGCATATGTCAACACTCATCAAATTGATGTATCCATACATACCCTGGAATATTATTTGTCAATAAAAAGAAATGAGTACTGATATATGCTACAATATGGGTGAACCTTGAAAACATTATGCTAAGTGAAAGAAGCTGGTTACAAAGGACCACATATCATATGATTCCATTTATATGAAATGTTCCAACGGGCAAATCCATAGAGACAGAAAGTAAGTTAGTGGTTGCTTGGGGTTGGGGGAGGAGGTATGAGAAGATTGGGGATGATGGCTAAGGAGTGTGGGGCTTCTTTTTGGGGTAATGAGAATGTTTTAAAATTGATTGTGGTGACAGTTATCTAACTGTGTATATACTGAAAGCCACTGACTTGTACGCTTTGAATGGGTGAATTGCGTGGCATGTGAATTATACCTCAATAAAGCTGTTAAAAATTCACCAAACTGCACATGTAAAATCTGCATTTTATTGCATGTAAATTACACCTCAATAAAAATATATGTATATGAAATTTCATTATCAAGTACAACATTTCTGCCTCATAGGCTGTTGCATTGTTGTTGTCATTGTTTTAACACGAGTCTTGGGTGACATAACTCATTGATTTAGAACAGGCTGCCATGGAGCCAGGAGGGGTGCTGCTACTGGTGTTAGGAGTTTGATTATTGTATGTGGAGACAATTTATCTTGCTCTATCTTGAAAAGCCCTTTGGTCAGGCCTAGTCCAGTTGGGTGGGCACCCATGTGCCATGATTTGAAGGTGACCAGAAGTTTCCTCACCCCAAATGCCTTTGAACACTGATACCCAAAATCACGGAGCTTAGGCATTACCCTCTCCTTGTGTTTTCTTTCACAATTGGAGTGGTAATGCCCTGGAACCCCACTGGAGGTGTGAGTGACTGTAGAAGATGCTGCCCACCCAGGACTGGCCACATAATTTGTGGGTCACAGTGCAAAATGAAAATTCAGGACCTCACATTCAAAAATGTGTAAGAATTTCAAAAGGAACGTAAACCACCCATGGAGCCCTTCTAAGTGCAGGGTCCTCTGTGACCATGCAAGTTGCTTGTCCATGATGCCAGCACTGTGTTCACCCTTGTGGAAGAGACAGAGGAAAACTGTGCAGCCGGGGGTGGGATAGGGAAGGCTTGAAAGGTGAGAGGAGTAAAGGCAATCCAATGGAGCTTCTTGAATGTGATTTGTGGATGGACCACTTGCATCCAAACCGTGGGTAGAGGACACTTGTTAAAATGCAAACTCCAGGCCTTGCTCCAGACCTATACATCAGCATCTCTGGAGGCAGGGCCCAGGAATCTGCATTTAAGAAGGTTCCCCAGTGATTCTGCTGGGCTTACGAAACTAGATAACCCTGGGTAAGGGTGGGGGTTGAGGACACCTGGGTGGTTTCACTGCTATTTTACACTGGCCTCTGATGTGACCAGGAGGTAGACACAAGCACATGGTGGAGGACAGAGTTTCCTTCTATCGACCCTGTTCTTGTCCATCTGTGCTTCTTTCCACATGCCAGGATGGCCCTGTGATTGGCTCTGGGTATGAGAGAAGACACGGCAGCCTGGGGTCGGATGGCCAAGTACCAGGCTTCTTAACCAGGTTGCTTAAGGCATAAGCGCCAAGATGCCTGATGCTCCCTGCGGTGACACGTGGACGTGAAGCTCGTGCTCATCTCATGGCTTCGGCACCACACAGAGCCTCCCTCTCGGAGGTGCAAGCTTACTGGTGGAGGATTTACAAAAACGCTGCAAAAACTTGGCTTTATTTTTAAATAGCGGGGGGTGAATGAATCTTGAGGAGATGGTGTTCCCATTTTAATGAACTATCTTGGTTCTAGAGAGGTTAAAGTGATCTTCTAAAATCATTGTAAATACTCCTTCACAAAATTGTTAATTCACAATTTAGTGACTAAAGTACCACATAATGCCCCTAAAAAAAGACACAGAGAGAGAGCTAGAGAGAGAGAGAGAACATGGATCTTGCCTTCTAGGGGCTATGGAGCTTGAAAAGTTTGAATATGTGTTAGAGAGCAGATTGTCTAGGACGGTGTCATATCCAGATTGGGGGGGTGGGGTCACCAGGGAAGGCGTCCTTGAGGAGGTGGTATGTGATTGGGCCATTTGAAGGATGAGAAGCTGCAGGCACTAGTGGGAGCGACTGGAGCACACTGGGCAGCTGTGGGCTGTGGAGGAGATATTGGCTTAGCTGTGGGACAGGTGGTGTGTTTGGGAACCAAGTGAAGAGCGCCAGCCTCCTCTCTCCCTGGACCAGGGGAGGAGGATGAAAATCCAGACTCGGCTTAGTCATTTGGACGTTTCCATAGAGGACTGAGACCCTGGAGGTTGAGGCGTGAGGACATGGGAACATTTAGAGGTTACTCCTGGAGGCCACGTGCCTCTTGGACGGTGGCACATGTCCAGGGCTGGTGACGACAGCAGGGCGCCCTGGCTGGACGCCCCCTCCCCCACCTGCATGCATGACGTCACGCTGCTGCGCAGCCTCCAAACCCGGATCCCCGGCCTCCCCGTTGAGTCTGAGTTCCCCAAGTTCTTCCTAATAGATTCTTTCCAGCTTAAATCACCCACGATCACGTTGTGTTGTTGGCAACCAAGAACTCTGACAGAGGCAGAATGATTGTCTGGGGCCAGACAAGGAGAGCCTTGAAAACTAGGTGAGGAGGAGGACAGGCAATGGGGAGCCTGGATGCACAGATGCAGGAAGTCATCATTAGAATGGAACGGGGAGGGGCCAGACTGTGGGGGACAGCTAGGAAGCTGAACCAGGGCAACAACAGTGACAAAGGAGGAAGCAGGGTGGCCGTGACAAGGGCCACAGGGGTAGAATCAGCAGCGTTTTACAACTGGCTGGATGTGGCAGGACAGTGGGGAGAACTTCCCACAGAGAATCCACCTCATGGTGCATCTCCCGTCTTAGTCTTCAACAACCGTCTCGTCTCCTGGGTTTCAGTTTATGGATCCGGGGGGAGGGTGGTCGATCCCGTGCCGGCCACTCCAACCCCTTCAGGGATGTGGCCTCCCCCTTGGAGCTGCGCTCTGCCTGTGAGCAGACAGGAGGGCTCTGGAGCGATTAGCTTCTGAGGGGAGGGGAAGAGGGCGCCCCTTAATTCCTCTTTAATAACATATGTCAGTAGGTAACATGTTCAATATGTCACTGTGTCTGCAGCTTCGGTCAGCGGGTCACTATCCTTTTTGAGCAATAAACAAAAGACTGCTTTTAATTACTTCAGTGAAATTGCCCGGCCCATGCATGATTAAATATTCATTATGTAGAACAAGGCATTTTCTTTGTCTATAGATCTATATTAAATTTAGTTGTCAATCTGCCGCCGGCGATCCCTGGGGTTCATGGCCTTCCCGTGTCGTGAGCGTGCAGTGGAGTCGCCGTTCTCTTCCGGGTTCCGTGGATGCGTCCAGCTCTGGCCGTGACCTGGGGCTTCTGTCCCTGTGGCTTTGCCCATCAGGCCTCCAGGAACAGGATTAAGACACACCCTAAGAAGACTGAAAAATAAATAAAAAATAAGACCCACCCTGCTTCAGCTGGGCCACCCCTTTACTGAAGTAACCTTACCTAAAGGTCCCCTGGAGGGTTCACACCCACAGGAATGGCCTTGGCTCTTCTAGGGGACATGACTCCAGCCACCGCTCTCGGTGTCACCCAGTGACGCTCTTCCGCTGTCCCTGCCTGTCGGTCTCCGTCCCTTGTTCTCCTCTCTCGCCATCTTTCTCTCTTCCATATCTCTCCGACATAAACTTACTCTCAGCATTCCTCACCTGCTTCCTTGTGATTTTGGCATCCCACGTGGAAGGGGAATGATGGAATTTGGGGGTGGCCCGGGGGAAATAATGACACAGATGGAAAGATGCTAGGGAAAGAGTGAGCCCCCTTCACTGGCCAGCCAGGGGCTTTGGCTCTGGGCAGAGGGAGACCAGGGCTGGGGTGGGAGTGGAGGGGGGTGGGTAGCTCCCTCCTTTCAAAACCAGATCTGGACTACTGTAAATATTTGTGCAATATTTTATGACAATCTCAATCCACCTCCTGATGGGAACATTTCCATTAGATTTGGTGGAAAATTAAATGTATTAAATCAATACATGATTCAAGTTTCTTAGGTTTTTTTCTTTTTCTCTTTCAATCTCTTTCCCTTCTGCCCAAAGTACCTCATTATTCAGTGGTTGCCGCACAGCCTGTTGGCAGCTGAACTGGGATTTGGTTTAATCCCGACCAGGTTTACTATTTACTAGCCTAGATAGGGGCAAGCAATACCACCTCTCGGGAACTCGGCTTCCTCCTTTGTAAAATAAGAAATGAGTGTATTAATAAAAGTACTTCGCAAACTGCAGAACAGAGAATTGTATTTTTAATAATTAGAGTAAAAGTAATTCATTGCTGTTTCACAGCCGCAGCGGTTGGAGAGCCACAGGTTGCAGGGAAGCGTGGGGAGTTGCCCTTGGGTGGGTGGGATGCTGCGGCGCAGTAACGTGTCTGAGACCTTTGTGTGGCTCAGACCCTGGTGATGCCAGCCGTGGTCGCTGGGCCACTGCCTGCCTTTGTGCTCACAGGGCCTAGGGATCGTCGATCCTACCTGCTTGTTTTACGGAGAAGGAAACTGAGTCCCAGGGAGGGACTCATCCAGGGACCGGTGAGCATTAGCCACAGGGCTTGTCCCTTGCTGGAGCAGGTGCCCCTCTGCTTCCTGGGACAGCTCCCTGCCTGTGTTCCTCACGCCCTGGCAGCACTATGGGCTCCTGGGAAGCTGGTATCTGCCAGGGTGCAGAAGCAAGACGGGGTTTCTACGGGGCCTCGAGCCCATTAAAAGGCTGCCCTCCCTTCACTTGTAGCTGGAGGGTAGATACTTTGGCAGAATCATGTCTGAGGCTCAGGGTTTCTGTTTTTTTTAAGATTTATTTATTTATTTATTTCTCTCCCCTCCCCCCCATCCCGATTGTCTGTTCTCTGTGTCTATTTGCTGCTGCTTCTTTGTCTGCTTCTGTTGTTGTGAGCGGCACAGGAATCTGTGTTTCTTTTTGCTGCGTCATCTTGTTGTGTCAGCTCTCCGTGTGGGCGGCGCTATTCCTGGGCAGGCTGCACTTTCTTTCGTGCTGGGCGGCTCTCCTTATGGGGCGCACTCCTTGCGCGTGGGGCTCCCCTACGCGGGGAACACCCCTGCATGGCACGGCACTCCTTGCGCGCATCAGCACTGCGCATGGGCCAGCTCCACACGGGTTAAGGAGGCCCAGGGTTTGAACCGTGGACCTCCCATGTGGTAGGCGGACGCCCTAACCACTGGGCCAAGAAATAAAATATTCCAGACATGGAAAACTATTTGTCTAACACCCACCTCAAGACCCAGGCAGAGCAGGAACCTGTTCTCCACAAGGGGAGCCTGTTCTGTGCTGGTCTTCAGGTACTCTGTGTACACAAGGGTTGATGCTGATAACAGTGCTTACTGGGGAAAGTACAATATGAGGACACACCCTTGCGGCTCCAGAGTTAGAGGTTAAAGGCCTTGGAAAAGCTGTAGGCTCGCCTGGGAATTAAAGGCAGAGCTGGGCTCTAAGATTGCAACAGAGGCCTCTGAGGCTTGGCAGGATTTAAATTCCTAACCGTGCATTCCCCTGACAGTTTCTGGAGCCTTCCCAAACCTAGGCCATTATAAAAGTTACTTAGGAGCTATTTTGAGCACCCAGACCAGAAGAGCTGAGCTGGAATGGACAGCAGAGTGGGAGTCAATCCTATGTGTGTGTGCATGCATGTGCGGTGCGGTGTGCATGTGGGGGGGAGGGGGAGGGAGCCAGAGAGAGAGGGAGAGAGGGAGGAGAGAGAGAGAGGGAGAGGGAGAGAGAGAGAGAACTCAAAATGTCTGTATTGGAAACCATCCCAAACCTCTGCCTTCAAAGAACTTTCTTTCCAGATCTTTCTCCTGTGCCCTCCTATGGGGTTGGGTCTTCAGTGGATTTAAAGGAAGTAATTGCAGCGTTTATACAATTGGAAATGGTTGGAAAGTGGACAAGTCCCTTTGGATCATTCCTTACCAAGGCAGAAAGTGAGGGGCTACACGTTACTACTGAGCACCTGAAAGCGTGCCTGAGACTGAAGAGCTGAATTTTAGATTTTATTAAATTAATTTTAATTAATGTTTACTTAAAAACTGATACTCAATTCAGCTTTTGAAAAACTTTTAAGTGTGTTTGGAAAAAGTGGGCTATATGAATTGATTTATTCAACTGTAAATTTTATGAAATCTAAATACAGATCAAGTATTTCCAATGAAAGTTTAGTGTCTGACTTGAGGTGTCCTGCAAATGTACAATACATATTGAATTTCGAAGCAAGCACAAAAAAAAATCTCATTAGTAATTTTTATATGATTGCACATTGAAATGATTACGCTTTGGATATATTGGGCTAAATCAAATATGTGGCAAATATTGATTTTACCTATTTTTTCTTAATTTTTTTTTTTAACATGGCTCCTGGGATATTTAAAAGTACACATGTGGTCCACATTGTATTTCTATCAGATGGCGCTAGACTATAGTGTCCTGGGAGAACTCAGGCTCAGATTAGTTGAGAAACCTGTACAGCTAATAAGTGGCAGAACCAGAACTCATCCATGATCCTTAAAGCTGGAGCACTTTCTTCTTCTGTTAGCTGGAAAGCACCTTTGGTTTGCTTTTGGTTCTCCAGCAGGACTGCCTAGGAGAGGAGCAGCAGTTTTCACCCTAGGCTGTGCAGGGTCCCAGCGTCCCTGCCGAGGGGATTGCTCCAGGATGGGGGAGGGCCTGTACTGGGTGCGCGCGCAGGGCTAGACCATCTCCTCCACTCTCCCTGCCCTCTACATGGCCACCAACCAGTTCAACCAGAGAGCTCTGTTTTACGTCTTTAATAAAATGGGCATGAGATGTCATTTGAGAACAGTTTCTATGGAAAAAAAAAAAGTTAAAAATCATTGGTGAAGAGGGAAGACAAAGGTTTTTGGGCTTAAGCAGACCGAATACTTATGAACTTGACTGTGTGCAAGTTCATGTCACTAGCCTCAGTTTCATTGTCTGAAATGGGGATTGATGATATTTGTCCTGAAAGATCGTGAAGGGCAAAAGATAGTGGAGAGCATAATGTATCACACATAGCAGCTGTGCCATAAATGTGACTCCCTTGCTCCTTCTCAAGATGCCCTGGATTCAGTCCTGGGTGTGTTTGTGTGTGTGTGTATGTGTGTGGTTAAAGGGGGATTGGAGTGCCTAAGTGGCAATTTTTCTTCTCTCGAAGTTCTTGACCCCATATTCTCCCTTAATTCTGCCCTCCACCACCATTTTGTTTGTTTGTATGTTTTCAGTGGCAGTTTCATAACCGTCTTTAGACAGTGAAGGACACGGAAGAATAAGATAAAATGATGATGGCTGTGTGTACTAAACACAGCACACAAGGCTATGTTTGATTATACGGCTTTTTTTTTCATTGCCTATTGAATTGATAAGAAACTGAGGCCTGTAAGGGGGCAGCATCAGAGAGGGACTTGTGCGTGACCTCACAGGTTTTGCAAGAAATCAGTCTTCCCAGGCATAGGGGACCTTGGGGATTTCTGGAAGGTATTGAGGTGCTCCTTATACTATGCAAGATAGTGTTGGGGCTTTGGGCTTCCTGGGCTCCTGGCCGCTGGGGTCTGGCCAGCCTCTTCCCCAAGGCTGCAAGGAACCTTTCTAAAATCCCTCAGGTTCACAGCTGAGAAGGACCTAAATGGTGATCTACCCTAACACAGCATTTTACCAATGCAGGAGATGATGCAAGGTAGGCATACGTATATCCTCTTTTACAGGAAATAAAACAGAGGCACAGAGAGGTTAAGTGTCTCCTAGGACCCCTGATAAGAAGTGGTAAAGTTCTTTTATCTGTAGGCAGCAGAAAAATGACAAGTGAGCTTAAGCAAAGGAGAGGAACGTGGCTCCTGGATCATTTCACAAAACAGCAAGAGGGTTGACTAACTTGGTCCTGAAGGGTGGGGCCTGAGGCAGCTCCTGGAACTGCAGCAGCAAAGTTTGCAGCCCGTTTGACCCTGGAAGCTCCTGCGTGAATGTGTCCTGGCTCCAGCCACTCCAGGGCCCTGCAGCTCACAGGTCTGAAATTCAAGTTCCCAGAAGAAAGGTTCTTGGGTCACTTGGCTGTGCCAGGGGTCAGGGTCACTAGTGCGGAGACAGAGGAATTGTTTTGAGTCCAGCAGAGAAGCCCAAACCGGTCCACTTGCCACGGCCTTTTCCTCTCCAGTATGGTGCTCTCAGGTGGCTGCAAGCTAATCCCTGCTGCAAGCCAGCCAGTGAAACTGAAGGTGCTATTTGCATTTTAATAGGGAATATCAAGAGACCAAAGGCCTTTAGGTCCTGAAAGACTGATTCTCTCAACTGGTGGAAAGTCTAGGCACTGTAACAGACGGAGCACCAGGGAGAAGGCGCCCCTGCCTGCTGCCTCCTATCACACCACACAGGGGTGCCTCCAACTTATGAAGTTCCTCTGTTTATCTTGCTTCCCCTTATTCCCCCAACTCCTTTCCAACTCCCTCTCCAAGGATTTAGTAATACGTTGTCTAGACTCTACTGCTGCCGTTTCTTCTCCATTAATCCATTTTAATTGGAAAGTTATCATAAGGCAAACTCTCTTCGGTATTATTTGCGGCTCTGCGTTATTAGAACTTCACCAACTCACTTTCCCAGAAAATTAAACTTGCTATAGCAGCGATGAGATCAGCTGCTCATATTAAATCAGGCTGCGCGCTGTTAAGCGGGGCTGGGAACGGGGCTTGCTCCGCTGGGCGGGTGCCATTGCTGGAGGCCCTTACAATGGCACCGCTGTTTCTATGCTGAGGACTTGGCCTCTGTGCCCAGTTCTCCTCTTTCTTTTTTTTTTTGGCTGAGCATGGTGTGTTTGGAAATCAGAGATGAGAAGAAAGAGGGGACAAAAAGTCCCTGGTGGTGGCTGGTCTCCCGCCCAACCCCAGGGCAAATAGTGATGATCAGAATGCACAGGGGCACAGCACTTGGCAGATTATAAAACATGTCCAGTTAGTCCTTTGACCCCTGTGAAGCAGGTATAATCATTCTTCTGTGCAGATCTGGAAACTGAAGCTCAGGGAGGATAGCTGAACCTGTTCAGGGTTGCCCCGGCAATACGTGTAGAGCAGAGATTTCAAGCCAGGTCCTCTGAGTCTAAAATCACGCCACCCCACGGGGTGCAGAGCGAGGCCAGAGCGAGCAAACCCCTTTTTCATGTTAGCTTGGCTGTCTAGAAAGCATTCGATAAAGTTACTGAGGTTCCTACTTTGGGGATTATCTACCACCTCAGTGTCTAACTTTTCCCAGGTGCCTTTTAAAGAGAACAGCGTGGCAGACACTCTGCCTGCCCAATACCCATTCTCCCCTACCTCCTTCTTACTAGAAACCCAATTTTGCTTGTTTGTTTTGTTTGTAGGAGGTACCGGGGATCAAACCTGGGACCTCGTACATGGGAAGCAGGTGCTCAACCACTTGAGCTACACCCCAGTCCTCTAGAAACCTAATTTTGGGAGGGCAGAAATGTGTTCAGCCCCATTGGAAGATTCATGATTGGCCCAAACCGGTCAGGGAATACCATTCCTCTTTGACAGTGATTGGCGGAGAGGTAAGCATTATGCACAATTACATGCCCGGGTCTTCCGGGTCATCTCCTCTCTCTAAAGGAAGAATGAGTGGTGCAGAGAGAACGCCTTTTGCTTCCTTTCCTCTTTCCCTGTATGGGCCCTATTTGTGATGGTTTTTAAGATATGTCCACCAGTCCTTTGACCTTCCACCCTTCCAAAAGTAGAGCTGAATTCCCTTCTCCTAGACTGGGGGCTAGAGTTAGTGACTGTTCTGTAACAGAGAATACGACAGCAGTGAAGGTGTGTGACTTTTGAGCATAGGTCGGAAAAGACTGGATGCTTCAGTTTTGCCCTCTTCAATTGTTTGTTCTGGGGAAGCCCCCGTGGCATAAGGACACCCAGCAGCCCTGTAGAGAGACCCATGCGGGGAGGACCTGCGGCCTCCTGCCAACAGCCAGCACCAGCGACAGCTCGCCACCAGCGAGCCCCCTCAGAAGAGCACCCTCCAGCCCCGCTTGTGTGGGGAATAAACCTTCAGACGACGACAGCCTGGGTCAGCATGTTGACTGCCCCTCATGAGAGACCCTGAGCCAGAACCACCTGGCCAAGCTGCTCCTGGAAGCTACAGAAACCATGTGAAATAATAAATGGTCATGGCTAGGGAAGCAGAGGTGGCTCAGGCGACTCAGCTCCTGCCTACCCCATGGGAGGTCACTGGTTCGGATCCTGCCGCCTTCTAAAGAAGACAGCGGACTGGCATGACGGGCAGGCGCAGCAAGCTGGCACAAGAAAAAGGAACATAATGAGAGACACAACAAAGCGGGGAGCAGAAGTACCTGGTGCCTCCTAATGAAGACAGCAGGCACAACAAGCTGACGCGATAAGATGAAGCAACAAGAGGTGTGGGGAGGAAAGACAACAAGAGACACAACAAAGCGGGGAGTGGAGGCGGCTCAAATGATTAGGCACGTCCCTCCGGCACTGGACGTCCTGCGTTCTGCTCTGGGTGCCTCCTAAAAAAAGAAACAAGGAAGACAAATAGACACAGTAAGTGCAAACAACAAGGCGGGTGGGGAGAGATAAATAAATAAAATCTTTATAAAACAAGTTCATTGTTGCTTTAAGCCACTAAATTTGAGATAATCTGTTATATGGCAATAGACGATGATGACATTTTAGACCTGTGAGGTGACAAGATTGAGTTCAGAAGCCACATGGTGACTCTGGCAGAGCAGAAAGAAGGAAGGAAACTTGATGATGTTTTTCAGCTGCCCAGGCAACCCTGGAGTTGCCTATTTCAGGGCTTCTTGTTATATGATAAAAGCCCTTAATTCACGGTCAGTCAGGGATTCGTTACTTGTAACCACAAAGGGGGGCACACAGCTCTTTCCTGCCCCAGCCTGGAGGAGACATGAGACTTCCACTCACATCTCACTGGCCAGCATGGGTCACGTGGTCCCACCCGCGGGAAGGGAGGCTGGGAAACACAGCGGTGCACAGGAAGGTTTCTGAGCTAGAACGGGGTAGACTTTGGATGCTGGGCTCCCCATTCTCCCTGGAGGGCCCGAGGGCTGGCTCCTACCCTCCCTGCTGGCCTCCTCCTGAGAGGGAAATGCCTCCGATTCCTCAGGGTTTGCTTCTTGTGCCCAGATGAGGTGGGGGTTGTGGAGATCTCAGCTGCTCTTCTTACCTCAGCTTATGCCCTTCACTGGAATTCATGTTCCTTTGCTAGACAAATTCAGGGAGCCGCGTGCAGCTGGTCTGCGCAGCGTTTGGGAATGAACCTCAAGAAGAACGTTCTGGACAAATTGGGCCTTGCTAAGGGGCTAAATGGTTTATATATATTTATATGCTGGGATTTCCTAGAGGCCTCTGGAGACAGTCTGTGCCTCCCAGAGAGGGTCTTGTTGCAGCGAGTCGGGCACTGTGAGGGGCCTGGAGGCTCTGGTTACCCTGGGTAGGCGATTGTCCATTGTGACCAGGCACTGACGGTATGTTAATAGCTACTTGCTGAAAGGCTGAATCTCGAGGGTTCATGTTTCTCAGCAGCCAAGACAGCGGTCTCTACGGCAGGTGGACTCAGAAGGCATCACGTCAGCACGGCCCCACAGGAACTGAAAGCTGTGCCAACTGGCCAGGCCCACCCAAACCCCATGCATTCCAAAGGATAAGCAATGGATGGATCCGGGTTCATGCCCTGATTCACCATTAACTGTGCACATTAGTTTACGTCTCAAAACTGCTCTTTCCTCACCTGCCACCCAGGCACGGTGAGACCCAAAGGTGCCGGAAGCGAGCTTGCCTGCACAGCTGCAAGGGCCTGTCAGAGGCCCAGGGTTTCTCAGAAGGTCCCTATACGATCGAGCCTCTTGAGGCAGGGCCCCAGGAATCCGCATTTTGCTGCAAGCTCTCCTGGTTATTATGACCCACTCTGTATGCTTGAGAGCCACTGGATGATCTGGTCTGTTCCCCAGGGCAGCCCAGAGACGCAGGCAGGGCAGTGCTATCAGGGAGCTAAAGAATCCAAGTACAGTCTGGGGGGTCACTTGAGGGCAGGGTCCACCTCTTTCCACGGTCTGTAGTGACATCTCTCCCCTCCCAGAGGTGGGAGGGGATTGGATCTAAGGACACCCAGAATTAAGGGGTATTAGGTACTGGAGGGAACAGGAGCCCTCACCCATTCCATCAATGGCTGTGCTTTCCCCACAGTTCCCCAGTCCACATTCCTGGTTCTGGGAATATTAAAAATAAGAAGCACTTATAATGCTTCTTATGTCCTGGAACTGGTTGAAGCAATTTACATGTATTAATTCATCCTCTCTGTTACTGTGAGAGTCACACTTATTATCCCTATTTTACAGATGAGGAAACTGAGGCTCAGGGAGTCCATTCAGAGTCTCCGTCTCTATAAGCCGTGGAATGGGTATTCCCTTAGGAAATTCATTTTACAGAGAAGGGAGCCAGGTTCCTGCCCCCCAGCCACTCTGCCTTCTGGAAGGGGGCCGTCTGTGCTGTTCTGGCCACGGGGCTCATTACTGATGCTGCAAATTGAATGAAATAGCTGCTCAGTTACAAATTAATAACAGATTTGTTTGTCATTAAGGCAGCATTGCTTAATAAAATTAGTTCAGCTGAGCATAATTACCTTCATATAAAATTCCCCCTTAAAAATTACTTTGATAAATCTAAGCCAATTAAGTGTGGGGGTGGGGGAATGACTTGGCTCTGAACTTCAGCTGGGTCCCTGGAGTGGCACCACTGGGTCAGGACTTTGATTCCCGAAGCCCTTTGGGCCACACTTGATGGCCCAGTGGAGAATATGTCAGCACAGCTTCTCCGAGTCAAAACTGGATAGTGCCTTGGATTTACCCCTTTCCCTACCCTCAGAATACGACTCCTCCTACCCGGACCCCGGCCTCTGTTTCTCCCGCCACGCTTCCATATTTCCACGCTCATTCCTTCCCTGTAGGTCTTGCCAGATCATTCTACTGCTCACAGACTTCTGGGGGTTCATCTTGTCTTCCTTTTTATCCCAAGTCTTCCTCTTCTTACTCAAGGACCTGTACAGCTACCAGATTGGCAGTTGGAAGACTCCGGTCTTAGACCCAATTCTGAACATAGTTCAGGCTGTCAGTGTTCTCCAACAAGCCACTTTGCTTTCTTAGGCTTCAATTTACTTACCTATAAATGGGGAAAGCAGTATTTTCCTTCTTAGGTATCATGAGGCTCACAGGCGATGAAGGCTCTGGCCCTGCGGAGGTGGCCCTCCCCTCTCCGCACCCCTGCAGCAGCTGGCTTCACCTCGCTGGAACTTCCGATGCCCGCCTTGATGCCAGCATCCCATGGCAATCCCCTTCTGGCTTCTCTCTGATTGATGGACTCGGCTGCCTGCTCCGGTGACCCCCGTGCCCTCTCCCTGCCGGCCTCCGGGCTGGACCCTGAGAGTGAGGTCCCAGCCAGGGGTGGAGCTAGGCATATGGAATCCCCGTATGTATGTGACTCTCCTGGTGCTTTTGTAGCTGGGTTTTAGTTTTATGTCGTTGCTTCTTTCAGTGATTCCCTGGGAAAATCGGCTGGAGAACCAAAAGACGCCTGCACTGGATGGCAACTCAAATTCAGGTCCAAGCTCCTCATTTGCAGTTGGGGAAATGGAGGCACAACACCAGTTAGTGGCTGTGCTAGTCCTGGGCTCCCCTGCCTCCTCACTTCCAGGCCAGCATTTACCCATGGCCTGCCTTCTCCGTGGGTTTCTGTCCTCTTCCAACCCCTCTTTGTCCTTCCCTGAACCTGTGCAATTTCCTGAAAGGAAACTTTTTTTTTTACCAGGTGCCTGGATTTCAGTCCTGAGGAGGTGATGAAGGGGACTTGGTTAAAGCAGAAAAGCTCAGGTTGGATCAACAGATCTTTCCCAGGCACCTTAAAGGCCCGAGATCCTCAAATGGCAGCCAGGAGACAGAGAGGATGCTGAGTAGGGCATAGTGCTGCACAACTCTGGGGGACGCCACGCACGGACTATGCCTCCCCAGGCACCGCACAGTGCTGAGAACCAGGGGAGACCTAAGCAGGCATGTAAGAAAAACACCTGGCTCCCACTGCAGGCAGGGGGCTGAGAAACCCGTGCTAACCTGTTTCGTGGCTTCAGGCCTCCGTTTCCTCATTTGTAAAATGGTGGAAACAGTAAGCACGTCGTCACAAGGTCACGTCATGAGAAAATAGATGTGAAAGTGTTTAAAAAGAAGAAAGTGAAAATCCAAAATTCTGGTGATGTCAAAGCGATTGACCAGATGGTGGAGCACTGGAATTTCTGGCAATGGGGAGCACTGGGTCCTAGGGACCCCATCCCTCTGCTCTGAGCTGGAATCCCTGGCTGTGGGCCCGGAAGGAGGAGCCCCCGTGTCTGGGGGGATTCCAGCATCCACAGGCAGCTAGGGGTTTGGTGCCAGTGGTGGGGGAGTGCAGAAGGGGCGGCAGTGGAAGGCACTGGCCTCGCTTCCTCTGCAGCTTCTGGAGGAGGAAGGACAGTCCCCTGGGCCCTCAGTTTTCCCTGATGCTCCCACATTCCCAGGACCCAGACTCCCGGGGTGGCCCTTCATGAAAGGCCTCGCCATTCACCCAGACAGAGGGTTAGGAAAGGGGAGGGGGCCAGTGGACAGCAGCACCCACAGGCTGAAAAGTTCTGGAAACGTGCTTCCTAAGCGCGGGCCCCTCCTCAGCCCCCAACTCCCACTGAAGCCCCTTTGGAAGGGGACCTCGGAGCTCTAATGAGTTGAGAGCTTTTATGGGAGCCCAGGCAAACCAATTAGGTTTGCTTAAAAATATTGTATTCATTAGCATGAAAATAAAGCTGAACTTTTTAGAGATAATTGCATCTTTTAAAATGTGGTAGTCTTTGTCTGGGCTTGTCTCATAAATATGCATGCTGCATAATCCTTTTGGAACCGTGGCCGCAATCATGAGTTATACACAAATGCATCCAGGGTGTTAATAATATTCTGACAAGAGTGGGGCCTCTCAGGCAGGCCGTGCCACCGGCGGTGGCCTCTGGGACCGCCCTGTAATCCGCAGCTGCAGCCTGCGCGGCTCCCGGGAACGGAGCCCAGTCCCGAGCCCCCCGATTCCACAGATCAGGGCTCTGTGCTACATCACGGCCTTTTGTACTGCTGCCTCCAGGGAGGAGTGGCAAGGTGGGCCGTGGGATTCTCAGGCTTTGCTCGGATTCAGTGAAGGGCTACTCGGAGCTTGTGCTCAATTTACAGCTGGGGAAATTGAAGCCCTGGGGGATTAAGTGGGTTGCCAAGGGCACCTGGCACAGTTGGGACCAAGGCGAGGCCCAGTTTTCCACCGCAGGCTGATGCTCGCTATCTGAAATCAAGCGAGAGTCCCCACCAGGGCAAGGATTGCTTTTATATTTAGCGGGATGCAGTCAGGCTGGTTAGCTCTAGCCCTACTGGCTCTAGCAGCTGCCCTCCAAGCCACCCCAAATAAACATGTCATCTCAGTTTAGGCCGGGAGCTTGCTAAGTAAATGCAGCTGAAGACAAGTTCCCAGCTTCCTTCTTCCCAACCAAGAGCTGCCCCTAAGCCCTCCTGTGTACAAATTCCAGCGGGGCCACGGTCCCTGCCCTCCTAGATTTCTTTTACTTTCCTCTCTGCTCCCATCACTTCCTCCCAAGCAGAACAGCTATGTAGGATGAATTTTCCACTTCTCAGTGGGGCTCTGGGACTGACCCCCAGGGAAAACTGTGAGCTCAGTGAGGTTGTATTTCAGCAAACATTTTCTAAGTCCCCATTCTGCCCCAGGCACCAAGCTGTGCCTTATGGGGCTTCCGAGACAGTAAGACAAGGTTTCCTGCTCACCCTCCGTGGCAGGGGTTCTTCACTTTCTTGTTCCACGGATTCCTTTGCCAGTCAGGGGAAAACCACTGACCCTTTAATTAGTCCACACTATGCTGTGCATTATTTAATAAATATACCATACCTGCACCAACACATCCCCACAAAAATAATGTTTTTTTGAATTTCAATTCAAGCTCACAGACCCCTTGTTAAGACCCCCTGCTCTATGAGGAGACACCAGTGTTGATGCAAACCAGGCTGCCTGGGCCTGGGACCCTGGCTCCTTCCAGAGACATGGGTGTGGGGGGATGGGACCTCAGTTGGGAGGGCCAAGAGGGCTGTGCTTTGGAGAATGGGTAGGATTTTGGCAAGCTTTGGGGAGTAAACTGGAGCAGAGGGAGGTAAAGGATTTAGAGTATGTTTTGAGAATATCTGAACACAGAAAATTCATCTCTGCCTCTTTGCCCTCCCCCTCCTGAAACTCCCTTCTCCCATCCCTGGGCACTCAGGCTGTCCTCTGTCTGCCCCTACTTAGCATCCCCTGCCCCCTGCAAGCTCTGTTTGGGGCTCCAGAATGGTCTCTCCTTCCAAACAGGCAACCACTCAAACTGTCTGCTATGACCGACAGGCTGAGACAGTACATAGTATTTATTTGCAGCCTACCCACTTCAAAAAAGGATCATGGGGTCACTTATTAGGTTGAAGCACATGAAATTGCCAATGTACAACAATTTTTTAAATAAAATGGTGATTTCAGCCACAATGGAGCACTTTCTTTGTACAAGCGTAGTAGATACTTGATCACATTTAATCCTCAGGATGAAGCCATGGGAGATATACTATACCACTCCCATTGTCCTGACAAGGAAACTGAGGCAAAAAGAACTTACTAGGTCCTGTGGAACTGGGCTTCCAGCCTAGACAGCTTGTACTACACAGAAGTACAAAGAAGTAAGAGGTATGTAGAATTGAAGCTCATCATTCAGAAGAAAGAAAAAAGTGTATTGAGGTAATTGGGAGTGGATAATTCCATCCCATAGGTCAGGCTAAGGGAATTTTGGCTGTTGCAGACAAAATAGGATTCTGAGCTTCCTGACAGAGAAGGCAAGTGGTGGGGGTGGAGGCAGGGGTCACCTGGTTCTCCTCGCCTGTAGGAGCCAGCACACCGGTGACAACCCAGAAGAGGTTGTCAGGGTGTGATTTCTGTAAGGGGAATACAAGACAACATAAGGGGCAAGTCTTTGGTTTCAGTTTTTAGAGAAAGGGTATATTGATGAAGGCCAAACTGTAATTAAGGCCAGAGATCTGTAAAAACAGTTCTCTCTTTAGAGAGAAAGTCAAGGATGATCTGGCTTAACATCGGGATACAATCCAGAGCACTGGCGAAAGGCTTGAAGTGGAAAATGCGCCAGTTTTCTTGTCAGGTCTGACTTGAAGCCCTGCTCTGCTACCAGGTTGATGGTCGCCTCTAAGCTGATTAGTTAATTACACAATTTCATAGCAAAGCTAAGCAACTGTTGCAGCCCTTTTCCATGCTTAAATTTTGCAGAAGAAATAGTATCAGAATAATAGAGACCTTTAAACTCAAATTTATTTCGAGTCTGAGAAAAGTCAGATCCGAATCTATGGAGTGTGGTGGGAGACTCCACTGAGCCCTCTCATCCCACTTTATTGTCGATAAAGCTGGTGGGGCGTGCTGATCCTATTTGGTTCTTCAGTTCCATTATCAATATGTTAGAAATCAGAGGCGAGGAGGGATGATCAATGAGCGCCACAAACCTCATACAACAAATGGATCATCAACGTCTTTTTCATGACCTGTACTTACAACACTACCCTAATACTTTTCAGTAACAGCATGGTATTTGATGGCATGTTTTTTTTTTCTTTTTTTTTCTTCATTTCACATTTTACTTGGAGCTATTCAAAAGAAATACAAAGCCATATGACACACATACACAAAAATTAGAATTATGCTATAGTTAATTTCTATGATATTTCAATTATTTTTTATATTTATAAATGTTTATAGCTGTGCTAACAATTTTTTATCTCTTTTTTTCTTTCTTTGTCTTTATTTATTAATTTTTTAAATGTTACATTAAAAAATATGAGGTCCCCATAGACCCCCGACCCCCTTCACCCGACTCCTCCCATAACAACAACCTCCTCCATCATCATGAGACATTCACTGCACTTGGTGAATACATCTCTGAGCACTGCTGCCCCACATGGTCAATGGTCCACATTATAGTTGACACTTTCCCCCAGTCCACCCAGTGGGCCATGGGAGGACATACAATGTCCAGTAACTGTCCCTGCAGTACCACCCAGGACAACTCCAAGTCCTGAAAATGCTCCCACATCACATCTCTTCTTCCCACTCCCCACCCGCAGCAGCTAACATGGCCACTTTCTTCATCTCAATGCTACATTTACTTCCATTACTAGTCACAATAGTTCCAGAATAGAGTATCAGTAGGTCCACTCTAATCCATACTCTATTACTCCATTTTATGGGCCCTGGGATGGTTATGTCTGCTCCACCTCTGTATTGAGAGGGGGCTTAGATTCCTCTTGGATGATGGATGCAATTCTCCTGTTTGCAGTTGTAGGCACTCTTGGCTCCCTGGTGTGGTGGTTTACCTTCTTCACCTCCCTGTTAGCTGGCTGGGGTAAGTCCAATAAACCAGAGGATAGGAGTTGCAAGTCTGTTGAGGCTCAGGGCCTGCTTATCATATGGACAGTCCAGAGATTTAGGTCCCCTGAGTATACACTAAACCCCAGCGCCAACCACAGGTCCTGTAAAAGTGACAGGAGAGGCTTGTGAACAAAGATCACATCTTAGTCCAACTCCATCACACTCAGGAACACAAACTCCAAAGTAGGGCCAACTGACATGGCACTGAAGTCTTGATGGCATGGTTTATTTCAAAACAATATGCTAGTCTTTCTTTCCCATTTAAAAGCTATGTATTTTTTGCCATTACCAACAAATCTGTAATGAACAACATGGTACATCTACACTGCCAATAGTATTTTGCACCATAACATTGCATGTATACCTTTTCACAAGTATTTTGTAGAAGGACTTTTTAGAAGAATTCATGGATTAATTGTAAATGCATTTAACGTGTTGACACGTTCTTTCATATTACTCTCAGAAAGACAAAAATCACATTATGCTTTTTTTAAAAAGATTTATTTTATTTTATTTTTGTTTATTTCTCTCCCCTTCCCTGCCCCCCTGCCCCCAGTTGTCTGCTCTCCGGGTCCATTTGCTGTGTGTCTTCTGTGTCCGCTTTGTATTCTTGTCAGTGGCACCCGGGATCCGGGTCTCTTTTTGTTGAGTCATCTTGCTGCGTTAGCTCTCTGTGTGTGCGGTGCCATTCTTGGGCAGGCTGCACTTTCTTTCGCGCTGGATGGCTCTCCTTACGGGGCACACTCCTTTCGCATGGGGCTCCCCTACACGGGGGCCACCCCTGAGTAACACAGCACTCCTTGCACACATCAGCACTGCACGTGGGCAGGCTCATCACATGGGTCAGGAGGTCCTGGGTTTGAACCTTGAACCTCCCATGTGGTAGGTGGACGCCCTAACTGTTGGGCCAAGTCCGTTTCCCACCTTACACTTCTAACAACAGTATATGAGCATGCCCAGTTCTCCAAATCCTCCAACCAGTACTATCTACAATGTGCCCATTATTCTATATATTGACTCATTGATTTGCAGGAACTCTTTGCATATTATGGATATTAACCCTTTGTCAGTTATGTATGGTATAAATATTTTCTCTTGTCTATCACTGTCCTTTATCTTCCTTTACAGATTATTTTGCTCTGCAAGACTTTTACATCTTTATGCAGTTATATCTTTATTCATTTCTCTTTTAGATTCCAAGTTTAATGACTTGAATAGGAAGGTTTCCTACACAAGTCTCTCTACCACATAATATTTTAAAAATTCAATATATTTCTTCTGCCCCCCCCTTTTTATGGTAACTAAAACCTTTTTGTTGTTGTTGTTGTTTTTTTGATGCAATTGCAAAAGTATTATACAGTCATTGTGCCCTTCACCAACTCTCATCAAATATATTTCTGGTTCTTTTCACTTCCCAGACTATGGTAGGATTTCACCTCCTGCTCAACTTGTGGTTGGTGGGGAAAGGGGAAGTGACGTGACTAGTTCTAGGCAAAGAGTTATGAGCAGAAGTGATGGGGTCATTTTAGGACCAAGCATTTAATTACTTCTGCAAGGCCAGCCAGTCCATGTCCAGACCTTCTATGGCAGCATTTGAGATGGTGCCAATTCCACATGATTTCAATGAACAGAGCCTCCCTGCCAACCTGCAGTGACATGTAGCCTAAGCCAAAAATCAGCTTTCACTGTGTTAAGTTACTGAGATTTGGGAGCAGTTTGCTACTGCAGCATAACGTAGCCTATCCTGGCTAATACCAGAGGGAACTTAATTTCTACTTTTTCCCATATGGACAGACTATTGTTGCATTTCCATTTTTAATACAGGCCAAATTTCTCTGTTGATATAAAATACCATCTTTATCTTGCCTCCAGTACTCATATATACACCGGTATATAACTGTACTCTTTAGTTGGATCCATCAATCCATTTGCCTATTCTACAAAGATCAACTATTTTAATTGATTAAGGTTTGTAAGGTATTTTGATATCTAGAGAGCAGGTTTTCAAGCTTATCTTGTTTATTATAAACATGCTTTTTAGACAAATTTAGTATTAGTTTTTTAAGTTTCATTAAAAATCCATTAAAATGTGGCTTGGAATTGCACTGAACTTACATATTAATTAAAAGAGAGTTGCTGTCTTTACATTATGATATCTTTCTCTTATTTTTTATGTATTCATTATTCCATTTATTCTTTATTTCCATTTATTCTTGAAAATATTCAAGAATATTTTCTGAGTCCTCACTGTATGAAAACATTTGCACCAAGAACAAGTCATAATCCAGGACCCCAGGTGCTCCCAGTCCAGGGGGAGGCGGGCAAGGCCCTTGATGATGTCCTCAACGGGAGGCTCAGCTCCACAGGAGCCCAAAGGCCGGATAAAATGCACCTGTGCCTGGCAGGCTGAGGAAGAGGTAGCCAACTTGGCCGGCAAGCAAGGACATAGCGGGCCAGTGGAGGTGCGTGAGCAAAGCTTCCAGGTGGGGCTGTGGCAGGAAGTGAGGCGAGGAGCAAGGTGGGAGCAACTCACCTGCGTGTTGTTTTATTGAGTTTGGACTTGATCTTCAGAACAACAGGGAATCCCTAAAGCAGGGGCTCTTAACGAGGGGTCCGTGAGCTTGAACTGAAATTCAAAAAAACATTATTCTTGTGGGGACACGTTGGGGCGGGTGTGATATATTTATTAAATAATACACAGTATAGTGTGGACTTAGTAAGGGTCCGTGGTTTCCACCTGACTAGCAAAGGGGTCTGTGGAACAGAAAAGGTTAAGAAACCCTGCCCTAAAGGGTTTTAATTGACACTGACCCTGTGGACTTAGGTAGCCTGTATTTGGGATAAGGACTGCTAACTTGCCCATGAAAGAGAAAAATCCCATAATTCCGATATTTAATCACTTAGTTAAACAGTTGGGATCATAAACAATCCAAAGGATAAGAGATGGCTAATCAGCAGAGCAGTGACTCCTTACTCTCTGGTTTGTTGGTCTTACCCAGGTCAGCTAAAAGGGAGGTGAAGATGGTCAGCCACAACGCCAGGGAATCAAGAGTGCCTACGACTGCAAGCAGAGGAATTGCATCCATCATCCGTGTGGAATCTAAGCCTCCTCTTCATCTAGAGGTGGAGAGGGCATCACCATCCCAGGGTCCACAAAATGGAGAAATAAAATATGGACTAGAGTGGACTACTGATATTCTACTATAAAACTGTTGTGATTAGTAATAGAGGAAATTTTAGCATCGAGGTGGAGAAAGTGGCCACGGTAGTTGCTAAGGATAGAGAGAGGGAAGAGATGTGATGTGAGGGCATTTTTGGGATTTTGAGTTGTTCTAAATGATACTTTGGGGTCAGATGCTGGACTTTATGTATCCTGCCATAACCCACTGAATGTACTGGGGTAGAGTGTGAACTACAGGGTAAACTATTACCTATGTAGTGCAGCAGTGCCCCAAAATGTGTCCACTGAGTGCAATGAGTGTGCCACAATGATGGAGGAAGTTGTAGGTATGGGAGGAGTAGGGTGTGGGGGGGGGAGGTATATGGGAACCTCATATTTTTAATGTAATTTTTGTGTGTGATGTATTTATCTTTTTAAAAAAAACCAATTTACAAAACTGATGAGGTGGGGGTGGGGAGTGGGTTATATGGGAACCTCTTATGTTTTTTGTTTGTTTATGTTTTTCAATTTAACATTCCTTGTGATCTATTAACTTTCATAAAATTAAAAAAAACAAAAACAAAAACAAAAACCCCCAAAACCTAACAGATCCAAGAAAATCCAGGAAAAAAAAGAGAGAGATGGCTAAGAAAAAAAGGACTAGGACCAATAAACAACTAACACTTATTGAGCACCTACTATGTGCCCAGAATTTCCATAGTGCATATTTCATGTTGCCAGTTATGGCCAGATATTTTTACTTAATATAACACCTCACAATAACTCTATTATGCGGGTATGATCCCCATTTGACAAACGATGGATAGGAGGTTCAGGGGCTTAGGCTACTTGTAAGGCCCAAGGCGAGTGGCCCGGCTGGGACTGGACTGCTGCTACTGTATTTCCAAATCTAGGAGTCTCTTTGCTCCTCTACAGCTGCGTCTTGTTATAAAAAGGAGATAGTTCTCAGCCTCAGGAGGAGAGGGATGGCTTGTTCTTGGCCAAGTTTCATTTAATTTTCCATCAGTAGGTGTCAACTGTGAACTAGTCAGAAATGCTAAAATAACAGCTTAAAAACATAGGAACAGAAATGGAAATGTAATTTTAGCGTGCCTTACCAGCCCCCTCCTGAAGATAAGTGCTGCTTATTGGAGTATCTGTTACAGAAATGTAACACTTAAGGACTAAACTCGCAGGAGTTGCTGGCGATGTGCAATTTAGCAACTTGGGCTGTTAAAGGAGAGGGGAAAGAAACCCACAGGCAGAAAATTGAAAACAAAAGGAAATGGAGAAAAAAAGCAACATAGCATTCCTGCCTCTGGTTGTAGTCCTGCATAATGGCCTGGGAAATAGCTTGCTGATAAAAGACGCTTGCCTGCAAGAAACATTAACTCAGAGATTTTGCATTTGACAGGAAAGGAGGTCAGGTTTGCCATTCTAGCATCGGGGCCTTTGACTGGTAAATTAGCAAGTGCTTCTGCAGCCCCTACTATGTGCCAAGCAGCAGGGCTCCAGAAGCCTTCAAGATTTACCTTGAATTTGGAGGCAACACCCGCTGGGCCCAATGGACTAATAATACAAATGCAGGACAGGAAACCGAGATGTGGAACAGGGGTCTCACACCTTGCTACAGGGAGGGTGCGGCTGCAGCTCTGGACTGGCATTGTCGAGCAAGGTGATATGGAGAGGAAACGGGGAGTTATGGCTTATGAGTGAGGACATCTGCGTTCTGGTCTCAGTTCTGCCCCTAATTTACTCTGACTTGGGTCAAATCTTTTTTGAGTCTCCGGTCCCACACATGTCAAATAATGGAGGCTGAACAGATGGTTTTTAAGGTCTCTTCAGGTTCTGATACCTGCGATTCTAGAAATTAGCATTAGTGTTAAGAGTCTTTTAGTTGCCAATGACTAAAACCCAGCTTAGTTTTTTTTAAAGGCGTTTATTGGCTTAGGTAATTGTGAAGTCCAAAGGTGCATCTGGCTTGCTTCAGGCTTGGCTGGATCCAGGGGACCACACAGGTTTCTTTGGGCTCTGTCTCCCTGTTACCCCATGCCCTGGTTCTGCCTTCTTCTCTCTGTGCTTGAGCCCCGGTTTCCCATTCTTGGGGTATAGCATTTCCAGCATAAGGAGATGTGTTTTCTTCTGATAGCTCCAGCAGAAGAGTTTCTAGGAGCTCAGCTCTACTTAAACCTCAGAGAATGGGTTTCTTACAAAAAAGCCCTTGGGTTTCCTCTATCAGAGAGCACATCCCAGAGTCCGGCTGGGTGCTTGCTTCCCTCTCCAGCGTATGGATTTCCACAAACCAGCAGTCCCCTCACTGTTGGTGGAAGGCAGGGGATTAACGCCAGAAATACAAGGGAGGTGGGGTTAGAAGAAAGCATTTTGTAGAAAGTACCTCATTATTTAGTTTATTCATTTACTTAGTTCTAACTCCTATTCCCCTTCAAAGCTGGTTCGTTGGACTTACCCAGGTCAGCTAACAGGGAGGTGAGGATGGTCAACTACCTCACCAGGCAATTGAGAGTGCCTACAACTGCAAGCAGGAGAATCACATCCATCAGTCATGTGGGATCTAAGCCCCCTCTCGATTTAGAGTTGGAGTGGACATCACCATCCAAGGGTCCACAGGATGGAGGAATAAAATATGGATTAGAGTGGACTTACTGGTATTCTACTATAGAACTATTGTGGCTCTAGCAACAGAAGAAATTGTGTCCTTGATGTGGAGACAGTGGCCATGGTAGTTGCTGAGGGAGGGCAGGGAGAGGGAAGAAGAGGTGTGATGTGGGGGCATTTTCGGGACTTGGAGTTGTCCTGAATGATATTGTAGGGACAGATGCAGGACATTACATATCCTGCTATAACCCACTGAATGGACTGGGGGAGAGTTTAAACTACAATGTCAACTATAATCTATGCGGTGCTGCAGTGCTCCAAAATGTATTCACCAAATGCAGTGAATGTGCCACAATGATAATGAGGTTGTTGATGTGGGAGGAGTGGGGGTGGGGGGTGGGGAGTGGGTATATGGGAACCTCTTATATTTTTTAATGTAACATGCTCCCCTGGATGACTGCACCCTCTCCTTACTGCTCTCCCCCATTTCCAGTCTGTTCCACACAGCAGGCTGTTACATATGAGATCACGAGGGTTTTCCATCTTAGCATGAATGGCAAAGTCCTGACAATGGTCTCCAAGGAGCTACACCTACACCTGTGCTTCCCAGACTCCAATATGCGCGTATGTCCCCTGGGGACCTTGGGAAAAGGCAGATTCTGAATCAGGAGGTCTGGGGTGGGGCCTGAGATTCTGCATTTCTAATGAGCTCTGGGGGGGGGCGGCTCTACAGGACGGTGCCCCTGCTCCCAGCTCATTGACTGTCTTCGCCCTCCTTCTAGGGTGACCGTCTGTCCCCGTTGGCCTGGGACTGTCTTTATTGTTAAATTGAAAGTCCAGCAACCTGGGAACCCCTCAGTCCTGAGCAAACGGGGACAGTTGGTCACACCTCCCTCCCTCCCTCCACTCAGCCTCCCCCCAGGTCCTTACTCCAATGCCACCTCCTCAGGGGGCCCTTCCTTGTCACAGTTGTCCTCCACTTACCCCTGCCCTCCCTCTTCCTCTCTGTCACTGCATTTTCCTCCTTGCAGTTATCACCCACCAGCGTAGTATATATTTTACTTATTTATCTTATTTATCTTCTGTTTCTCTTCACTAGAAAGTAAGCTCCACAAGGAATGGGATTTTTTCTCTCTGTTGTCAGTGATGTATCCCCAGTGCCTGGAACAGTGCCAGACACGTAGTGGATGCTCAATAAAAACTGTTGAATGACTCAATAAATGCCTGACTCTCCAAACCAGAGCCTACCAGACTTTCTTGGGCACATGTGTTCCCCAGGGAAATTGTTGGAAGGCAGCGTCTGATTCAGGAAGTCTGGAGTGGAGGCTGAGAGTCCCCATTTCTAAAAGCTTCAGGTGGGGGGTGGGGGTTCCGTTAGGCCACAGAGAGAGACTCTAAATGATGATTGCTTTTCTTGTCTCCCACTTGCCCCCTCCTGGCCCTGGGAAATAGGGTAGTCTGGATCTGGAGATGGGGCGAGGGCTCCTTGGAAGTGAGAAGAGCAGGTGGGGCACCACAGACTCCGTGAAGAGGGGCACGGAGCCCCGGTGTGACAGGTGGACCAGCTGGCCAGTCAAGCCGATAGACTCAATGAGGAAAGTGGCCTGGACCAAACTTTCCCTGTTCTGTGCTGGCTTTCAGAAAGAACTTTTTTCCCCTCTCATTTCTCTTCACTATTCTATACAGCTGCCTTGAACAAGCAAAAGATTTCTCTCCAGAGCCTGGCTCTGTTTGGCTTTGCACCTGCTGCCGGCAGCTGTGGCTGAAGTTCCCGTTAATGGCACAAATGGAGTCTCTAATGCGTGGGGCCTAAGCCCTGATTGGCAGCGGGGCTGGGGCAAGTGGGCTGTGCAGACCGATGGGAATTCTGCCAGCCACCGGGCTCCAGGCTGCACTGTCATTCAGTCGGACAGCCAGACAGTGGGTCAGCCAGCCAGCCAAGCAGACAGACAGCCGGCCAGCCTGCCAGGCAGCCAGACAACCAGCTCAGAATTCGTCATCCTAAGAGGCTGCTCTAGGGGATCCATGAAAGTGTGGACAGGCTCCTCCTGCCCTCCTGCTTCTGTCCTCTAGGAGGCCACATTGTAGGTGAAGTGAGAAGACTTTGATAGAGAAAAGATGTGAAGACTGAGACAAGGCCCCTTGTAAAAAATACGGCCTGAGTTTGTGTGTGGAACCAACTGAAAGAGCTGCAGGAATTCTGATAAACTGGAATATTTCTTTGTTTCCCCGAGATTTTAAGTAACACTAATAGAGTTTTTTATATTTAAAGCTGAGACACTCTCTGTAGCCAAGTAATGCAGGTACTCCTTAGAAAGCTGTGACACTTTCTTTTTAATCTATAGAAGCCAGATAAAATCATGGGTGGGGGGAGAAGATGTGGCTCAAGCAAATGGGTGCCTGGTCCTGGGTTCGGTTCCCAGTGTCCACTAGAGAAAACGAGCAGACAGGTGAGGGAGCCATCGTGGGGGGCGGGGGAGGGGAAGGGAGGAGGGTAAGGCAAATAAAAAAGAAAGCAGAAAACAAAAATCATGGGGGGAAGCGGACTTGGCCTTATGAATAGGGCGTCTGCCTACCACAGGGGAGGTCCGCAGTTCAAACCCCCAGCCTCCTTGATCCATGTGGAGCTGGCCCATGCACAGAGCTGATGCGCGCAAGAAGTGCCCTGCCATGCAGGGGTGTCCCCCATGTAGAGGAGCCCCACGCGCAAGGAGTGCGCCCCGTAAGGAGAGCCACCCAATGCAAAAGAAAGTGCAGCCTGCCCAAGAATGGCGCCGCACACACGGAGAGCTGACACAAGATGATGCAACAAAAAGAAACAGATTCCCGGTGCCACTGGTAAGGATAGAAGTGGTCACAGAAGAACACACAGTGAACGAACAAAGAGAGCAGACAACTGGGGGCGGGGGGAGAGAAATAAATAAAAAATAAATCTAAAAAAAAAAGTACTTAAAAAAAATCATGGGTGGTACTGACTGGTCATTATCTGATATGCTAAGAGCTCTTAAAGATTGTTATAGGGGTTTGCATTTGCTTATGCTGCTAAGTTTTGGAATTTCTAGCATTTCAAAATGTCAGTATGCTCCAATACTTCTTCAAAAGTTAAAAATGTTGATGCTGATACCAGTGAAAGGTATGTTTCCTGGCAATATTCTACAAGCCAGGTACATAATCTCACTGCATCCCTGCCATCCCCTGATGTAATGGTGATCATCAGTCATTTTGCCACCCAGGTTCCATTTGCCCATTTCCTTTCTTGGGACAACCCCTCCCTCCCATTCCTTGTGCTTCTGGTGGGGGTGGCTCTACCCCGAGCAGAGGCGTGACACGTGACCCAGGCCTGGCCCTGGTGGTGGGTCAGGGATGGTCATATGTGCCAAACACAGCCGCTGATGCTTGGGAACAAGATCTTACTTTTTCCTCAAGGATGTGAAGCTAAGAGGATGGAAGATTAGGAGTTTCTGCATCCAATGTGAGATGGTGAAGGAAAACTTTTCTGAGAGCGACAGGCAGGGGAGGCCTACCCAAGGCTGAGAGCAACGCTGAGCCTGGCCACAGAAGACGGCCTCATGGCAGGTTTGCTTGAACCTGTTTGAGCTGTTTTGCTTATTTGTTGCTTGCAACTCATAATGTCTTGGTACAAAGGCAAGTGCTGTTTATATCTCTACTTGCAAACTGGGAGGGCATGGTGAGGGCTTGAACTGGTATCTCCAGGGCACTTCTTCAAATGTGGGGCTGAGTGAGAGGGCAGAAGGCTGAGGCTAATGTACAGTTTCTGAGCTAGATGGATGATGGGATTCTTCCCCCAGGAGAAGCGCTGCTTTGGAGGGCAGGCAATGAAATCAGGTTGTGAAACACCCAGGTGGGAATGGAGCCTGGAATTCTAGAGAGAAAGTGATATGATGGAAGGGGTTTATATGCAAAACAAAAAAAAAAGGAAAAAAAAAAGAATCGAATAAAAACAAAAAAACACACAAAAAACAAGAAAAACAAAAACCATTAACAACAGAAACCACAAAGCAGCCACTAGGAAGAGAATTGTGTGGCTGGGGGTGTCATCTAGGTGACCCAGATGCAGGGGGCGTGGGCTGTTTCCACGTGCAAGGGTTTTTGTTTCCTTTTTTTTTGGGGGGGGGTGACTTTAGGCCCAGAAAATGCCTAAAAGGCCCTGCTCCTATTTATTTGTTTGTTTTCTTGTTTATTCTGTTTAATCCCCATTCCCATACCAGCCCCACAGTCGACCATACTAATTGACTGAACACATGACAACACGTATCTTCTTGTTTGTGTGTATCCTTGCCAACTGTGTTTTGTTTTTCATGTGCACGTATGTTTGATGTGAATGGGGTGGTGTTAGAGAACTCAGCATTTTACTTGTTTCACACAGCACTGTGTTGCCATGAGCACGTGGAATCTCTTTCTGTCACCTGCTGCACAGCACTCCCTAGTGCGTGTCCACCCCGTCTTCCTCTCTGCCTCCCTGCCACCCCCGATAGCGCTGCGGCAAGCATGCTCACACGGATCAGTCAGCCTGTTATCTGGGTGGGAATTTTGTGTGGTGAAGGTCTGTGTAGCTGCCAGACTCCAGGCCAGTCCCTAGCGATTCTCCAGGAGGTCACGCCTTCCCCCGTGGCATAGGGCCCATCTGCGTGACCAGTAGGCTATCGCAGAAAGGACTGAGGGTGGCTTCCCAGGCTAGGTCATAAAAGAGACTGCAGCCCTACTTTGTCGGCTCACCCTCTCTGGGAAAAAGCCGCCGCCATGCTACAAGGACACTCAAGCAGCCCTGGCAAGGGGCACGTGGTGTGAGCCAGCTGAGTCAGTCACTTGGAAGTGGACCCTCCAGCCTCGGTTAAACTGCAGATGACCGAAGTCCCAACTTGACTGCAAACCCATCAGAGTCAGGAGCAGTCAGCTAACCTGCTCCCAAGTCCTACCCCACAGAAAGCGAGATAAGGCTTGTTCACTGTTGCGTTAAGCCACAAAGTTTTTTTAATTTTTAATTTTTCATAGCCTTTATTTTTTAATGCAGTGGCAGGTTTATAGAAAATTGTGTAGAAGTACAGAGTTCCCATATACTCCCACCTCCCTCTGCCCATACACAGTTTTCCTTTAATATTTTGCATTAGTTTAGTGCATTTGTTACAATTGATGAGCCAATGTTATTATGAGTACCTTATTAACTATATAGTCCATAGTTTAGAGTTTACTTGTGCTTCTTTTACACGTGTCTATGGTTTTGTTTTTATATATACGTTACCACAATTTCTATTGTGGTAACCTATATACTACATAAAACTTTCCATTTTAACCACTTTGAAGTATATAATTCAGTGGTGTTAATTACATTTACAGTGTTGCGCCACTGTCACCACCATCTTAAGCCACTAAGTTTTGAGGTAATGTGTTACGCAGCAATAGGAAACTAATAGAACCTGGGATACGAGGTGCTGGGTCCCCAGGTGTACATGCACTCTTTGACCGTGTGCATAGACTGGAGAATTGATGTGCTTTAAACTCTGTAATGGAAGTGGTTGTTATTTGTTCCTCCACTTCTCCATCCAGGTGTTGGGGAGGGGATGTGAGTGGATTCCCTTCTGTATGAGGCCTAGAATGGTGTCAGACTCCGTTGAATTTTATTGGGAGAAGAGCAGCTGGGCCAGCGGCCAGCATGTTAAGAGAAAGTCCAAAGGATTGTCCCAGATCTTAAGTCCAGGGACTGTCCATTGTGAATCAAAGATTCCCTGGGCCCTAGCTGGGACTGGCAAGAGCCTGGGGACCTCTGGTATGCAGTGTGCAGTGACCCCTCCTCCAGAGGGAGGCTCTGCCAAGCTGCCCTGGCTGGGTGACATGCTGACACAAGTGCAATTGCATTTGCCCAGGCATTTGGAAAGCTTCAATTTGCAGATTGAAGTGACGGAAATTCATTTTCTCTTATTTTTCCAATCTTTGTCTGTAAAATAGATTCCTGCAGGTCATTTCTCTGTTCATTCCAATCTTTGTTAAGGAAATGAGCTGCTGGAGTTGAACGTCTATTTTATTCCGAGTGCTTTAGCAATCCCCAGGTACCTTGGCCACTTTGATACCTTGGACCCTTAGAAATTGAGCTGCTCTAACCAGGGATTTTTCCATTTCAAATTGTGCTTCATTTTATGGATTTTGTTCACAAGGCACAACAGATTTCCCATTGAGAACAGGAAGGACCAGTGCAGCCAATTTCCTTGTAAAAGTAATGATATAATCCATTGCAGCACCCCCTAATGGTCCTCAAGTGATACATAGAGCACTTTTTGATTATGAAGCTAGTATGTGGTAGGGCCAAGATTCTTAGAAAAGTGACTTGTCCAAGGTCACTCAGCTAGTAAGTGAAGTGCTGGTTTTGCAATCAAGGTCTCCCGACCACTAATGCTCTCCATGCTCTAGCTGGGTGCCACCTCTAAACTTATAGTCAAAAGAAGATTTATTGGATGTGGGTTCTCAGCTGGCTGTGCTTCCTCCCAGCAGTGTGATGTTGGGCAAGGCATTTACCTTGGCAGAACTTCTGTTTCCCCATCTGAAGAGTAGAGGAGAGGGAGCATTTCATGTTGAAAGAATGGAAAGAAATTCAGGATAGCTAGAGAATAGAATAAAAAGAGTACCTGGCTAGAAAGGGGACTATAGAGGCAGGCAGGGTCAGATCTTCAGGCCTCGTAAGCCACTTGGTGTAGTTTGGACTTCATCTAGGGCCATGGGGAGTCACAGAATGCTGGGGAGAGATAGCATCAGACTGGAATTGAGAATTGGGAATAGATCAGGGACAAGTGCAGTCCTCTGCTGGGTCTCATGGCTTGGTGAGTACAGGGTAGGTGAGATTTCAGTCCACATTTGCCTCCTTGGACCAAGGTTATTCACCTTGTCCAGAAGGGGGCCCCGTGTAGTGTTCCTCCTCCTACCTGAAGCACTAGACAAGGTATCACTTAAAGCCAAGACTATGAGAGATTCTAGTGCCAGCCGTGAAGGCAATGATTTTCCTCCATCTTATCACATATTAAATCTTCCTCACACCCCCAGAAGCAGACACGGAAGGTTAAGGCACAGTCCAAAGTCATGATGAGGTCTTTCTGAACCTAAATTTTCTGTTCTTCCTTCCCTAACCTCATACCCTCCTCCTATTCTGCCACCCACATGCCCAAGGCCACACCATGGTATGGCTTATAATTGAGGGGAGGGCCTCCTAACTGCAGACCAGGGGCCCCTGAGAGCAAGACCATCTTGCCGGGTCTCCAGCTGAGTGTCCTGGTGGCTGTTGGTAGGGGCTCGTTCAATGGCCATCAGCTCTGTGCTCCCAGTAGCCTAGCTGGGCCTCTTCTTTATGGTCTAGTGGAACAGGCATGGCCAACTTCATAGTGACAGGTATAAATAATGCCCCTTCTGGTAGTGGCCAAAAGAGCAGGGCTTAAACCCTCACATGCCCAGATTTCCTGGGAGTCTAGTTTCTCTCTCAGGCCCTCTTATCCCAAAGGTCCAGGCAATTCGCAACTTTATGAGGGACCAGTTCATTCTATTTCTGGAGTTGGAAAAATGTGGCAGACCCCTGAGGTTAGAAGATGCTTCACTGATCTAAAAGCTGTCAGGGACAGCTGAAGTCTGGACAGAGGAGAGAGGCCATGTGAAGGTTTGAAATCTGTGAATCCCAGAAAAGATTCTGTTCTTGAACTAATCCATTCCTGTGGGTGTAGAACAGTTTGGTTGCATTAAATTCAGATAAAGGACTTTGATTAGATCACTTGATTAGATTGATTTAGGAATTTTGATTGGACTGGGTCAACTATGACGGAGTTTGGGTCTCTGCCCTCTTGATGGGTCTTACGTATAAACTGAGAACTCAAAGAAAGAAGAGAAAGGGAGCTCTGCCATGTGAGAAAGAGGACTCCAGGTTTGCCTACAGCTGCAGAAGGACAGAGAAGCCTGAAAGGCTCAAGTAGACAAGGCCCAGGGAGATACACCTGATTACCCACAGCTGAGCTTGGGGAGAAACAGAGCAGGTGAGGCAGAGAAAGGAGGTCCAGAAAGAGACAAGCCCTATGCCTGATGGCCCACAGCTGAGTGATAGGAGACGGTGAGCCTGGAGGGGAAGGTGGGGATGTCAGCAGGGATTGGCTGCCATCTTGCCTTGCCATCTGGCAGGATGCCATGATCACCAGTCGCTGACTTCGGTGAAAACGTTTCTGATAATGCCTCAATTTGGATATTTCATGGCCTCAGAACTGTAAGCTTTTATGCCCACATTAATTCCCTTTAAAAAAGCCAACCCATCTCTGATAATATTGTATTGGCTGCCCTGTGGCAAACTGAGACAGCCACCAAAGATTCTCCATCAGCTGCAGCTCCTAAGAGAATGTTATGACCTGATAAACTAACTCCACCCTCCGCACCTGCTGTCCAAAAAACCCCTAGACCCAGGGAACCACCTCCTGAACCAGCACAGATTCCAGTTCAGGGTTTGGAGCATTCTCAGGGGGAGCACAAGTGACCCCTCGATCCTACTCTTTAATACCCTGCTTGGTGAAGGGAGTTCTAAGTGCAAGTCACTTAGGAAATTGTTGGTTGAAAGCTCAAGATTAGTTGGAGAGAGGGAATTAAAATTTGTTAACACACACACAAATGGCCAGTTCAGGGGCTGGTGGCAGCAGCATGGAACCAGGGGTCAATTGAAGTCATCAAGACTCCATCTCCCCCTTCTTGGCTTCTGTATCCTCTGGTTGAATTTCTTCATCCCATAGGTCCTTTCCATGTAGTATGCAAGTTTCAATCTTCTATCCTCTCAATCTAACAATTGACAGTCAAGTGAGGCTGTTATTCCTATTAGCTTTGGCAGAAGAGTCCCAAGGCAGCCTCTGATTGGCCATACCTGCATTACTGGTCCCCTCTGAATGCATCATTGTATTCCCCTTCAGAGGGGCACTCTGATTGGCCAGGCCTGGGAGTGTACCATGACCTAAGAGGGTGGAGTCACATGCCTCGCAGATCCATCAAGACCACCAGGGATGGGGGAGCAGCAGTGTCAAAGGAAAAGCATGATGTATTATCAGAGAAGGTAGGTAGAAAAGAGCTATGGATCCCTAAACTCTTTGGGAACTGGAGTCCACAGCAAGCACCAGATGGGCAGGCTTCCCATGCAGCTCTTCTTTAGATGCTTTCCTAGAACCAGCCCCAGAAGGGTTGGCTTAGGCCGAATCCTGGGGTTCACAATTGAACTGACCCAGAGTCCCGCACACATGAAGCTCTTCCTTCTTTGATTTTTAAGTCTGGACTCATTTCCTGTCTTAGTACAGAGGAAATCTCTACATTGGTTGCTTTCTCAGAGGAAAACTCCACCTCATTAGACTTAGGGTTTGGGCACAGGTCCAATGTGTTGTAGGTGTTCAAATAGGACTTGACTCATCTCTTCACACTTCAGGATGTGCTCCCTCCCGGTCTCTGTGCCCTCCTGCCTCCTGGGCACCAGGAGGGTCAAGCAAGGTAGAAGAATGCGTGGCCAGAGCTGGCATGCCATAGGTGAATGAATGAGTGAATGAAGTAATGACTGACTGAGTTGAGCTTCAGAAGGAGGTGAACAAACAAGGTTTGGTCAAAAGCAACTCTGGTCAGCTCAAGTCTGGGAGAGACTGTATCCGAAATCAATTTTCAGACCTAAAACAAAAATGCATATCTATCCCCCTCTGGTTCTCTCTGCCTCCCCTTCCTGAAATCACGCGTCTGCGAGGACAGATGGCCCTGTGTCAGCGTCCCTGTGTGATATCGATGTGAACAGCGAGGGAAGGCGACGTGTCTCAGGGCTGTAAAAATAGACATGCATTAGGAATGCAAGAAGTCAGGCTCCTCCTCTGGCCACGCCAGCCGTGCTATTCTAAACCCGGCGCACATGGGTTCCGTATCCAACCACCCGGCAAGGCAGAGCAGTGGTCTGGAACTTGACATTTAAAGGGTTTGAAAGAAATAGAAAGAGGCATGGAGATTTCTTTTTTTAAGTCAATCTGGCTATTTCCGAATGGGACGTGCCAAGGAAACTGGAGATCAAATTCACAGCATTTGGACCATAGGGTCTGAGAGATGGCGGGGGCTGCAGGCGCTGTCTTGTCTGGTTTCCCTGCCAATGCAGGGATCCCTTTCATGGAGCCTCGGACAATGGGTTGTTGAGTTTCTGCCTGAATACCTCTAGCGATGGGGCACTCTCTATCTCAAGAGGCAGAGTGTTTCATTGTTGGATACTGTTGGATGCCTCTGTCTGCTATTGCAAAGTGCATTTAAGAAAATATTGAGTTGCTACCTGCTTCTCTGCAGTGTCCCTCCCTTGACTCTAGGGTTTAGGCCCATTTTGTGTTCTCAGAAAATTCAATCCACCATTATTTATTGGGCCTGTGCTGTATGGTTGGCCCTGCTCAAGGAGCGGAGGAGGCTCAAAGAGAAGACACGGTTTCTAGCCAACTAGCTCACAATCTGTGGAGATAATGAACATGTGTGGAATAATGAGATAGTGCATGACGACAGGATATCATTAAATTCGACATTGTGTGATACTGCCTGTTTCCTTTCCCAGTCAAAATCAGTGGCAATTTTTACCATCCCCTGCCACTTAATGACACCTACATTTCAGCAGTCTCTTCAGTTTGGTGGTTTGGAATGCCTCTGGATTATTCTTACTTACCGTTTCCCCCATCTACTCCCTCGTGAGCCCCACAGAGTGGACCCTCACAGGCAGTGCCCTGCCTTTGCCTGCTCTGCTCCCACTGTCGTCGCACTCCTTAGCTTGGGGTTCAAGATTCAGACTGCTCCCCTCGAGGACTGGCTTCTACTCCATCCCCTTCTTGCTCCTTACTCCAACAGTACAGCTGGGCTCACCATCGCCCTCTGATGGCTTCACCCTTGCTCCTGCCATCTCTCCTTCCCACCTGTTCCCGATTCTACCTGCTCTTCAAGGTCCACCTGGATCTTGCCTTCTCTGTGGTCACTGCAGCCAGGTGTAAACAAATCACTTTTCCCCACTGCTTGCAGTTTTCTCTTTAGCAAAACTGCCTGCCACCCCTTGACACTTACCTTGTTTCTTAAGGGCCATAGCCCCGTGTAGGGGGAAAATAGTGGGCTTGGCCTCATCAGGCCTGGGTTCAATTCATGGCTCTGCCACTTACTGGCTGTTTTCTCAGGCAAATCACTGACCTCACAGGGCCTCAGTTTGCCTTTTCTGTGTTGTGGGAGCAGCCCCACCCCCTCCCTGGGTTGCTGATTAACTGGACAATGAACGTGGTGAGCCTTTGCCAAATGTGCAATGCTTGGCAGGCATTGGTTACTGCTGTGGTCTTCCGCATGTGTTTGTTTGTTTGTTTTGTGGAGGTACTGGGGATTGAACTCAGGACCGTGAACATGGGAAGCAGGCACTCAGCCACTTGTGCTATAACTGCTCCCCTCTGTGGCCTTCTTTTAAGGAGAGGAGGAAGCTGGGCTTAGGCCCTTCTTATATCCTTGGAGTTGATATCAGCAAGTATTTATGGGACATCCACTGAATGCCTAGCCGTGTGCAATGCACTTTGGCTGCTAAAAGTCAAGGCATGGTTTCCAGTCTGCAAGCTCACACTCTGGAGGGATAATGCACACGTGTAGAATAATGAGACCCTGCAATTGGACAGGGTATTATTAAATTTGACATTGTGTAAGGCTCCCTAAGAGCAGGCTAGGAGCTCTGAGAGGGGCGTAGGAGAGCTGGAGTGACTGTGGAAGGCATCCTGGAAGTAGCTACCTGGAGCTAGAGCTCAAAGGGTGGGTACCCGCTGGGGAGGTCGAGAGGAAGTAGGAGGGCAATTAAGGCAGGGAGATTTCACTGCAGAATGCTGCATGCTCTGTCAGCACTGTAAGCTGGAGGGACATTTCCCTCAGTTCCTGTGTTGGGTGCTCATTTATGGGGGTTGCAGTCGGCGGGCTGCTCTTAGGTAGCTCCTCATTTGCTGACAAGAAAACTGCAGCTCAAGGAGCGTTAGTGTCTTGACCAGGGCCCTGAGGGAGAGGGCAGTGCAGGGGTTTTCCGTCAGGCCCACCCTCAGCCCCTGCCACCAGCCAGCCTTGTGACTATGTCCACCCTGGGGCCCCAAACTCTGGGCGTCATCCCCAGACTTTCTGGTGACCCAGGATGTGGCTTGGCATGAAAAGATGATCTGGGACAAGCAGACTCAGTCTGCTGGAACTGGGATAACGAAACTTAGACAGAATGAGGCAGATGGAATCAGAGGGAGAATTTGAGATGAAGTCTTGGGGTAGAGGCAAGGCTTGGCTTGGCCTTTGGCCAACTGAAGCCCAGAGCCACAGAAACCATGCAGAAATAGGTAGCTCTCAGACCTTGAGAAGAAAAGAAGGGGGAGGGAGAGATCAGAAACAGCATGCAGAGAGGCATGAAGGAGAATGGCTCCGTGCAGCCATGCAAACAGGTGGAGTCAGCTCAATTATAGCCCAATCCACAAATGAGTTCTCAATACTCCCTCCTCTGCCCTGAGTGAGCGTGCTCCTAGGATGCCCAAGTGCATAACCATGAACCCTCTGAGCCCTCTGTAGTCTGTTGCAGAAAGTAGACTGCGACTCTTGTCTGCTATTCTTCTGGGAAAAGAGTACTGGGAGACAAACAATAGCATCAGGAAGCTTTTGGAGATCCAGATATCTGCTCCAGCCTCCATGGCACACACCACCTGGCTCAGCTGAGGCCCGACTCCAGATGCCCTGGCAAGATGCCTTGAGGGACAAACTGTGAGCAACCCTCCAGCTTAGAACCCCAAGTCTCAGAGGCCCCAGGAGGCCATGAGAGAGAAGGAGAGTGGCGAGGCCATCAGTCGCATGGACAGGGGTTGGTCAGAGATTAGGTTGGCAAATTAGTTTAGCCCAAGATAGTGTCTGCGAGGAGTGGAGATGTGAATGTGAGTCAAAGAGTTGGGGGGATAGAAAGCAGATGCAGGGAACAGAGGAACTTCTGCACGTGCAGTGTCTGAATTCTTTTGCCCAGGGAGGGCCCCATGTTCGGACATGGATTCGCATGAAGTGGCAGAGGCTCTCCAGGAGCTCAGACTAGTATCCTGTGACCTGACCAAGGATGTGGGTGAGGAGGGGGGACTAGAAGGAGGTCCTCCCTGGCAGGGGTCAGGATGCCATTCCACTACTTCCTAGCAAACCAAGCGCTCCCCACATATGCCCCTCCTTCCTGATTTCTCCCATTCAAAACATAGAGTAAACACATCTTCAGCTTTCTAAGGAGGGCTCTCCATCCTCAGGGTCCTTATCTGCAGAACGACATCATCAAGCCTAATTTAGGAATGTGTGAGCTCTAAAGGAGATAATGTGTCTGATACAAAGGAAGAGCTCAGCCATGAGAGGTGCTTCCCACTGCCAGCTCTGCCAGCTGAACCGGTAGGGAGATCACCCTTCTTCTTTCCTTCTCTCACTTGAGTTCTGAGTTTGGAAGGGTCTGTTCGAAGAGGTTGTATCTTCCTTGATAAGATGCAGTAATGAGGGACTGACTTCACCTGGGGAGCCCCAGACCCCCAACCCTCTGTGCTCTTACTTATGTCTCAGGTTATTGGAGACATGATGGATGGATTTTCACCCAATATCTCTGGAGGGTTGTTTTCTTTCCTTTTGTTTTGTTTTAAATACTTTGTAGAGTTGGAATCCATGAGTTCTGGTTATTTGGGTTCATTGACTGAAAGCATTCCTAGGGGCTGGGGATTAAGAATATACTGGAAGTGCCATCCATTTCCTCCCATCCTCCCTTTCCTTTTTTGATTCATTCTAAGACAAAAACTCTTGTTGATGGTAATTCATATGGGGCAGTGAGCAGGCCTCTTAGCCTACCTGTCCAATAGACTGTCCCCTGGCACTGGAACACTGGAGTCAGGACCTATAAGGCCACATAGAAGCAGGGACTGCCATAGGTGTCCTCCCTATAAGTCAGAAAGGCTGGAGAGAATTAGAAGGGGGAGGAGCAGGGTGCTGGCTGGGCCTCAACTGTAATTTATATGCTGAATTATATTTTAGAACCAGTCATTCTCTGATTTGTCCTCCTCTCACTTCCTGGGGGTCATGCAAATGTTGGGGGTGGGTGGGATTCATGAGCATTGTGCATACAGTAGCACAGAAGCAGAGGACTTCTCCAGAGTTCCCTAGAGAAGGGGCTTAGGGATGGTGCTTGTCTGGTGGCACAGCTAGCACATTTGACTGACAGGTAGATTGGATATTAATTTGGGGGAGGCCTTGGAGAAAGCCTGATGGAGATGAAGAAGCTGTTAAGTCCCCTAAGCTTTCTCTTGGGGAGACCTCTGCCCCAATAATCTCTATGCCTTGCTATTATTAGGTCCATTCATTTAACTGGGTGAGTAGCTCATTTACCTGCTGCTATTGCCAGAGTGTTATTTTCCTAGTTTCTGGTGGAGCTGGAGATTTGCTAATCAGGAGTCCTGTGAGAAATGGCCTTGTGGGAAGTGGCTGTGGCTCAATCAGTTGGGCTCCCATCTACCATATGGGCTTGCGTCCTGGGGCCTCCTTGTGAAGGAAGGCTTGCCCGCATGCTGCAGAGAGCTAACTCAGCAAGATGACGCAACAAAAAAAGGGAGACAAGCAAAAACACAGAATAGCTCGCAGCAAATGGACACAGAGAGCAAGACAGCAAGCAAGCTGCAAGGGGGGAGGGGAAATAAAAAAATAAAATAAATACAGACACAGAAGAATGCACAGTGAATGGACACAGAGCAGATAGCACACAAAAAGTCACAAGGGGGGGGGATTAAAAAAAAAAAAGAATGGGCCTTGTCTCCTGTCCAATCTTCATAACTCAGCATCTTAAGTAACCTTGGCCCAGAATAGTTTGAGGAAGTGTCGCTGAAGACTGCAAAGCTCACTCTTAGAGAGGGTGATAGCAAAGGCTTAGGTAATACTCACAGCCTCCTTTGTTCATTTATTTGCCCAGCCCTGAGCAAACAAGCCATAATAAACTAAATGGCATTTGGATGTTGAAAATGCAAAGAGAAAATGTCTCAAAGAGCGATAAAGAACATAGAGCAGAGGAGGCTGTGTGCTGGAGGAGATTTTACTGTCTAATTCATCTCAAAGGGACGATGGTTTCCCAAAAGAGAAATGGTTATTTGAACCTGGGTGAAAGTCCATGTCAGAGTTTTGCTCTTATAATATTAACTTTATTTGATTGGATGCTGATTCAGATTTTGTGATTCTGAAGGCATGATATATGCATCATGTTAGCTAAGCCCTATGAATGATAAAAGAAGACAGGGAGCAGATGTGGCTCAAATAGTTGAGCACCCACCTCCCACATGGGGGGTCCTGGGTTCAGTCTCTGGTGCCTTCTGAAAAAACAAACAACAAGCAAAATAAGCGAAAAAACCAACTTAGGGAAGTCGATGTGGCTCAGTGGTTGAGCGCGGCTTTCCACATACAAGGTCCCTGGTTCAACTGAAAAAAAAAAGCCAGGTCTACACAAGCCCCCAGCTTTGCTGGGGAGGAAAAATAGATAAGAAGAAAGCAACTGGGATCAACAAAGGTCAGAACCAAGAGACAACCACTCAGATCCCTCTTCCAGGAAACTTCTGAATTCTGTTGTTGGACAGAACTAGGTTTATAGTTTAATATAGCAAGTTCTTAATATCTCTGTCTCTTTCACTAGACCAAATGTCAACAAATACAGCCCACATGGTTTCTGTAAATAAAGTTTTATTGGAACACGACCACACATTCATTTGTACGTAGTCTACAGCTGCTTTCATGCTGCAAGGGCAGAGTTGGGTGGTTGCAATAGAAGATGATCTGCGAAGCCAGATATTTACTTTCTGGCCCTTTGCAGAAGAGGTTTGCTGACCCCTGTATTAGACAACAGGCTGCTGGAGGGCAGGAACTGGGGCTTATTCCTATTTCAGTCTTGAGGCAGTGTTTTGCATAAGCTGGCCTTCCCTAAAGGTGCAATAAAGAAGTCTCCAAGCCAGAGAAAGTGAAGAGCATCAAGGGGAAATAGTTAAATTACTTAAGAACCAGAGCAGTTTTCGAGCACTTTGAAAGCCTTCATTTACATATACAGAGTTGATAAGCTAATTACACAACAATCTTGTCCAAACCATTAAAGCAGGTCCCCTAAAGTCTTGTTAGATAACACCTTGTTAACCTAGTTCAAGAAAACCTGCTGTTTCTTGAAAATAATAAAAGTTCATGTTCTGTAATTCAGACTGGTCTCTCCCCACCACTCCAATCACTCTTTAATCTGATTTAGACATTAAATAGGCATTTCCTTTCTATTAGAAGCAACTATGAAAATAACCTACTACAGCATTTCACAACCTGCAGAGGTGGGTAAGTGCAGTGCCACTTGATCCCTCATGTGCAATGGGCCTGTGCTGGGGGCCCATAAAACTTGCCCAGGGCCTGAGAGACCCATTGCGACTTGGAAGTTTAAAAAATGTTACCACCCAAGTTGACACTCCCTGAAACAGAGCAAAACCAACACGAAAGAATGTTTAAATGTCTTCTGAGCAAATGACATTATGCCAATTTCGATTCACCTCCTAGAGTGATTTATAAATTATATAAAATAAGGGATGTGGGGGCCTTTAAAGATGTTTTGGCAAGATTTGGGGGTGAGCCCTGCAGATGCAGGAATGGGTGCAGATGGGGATCCAGGCTTTGTGGGGTCCAGAGCCCATTTACTTCTTTTACCTTTTTTTAAAGAAATCTTTATTGTGGTAACATATATACAACACAAAATTTCCCGTTTTAGCCACTATCCCGGGTACAATCAGTGATGTTAATTATGTTCACAATATCGTGCTCCCATGACCCCAAACACTGCCAACATTTTTTCATCATCCTAAACAGAAGCTCTGTCCCATTCACCAATACCTCCTCGTTCCCGCTCTTCAGAGTCCATGTACTTTTAAAGACTCTCTTTTGAGTATGGATATTAGTAACATCTTGCTTTTGCAAATTTTGTACAACCATTATACAACCATATGACAGTGTAGCTACTTCCAGGGCCTTGGAATGGCCTATGCAAGTTTTTGTGTTTTTTAAAAAAGATTTATTTATTTATTTATTTATTTCTCTCCCCTTCCCCTCCCCCAGTTGTCTGCTCTCTGTGTCCATTTGCTGTGTGTTCTTCTGTGACCATTTCTATCCTTATCAGTGGCACTGGGGATCTGTGTTTCTTTTTCTTGCATCATCTTGCTGTGTCAGCTCTCCGTGTGTGCGGCTCCATTCCTGGGCAGGCTGCACGTTCTTTCGCGCTGGGCGGCTCTCCTTACCGGGTGCACTCCTTGTGCATAGGGTTCCCCTACGCCGGGGACACCCCTGTGTGGCAGGGCACTCCTTGTGTGCATCAGTGCATCAGCACTGTGCATGGGCCAGCTCCACATGGGCCAAGGAGGCCCGGGGCTTGAACTGCGGACCTCCCATGTGGTAGGCAGACGCCCTATCCATTGGACCAAGTCTGCTTCCCCTATGCAAGTTTATACCTCATCAGCCTGGTGGGAAATACTCCCCTGAGCCGGGGTGGGGGGTGGTGGTGGGGGGTGGCGTCTTTCTGAAGCCTTCATAGTCAGACCAGCTTGGGAAGTGCAAAGCCCTTTAAAGGTTCCGAGAAGTCCTGCAGTCCATAAAGTTAACTTTATTTGGCCCAGAGAATACAAAACTTATTTTCGCCAGAGAGACCCTCTCTGGGGAAGCATTTTTACACAACTAAGAAACAGCCTGGGTAAGCCTGACCTAGTTCCTCCCACTTCCTACCCCACAGCCCCTCATGAGGAAACTGTGGCGTGGACTTTGAACCCTATGCTAGCTGAGAGGGGAGATCCTCACCAACCTCAGTTCTGCTCATGCAGCAGATGGCAGGATGGTTGGGAGGGGAGCCGTTAGCTTAGAAGACAGACAGACCTACTTAGCAGGGATTTCTAATGTAATAAAGCACTTCCCTAAAAAAAAAAAAAAAGATTCTGCAGCTCACGTTTGCCCTTGTTCATTGAGGACGTGACAAACAGGACTGTCCTCCCCTGTGTTCTCAAGAGACTCCCGTCCCTCTGTTAGAGATCATAGTAGAATTCCCCAGGACGACTAACAAGATGATGACTGACAACGGCCATCTCAAGGAACAGAGAAGGTCTGCAACTGCAAGCAAGATAGTCGCATCCATCTGCCCCCAGGGAATAAAAGTCCCCTCTCAATTAGAGGCAGAGAAGGCATCATCAACCCAGAATCCTCAGAACTGGGGAATGAACAATGGACTAGAGTAGACTCACTGTTATTCTACTATATACTTACTGAGATTCTAGCAATGGAAGAACTTTAGCCCATATCTTACATATGGTGTATTTCCCCCTGATTATTAATTTCCTATATTAGTATTATACATTTATTATAGTTCATGAGAGAAAGTTCTGATATTTGTTCTGTTAATGACAGTCCATTTCCACCACTGGATTCCCTGTGTTCTACAGTCCCATGCTTTGTAACATCCATTCAAAATGTATAGTCAGTGGCTCTCCTGTTTATCATAGAGTTGTGCTGTCATCACCTCAGTCAAATTTAGAACATTTTCATTACTCCAAAGGGAAAAATCTCATATCACCTTATTGCCCTTCTATTGTTATATCTTCCTTGCCATTGCTGTAAAAGTATTATAATACTACTGTTAACTATCTTCCATAAGTTATTTTAGTGGTAATTTTCCTGTGTATCACCATATTCTTAGCACTTTGTAAAAGAAGAACATTCTTACATTTATACTATTAACCACATTCTTCATCCACCACCGAAATCAGTTATGCAGTCCCAAGATTATTCTCTAGCTTCCTTTCAATTGACATTTATGTCCATAGACTACCCCTTTCAGCCACAGCCACATTTATAAATCAGCAGTGTTAGTTATACTCACTATAATACATTAACTATCAATTCTATTTATTTCCACACTTTTACAATAGACCTTATTAAAAATTCTACATGTATTAAGCATCAATTCCCATTCTCAACCCACATTCTATCTCCTAGTAACCTATATTCTAGAGTTTACCTCTGAGAGTTTACTCATCGTATTTAGTTCATATTAGTGAGACCATACAATATTTGCCCTTTTGTGTCTGGCTTACTCCAGTCAACATAATGTCCTAAGGTTCATCCATGTTGTCATATGCATCCCAATTTCATTTCTTCTTATAGCTGAATAGTATTTCATTGTATGTATATATCACGTTTTGTTTATTCATTTGTTGGCTGATGAACACTTGGGCTTTTTCCATATTTTAGCAATTGTGAATAATGCTGCTATGAACCTCTGTGCAAACGTCAGTTCGCGTCATTGCTTTCAGTTCTGAATATATTGCTACCAATGGATTTGCTGAATCATAGGGTAGTTCTATATTCAGTTTGTGTCTCTCATTATGGTTTTTTTTGTGTGTGTGTCTCTTGTTGTGTCATCTTGTTGTATCAGCTTGCCGTGCCTGCCCATTGCATCAGCTCATGGCCTTGCTCGTTTTCTTTAGGAAGCACTGGGAACCTTTGCTCCCTGCTTTGTTGTGCCTCTCATTATGTTTTCCTTCTTGTGTTTCTTGTTGTATCTACCTGTTGTGTCAGCTTGCTGCACCTGCCTGTCATCCAGCTCACTGTCTTCTTTAGGAGGCCCCGGGAACTGAACCATGGGCCTCCCATGTGGCAGGCAGGAGCTCAGTTGCCTGAGCCACATCTGCTTCCCTGTATTGTAGTTTTTCTCTGCATTTCACTAATAACTAGTGATGCTGAACATTTTTTCGTGTGTTTGTTGGCCATTTGTATTTCCTCTTTGGAAAAATGTCTATAGAAGTTTTTGCCCATTTTAAAATTGGGTGGCTTGTCTTTTATCATTGAGTTGTATGATCTCTTTACATAACACGGATATCAAACCCTTATCGGATATGTGGTTTCCAAATATTTTTTTCCCATTTATACTTTCTTGGCAAAATGTGAAGAACAAAAGTGTTTAATTTTGAGGAGGTCCCAGTTAGCTACTTTTTTCTTTCATTGCTTGTGCTTTGGGTGTAAGATTTAAAGAAAATACTGCCTACCACAAGATCTTGAAGATGTTTCCCTATATTTTCTTCTAGGAGTTTTATGGTTGTAGCTTTTATATTTAGGTTTTTGATCGATTTTAAGTTAATTTTTGTATAAAGTGTGAGATAGGGGTCCTCGTTCTTTCTTTTGACTATGGCTTTCCAGTCCTCCCAGCACCTTTTGTTGAATAGACTGTTCTAGCCCAGCTGGAAGGGCTTGACAGCCTTTTCAAAAATTGCTTGATTGTAGATTTGAGGGTCTATTTCTGATTTCTTGATTCAGTTCCATTGGTCAATAAATCTGTTTTTATGCCAGCAACATGCTGTTTTTACTACTGTAGCTAAGTAATATGCTTTAAAGTCAGGAAGTGAGAATCCTTCAACTCCATTCTTCTAAGACATTTTTGGCTCTTCAGGGCCCCTTACCCTTCCAAATAATTTGATAATTTTCTGTAAGAAAAAAGAAGCTCGAACTCTTAACTACTTTGCTTACATCTTTCCATTAAGTGCTGTTTTAAGGTCCATCAAAATTAGGAATTCCCCCTTCTCGGAGCCACAGCTGTCTTTGTTCTTATCACCAGAAGACCAGAGCAGACACCAGAAGGCAGAGACAGCCAAAAGCGTTTGTAAGCTCCCTTTATTCCCATAGAAAATGCAGCACCACATCATGCCCTGCAGCTGCCCTCCCTGCTAGTGGCCTCCCAGGGAAGATAGGGCCCCGTCTTCCGAATGGTCTTCCGAATGGGCCAGGTGGGCTCAGCCCCCTCCAGGTTGGGGGGCAGCTGGCTGAAGCAGTTGCTTCCAGCCCAGCCTCTAGCAGAACAACCTGGAGACCAGTCCAGGGCTGGGGAAGGGGTGGGAGAGCCAGGGAGGGCATCTGATCCTTTCTGTGGCTTTTCTAGGGGAGAAATTGCAGACCAGTGGTGACATCTGGGCATTGCCCCCTGCTTTGTTTGGAACACTGAAGGGCAAATATTTTTCACCCTATTCTTTCACAGAAATACTCAAGAGCTAGCCAGCATGGCTTTGAGACCACGAAGGACTTTTCTGGGAATTTATTCTGTATTCCCTTCCCCCTGCCCACCTTCTGGGAAAGGACACCCAGGTCCAGTAGTCACTTGCCTAGGAACATAATAACCACAGCCCACCCATCCCATTGCACCCTGGTGACGTCTCAGCTCAGGCCCAGGAGGGGCATTCCCCAAAAGGTCTCCCACAAGCCTCACGGCCCCTGACATTGGGGCAGCCCTCCTACTGCTGAGTGGGCTTGTTTGGTTTTGAGCCTTGGAGGATTCCATGGCGGAAAATTGCTTTCTCTGCCTCACAGGGGAGGAGGCTGCGGCTCAGAGGCTCCAAGTTAGCCCTGCCGGTCTAGAGCCAGGGGCTGCAGCAAGACCTGGTCTAGGATTCTTTCCACCCGACGGCACTCAAGCACCCACATGCGGGGGGCAGAGAAAGCCCCTTTATTTCTGGATTTTCTTCTTCCTTCCTGTCGCTTTCTGACCAACGGTCAGAAGATTGCCTTTTCCTGGCCTGGACTTTGCACCCAGGAAGTTTCCTTGTGGGGCGGCTGCCCCCAGGGAGAGCAGAAAGTCCCACCAGGCTCGTGAGGAATGAGATCAGTGTCAAGCCCTGCTCTCTCTGGAAAGTTGTTATTAAATTCCGTGCGTGGCCCTGACCTGGATTTAAAGATTTGCAAGAAGACAAATTCCAAACAGATGCCCATTAGGGCCCTGACAGCCGCAGCTTAGAGATAACATTTACATTCTGCCGGGGTTTGTATCTCTCTCCTCCGCGGCTCGGCCCCTCTCCTGCCTCCAGAGGGATCAATACGTCCGTGGAGGTTACCGGGAGGTGGCCACATTCTTTTGAGCTGTTTGCTCAGCGCTTGCTTTGCTGTGTAGCACACCGGGCACTTCTTCCAGCAGGCCTGTTTGCCCAGTGGTAGGGCTGTTTGCCGAAACACCTAGCCCGATCCAAGGGGGCTCAGCTTTCTAAACAGTCGGTACCCGTATCTGTCAATCAGTTACACCAATCGGGTTCCCGATTCGGGCAGCAGATGTGACCAAGTCCAATATTTGCCCAAACACCACCCCATCCCCCTGCACCTGACTAGACAAGGCGGTGGCCGCCGTTCGCCAAGCGCACAGGCCGCTGGGAAGACGAGATGCTGGCAAACAGGGGGCTGGTTCCAGGAAGGCAGGGTGCATGAGCAAACATGATGACCCGTTCATGAGAGGTAATTTACTGAAATACACAGTGATTACCTGCTTAGCCAGCCCTGGTGTAATTAAAGATGGCCGGCTCGGGGCTTTGGTTTCCAGGGTGCTGGCAGAGGAGCCTGCGTTTCGACTTGTGAAGCTAGAGGTTGGATCCAGGGATTGGCTAGGAGTCCTAGGTGATCAGAGGGGATTGGAATACAATCAAGCCCATGAAATCAACTCCAGAGGGAGTGAGAAAAGATACCTTAACAAAAAGGGTAAATCCCATGAACCCTGGGCATTTACATTGGAGAGACTGTAATGCCTCACTCAGGCTTTGGCTCAGAGTAAATGCTTAATAAATGTTTATTGAAAGAACAACCTAACATTTGCACAGTCAACAAAGCCCTTTGTTACACATTAGCTCATTTTATCCTTAAAGAGCCCTTTGCGGTGGGCAGGGGTAAATACTTTCTCTCATGCTATAAAGGGAGAAACTGAGGCGTAGAGAGGCGCCAGCTTGCGTAACGTCGCACAGCTAGTCGTGGTGGCGCTGAGATTCAAATCCCAAAGTCTCTTTGGCTCCAAAGTCTCTGCCTGTAAATCTGTATTATTTTGTCTACCTCATGTCTTTCTGGATTGGGAAGCAATAGGGTCTTACACATTGTTTCCCCCCTTCTGATTAGGATGTTTATTTACTAAGAACATTTTAAAACGGGACTGTCCAGCAAAGGCACTCAATTTCCCCCATGGTTCCTAGCCTGCACTTGATAAATATTTGCTGACTCATTCAGCTGCGGAGACTGACCTCTGGTTGCTGTGGCAACTCTCCAGAGCAAAGCTCAGGCAGATTAGAGTACAACCAGCCCTAAAGACTCTGGCCGCCAAATGTCCCAGGGGAGGAACCTGGAGTCGGGGTGTGTGGGGGTGTGTGGTGGCGACTCCCATAAGCCTTTGCAGGGCGCGGCCATCCTTTATGTACCAATGGCCCTGTGAAGGGGGCATCTGGTGGGGACTGGGCCATTTCCCAGAGTTCAGGGCAAGGAAGCATGGTGCCCACCCACAGAACGCAGTAGAGGGAGGGGTTGCTGAGAGGACACATTGGGCATGGGACACCAGAAGTGGCCTGGACATGACAAGGTTATTGGGACCTCACAATCTCACATTTTAATTCCATCTCTGCTCTTTAGTCCTGTGAGCTCTTGGACTAGTGCTTTAGTAGTCCTTAGCGATGATTTCTTTGCAAAATGGAGTAATAAGGCCAGCTTCATCAGTCTTTTGTGGATGGGAAAAGATATGAAGGTTTTGAAAGCACTGTGCTTGGTGCAAGGCAGAGACCACCAGAAGTACTGAAAATACTACTCTCCCATATGCCACCTCTGGGGGGCCCGGAGGAACAAGTGTGGTTTTAGAAAAGGCTAGCCTCTCTGGAGGGTGGCCGGCCCTCTCCCGACTCAGGTGAGAGCCTTCACCATGCCAGTCAGGTCCTGAGCCGAGACACTGGTAGCTGGAGTGAGGCGTGGGAGTTGGGGCAAGTTTAAAGGAAGGTGGTATCTTCGAGAGGGAGGCATGGCTGTGTGGGGCCCTCTGGTTGTATTTGGGGTGAAGCAGGGGCAGGGAGCAGGGCTTACAGAGGGAGCCAAGAGAACCCAGAGGCCTCGCAGTTTTGCCAGGGTTCCAGCTTGTGGGAATTGGAGGTAAGAGGGTGGGAGGGCAGGAGTTAGCATCCGAGCACCCCACAGTTTGCAGATTCTTTTCACTTCCATCATCCATCATCTCTCTTCAAATATTGGCATTTGATGATAATAATGGATCATTATCCAATAATTGTCTAGTCATGGATGATGATGATGATAATAATAAATAATAAACATATATATGTTTCACATTAGGGTTGTTTTATTACTGACCTTTTGATAAGCATTTTATTGTTCATGGAAGTTAATTTAGAGTATCCCTAGTTATAGAGGTAGCTCCTGAAATGTGGAACCACCCACATGCATTTCAAGAGTGACTTTGTCAGAATTCAAAATAGTTTGTGTTCTCTTTGTGTACAGATTGTGTCTTTCAACTCCTGTGCTCTCACGTCTTACTGCATTTAAAATGTAGTTTTGAAATAAGCAATGAGGGCTCAGTGACTGTAAAGATGAAAAAACGTGACTCAGGTGCCTTTAATTTAGTCCTTCTAGGTGACCACTGGAGTTATAAATATTCCTTTGAAATTTAAAATGGCCAAACACTTGGTGAACTAGTGAGATAATATTTTTCTTTAGCAAGTACATAATTTAGTTTGTATGTGAAATAGTTTACTGAATTTTAATGTAATTTTAAAAATGGAAATTTAGTTTTCAGTTGCTTTTTTAAAAAATTTCTCTCCTCTTCCCCCTCCCCCCTCAGTTGTCTGCCCCTGTGTCCATTCACTGTGTGTTCTGTGTCTGCTTGTATTCTTGTCAGCGGCACCCAGAATCTGTGTCTCTTTTTGTTGCATTATCTTGCTGTGTCAGCTCTCTGTGTGTGTGTGGCACCACTCCTGGGCAGGCTGCTCTTTTTTCGTGCTGGGCGACTTTCCTTACTGGGTGTGCTCCTTGTGCGTGGGACTCCCCTACACAGGGTACACCCCTGTGTGGCATGGTACTCCTTGCACGCATCAGCACTGTACGTGGACCAGCTTATCACACAGGTCAGGAGGCCCTGGGTTTAAACCCTGGACCTCCCATGTGGTAGGCGGATGCTCTATCCATTGAGCCAAATCCGCTTCCCTTCAGTTGCTTTTTTTTTAAACAATAGAACAAATTCCAGAAAATCGAATAATGGGTTTCCCAAATTGGACCTTTTTCTGACATTTTGGGTTTATTAAAATACTCTTTTGGAGCAGATGTGGCTCAAGTAGTTGGACACCTGCCTCTCTACATGGGAAGTTCCAGGTTTGGATCCTGGTGCCTCCTAAGGAAGAGAAGCAGACACAATGAGTAGGTGCAGTAGATTCAATGAGCTGATGAATGAGCAGACACAAAGAGCAGGCACAATGAGCAGAGACAATGATTAGACACAATGAGTGCAGACAAAGAGAGCAGACAGATGAGGGAGCCATCTCAGAGGGGGGAAATACTCTTATTAGTTACTGGATAATGATTTATATAAATTACTATTATATCAGACTCTAATCAAAGGAATAAAGTTCAAACTGATTGGTATGTATAAAAACCATTGTATAAATAATTGTGTTTTATGTCCTACATGAACCTGGAGTAATCTTCAATGCTTATGGTATTGGGAAAGTGGCAATTGGTTTGTAATTATTCTGAATTTACAAAGATATTTTAAGAGTGGTACCTGTACCAACCTGAAATAACATCAATGCAGTGGAGCTCAACATGGAAAAATCAACAGAGATAGCTATTGAAGCAACATGTGTATATATTTAAAAGATGTCATGCCTTTAACATTGTGTACAGTTAACAAAAATTCTGAAGAAAGGCCAATGGGCATGTTCGATGCACCTGGATTATTGTTACTCTTCACATCGTTTCATGGTGTTTACAGAAAATACTTTTGCTCTATGGAGGAGGGGTGAGTTAAAAAGTGATCTTCCAGGAAGCAGATGTGGCTCAAGCAATTGAGCTCCCACCTACCACCTGGGCAGTCCATGATTTGGTTCCTGGTGCCTCCTAAAGAGGACAGCGAGCTGGAGCGATGAGCAGGTGTGGCAGGCTGATGCAACAAAATGATGCAACAAGAGACACAGGAGGAAAGGCATAATGAGAGACACAACAAAGCATGGAACGGAGGTTCCTGATGCCTCCTAAGGAACACAAGCAAGACAGTGAGCTGCCGCGATGGGCAGATGTGGCAAACTGATGCAACAAGCTGATGCAACAAGAGACACAAGAAGAAAAACATAATGAGAGGCATAACAAAGCATGGAATGGAGGTGACTCAAGCGATTAGGCACCTCCCTCCCATGTCGGAGGTCCTGGGTTCATTTCCTATACCTCCTAAGGAAACAAGGAAGACAAACTGATACAGCAAGTGCAAACAATGAATAAATATATTCATTGAAATAAATGAATAGAATAAATCTTAAAAAAAAAAAAAGGCACCTGCCCTGGAGGTCAAACATGCTAGTTACATCACCGACCCTGCCATACCGGGGCAGGGGTCTTGGTGGGGCGTCTGGGCCAGGGGCTGGGGCGTGGCAAGGTCAGAGTCTGACGTCTCTTGGCTCCTCTTTCTCAGGGACTCCCACTCCCTAACAGGGGCTTCCATTTAGGCCCTTCGTTGTACAAGGTGAGGGGCGAGGCCCTTCCTTTCCTGATAGGTGACTCTTAGGTTGACAGGGGAGCCCTGGGGAAGGTCACCAGTCCCTGGAGTTACTCCAGCTCATAGCAGCCCCTCTGTCTACTGTGCTTAGAGACGGGCCATCTAGAAGAGGCAAATCGCACAGGGTGGGGATTTTTTAGTAAGTCAGTCAACAAACATATATGAAATGCCTTCTTTGGGGCCAGGCCTTATGCTGGGACTTACAGGGAAAACAAAAGTGGAAAAGACATAGGGCCTGCTCCCGTGGGGGAGCTGTGAGACACGAGCATCACCAGATCCGAGGACGGGCGGCAGGTGCTCTCTAAGAGAGGGGCAGGCGAGCGACTGGGGGTTGAGAGGACAGTGAGAGAACTTTGTCCCGTGGGCCCAGGGCGGGACTGGAGACCTGTGGTGAATCTGAGACACACGAAGAGAGAACGTCTTTTGGAGGCCGACCTGCCGGGCTCGTATCTACAACTGCCATGTAGCAGCTCCGTGGCCTCCTCTGAGAAATGGGAGGCGGGCGTGGCTGCTACGCTGATCTCACAGAGAGGCGACCGTGAGGGTCAGCCTTTGCCCGGGGTCAGTGCTTCCTGTCCTGCTGCCAGGATTGCCCACGAGACTCCCCTTGGGTGGTTCTCTAGCCAGTGCACAGCGGAGACAAGGGCTGGATTGAGGCCTTCACTCAGGAAGGCCTCTCTGCAGGGCCCGAGCTAATTCTGAGTGTGCAGTTCTCTGGTGAGCGAGGCCTGGAGGGACAGACAAGCGCTGTGGTCCTTGCACAACCTTCCTCAAATGTACAATGGTCTCAGTGCAACTTTTGCGAGAAACTGGATAGCTCTCATAAGAATGTAAATGGTCATTTTTGTTGCCCTGAAATCATCTGTAGGCCTTTCATCACCCACCCAAGGACTGGCCTGGCACCCAGAACAATTCCCACATCCCTACACCTCAGAGCCGCGCGAGGACTGGGACCCCAACTTCCAGACTCATCTCTCCACATGGAGAGGTGCGAGGGCATATTTTTGTGCCAGGTTATGGATGCCAGTGATTGGGTGTATCACCTATTAACCCCACAGCAACCCTGGGAGGGAGGTTGTTTTTCCTCCGCTTTGTTGCCTCAGAAACGGGTAGGTGGCTCGCCCAAGGTCACACAGCCTGAGCCGGAGCTGGGATTTGAACCCAGGTGTGCCTGAGTGCAGAAACTGGGCCTCTAATTATAGCCGCTTTGTTATTTGAGAGAGACAGTTCCAGCTCTGAGAGTTACAGGATAAGATAAATGCCCCGAAACAGACAAGTAAGAAAAGGAAAGAACGTGGGCTGTAAGCCAGGACCTAACTCAGCAGAGATGCCTTCCACTCAGATACTGACAAGCCAGAAGTGGGGAAAATCTGGCCCACCCTGTCCTGGAGTTGCCGGGGGCAAGAAGCTGCTGAATTATAAAATGTGATTGCAGGGGACATGCTTAACCTGCAGAGGACAATACACTGTTTGGAGGCATTTTTAAGTACTTTCAAAGACACTCTTTTCCACACCAATAATTGATAGACCAATCTCAAATTGTTCTTATTTGTTCATTACAGTAAGTCCCCCAAGGGTTTGCTATGCAACACTTTATTAGTTTGGATTGAGTCATATATTTTAAAGTAATAAAACGGCATTATTTTTAAATTATTTTTTAATGTGGACTTTCCAGTCATTGACTGCCCTCTCTGATAGGGCTGAATTAGTGAGTTTTAATTGTGTGTAAAGAAGCAATAAAATAGCCATTACTAAGATGATGAGGTGCTTGTCCACGGCAGCGGCTGTGCGGGCCCCAGCGTGCGCTGTCCCTCTCGCGCGCACTTCTCCAACAAGGACCCCACCCCTGAGGGCTTAAAGTCCTTGCCCAGGGCTCCTCAGCCAAGGGGAGCTGGAGCCAGGGCAAGCCTCGGCAGCTCTGAAGGGTGCACTCTTTCTGCAACGCCCACCGAACCAGCCAGGTCCAAGCATTGTGTGGGGCTGAATTCCTGGTTAATACAAATGGACAGGTAGGAACTATGAAAGAAGAGAGAAGTTAAGACACGACCTGGCACACTTCGGGCTCCCCCAGCCAGGTGTCCTTTGTTCACTCAGCTTTGTCTACCCCAGGACCAGGTGGTGGCATCTCTAAGTGCCTGGTGAGCCACAAAGGCAGAGGCGGAGGTCTTTGGTCCTTTTATGAGATGGTATGTGAAAAAAACGATAATAAGAGCAAGTATGTCCCCCACCCCGGGAAGCTCGCGTGGACTGGGGGATGACCGGGATGGAAGCGGACAATCATAGGGAAGGACCTAGTTTCTAACATGGCAGCCCGTTTCCTTAAAAGCATGGCAGTGCTATGCCAAGAGGGAGAGGCTTCCAAAGGAAAATCAAGAGTGAGGGGCACAGAGGCAGGGAAAATTGATCCAGGCCATCATCTACCCCCACCAAACCTGGAGGGTCTCCTTCCTGCCAGGTCGGGAAGGATCTGATGCTTGCTTTGTTATTATTCCGAGCAAGTATTAGCTCTAGAAGGGACTGAAGGGCAATGAAATGCAACCCTTTTATTTTATGGATGGGAGACCAAGTCCTGAGAACTTTCTATCAAAGTAGCAAAGGTACCAGGTCGGGGTGACCTGGAACATCTGTCCACAGAAGTGATAGCAGGTATTCAGACACATTTTATTTCAGTGCATTCTCCTATGCCCAGGATTAAATGAATTACAGCCCCCAAATAATCGGGATTTTTGTCATACTCGACTCCTTTGAGGAAGAAACAAGGGGAATAAAATAAAGCGCTCTCAGGGGTTTGTCTGAAAACGCCCCTCCTCGGCTCCAGGTCCACCTAACCTTGTCTCCTACAGTCAACCTGGTCCAGCCACTGGGCGGGGTGGCCCTGAAACCTGGAAAGATTATGCCAGCAAAGTCCAGGCATGTCCCAGGAAGGCTCGCCTTCCAGAATAGTAGAAGGATTCAGAGCCACAAAAGTGCTCAGAGATGCGTTCACCAAATGTAGTGAATGTCTCATGATGATGGCGGAGGTTGTTGTTATGGGGGGAGGAGTGGGGTGAGGGGGGTGGGGGTTATATGGGGACCTCATAATTTTTGAATGTAACATTAAAAAAATAAAGACAAAAAAAAAGTTGATATCAAAGAGGCTTCTAATTATCTAGAAAATTCAACTCTCCCGAAGTTACCAGGGAATTAATTTCTCCTTTGCAGTCCTTTTATCAGGCAGCATTAAGGCCCTGCTTGCTCTTATTATTGTTTTATTCACATATCATCTCCATGAAGGGACCAAAGACCGATCATGCACATGAGCTCATGCCCTCTCCTTTGCCCCTCCACTCCTACTGCAGAGTGGTGGCAGGAAAGTATAGCTATTCCTATTTTACAGACAGAGAAACTGAGGTGCAGAGTAGGATGCAACTAGCTTCTGATCCTGGGCTGCAGTGTGGCAAGCCAGGGAAAGAGTGCTGGGAGAAGACACCTGCCGCATTGGCCCCAGAGAAGCCCTGACCCACGGCTGTGAGAGGACAGGGCACGGCTTGGCCTGGCCTTGCAAATCAGAACCAGCCCAGAGGTGCCAAAGCCACCCAGGCCAGATGCATGAGCATGTGGACAAGCCATTAGATCGTGATCCCTCCATTCTTACAGTTCACTGAGATCAAAGATGACCCATTTCGTTACGGTGCTTTGTGACTCTGTCTCACTCCCAGGGAAGTGAGAGGAGGGTCACACGCTAAGATTGTTCATGTCCCTGGCTTGTGAGGTGCTGTCCCTGGGGAGCAAAGGTTTCGGCCATCAACCAGGGCAGGGGGACGAGGCATCCTCTGATAAAGTACGTGTCTGGATCCCTGGATCTTAATCCCAGTTCCTCTGTTTACTACCTGCTGTGGCCTTAGAGAAGCCGCTTGACCCCTCTGAGCCTCAGTTTCTATCTCTGCAAAATAGGAGCAGCAAGGATAACTACCCCAGGGGCTTATCAGTAACACTAGATGAAATATAAATGTGGCCCTTATTTTGTTCTGCGAAGTACTGTCAAATATTAGCTTTCTTGAGCATTATTTTTCAATATGTCCTAGAGGAGATGGAAGAAAGGAGAGATCTCGAGTTGGGAACTTTTGCCTCCTCTCATCTTCCCAAATTTCAGTGAGTTCATAGTCCAGAGTGTTTAAGGGACGTGCCCCAAATTGCAGAGTGCGAGGAAGCAGGATTTGGGGTGGGGGGTGGGGTGGGGCGAGCACTAGGGGCATGGCCCCGTCAGCACCCAGACCTCACACTATGACGGGGGCCTCAGTGGGGTGGCGAGGTGGGAGGGAGGCCAGGCCAGGGGCAGCAGATGCTGGGCGAGGCGTCGATCCTGGCCCTGGGGGTCGGCCCGTCCCGCTTACCAAAACCGCTGTGGGGGGTTCCTAGCACAAAGACGCACCAAGCGTGCAGTTCGTGCCCGAGCCCTGGCTTCTGCTTTGGAAATGTGATGAAATAAGCATAAAACATGGTTCTTTAAAATACCACAGACCAGCCGGTAACGAGGGGGATGGAATGGCCGAACACTTTTAGGAACAAAAATAACAGCATGCTCATTCTCTGAGGTTGAGAAATGTGGCTTGTAATCATTCCACCATCATCAGAGCTAGGCCCCCACACATGTCCCTCCGACGGCGATGTTACCAGTAAAGATGACCTGCGGGTTCTCGTAACGAGATGGAGACAGGCCTTGGCGCATTTCTCCCACAGAGGAGGAAGCCGAGTGGCCAGGGGTAGAGAACAGAGATCATATCTAGGTGGATGCGTGCCTGCCTCTCCTCCTACCAAAACGCTTCCCCTCTGGTCTCTCATGACCTTACATTTTACCATTACAGATACATTCCTGAAGGTTGTTCAGTCTCCAAGACACATCTATACAAACACAAAAATCCCTGGGAGAAGCAGCCAGTGAGCCTGGCCTCTGACCCAGCTCAGGAAGCATGAGGGGTGTAAGGGGCCAGGAGGAGGGCTGAAAAGAAAGCACAGGGATAGGAATTCTTGCCTCCATTTTACAGATTAGAAAACTGAGACTTAGAGAAATAAAAGAAGCAACAGTAGTCTGAGGTGGGAGAAGACCAAACCTCGCTGCTTCTCCCCAAGCCGTGTGTCTTCTTCAGAGTGCCCTCGAGGACAGCTCCAAGCTCTTTGCTTCAGGGAATACAGCCATTCCTTGTCTTCTGCACTCTTACCTTTACCACCACCCAGGAGGGGCCGGCAGCACGTGGTTCCTCCCACCTCACCTGTCCCGAGAGGAGCCCATGCACAGCTGGAATGCACTCCTGTGCGCGCTCTCTCTCTGGAGTTGGAGCTGAAACCCGAGGGCACAGTGCAGTTGGTGTCATCCTGGGACTCAGGGGTCTGGCAGGCTAAGGGTGAGGTAGACATTACAGGGCTACAAATGCCCCAAGGATCTGGGTAAGGAGTCCTGTGCCCCCTGCTGATGTGGAGACCCCAACACTGCCCTTCCTCAAACACACACACCTGAGAGCCTGGACTTGAGCTGGATGCGCTGACTGGTTTGGGACGGTATTCCCTGGGGGAGGGGGTGAGAGTGTTTTGCTTGCAGGGAGGGAGGACAAGGCAAATGTTTGGTGCCTGGAGGGCAGGCCTGCTCTCTCAGTGTTTCTAGCTTCCTGACTTCTGGGTGCCTGGTAGGGTTGCACTTCCCAGGCCTCTTGTGTTTGGGTGGGGCCGTGTGACTAAATCTGGCCAATGAGCTGTGAGCGGGAGATTTAGTGGTCTGTCTGAGGCCCCTGGGTCCCTCCTGCCCTCTGCCACAGTGGCCGGCAGCAATCCAGGTGGTGGTTGCTCCTTCAGCCTGGATCCCAGCGTGACCACGGAGCAGTGCCCCCAGACGATCCATGATGGACATGGAGTGTGTCAGGGAAAGAAACTTTCTCCAGCAGGGTGGTTGTTTGTTACCAGGGCATACCCTGACCTATTCTGACTGATACACCACCGTTCCTGGGACTGAACATCCAGTTGATCCTGGACCCTTTCAGAAAGAAGACAGAGGGGCTGCTACGAGTTGGGGGCATCTCCAGGGCCTGGGGACATCCCTGGGTCTCCTCCACCATGCTCACCATCAACCCTCAGGGAGGGGCGGTCGGCCGGGGAACAGGAGCCCTGAGCAGCAGAGGGCACCAGAGGCTTGTCCCTGGCTCTCCCCATTCCCCTGTCATACTGTGGGTGCTGGTGGCATGGGTGCTGGGAGGGGGGAAGCTCAGGGCCTTAGATCTTAGGACCTGCTCCTCTGTCATGTCACTGGAGCTGAGGGCCAGTGTTTGAAAGATGCAGCCTCATCCCTCAGAAGGCCTCAGAGAAAACCTGGGGGCCAGGAGCCGAGGGGCCCCACCAAGCCTTATCAAGAGCAGGCCCGGGCGCTTGTCTTTCTCTCTGGGCCCAGCACCCCTTCAACTGTCCTAAGTCAGGCCTGCAAGGGCCGGGAGGGGAAGCCCAGGCAAGAACAGAGACCTAAGGGCCCTGCTTCTGGACAGCGGCCACCCTGGCCTGGGCAGTGTGATTTCAGCCCTTCCTCTAGTGCGGCTCCTCTTTTTTCTTTCTTTTTTTTAAAATAGAGAAATTGTGGGTTTATAGAACAATTATGCACAAAATTCAGGATTCCTGTATACACCCTATTGTTAACACCTTGCCTTGGTGCAGTATGTTGGTTACAATTGTTGAAAGTCCATTTTTATAATTGTACTATTAAGTATAGTAATAGTAAGTTAGGTTTAACTTAGAGTTTATGTTTGTTTTTTTTTTTTTTTTTTTTTTTTTTTTTTTTTTAGATAACTGATGCATCTTCCTTGTTCTTGGTTTTTTTGTTTTTTTAAAGATTTATTTTTATTTATTTAATTCCCCTCCCCTCCCCCGGTTGTCTGTTTTCTGTGTCTTTTTGCTGCGTCTTGTTTCTTTGTCCGCTTCTGTTGTCGTCAGCGGCACGGGAAGTGTGGGCGGCGCCATTCCTCGGCAGGCTGCTCCCTCCTTCGCGCTGGGCGGCTCTCCTTATGGGTGCACTCCTTGCGCGTGGGGCTCCCCTACGCGGGGGACACCCCTGTGTAGCAGGGCACTCCTTGCGCGCATCAGCACTGCGCATGGGCCAGCTCCACACAGGTCAAGGAGGCCCGGGGCTTGAACCGCGGACCTCCCATGTGGTAGACGGACGCCCTAACCACTGGGCCAAAGTCCGTTTTCCCCATGTTTGTTTTTTCTAAACTTTTATTCTGGTACCATATATACAGCCTAACATTTCCCCTTTTAGCCACATTCAAATATATAGTTCAGAGCTGTTAATTATGTTCACATGTGCTACCATCACCACCATCCATTACTAAACTATTTCTATCGTCCCAAATAGAAACTTAGTATGTTTTAAGCCTGCACTCCCTATTTCCTATTCCACTTCTTCTCTTTGATGCCTCAAATTCCACCATTATATTTTTGCCTGTTTAGCAGAAACTTACACCTCTGTTAAAGTGCAGTCTCTATCCTTTTTTTTGTGGGGGGGGCATGTGGCTTGAGTGGGAGTGGAGAGGGAATGATGAACAACAGCTGGTTTTCTAGATTGTCACTGTAGTGCAGATGAGGATTTGACAGTTAGTCAGACCTAAAAGTTTCGCACTGGGAGTCTGGAAGCTGTGGGCCTCAGTTTCCACCTCTGTAAAAAGAGGGTTGGGGCCAACCGAACTTTTCCAGCTTTTTTTGTAACCTATGATTCTGGGGGCAAGTTTTGCTAGTAAGGAATGGGGAGACAGCCTGGCCCTGGGGAAGGGGCCGGAAGGAGGAGGAGGGGGTCACCAATAGGGAAAGGGGAAAAGGACAGGGGCCACTTGGGCCATGGAGAGTCACTAGCTGGACCGTGACATTTTGCCAGGAGTGGCTAGATTATCTGCACCTGCTTGCTTCTCTTTAGTGTAGACAAGTTTTTTCAGTATTTACATTTCTCCAGATCATATCAAGATCAAGGTCAGGTCAAGTCCATTAAGCCTAACCCTAGTTGGCAGAAAGTGAAACAGAAGAGGATGCCAGTGGTACCCGAGCCTCCCAGACCCCCTCTCTGTCCTCTTTCCAGTTAATGTTTCTGGTCTCCTGCCTCTGGCCACCCTCTACTGTGCGGGAGGACTGGCCTGGACACTGAAACCCCATACAGACCTATGTTCCAGAAAGTCAAGTGGATGAACTTTTCAGGAAGCCCTCTTTGGGGAGCAGGAGGGGGGGATGCTCAGCTGGCATTCAGTTGCTCACTGCATGGAGAATGCTTCCTTCAGCTTGGAAAGCCTTTCCCCAGGCCTGGACAGCCCACTCCCACAGGGACCCTCTAGTTGGCCTCCCTAGCCAAAAGGAGGCACAAAGCTCTTCCCAGCAGGAGCCCCAGGAGCTCCGGAAGGCACCCTTTGGGCGGGTTTTCTTTTTTTTTAGAATATCTTGTCTTTTTTTTTTTTCAGATTCTGTTTATTTATTTATTTCTCCCCTTCACCCCCACCCCCCTGCCCTGGTTTTCTGTTCTCTGTGTCTATTTACTGCGTCGCCTTCTTTGTCCTCTTCTGTTGTCCTCAGCGGCACGGGAATCTGTGTTTCTTTTTGTTGCCTCATCTTGTTGTGTCAGCTCTCCGTGTGTGCAGCCCCATTCCTGGGCAGGCTGCACTTTCTTTTGTGCCAGACGGCTCTCCTTATGGGGTGCACTCCTTGCGCATGGGGCTCCCCTATGCGGGGACACCCCTGCCTGGCACGGCACTCCTTGCACACATTGGCACTGCATGTGGGCCAGCTCCACACGGGTCAAGGAGGCCCGGGGTTTGAACCACGGACCTCCCATGTGGTAGACAGATGCCCTATCCATTGGGCCAAGTCCGCTTCCTTGGGTGGGGTTTTTATGAGATATTCAAAGTCTCCTTCAACTCTCCTGCCACTCAAACTCCGGAAGGCTGGGGTGATAGCTCTGAGGGAGGCCATTTCTCAGCACTTCTCCAGCTGGCCCAACTCCTCTGTTCCCTGAGCTCTGAACGTCAGCAGGGCAGAGCCAATCATAACCGTTCTGGCTTTTAGATGTTTTGAGAGACTCATCTCTCTAGCTGGCTTGTGATTTCCTTGAGGCCTGGCAGGTATGTTTTGGTGCTTTTCCTCCTCTTGGTTTGTTGGTACTGTCATGTTCAGTTCCTGGTGAATACTTTTGTATTCCATCCATATCTTTTTTTTTTTTTTTTTTTAAGATTTGTTTATTTATTTATTTCTCTCCCCTTCCTCCCCCCCCCACCCCCATCAACTGTTCTGTGTCTATTTGCTGCGTCTTCTTTGTCCGCTTCTGTTGTTGTCAGTGGCATGGGAATCTGTGTTTCTTTTTGTTGTGTCATCTTGTGTGTCAGCTCTCCATGTGTGGGGCGCCATTCCTGGGCAGGCTGCTCTTTTCTTTCACGCTGGGCAGCTCTCCTTATGGGGCACATTCCTTGCGCGTGGGGCTCCCCTACGCGGGGGACACCCCTGTGTGGCACCGCACTCCTTGTGCGCATCAGCACTGCGCATGGGCCAGCTCCACACAGGTCAAGGAGGCCCGGGGTTTGAACCGCGGACCTCCCATGTGGTAGACGGACGCCCTAACCACTGGGCCAAATCTACTTCCCATCCATATCTTTTTTATCCATCATTTGGTCATTCCCTGAGGCCCATGATGGGCGTTACCTTCCCAGGGGCTGGTCATATAGAGATAAAGAGGTGCACCAAAATTCAGGGCGGTGGGTTCTGTCCTAGGCTGGCTTCCATAGGAGCATCCAGGAGAGGACCTGGCCTTGCCTGGGTGGGTGAGAGGCGTAGAGGGCAGGGATTCTCAGAGGAGGTGATGTTTGAGCAGTGTCTTCAAGGAAAACCAGTCAGAGTTCCTTAGGTGGAGGTGGAGGGGTGGGAGAGAATTTGCTGCCAAAGGGCACATCAGACAGAGGGAAAACACATACGAAGGCTGGCAGGGCAAGAGAGCAGGGCCCCTTCTGTGCCTGGAGAGTTTGGTGCTGCTGGAGCATATGCATGTGGCAGGAGGTGAGGCTGAAGATGAATGTAGGATGAAGATGACAGAGGGTCTGGGATCCAGGCTAAAGGAGCTGGGGCCTTGGCTTGTAGACTGTGTGGAGATCTGTTAGGAGGTATTGCATTAGATCTGGAACAGAAGAACAGGAGGTCAGTAAAGGTAGGGCAGTGCAGAAGGAGAGGAACAGATTTGGAGAGACTTGGTGGTGAAGCATCAAATTGGATGTTCATTTAGACATGGTGGATGAGGAAGAGGGAGGAGGTGAGGCTGACCCCAGCTCCTGGGATCAGGTGACCTATTGCTCAGAGCTTCTCACCAGGGTGTGGGAGAGGAGGAACTTGCTGGGTGTGGGGCATGGAGGTGGATGCAGCCATGGATACACTGAGTTTTGGATACCTGGAGCCACCTGAGGAGAAGATGTAAGCATTTAGTGTAGAGTTTGGCAAGAGCTCACTTGTGGAAAATTGACTTAGGCATCATCAGCATTTGGGTGATATTTGAATCCCTGCAGTGTAGATGAGGTTATTAAAGGGGCTTGAATAGTGTGTGAGAAAGAGAAGGCCTAAGTTATTGGATGAGTTGGAAGAGGATGCAGGAAAGGGAGTGGGCAATGGACTAGGAGCAGAGCCAGAAGAGAAGGGGTTATGGAGATCAAACAAAGAATGGTGCAGAAGGAGGAGTTAATGTTTTTAAGGGCTGAAGATTAAGTCTGATAAGATTGGATTTGTCCATTGGAAGGCCATTGCCCCTTGGACCGAGTAATGATGGTAGAGGTCAGTGTGACCTCTCCTGATTGGGTGTTTGGTGCTTGGTACACAATGTGCATTCCATAACAATTTGTTGAATGAAGGACTTTGGATTCAAAGAAGAGACTTCTGTTTAAGATTTTGGTGAGACTTAAGCATCTTATCTGTCCCACCGTCCTGACCCTGAAGTGATCAGTAAAATAATGGATGAACAGGAAGTTTCCATTTCTTATCCAGATCTGGAAATTATAAGCTAACCTTGGCAAAATGTCAACACCTGCTTAAAAAGGCATAAATACACCCTGCCTGAGAGTTGGGGTCTCTGCGGCTTTCCTGTAGTTCCAGCCTCACTGGACCTTTGGTGTTCGGTTTGGTGTTCAGGGATGTTGTGACTCTGGAGGCAAAGTTTCTCTCTTTGGAGGATCAGCTGATGAGATCCTAGTCCAAGCCAGCAGCTATCATAAGGAGGGAGCACTGAAGTAGGAGTCCTGGGCGAAAATTCTGGTTCAAGCTCTGCGTTATATTGTGTGAGACATTCATCTCTCTGGAACTCAGTTTTACCATCTGTAAAGCACACACTCCCATACTGCATCCACAGGGGTATCCCAAGGATACGGTGGAATCATGGATGCTAAGATAATGTGAACAGTAGAAAGTGCTATACGCATGTGGAGTTTATTCAGTTATTCACTCTGCATGCATGTGTGCCATGCATGAATTCAACAAAAATGACAAAGCACCCAATAGGTGCTATGATTACAAAATACCAAGTGGTGGGGAAATAGGAGTGGGCAGACCCTGCGATAAGAGCTTACCTTTGGCCCTACCCATCCCTGCCCTTCATTTCCTTCTGGGCTGATGGGGCAGTGGGCATCCGTGCCCCTGGCTGGGAGGCGGCCACCAGCCCTGACATTACCCTGGAGTGAGATCCCAGAATTGGTATTCTGCTGCCCGGGCCTCGGCTGTGCTGGGGATTTTCCCTCTCAGTTCCTGTGGGCCGGGGTTTATACTGAAAAGGGCCAAGGGTTATTTTTCTGCTTTGTCACTTGCCTCTCCTGTGAACCAGCCAAAAAAGGGACATTGGGTATTGACATGGGTCAAGGTCACTGTCGGGAGTTGTATGTGAAAGAGAATCATGGGGCAGTGTCAGCAGACATGGAGAGGCTCTTGGCTTTGAATCAGGTGGGGGAACCGGGAGGAGGGGGAACTGGACAAGGTGAGTGACCTTAAGGAGGTCCCATCTGTAATGCGGGAGTCTTAACACCTGTCCTGTGTTCCCGGCGAGGATAAAGAGAGAGTTGGAAAGACTTTAAAAATGATTCTTCTTTCTCCTCCTCCTCCTCTTGCATTGATGCCAATTCATCATCAACATAATCAGGCCCTTATCTGACTCAGGTGTATCAGATCTAACATACAGGCAGGAACAATCAGCACTCAAGCCCTCCTCAGTTACCTGGCACCTACTTCGGGCTAGGCTCCTGGTGATAGGAAGAGTGTCCTGGAGCCACTCCTCTGAGGTGAATAAAATGAGATGGTGCCTGTTTAAAGGAGAAGAAGCAGAAGCCCAGGCTGACTCCCTGCAAGTGGCAGTTTCCTCATTTGCTCCTCCACCTGGGGCCCTGCACACCACCACCCCTCACTACTTCTGAAGACAAGTACACGAAGCCTTCCCAGAATGCGGTACCACTAACCAGAGCTGGGAAACACATCAGGCAACAGAGCAGTAAGCAGAGAGGAAGGCCAAGGTCCTAGCGATCCCACCCACTTCTTAAACTTGACGTATGGAGGCCCTTTTGGATCCCTCTTTCTGAGCTAGGTTTGCTGAAGAGCGCAGGAGCTAATGGTTTTGACCTGCTCCATCATCTCGCCTCCAGTTTTGGGGGATTTCCAGACTGATCAACTACTTGCCTGATCCCCTCCTCCACCAGCACCAGCTCCCTTTGTCCTAGCGTCATCTAAATCTGCCTTCCTGATGGACCAAGAGCTTCCTGAAGGCAAGAAAGATGTTTTATTTCTCCCTGGGTCTTGAGGGATGATGCAAGCCTGGCTCAGAGAAGGGGTGCAGTGAGCCTGGCTGCACGCAGGAGGGTGCGCTCTCCTAGTGACCCACTGCTCTCCAGGCTCCAGGGCTGTCCAGTGGGTGCCTGAGGGGTCAACATGGTTATCCACGTCGTGGTCACCTTGCTGGGTGCTGTCTCACACTCCCCCTTCTGATGGACTCCTCTGGGGGTTTGGGGACAGGTTTACTCAGTGGGACCATCACCGAGCATGCCCACTTTGTACTTCTTTGGATCTAAGTGACCACTCAATGTCCAATTTCCTCGTGAGGAAATTGGTTTCTGGCTTCTTGGCATCATTCTTTTCTATTAAAACTCACTGGGGTTGTAACCCAAAGGATTCTGGGTCTTGGAAGCACAAAATATCAAAGGAGGAAGAAGCCATGGAGAGTGAGGGGTCTGGCCTCATTATGTGCCCAAAAAGAAAATGTAGCTTACAGCTGTTTGGACCACTCCCCTCAGACACTAGTGGCTTTGTGATCCTGCCAGCAATCTGACTCACAGTGAATCTGAGGGGGTCATGGTGGGCCCCACTCAGGTGTGCCCATCCACCAGCAGGTACCTGGCAGGAGAGTCAAGGTACAGGGGATCATTGGGTTTTGCAGATTTATCTTTGGGGCTTAACCACCCATAAATGACTTCACAGTCCATGACATGCTGCCATTTGTAAATTAGATGAGGCTGAATGTGAACTATGGATGCTTGAGGCTCATGGGAGGGAATGAGATTTGCTGTGGGAGAGGTCCAGCTCATCACCCAGCATCTCTTCTCAAAATGGGTTGGCCATTTTCTTCCTGTGATCAAATGCCCACTAATTCCCATGAACTGGTAATAAAGAAGGCCACCTGCTGGGGCCAGTGGTGACAGTGAGGAGGAGTTCACGGTGCATAGGAAAGTCAGAAAGTAGAACTTTGAGGTACCTTAAAAATTTTAAGTTATATATTTTTGTCCTATGGGAAAAGTTATGAGTTGCACTATATTAGTAAATTCAGGGATTCACAAAATCCTTGGGATGCGTTCTTTGAAATTGTTACATGTCTGCTGAATACAAGAGCAAAAAACTGGAAAAAACTGGAAACTCCCTTAATAGAATATGAGATAAATACATTTTATGGTACTTTCATACTGAGGAATGTAATGCAGTTGTTAAGACCTGTAAGAGATGGTTTAATGAATGAGAAAAGCAAGGCACAGAAGAATATGTAAGTATAAGTTCATTTGTGTAAGTTTTAAAAAAAATTAATTTGTTTTTGATTGTGGTAAAATCTACAGAACATAAAAATAAAGTTAATCATTTTAAGTGGAAAATACTCTGACATGAAGTACACTGACAATACTGTGTACCTTTTACCACTATTTCCAGATTATCTTCATCAACCCAAACCAAAACTCATGCTCATTTAGCAAAAACGCCCCATTCTTCCTTCCCCACCCCCGTAACCACTGTTCTACTTTCTGTCTCTATGAATTTGCTTATTCAAAGTATTTCATGTAAGAAATACTTACATGAAATACTTTGTCCTTTTGGGTCTGGCATATTTCACTTAGCAGGTCCCTAAGTCTGCAGGGTTCATCCTTCATCCGTCATATGTCTATGCCACATCTTGTTTATCCGTTCCTCTGTTGACGGACACTTGATTTCGGTCTACCTTTTGGCTATTTCAGATAATGCTGCAATGAACATTGGTGTTCAAATATCTGTCCGAGTCTTTGCTTTCAGTTCTTTTGGGTCTATTTCTAGGAGTGGAACTGCCCGGTCATATGATAGTTCTATGTTTAACTTTCTGAGGAACTGCCAAACTTTTCCACAGCGACTGCACCATTTTAAAGAGTACTTACCATTTGCATATGTTTTCTAAAAGCTTACACATTCATATTCCAGGAGAGGTGCTATTTTTTTGTTTTGTTTTGTTTTTGTTTCTGTTGTTGTGTTTTTCTGGAAGAATACATAGAAATTGTGAGTGGGCGTTACCTTACGAAATCCTCACATCGACTCTCTGAACCTCGGTTTCCTCATCTGTAGAGTTGGTCTTATAATCCCACGTCCCAGGATGTTAGTGAGGCTCCAGGGGACACTCCCTGTGAAGGCAGCATGAGGTGGAGGAAGGATGGAAATCTTGAGTCAGGCAGATGGCCCTGCTCCTCTCTTGTGTGATTGTGGGAGAGTTGTCTTTCGCTTCTGACTCTCAGTTTTCCCCACAAACAAATCTTAAATATAAAGGGCCTTCCACAGCACCTGGTGCTTGACCACCTCCTCCCCAGTTGCCGAGCCGTACCTTCTAGGTCTTCGTGCACAGCTGGCCGTGGGCCCAGAGAGTCGCCCCTGGACACCAGATAGCAGCTGCCTTCCAGGTCTTCCTGCAGCAGCGGCTCTTCCGGCATCCCCTGACATCAGGGCCCCCTGCTGGGCCTGGGGGTCTCCCTCCCGGGTGGCCATAGGGAGAAGTCTGCTCTGACCCCCAGGCTCCTCAGATGCTTTTGGCGGGTGGGCATCCTTCCGGGAACGGGCCTAGACATCCAAAATCGATGTACTAAAAGCCAATTTGCCGAATGATCAATTTGCTGAATGACTCATTTGCCAAGGACTGAGGATTTGTTTTTTTCAATTTCAGTTTCCCTGCAGCTTTGGGTAACAGTTCCGGCAGCAGAATTTTGCATGAGTGCCACATTTCAGATGCTGAGCTTGACTCGAGTGCTCAATATTTGAGTTTGAAAGGAGAGGCTTGCGCCTTCCCCTGCCCCTGAATCTGCCTTGGCTCTGCTCTCCTGGCGAGCTTTCCTTTCAGAAGCACTTTCCATCTCCTCCCTGTTTGCAGACTTGCCCAGGCCCTGTGTCTGCCTCTTGGGCAGTGACAATGACGGTAGGTCGATCCCTGATGGAGGGGGGCTGGGACCCCTTCTCTGCGGGGGCTCAAGGCCTCCCTGAAGGAAGGAGAGATAGTGTTATTTCTTGCACACCTGGGCTTGTGGCCTAGGAGCCAGACGTGATTCATTATTATTTATCATTTCAATTAAAATTGTAACAAACATTGCAACACTGAGCATTTCTAATCGAAGAGAGTCAATCTTTTATTTATTTGTTCTAAACTTCAGTCTCTGAAGTTTAGCTTAGAACCATCTATTGCCAGCATGTAGGACTGTGAAATTTGCTAATCATTTCAAAAGTGGCAGTTAAAGATATTGAATTATGGGGGAAATATCAGTTATTTCAACTCTTTGATTTTCTCTCTCTTTACCTCTATGTGTATCCATATCCATAGCTATATCTAGAACTATCATTTCTGTCATGTCTACCTGTATCATCTGTTTTTCTATGTATCAGTAGGCAATTCGAAAAAGCTGAATATTTTACATGCTTTGGAATGTGTGATGCTCTTTGTTGGTAGATTTTCCTCCTTAACAGGCTTCACTTATATTTGCACCTATTCACGTACACATACCCGGGGACGTTGTTTAATCTTCGCCTCTTCATAGTGCTGCGGTGGTATCTTGAAAGGAGCACTGTGCTGGTGACCTCTGGGTAACGTAATTAATTTCACTGTGTCTCAATGTCTTCATCTGCAAAAACAGGTTAAAAACATCTACCTGATGAAGTTGCTGTGAGTACAGAAAGAGATAATATTGGAAAAACACTGTAATCTTTTACGGAGTTGAGCAGATACAGGATGTTGATCTGGCTTGAATCCTGGATAGGAAGAGAAAAAGAGCTGGTCTAGGCCAGGTGAAACAAATTACCACGGCCAGGCTAAAAAGCAGACAGCTCCTCCCCTGCTTCAACCCTTCTTGGGCTCTTCCAACCCCCAAGACTAGAGTCTTGCTAGCCTGGAGGCCCTGCTCCTGCCCAGCCTGGTCACTGACCCCTCTATCCCTCACGATTCTGAGATCCAACTGCACTGACTTTTAGCACATTTCTGGAATGTTCCATGCTTCTGCCTGCCTCAGGACATTTGTACAGGCCCTTTCTACTTCCTCACTTCTTCTCCAAAGACCATCTTTATATCTTAGCTAGAGCATCATTTTTTCCTCTGATACTTCCTCTTCTGTAGTTTTGCTCCTCCTAGTGAGTGCTCTTTCTTTGTACCCTGTATGTATTTATTCTTCAACAATTATAGCAACAGTTAATTGAGTCATTGCATAATTATTTGTTTAATTTCTGCCCTTTTGATTGGACTGTCTCACTCACCGCCACATCCCAGCCTTTAGGACTGTGCCTCGTGCATCGTGGGTGTTCAGTAAACATCGTTTGAATTAACGGATGAGTGAAAGAGTGAACAAAGTTGACCGAGGTTCTATTCTGGGGCAGGAGGGCAGGGAGTGATAACTGTCTGCCAGAAACCCCCTTTCCACTTTCTCATTCTGGCACAGCCCAGTAGAGCTGTTTTTGCTTCCCCTCCTTGGTCTCCCAGTCCTGGTCTCTGACTTTACTCTGAGGGCTGGAGTCGGTCAGTCCATCAGCAAACCTTCTATGACGTGGAATAGGGAGCAGCCTGGGTGACAGAGTGTATGGTCTGGAGGCCACCCAGGAGGGAAACAGCTCTAGGGCCTGGGGTGACTGGAGGGCTGCATGGAGGGTGGGGCTTGTAGCCCAGGCTGGATTGGGGCAGGTTGGTGGGGGAAACTCATAGTAAGTGAGGACTGTTCAACCCGTGAGGGCCTCAGCCAGTCCTATCTCATGAAGAGAATGCCCCCCATCCCTGGCAGAGCCTGGAGCAGTCTCCCTCGTACCCTAAAGCCTGGCCCTCTAGGGAGAAGCTTTGCTTACCTGGGCAAGCTCCTGCCAGTACCTGAAGGCAGAGAGGGAGGTGGTTCTCAGGTGACTTCAAGGACTGACTCATCCTTTACCTGCTTCTCCAGGCTATGTGCAAAGGTGGACTGAGGCCCACATGGGGCTCTAGCTTGCAGGCCTCGGGAACTGGAGGGCTGCTGGGGATGGAGAAGCTGTAATCCTCTGGTTTCTCACAATTACCCTGCCTGTTTAGCCTGTTTCTTGGCCTTAAGCTAGTTCAGATGAGCCCACCTCTCCCTAACTGCCCCCATGTCCTGCAGTCAGTGCACATGTGTTGTGATCCTTTTATTCCGGACCTCGGACCTGATACATCTTTTTAAAATTTTTTATTTATTAATTGTCTTTTTTTTTTTTAAGATACATAGATCACAAAAAATGTTACAATAAAAAATACAAGAGGTTCCCACATACTCCACACCCCATATCCCCCTCTCCTCCCACATCAACAACTTCTTTCATCAGTATGGCACATTCATTGCATTTGGTGAATACATTTTGGAGCATTGCTGCACGGCATAGATTATATTTGACATTGTAGTTTAAACTCTCCCCCAGTCCATTCAGTGGGTTATGGCAGGATATATAATGTCCAGCATCTGACCCCACAATATCACTCCAAATCCAGAAAATGACCCCACATCACACCTCTTCTTCCCTCTCCCTGCCCTCAGCAACTACCATGGCAACTTTCTCCACATCAATGATACAATTTCTTCCATTGCTAGAGTCACAATAGTTCTATAGTAGAATACCAGTAAGTCCACTCTAATCCATTCCTCCACCCTGTGGACCCTGGGATGGTGATGTCTACTCCACCTGTAAATCGAGAGAAAGCTTAGATCCCACATGGCTGATGGATGGGATTCTCCTGCTTGTAGTTGTAGGCACTCTTGGTTCCCTGGTGTGGTGGTTGACCAACTTCACCTCCCTGTTAGCTGACGTGGGTAAGTCCAACAAACTGGAGAGTAGGATTTGCAACTCTGCTGAGGCTCAGGGCCCACCTGGCACATGGCCAGTCCAGAGATTCACAAGTCTCCTGAGTATGCACCAACCCCAGCACCAACCACAGGTTCAATAAAAGTGACAGAAGAGGCATGTGTAGAAAGGTTGCATCTGAGTCCAACTCTATCACACTCAGGAGCACAAATTCCAAAGTAGGGTCCACTGACAAGGCACTGACCATGACCACAGAACCTGTGTGTCTCTGTAGCCCTCAGGAGTACTAGTACCTGGGGATGTATCTACTCTGGCTATCTTTGGGATCCTACTGAGACGTGAATAAGTGCTACCCCTCTGATGACCTCCAGACTCATTTTGAAGTCTCTTAGCCATACAAACTCATTTGCTTTTACCATTTCCCCCTTTTATTCAAGGTCTTTTTCTAGTTGCATCACCAGCTGGTGATTGGTAGTACTCCCTTGGCACCAGGGAGGCTTAACCCTGGGAGACATGTCCCACAATGAGGGGAAGGTAATGCATTTACATGCTGAGTTTGGCTTAGAGAGTGGCCACATTTGAGCAACATGGAGATTCTCAGGAGGTAACTCTTAGGTACCCTGCAGCTCTAGGTCTAGGTGAAATTTCAGGCACACAGGTTCATAAGCATAGTCATCCATATCAAGGGCTCATCATTGGACCATCCTTCCTCACTGGTCTTTGCCCTTGCACTTGGGGGCATTGTTGCTGTTCCATAGGGGAATGTAACAGAGTTCCCCTGGCTAGGAACTCAGCACTCCCTCATTTGTCAATTTTTTTTTTAGATTTATTTTTTATTTATTCCCCCCCTCCCCCAGTTGTCTGCTCTCTGTGTCCATTCGCTGTGTGTTCTTCTGTGACCACTTCTATCCTTATCAGCAGCACTGGGAATTTTTGTTTCTTTTTGTTGTGTCATCTTGTTGCGTCAGCTCTCTGTGTGTGCAACACCACTCCTGTGCAGGCTGTACTTTCTTTTGTGCTGGGCGGCTCTCCTTACTGGGCGTACTTCTTGCGCGTGAGGCTCCCCTATGCAGGGGACACCCCTGTGTGGCACAGCACTCCTTGCACTCATCAGCACTGCACATGGACCAGCTGCACACGGGTCAAGGAGGCCCAGGGTTTGAACCTCAGACCTCCCATGTGGTAGGTGGACACCCTAACCACTGGGCCAAGTCTGCTTCCCCTCAGTTGTCATTTGTAACTCTACCTACTACGACAATACTCAATGAATATCCAAACATTTTAGTATACCCTATATACATGCCCTGGACAACTCCTTCCCAACCATGTGTCCCCCATCAATAACACCCCACATCAGTGTTCCTCTGTCATCTAAAACTTCTTCAAAAATGAAGCCTAGTGTATTGCAAAATTCAGTTACGAGGAAAATGAAATAGTAATGATAGGTTTAAAGATTAGGAATAGAATATATACTAATTTAGAAAAACTAAAATAAAGTAAAAAATAAATTGGGGTATTAAAAAATTAAAAATATCATAAAACTTTGTTTTTGATGTTTTGCCTTTCATCACTGTAATAGGCGTTTCCCTGTATGTGCAGTGGCAAGGCAATTTCTTTCATTCCTTCCTCAGTGTCTACATCCTTTTTTTAAAAAAGTTTTAATTTTGTCTTCAAAAAAGTTTTAGATCACAGTACAGTCACATATACAATATAGGGGACTCCCATATATCCAACATCAAACCCTTTTTCTCCCTTCACCGGCAATGATCTTTTTACATGTTCATGTTATATTTGCTGCAGCTGATATATAGATATTGAAACATAGCTACCAAATACTGTTTCATCTTCTTTTACATTATGGTTTATATTTTAGACTGTACACTTTTCTAAATTTTTAGTTACATTGTGGTTTACATTTTAGACTATATACTTTTATAAATTTTTGGTGAAATTTAACAGTTCTATATCCATCATTTTAAAAAAGTCATGGAAGGGTGAAGGGGAGAGTATATGTTTGGTTGAGATGGAGAATATGCAAATAAAATTAACAACAAAAAACCACGAACAACGTATAGAATTAGTTATGCTTCCCTCTTCCCAGTAAGTTTTTTATGCAGCTGTAGAACGTTGGAGCAGAAGGGAAACTAGTTCAACCCTGACCTTTGAGAGAGGAGGCTGAGACCCCGGGAGGTAAAGTGAGACTCCCCGAGCCACCTGCCATGCCTCAGTGATGCATTCCTTGCTTAGAGTGTTGGGTGGCCCTCTCTTAAGCATGCTTAGGTGTCCTCTTTAAGAGGCAGTGGACAGCCAGCAGAGCCAGGCCCAGAAGGAGCAGGAGACTGGATGCAGCCTCTGAGGCAGGAAAGCACCGACCCAAGAACCCGGAGACCACGATTCCTTTCTGGTCCTAGTGCCTTCTGGCTGCAGAGTCCCCTGGGAGCTGCCCACCCTCTGGGAGTATCTGTTCCCTCATCTGCAGAATGGGAGTGTAATCTTGTGCCTGGATGGCTACTCCTCAGGGAGGGATACAGGGTTTGCCTGACTTCTGAAATCTTCCCTCATTCTAGGGCTGTCTGCCGTGGAGCCTGGGGCATGGGGCACGGGTCCCGGCATGGCCTGAGGCGTGCGAGGGCTGAGACAGCAACGTGGAAGAGGGTGCTTCCTAGGTGAGGGGCCAGGGGGGAGTTCCGTGGAACCAGCTTCTCTGGGCCCCTCCCTGCCCTGTGCCTGTCTCCACCCTGTGCCAGGCAGACTGTCGGCAGCCCCACCTCTTGCTCGGAGAAACCGTCGTGGATGCCCAATCTCATCTTGAGATTCCTGTTAGAAAAGCCTCGGAAGACTTGAGCTGTGCTCTCCTAAGAAAAATTCCGTGTTTCCTCTAGCTTTGGGCGAGGCCGCTGATAAATGTGTCCTGGCTCGTGGGAACCCCTTGGCTTTGTCCCTCAGTGTCCTTGAAGTCCTGGCTTTTTAGGACTGCAAAGGACCTGTGATAGGAAGCGCTATTTTTGTACTACATGGCCAAGAGACAACCTGGTGTGCTCCCGTGCGTCTCCAGCCCCTCCTCAGGAGTGAAGTGCTCGAACCCTGCTCCAGACCCCTCCCCACCCGGGGCAGGACCCTCTGCCTGGCTCCCTCGGCCCCTCCCTCAGGCCCATGCTGCCTTCCTCTTTCCAAGGATGCAGAAAAGGGTACCAAGGTCCACGTTGTGACCTCTCTTCCTCTCCGTCCCCTGTCCTGTCATCTATTTTCCTTTCTGTGGCGGATTGAATCATCCCCCGCAAAGAAGTGTCAAGTCCGAACACCCTATCCTGCGGGTGGGGACTCATTTGTAAATGGGATAATCCTATTTGGATGAGGCCAGATTGAATCAGAGGGCCTTAATCCAAAGGGCATGGGGTCCTTGTGAGGAGGGAACTCTAGATACACGGACAGCTGAGCAGGAGGAGTAGAAGCTGCAGGAGATGGAAGGAAACAGATCCGTGTAATGGAGACAGAGACTGTCTGCCAACCAGCCACTGCCAGAGGGCTACAGAACCAGGGAGAAGGTGCAGCCTCTAAAACTAGGAGACCATAAACTCCTGCTGTTTAAGGAAACCGGTCTGTGGTATTTGTCATAGAAGCCCTGGCAAATTAAGATGCCTTCCTTCTCTCTTCCCAGCCCCCACGCCGAGAGACTAATGAGGTGGCCAGTCACATGGAGAAGCAATGAAAGAGATGGGGTGAAAAAGGCCAACAAGGCTGGGATAGCTACGGAGGTCTTCCTGGAGGAGGAGGCCTGGGGCTGGGCTTTAGCAGATGGATAGTGTTTGGAGAAACACAAGGAAGGGAATAAGAGCTTAAGGGTGGGTGTTAAGGACTGGTTTAACCCAGTGGTTTAGCCAGCGGGTCAGGAGGTAAGAAGGGCATGTGTGTGTGCAGTGAGTGTGCAAATGGGAGGGAGCTTGGCTAAGGGAAGGTTGGGAAGCCAAGACATTGGGCCAAGACATTTTTCTTTGACTCAGAACCCAGTGGTCCCGACTGCATCTGTTTTAGCTAAATAAAGCCGTCACTGTGATTTTGAAACCACAGTGGGCTTGTTCCACTGTGATGACAACTAATTATGGATTGTACTTGTTTAAACACAGGGAGGTGTTTTGACCTGAATAGTAATAATGTTCCGGGCCTCCTTCGGTGTCCCCCTGCAGCCGGCCCCCTAGCCACGGGCACGTCTGCCCCCTCCCCGCCCTGCTCCAGATGCTTGGCGAGGACCAAGGAGAAGCCCAGGGCAGCTGCCCCCCTGGCACGGGGAGCTGTCTTCTCGGAATCCTCACGAGGCGGGCCGTGGTGGTGGAGAGAGCCGCAGAGGCATCCGCTCAAATCCTTGTCTGTAAAGGGGGCTGGCAGTGCTTACCTGGACCGGCTGCGGTGAAGATGAAACGAGCCGCCACAAGGCAGGCAACAGCACACGCTGGAAAAAGGAGGCCTGTTCTACGCTGAGTAGAAGGCAACGGTGATCTCGTTTTACAGAGCAGGAAACCGAGTCCCAAGGAGAGGGTGACCAAAGATAGGGGGCTTTCAAAGGACTCTCGCCAGCCTCATCTCACTCTCAGTCGCTGTGTGGATGAATTACTTTACCTTTCTGAGCCTCGGCTCCTTCGTGTGTGAAATGGCAATAATTAAAACCTATTTGATGGGCCCCTTCTGAGGAGTACATGAGATGGTAAATATGAAAGTCTGCTGTGCCCGGCACACAGGGCATGCTTCATGAGGGCTGGTTCTCCCCATCCCGCCCCCACCACGAGGCCGTGGCCAGTGGAGGCCTTCAGTGATGTTGCACAATTCTCTCTACCCTGCTGGGAGAAGCGTTGGCTCAGCAGTGGCATGTCCCAAGGTTGATGCAAGGCCTGGACTTGTTCTGGTCACTGTGCCTGATGAACTTTACCGAACCCTTCATCTGAGCTTGCTTTCTTTGCCAAATTCAGTTCTCTACTTAAAGCTCTCAAATAGGATGAGTTTTCTCTGTCCATCTTGTCTGTAAACCCTAAGAAAATGGGGCCATGGTGTGAAGTGATGTGCCCTCTTGCTGCCCCGGCATAACCTAGCAGAAGCCCTAATAAATATTTCATAGGACCTGAGTGCAGAATGCTCTTTTTATAGCTAAAGAGGCTCAGAGCGGGATGTGATGTTCCTGCACAGCCAAGGGCTTAAAGTCAGGTCTCCTGACCCTTACTTCAATGCTCTCTCTGCTGTCTTGTTGAGTTCACATCAGAATCGTCCTCCTGGGTTGAGCTTTTAGTTCTGGCTGCCTGGAATGCTGCCCCTACCTCTTTGCTTATCTGGCTTCCTCATATCCTTCAGGCTTCAATGTTATGGCCTTGACCCCTCCTTGCCCCATCCTGGTTGACTCCCCCTGTGCTTTGCTCTTACTACAGTGCCTGGGGACAGCCCTCTAGTCCTTTCCTGATATCCATGACTCCTTTTCTCTTTTTTTCTTCTTCTAAATAACAATATAAGAGAAGTGATGCATACAGCTGAAAGACCACATTTCCTGGATGTCTTGGCAGTCAGGCAGTTGCTGGGTGAGGCTTCTGGGAGATTTAGAAGGAGTTGACTCATTTTTCGCTTTGAATTTTGTTCTTTGCCCTTTGCTTTTTGCACTTTTCTTTCAGTTTTCCTAGAACACAGATGTGATGGCTGGAGCTCCAGCAGCTATCTTAAACCTATGTATTAAGAGTCAGAGCAGTAGCACAGCAGGAGGACCTTATGGGAGCCACCACTCCAGCTCTGAGCTGCCCACCTATGCGCTTGTTTTATGTGAGGGATAAAGCCTTCATTTGTTCTCATCACTACAGCTGGCTTTCTAATATTGACTGCAAAACCCAATCCCTACTGATAAGACATTCTTTGTAGCTCTTATCAATCAATAGTTTATGCTAATTAATTATCTATATAAACCTTTCATTCTTCCATCACTGGACAGTGTGCTCAGTGAGGTTAGAGACCCAATCTTCCTTGTTTACTCCTGTAACACCAGCACCCTAAACAATACCTGGCACGTAGTAAGTACTTAGTACATTTTCTTCAATGAATGAATGAATGAATGAATGAATATGCCCCGCTGAGTACCTGATGTCTGGCAGGGGTTCGAAGGGATAATTTGAAGAAAGAGTGGCTTTGACAATGGCCTTTGGGAAGGCTACAAGGAATCTCATTGAACTCAAGGGCAAGGATGAAAACCGGTCCTCATGAGAGGCTCCAGGTGGAACTGGAAAATCATCAGAGACTTAGACAGCGCCTTGTTCATATTCTCCATCCCTTCTCTGTGACCATGCAGCCTTTTATCTCAGCCTCTCTTGATAAGTGTGCTTCATTCTTATCCCAGCAGATTGACTTTCTCTGTTTTTCCTTTTTCAGGTCCAAAAATGTTCACCTCAACCTGGACATGACCTCTAAGGTCATGGACCCAACCCCAAGATCTAAATCCAAATTCCCAGAAGAAAGACTCTGATTGGCCAATGGCTGGCCAATGGGAAATTTCCCCTTAGTAAGGAATCCATCTCTGTTCCAGCAGCTGCAGCCAGGGAAAGAGGTAACTGCAGGGGGATAAACATGTGGCTGGGAGGGCATTTCTCAGAGAAGGGGGCACCATGGACAGGAATGTTGACTAACGTGCTTGCTGCAGGGAAAAACAGGAATGACTAAGCTGTTGGATGAAATTTACAACCAGCCTACCATGTATTTTAAAAAATGAATAGCTTCTGAAGCTTGGGGTCCAGGTCGTCATAAAGAGCTCCATAATAGTGGGTTTCTGAAGAGTATCCTCCTCATTTTCCAAGTCTTTTGAGAGAGCAGTTAGTAGAAAATGTTAATGACCAATTTTAGCAAATGGCCGTTTTGGTGCTCCCAGGCCACTAGCACTGGCTGGAGCTAATTTTTTAGAATGCCCCCTGGATGATTATGGCAACTTGTTTAATATTGACCTAGAGACATGCCATGGGCCCACGTCCAAACATATGGCTAAGCCTACATTGGCTTTATTTGTGGGCGAGGAAAAGCCTCTCCAGCTCCTCCATGTGGATTTCCTGTCTTCTGAACACGGCATGACTTGCCTGGTCACACCGTGGAGCTGCCTGGCGAGGCTGGGCAGGTTGTGTGCAATCTGATGAGGTGGCGGGCTCATGCTTCTCCTTAGAATGGCCTCAAGAGCCTGGATTTCACGCTGGTTTCAGGTTTCTGTGCTTCTGCTCTCACCCTCCCCCCACCCAAGGGATGAACCTTCCCCTTGCAGCACCACGTAGCTTGCGCAAGCCTGGCCAACGGCTCCTCTCTCCCTGTTCCCTCTTCCCCTCAGGGAGACCCTGACATCCACCCTTACCCCTAGATGGGAAGAGAGGCCACTGCAGTCCTTCTCCTGGGACTGCTGCTTCCAAGGCCTCACCTTGTGGCATAGTCAACTTTGACTCCCGTTAAAGGGTCTTCAGCCCAGCTGGCAGGGAGAACGCTTTTCCAAGGAATGGGTTGTCCTCCATTCTGAACTCATACTCCATTATGACAAGAACCAACCCCATTTTTCTAGATCTGCATCTTTGAAACACGGTGGCTGCATTAGCTTATCCACAAGGGCCCTTTTGTTCTAAGCTTCCGGTCCTATTTAGCGCAGCAACTGGCACCTAGTAGGTCCTGGCCTAATTAATTGGTGCTTGGTTGATGTATGAATTAATCTCTTAGAGCCAGTGAGCCCAGTCCCCAAGATCCCAAGCACAGGGTTTGGCTTACTAGCCTGGGGCTGCCTCACTGTCATTTTTTACTGGCCCCACCCCAAAGGACGGCCTCTCCATGTAACCTTTTCCTGCTGCTCGGATTTCCCTGGAGTGTTGACTTAGCCGGGGAGCACGCTCCCTCTCTAACCTTGGCGTGTTTGCTCAGCGGAGGAGCGGGGCATGAGGTCTGCTTGACTCAATGAGCACACAGGTTCCTCTGTCTTTACAGGAGCGTCCCACGGAGGGGGTGCAGCGGAGCGAGGGGGGAGCAGGAGAGGGAGGCGCAGCTTCCTGTTCTGCCGCCGGTTATCACAGGCTGTTCTAATGCTGCTCAAACAATATTGAGAATAACCCTGGCTCAATAGCACCAGTGTTAGGCTGCAAAGTCAATATTGCCTGAGCAAACACAGCAAATAAGGAGTTGCTATTTGCGTAGCTATGAGTACTTGTGCGCTCCCGCTGCCTCCGCCGGGCCCTTGGAAATGAAGGGGAAGGGAGGTGGTGTCTGGAGGTGGAGGGGCCCGTGAGAGGCCAGGGTTTCTCACCTCAGCACTATGGAGGCTCAGGGCGGGATAATTCTTTGTTGTGGGGGGCTGCCCTGTGAGTTGTAGGATGCCTAGCAGCAACCCTGGCTTCCACCCGCTAGATGCCAGTAGCATTCTCCTCCCCAGTTGCAATAACCAAAAAACGTCTCTGGGCATTGCTGAATGTCCCCTGGGGGACAAAATAGCCCTTGGCTGAGAACCACTAGGCAGGGTGAGAACCACCGGGCTGAGGGTCAGAAGGCCGAACAGGACCTTCTCATGTCTCCTTGACCCCTCGGCTCTCCAGCCTGGCTTCCCCCCTGTGTGTTCTGCCTGAGAGAAGCCAGCCTCCCTAAGAAATAAAAGCAACGTACAGGAGCCTCTCCAATCCAGTCCGGGCTGGGGCTCTGTGGCCACCTCCTAGGCCTTGCCCTGTCTTGGTACCCACTCCCGGGCTCCACCCCCAGAGAGAGTGAGCTGCGGGACACTCCGGTCATTTACATCGGTCTCCCTCTGGTAGAATTTCTGGCCTGCCTCGCTCTGGCCTGTGACCTTCTCAGTCAGACATGCCTATTTATAACCATCTGGCTCTGGCTCGACTTCCTCCTCTTCGCCACCTGGGACTGGCCTGTGTGCTCTTGAGTCTTGCCGTAGCCAAGGCTGGGCCCTGCGAGGGCCTGTGGAGGGAAGCCAGCAAGGCCCGCGGCCCGAGGGGCTCTCTGGGGATGAGCTGCTCCAGCTTGGCTCTCCTTTGGGTCCTGCAGAGTCGCATTCAGGCTCACCTTTGGCCCTCTCCCGGATGGGTGAGAGGAAAAGTGTTTATGGCCTTGCGAAGATACAAGCGGCGTCAGGCGTTTTCTGGGCCTTAATAACCTCCAGGCCTCGCTGCTGGGCCCTAAGCTGGCACAGCAGGAGGTCAAGCAGCCAGTGCCAAACAACTCTGTCCCTTGCCTGGAAACTTAAGTGCTAGGTGGGGCTTTTGAGATTCCCAGGCTGGGGGGATTAGGAATTAAAATACTGACACTGACGTTGTCCACAAATGCTCATTAAACATGGTCCCCTTCCCCAACATTGATTGCTTTTGTTTTCGTGGGAGCAGAGGGGGGAGCCTGAATTTGAGAAGCTGTGGATACGGGGTCATGACCACCATGCCCACTGGCTTTGCCTCCGAAAGGAAGCATTTTAGGAGAACGGAAGGTGTCTGTATGGTCAGATGTTGAGAAGGAAGGAAGTGTGTTTATGTGTCGGAAAGGAAGGAAATGGGCAGCCAGAACAGAACCGGGCAGCTTCAGCATGTTTAAGCAGCTGCAGAAAGGCATAATAAATATTTTTTCATTTTCCAAAGTTAATACACTTTTCCATGCTCCACCCCCTTTGACTTTCCCTGCCATCTCCTCATTCCTCTTACCTCTGTGGCTTTCACAGAGTTAAAGGAAGACATGCACTATACGTGCCAATTATGCAGCTTCCCAAGGATATTTCCCACTAGTATCTCACAAAGCAATGGGAAATCATTCAAAACTTTTCAGGCCCACCACCTGATTTCTTTAGAAACATGGCTGAGGGCAGCTGGGCATGATTAGACCCAAGGCCCAAAGGTCCAAAGGAAGGAAACCCTCCTTATGCATCCACCTGGGGAATCTGGGTTCCCTCCAGAAGCTGGGATCTGTGGTTGGAGCATCTGGAAACAGTCTCAGGGCACAGCCCACCCCAGGCAGAGCCCCTGTGTTGTTGCCCTATCCTGGCTCCCCAGCTCCTGGCTCGCTGCAGGTGTACTTCCCTTTCTGCTTAGCAGGTGGTGTGATGCAGGGTTGCGGCTGTCGATGGACCAGCCTTAGTGGCTGCTGTGGGGATGGGGAGGTTCTGGCCTCCACATATGGGCTTCAGAAGGAGGATCTCACTCTTATCTCTCTTGCTTCCTGGGATTCTGCTTCAAATCCATTTGAATAGAGGTTTCTACCACTTAAAAAACATCTGAAAGCTACAGGTGTAGTAGAAAATGATTTGACTTTCAATTCAGGGATAACTGAGTTCTAGTCCTCCTACTGGCCACATGCACTCCTGATCCCCAGTGTTCCCACCCTTGGCATGGGAAAAGTAGCATTTAGCCCATAAGGGTAGAATGAGCCAGCACGCAGATGTGGTAGCCAGTCCTCACACCACGCTGCAGATGCTTGGTCAAGGTCAGGCTCTCCACGATGCCCTTCACCTTTCACCTCTCTGATCCTGCCTAGCTTCACGGCCCAGTCTAAGCCCAACCCCTGCCAGGTAGTCTCTTCTGATCTCACTTCTTGAGCCCCCAGAGATCTCTTCCCTTTCTGAGAGTATTAAAATAGAAAGAACATTACTGAAGCAAAAGACCTGACTTTGAATTCCAACTCAGCACCTTAGTAATTGTGAGACACCAGGCCACTGACTTAGCCTCTCTGAACTTCAGGTTCCTCATCTATCTAATGGATCTGATGAATACTTTCCTCAAAGGGTAGGAGTAAATCAGGATAAGGCGGTGCTTCTCAAATGTTAATATAATGATGAAGTCCCCTTTCAAATTCATTAAAATGAAGATTTCTTGACCCTCCTACTCCAAGCTTCTGATACAGTTGGTTTGGGGTGGGGCCCAGGAATCTTTTTTTTTCGATAGACAAGCAGGTGATTCTGATGTAGAAGCCCACAGAGAAAGGCCCAGGCACGGGGCGTGTGCAATCCCAGGGTTCTGGGACAACATTGGACGGTGTATCAAATAAGGTCACCAGATTACACAAATATACTCTTCTCACCAGTTGCCTGTGCAGGACTATTGGTAAAGCCTTCAGTATTTCTGAGCTCCTCAAGTGCCGTGCCGTGCTACAGCCACTCAGAGCCTGTCGGGATCTTCCCCTCCCACCCGGGCTCCTGCCCACCCATGCCCTTTGCCTCCCTGTCACAGCTGTTGGCAGTGCCCAGCCTGAGAACATCCTTGTCTGCAAGGAGGGCTCACACCCAGATGCTTCCGAAGGTGCCCACTGTGCGGGTATCAGATGGGGGCTGGGTCCTTGGAGGGATATGGGGCTGCAGCTCTCTGCAACTCGGTGTCACATTTGCCATCAAGCCCCAAAGCCGTACAGTGTCTCATGCTAAAAGCTCCTTGGCTTCTGGCCTACACCCTTATCCTAAGTAGGCTAAAAACACAGTTCGAGAGCTGGGCAGGGCCATCCCTGCCCCACAAGGTGCTGAGCTCCTGCTGAGCGCACGCGTTTCTCCTGTGACGTCTTATAAAGGGCTGGGAGCTGTGTAGAAAGCTGGGAAGTGCTTGCAGATGAGTTGGTGGCTCTGTGGAGTGGCCTTGCCTCTTTTCTCAGATCTATCCTTTTGCTCAGATGCTGCCGCCCTAGAGGGGCCAGAGGCTTAGCTGCCAACACACGTCCCCTTCGCCCACCATGAGCACATGCCCTATTTCCTGGGGCCTCGGCAGCTGAGTGCCCGTCTTCTTCCCTGTCCCCCGCACTGTCTGGGGGCTTCAGGGTCTTGTGAACGACGCCTCTGCCACACAGGCCGCACAGGCCTCCTCACCCTTTCAGAGGCGAGGGCCACCACTGCCCCTCCGTGCTCTCACTCATACCCTCGTTTCTCCCCTAAATGCTAGGGCTCCCGAAGCAGGCTGATCGTCAGCACTACTTGGGGAGCTTTTGAGTATAGATCCCCCAGGCCTCAGACAGGCGGATTCAGAAGTTCCAGGAGAGGGGCCTCTCAGAGTCTGGATGCGGCATTTTAATGTCAGCCCGGTTGGGAGCCACTGGTCCTTGTCTTGCCAGCCTCTATCATTCTTCCCTGTGAAATTCAACCTGACAGTGACCTACCCCTGCCACAGCCGGTCCCTCAGACCCCTCACTTGCTGTACCTGGTCTCCTCCTCATGAAGTCATCCAGGCTGGGGGCCCCTCAGTTTTCTTCCTGTCCGTCGGCTTCCCCCTGTCTTGGTCTCTGTCCCTCGTGTCATCCTAGCTCACGTGAGCCAGCACTCAGCACTCTCATGCCCATGGCCTCTACTCCATCCCTGCTCACTCCCACGACAACTGACTCATAAGCCAGAGGTCCAGCTTCTCGGCTTCTGCCAACCAGGCTGTCCCTACTGCCCTGGGATGGCTGCCACGTGCAAAATTCAAGGAGTGCACACTCACTCGGGTTCTTCCAGAGTGCTTACAATCTTCTCAGGAGTTGTCAGCCCCGTCTCCCAATCCTCTCCCAGCCATTTCAAACTTCCACTGTTTTCCTCACTCCCCTATCCCAGCACCTCTCATCTTATGCACCTGCTATGTGCCCCGCAAGAGATATGGTGCTGACCAAGCCAGACACAGCCTCTGCTGTCATGGAACTTATAGGTCCCTCCTGCTGCACAGGGTCACCCCTTCTCTGTGCTCTGGGATCCTGCACCTTGCCAGGGACTTCATCAATTTACTCCTCTCTCAAATGTTCGCTCTCTTCTTCTCTATTGTCTCTTTCCTTTCTGCTCCATCCTTTCCATTTATTAGTAATGTTGGTAACTGCTTGCTGAATTTAATGCAAGTTAGTCTTATGGACAAGATTACCCACCAGGGACCGTCTATATTATAGACTTCGTAAAATGGTCACTTGGGGCTTGTGAAAAAGCAGGAAAACATGAAGCATTGCCAAGGAGAAGGGGCAGAGGAGAACCAGGGCTGTTTGAGCACTGACTATGGGTCAGAGACTTTCAGATGGATGATCGTATTTAGTCCTCACAACAACTTTGTGAAGTATGTGTCATTTGCCCCATTTTGCCTGTGAGAGGTGGAGTAACTTGCCTAAGGTTGCCGAGCTGTAGTGCCAGCCAGTCAGTAGGAAAAAGGCAGCTCCAAGTACGAAGAGTGTTAATTCAGGGAATCCGAGGCTCACACAGAGGCTGGGCGGGTTGGGGCACCAGAGGTAGGAAGTCGTCACCGAAGGCCAGGCTGCAGCTTCCGGGAGGGGAGGTTTCCAAGGCCTCCCTTTCGTCTGACATGCCTCTTCTATTTCCCCTGGGCATTGGGTGACACCCAGGTTCTGCAGAAGGTCAGGTAGGACAGACAGGAGCTTCCTCTTAACCCAGAAAATGTTGGCAAGTGGCGGAGGTTTGCAGGAGAGGAGTGGCAAAGAAAAAGACCTTTTCTATTTCCTCCCACCCTCACATATGGCTTTTAAAGCTCCATGACCAGACTTCTTTAGAAAGAAATGGAGGCTCAGGGTTTAATGTCTAGGAGTGGAGCTAAACAGAAGTCTGTGTCCCTTTGACTACAATTTTCCATGAACCTCAGAATCTTTTCTAGAAGGTCTAGGGACTTTGTTGACCAACAGTTTCCTAGTCTGGATGGGACTTTCTTTAGGAATCCTTAAAGTCCAGATTTTTGTTCTGTTTTTCCCTTCCTAGTTCCTGCAGACCCTAGGGCAGTGTGTGTATGTGTGTGTGTTTAAGTGAGGGAGACACTGGATCTTAAATTCTTCTTGGTGACTTGCAAATATTGTGAAATATGTTAACATTCTGGGCCAAGACAATGCAATTTTGGATTATTAAGTCCACATGACAAATGAGCACTTATTCATTTTTATTTATTTTGAGTGAATTAATAGGGCTATTAATGAGGGGGAGGGTGGAAAGAATTGTCTTTTCTACCCCTTTGTAGGGAATAACTGATTTGGAGAAAGCCCTAAGAAACAGTAGCACAACCTCATAGACTGTTGGAGCTTAGAGAAAACTTTATTTGTTCTAGTTTAACAAACATGTATTGAATACATCATAAGTCCTGAAGATGCCAAAGCAAATAAAAATATGTTCCAGTCCTCAAGGAGCTAAGAATCTAGTGGCAAAACTGCAACAGTGGAAATTTGATCAAGGCATTGTTGTGTAAGTTTGGAATGAGCTATCATTAACTTGTTGGGAAAGTCAGGGAAGTCTTCCTGGAGAGAGTTATATCTGAGTTGGATTTAGCTGGAAGAGTAGGAGTTCGGTTGGAAAAACAAGTAGAGAAAGGCATTCTTGTCAGAAACAAAAAAAAATATGAGCTTTTGAAACCATGTAGTGAATTCAGAAATCCAGCAGTATGAAGGTTTAAAGTGAAGGGAGATGAGGAAAGAGAGATGGTCAAGGGCCAAATCCTGAAAGTTGAACTGAAGATGCTCCTGGCCTTGTCCTTGGTGTTGGAGGACCAGCAAAGGGCATGAAGTGGGGGGAGAACACTTTGGTGGTCTACGGAGGACGCACTGGAGGAGGTGAGGCTGGAAACTGGAGACACTTAGGAGGAGACTGCAGGGGAGAGGGATAGAAGCCAGGCAAAGGTAGTGGAAAAGAGAAAAGCCAATGGATTGTATTACTTTCCTGTTGCAGTTGCAAACAAATTTCTGCAAATTTGGTGGCTTACAACAACACAAGTTTATTCTCTTACGTTTCTGGAGTCCAGAAGTCTGCGATCACTTCCACCAGGCTAAAGTCAAGGTGTCAGCAGGGCGGGTTCTTTTTGGAGGATCAAGGGAGGAATCTGTTTCTTTGCCTTTTCCAGCTTTTAGAGGTCACTCGTATTCCTTAGCTCATGACCTTCACTCCAATTGCTGCTTTGTCTTTTCCTCCTGCAGCCTCCTCTAAGGACCACTGTGATGACATCGGGCTGTCGCGACTATCAGGATAATCTCCCCTTCTCAAGATCTCTACCTTCTTCTCTTCTGCCATGTGAGTTTGACATTACAGGTTCTGGGGATTGAGATGTGGACGTGTTTCAGCTAACCACACTAATGCTGGACATTGAAAAGTGTCACCAGTTTGGTGACTGACTAGGGGACAACAGGGCCAAGAAGGGGTCGTTGAGGTAACCCCTTTGGTTACTGGCTTGGGCAGCAGTGGGATGGTGGGTCTACCAAGTGAGAGAGAGGAGGAGGAAGAGCAGGTCTTAGAGAGGTGTGAGGGGCAGATGGGGAATAATGAGCTCGCTTTTGGACACAATGAATTGGAGATGTCCAGTGGGCCATCAGATATATGGAATTCAGCAGGGGAGAAATCTGGGTGAGAAAGAAATCTGAGTCACTAATGTGGAGCTGGTAATTGGAACTGTGGTATGTGGATCAGGTAACTGGGGGAGATTATATAAGAGGTTCTTGAATTTTCTGGTACCTCAGAATTACCTTGGGATAGGGTTGCCATCTTCAGAAAATAAAAACACAGGACGCCCAGCTAAATTTTAATTTCAGATAAACTGCAGAAGTGCTTTAGTATAAGTATGTCCCAAATATATCATGCATCTCTTTTGCCCTACCTCTAACTGTTTATCTGAAATTTTAATTTAACTAGTCATCCTGTATTTCCTTTGGCAACCCTGCCCTGGGAGCTTGTTTAAAGACACATTACTGGGCCTGGTTCCCAGAGATTCTGGCTCGGTAGGGCTGGGCCAGGCCCAGGAATCTGCATTCTAACAGGTCCCCAGAAGAGATGGATGCAGTTAGACCTGTGAGGAACATTGAGGGTGAACGAGGTAGGGAGTGGACTCAGGACAGGGCCCTGGCTTCTCAGCACTTAGGTGCAGGGAAAGAAAGAAGCCTGCAGATGAGCGGTGGGAGGAAAAGCAGCTCGTGCTGACATAGTGGGGAGCACTTGGCTGGACATGCAGGGGAGTTGATGGCTCCAGGGGCAACCCACACTGGCAGAGAAGGCGAATTGGTGGGTAAATGCCCTAGCCTCCCAGCCTCCCAGCCTCCCAGCCTCCCAGTCTCCCAGCCTCCCAGCTTCTGGGAGCTCACTCTGTTTAGTTTCTCAAAAGGTGCCAGAGGGGCTGAGCCTCAGTTGCCTGCAGCAATAGCCTGCTCATTAATTGCACTTGGTTGGCTTTTATCCTTTCCTGTCTCACATTCCCCCTTCCCATCCGCACGCGTGTTTCCTGGGATCACCTCCTGATTATACTATAGGTGCCCGTGTCCTTTGTCAGTGGCTGCTTCTAGGGAAACCAAACCAAGATCCCTGGAGGCTAGGGGCTGAGCTGAGGGGACTGGGAGAGGTCTGATGCGCCCTTGAAGAAGCTCAGAGGCAGGGAATATTTGTCTTTGGTGAAACCTGGACTCCTCTTGGTGGACCCCCATTTCTTCGTACCTACCTTATGACCCTGGATTCCCCAAGTCCCCTCTGTAGAAAACTTCTGCTGGGGTCCTTAAATCCTGGTGGGCCATTTCATGGGATCCTGCAAATGCACTAATGAGGTCACGTGTTTCCCTCATCCCCTCTGCCCTCTGTACAGGTAATCAATGTTCTTGCATGTCCTCATGGGCCTTTGGTACCTTAGAGAAGGAAGGAGATTAAGCTTTATTGAGTGCTACCACGTGCCCAGCTTTGCTACCTCATTTAAAATTCACAGCCACTCCATAAGGAATTATCATTATTCCCAACTCTCAGGTGAGGAAACTGAGGCACAGGGGAGTTAAATAACTTGGTAAGGTCACCCAGCCAGGAAAGTGGTGGGGCTGGCCTTGTGCATTGACGTGCCACTTTCTGGGCTGAGCCGCAGGCCATGCATTTGGAGATGGCACCCACGTTCAGCTGTGGCATTGCCCCCTTCCCCAGGCTGCAGTCACATTTTCTTTAGGTAGTTCTTCCAGGGCATGGCTCCCAGACCTCTCACCTCTGGGGTGACGTTCTTGGTCTGCATTCCCAGCCAAATGTGGTGCCCAGGGCTGATACCTTCCAAACCCATAACCTCTGCTGACCTAAACATTATACCTCCAGTCCTGATCCCAGGATCACATTCGCTTTTGAAACAGCCACAGCCCTACATGGGCTCATGTTAAGCTCTGGGGTTACCTAAAACCCTGGAGTCTTTTTCACCTAGACTGCTGCCAAGTCAGAAGGTTCCTGGGTAGTCCTGGGGCAATTAATCATTTTGATCCCGATTGCAGGTTGTGATATTCATTTGGACTGCAGTTTCACAATTTGGGCCAATATTATAAGAAAATGAAATGCATTAGGTGTTGATTTCCCTTTGTGGCCATTTATTGATGATTATCTGATCGTCAATAGTATTGGAATACTGTTTTTATGTCTCATATTACCAAGTAGATTGCTAGCTCCTTGAGGGCAGAGAACATACTGTCTCCTCTGCATTGTCCAAAGGGCCTGGCACAAAGTTTCTCAAACACTAGGTGCTCCACGAGTATTTTCCAGTTGCCTGATGGAAGCACAAAAACGCACAATCCGCAATTCCTAGGGCAGCAATGGCAGGCGGAGTGGTGGGGTGAAAGAAATAGCACTGCCCTGGAGCTAACAGATCCAGGTCCTGTTCCCAGCCCCAGCTCTCACCTGCTGTTTCCTCATCTGTAAAATGGTGACAGTGAAAATTAGTACTATAATATTGAGCCTGCGAAGCCAAACTCAGCATGTAAATGCAATGCCTTCCCCCCAGCGTGGGACATGACACCCGGGGATGAGCCTCCCTGGCAACGAGGGACCACTATCAACTACCAACTGATGATGCAACTGGAAAATGACCTTATACGGAAGGTTCAATGCGGATCAGCAGAATATCCATGTCTACATAAAATACCATGACTTTAAAATGCTGTTTGACCTAAAGTAAGGGGGAAATGGAAAGGAGAAATGAGTTTATATGGCTACGAGTTTCTAAAAAAGAGTCTGGAGGCTGGCAGAAGGTTTGCCCTCATGCACAACTGAGCAGAGTCAGAGAGACAGATAAAGCAGATACAACCCCCAGATATTGGTTCCTTTGAGGGCTAAAGAGACCCATGGGAGTTATGGTCATGGCCGATGGGGTTAACTACCAGGGCAGATGGCCCCTCTTTGGAAATGGTGTTTATGTGTGATGAATCTGGACTCAGATGGGATCTCCCTTCATAAGACTTTCATGCTAATGTGCTGGAGGTGCAGTTAATGTTGGGGTTTAAGATATATTTAGGGGATTTGAATCTCTGGACTGACAATGTGATAGCCAGATCCTGAGCCTCAACAGACTCCAGCACCTACAATCTGATTTATTGGACTTACCACACTCAGCTAAGATGGAGGTGAAGAAGGACAACCACCACACCATGGAGCCTAGAGTGATTACAACTGAAAATGGGAGGATTGCATCCAGCATCCAGGTGGAATCTGAGCCTCCTCTTGACATAAAGGTGCAATGGACACAACCAATCCAGTGTCCACATAGAAGAGGTGGCATTGGATTGGGAAAAGTGGACATAATGGACAAAGGGTATGGGGAAAGGCAGGAAGAGATGAGAGGTGGAGGCGTCTTCGGGACATGGAGCTGCCCTGGATGGTGCTTCAGAGGTAATCACCGGACATTGTAAATCCTCACAGGGCCTACTTGATGGAATAGAGGAGAGTATGGGCCATGATGTGAATCAATGTATATGAGGTGCAGAGGTGCCCAAAGATGTACTTACCAAATCCAATGGATGTGTCATGATGATGGGAACGAGTGTTGTTGGGGGGGGGGGAGGGGGGGGGTGGGGGGGTGGGGTTGAATGGGACCTCACATATATATTTTTAATGTAATATTATTACAAAGTCAATAAAAAATAAAAAAATTAAAAAAAAAAAAATAAAATAAAATAAAATACCATGACTTTAAAATGCTGTTTGACCTAAAGTAAGGGGGAAATGGAAAGGAGAAATGAGTTTATATGGCTACGAGTTTCTAAAAAAGAGTCTGGAGGCTGGCAGAAGGTTTGCCCTCATGCACAACTGAGCAGAGTCAGAGAGACAGATAAAGCAGATACAACCCCCAGATATTGGTTCCTTTGAGGGCTAAAGAGACCCACGGGAGTTATGGTCATGGCCGATGGGGTTAACTACCAGGGCAGATGGCCCCTCTTTGGAAATGGTGTTTATGTGTGATGAATCTGGACTCAGATGGGATCTCCCTTCATAAGACTTTCATGCCAATGTGCTGGAGGTGCAGTTAATGTTGGGGTTTAAGATATATTTAGGGGATTTGAATCTCTGGACTGACAATGTGATAGCCAGATCCTGAGCCTCAACAGACTCCAGCACCTACAATCTGATTTATTGGACTTACCACACTCAGCTAAGATGGAGTTGAAGAAGGACAACCACCACACCATGGAGCCTAGAGTGATTACAACTGAAAATGGGAGGATTGCATCCAGCATCCAGGTGGAATCTGACCCTCCTCTTGACATAGAGGTGCAATGGACACAACCAATCCAATGTCCACATAGAAGAGGTGGCATTGGAATGGGAAAAGTGGACATAGTGGAAGAAGGGTATGGGGAAAGGCAGGAAGAGATGAGAGGTGGAGGCGTCTTTGGGACATGGAGCGGCCCTGGATGGTACTTCAGAGGCAATCACCGGACATTGTAAATCCTCACAGGGCCCACTGGATGGAATGGAGGAGAGTATGGGCTATGATGTGAACCAATGTATATGAGGTGCAGAGGTGCCCAAAGATGTACTTACAAAATCCAATGGATGTGTCATGATGATGGGAACGAGTGTTGTTGGGGGGGGGGAGAGGAGGGGTGGGGGGATGGGGTTGAATGGGACCTCACATATATATTTTTAATGTAATATTATTACAAAGTCAATAAAAAATAAAAAAATCAAAAAAAAAAATATTGAGCCTGTACTAGAAGCTGGGATCAGTGCTGTACATCCAAAGTCTAAAGCCAGGAAATTAGGGCTAATTTATATCCCCATTTTTTTTCAGATAAAGAAACTGAGACTCAGTTAAATACTTGCCCAGGGTCACACAGGAGAGAGTGGCAGAGCTGGCATTCAAACCCACGCAGTCTGCTCGATGTGAGCCAGTAGGTTACGTGAAGTGAACTCAGAACCTCATAGGTGGGAAGCCGGTACTCAACACTGAACCACATCGGCTCCCCTGAGTTGGTGTTTTTCGTTTGGTTGCTTGTTGTTTATTTTTGTTTTTAAGGGGTGCAGGGGTCCGAACCCAGGACCTCCATGTGGGAAGCAGGTGCTCAACCACTTGAGCCACATCTGCTCCTCTTCATAGACTACTGCATGGAGTAAATGAACACTTGTATGTAAAGGGCCTATTGATACACCTGGTGCACAGTAAGTGCTCAATAAGTGCTAGTGCTCCCCCTGCATCTCCCCCCTGCCTTAGGGCACAGCTTAGGATTGAGGGTGGAAGTAGGAGGAGGGTGGCTTTGTTGGGCAGAATCCTCAGTTCTTGAAGGAGGAGGGCAGAGCTGGCCGGCCAGTGCTGGTGCTGGGACTCCTGCGTCAGTTTGGAGGAATGGGAGATCCCCATGGGAGGGCTGGCTGGGAACTCTTGGGTCTTTGAGAAAAGAATGCATTCATTCTCTCTCCCTTGTCTCCCTTGTCTCTTGCATGCAACCCATTGTCAAAGTGTTTTGACTCCGCCTCTAAATCCGCCTCCCCTCCTCTTTGCCCTCACCTGCTGCAGGCACCGGCCCCCTCTCCTTGGCCTTGGCCTTCTAACTGAGAGTGCAGCCTTTTTTTTTTTTAAAGATTTATTTATTTATTTATTCCTCTACCCTCCCTTTTAAAGATTTATTTATTTATTTATTCCTCTACCCTCCCACTCCCCCCCCCCCCCCCCCGTTGTCTGCTATCTGTGTCCATTCGCTGTGTTCTTCTGTGACCTCTTCTGTCCTTATCAGCGGCACCGGGAATCTGTGTTTCTTTTTGTTGTGTCATCTTGCTGTGTCAGCTCTCCGTGTGGGCGGCACCATTCCTGCACAGGCTGCACTTTCTTTCGTGCTGGGCGGCTCTCCTTACGGGGTGCACTCCTTGCGCGTGGGGCTCCCCTGCATGGGGGACACCCCTGCGTGGCGCGGCACTCCTTGCGCGCATCAGCACTGTGCATGGGCCAGCTCCACATGGGTCAAGAAGACCTGGGGTTTGAACCGCAGACCTCCCATATGGTAGGTGGACGCCCTATCTATTGGGCCAAGTCCGCTTCCTGAGAGTGCAGCCTTTTGACCTTGGCTTCATTCACACAGCACTCTGCGGGATCTTTACAAAACACAAAGGGGTCAAGCCCCACCTCAGTTCAGGTTCACCCCCGACCCCAGCTTTTCCACCTCTTTAGGAAAAGTCCCAAGTTCCGGCCTCTGAGGCCTCTTGGCTACAGTTGGCTGCACTTCTCAGGGGTCATCAGAGCCTGCCTCTCCCTCTGCCTGGGTCCTCTTTCCTGTGTAACTTTTTCTCTTCCTTCTCATCTCAGCTCGCACATTTCCTCCTCTTGGGAGCTGTCCTTGACCACCCCTTTCCCGCATGCGCACTTCAGTGGACAGGGCGAGTCTCCTGGCCCCTTGTTCTCAGAGCCCCCACCTCTGGCTCGTTGCCAGGGCCTGGCCCTGAACCACGCATCACAAGTCTTTCTTGAGACACCAAGTGCCAAGCCCCTGACTGGACCCTGAAAACACAGAGACGCACCAGTGGCATTCCTGGCCTGGAGGAGCTCACTGTGCAGTGGGAGGCAGGTTCAGGCCAGCAGGGGGTGACGTGCTGACAAAGGCAGGCCCAGGAGCACAGGGCAGACAGATGACCCAGGATGATGGAGCAGGGAGGGCTTCCTGGAAGAAGAAGTGCTGAAGTGGAGTTTTGAGGTCTAAGTAAGAGGCAGGAAGCCAAAAAGGAAGGAGAAAAGTGGGAACCCAGCTGGAGTCCTGAGTGAGCAAGATAAGCCTGGGGACCGCGGGATGGCCGAGCTGAGGCTGGGCATGACCCCTGCAGGCAGGTGACATGTTGGGGTGGGCGGGAAGGGGGAACCTGGAGGCCTCCTGCTTTTCTGGAAGGGCACTAGTAGGATGGAGGGGCATTCGTGAAAATGAACAGGAGACTTGCTTTGGGGGCACGATGAGATGAAGAGGTTGGTTTGGGTTCCCCGAGGGACCGCTGAGGGGAGATCACTGGTTGGGATGGGCGTGTGAGGCAGGAGACGAGCACAGGTAAAGGCCAAGAGTCCAGAGCAAATGGGCACGGGCGGTGGGACGGCATGCCCGGCAGGGGCATGGGGACGAGGAGGGAGGGAGTGGGGAGAAAGCCAGCCTAGAGTTGGCGGGAGGGCCTCCTGAGGGTCGGTTATGGGCCAGATCCGGTGCCAAGTGCTTTTTGCAACGTCACCTTTCTTCTTCCCAACAATCCTGTACCATTACCTGTTTTAAAGATGAGAGCACTGAGGCTCAGAGGGATAAAGGACTGGCTTGAGACCACGCAGCGCCGGCCAGAGCCTGGCACACAGTAGGTGCTCCATAGACACGCATGAGAGGGCCGACCGCTGCCCAAATGGATGAATGGCTGGATGCATGGCAGAATCCAACCCGCGAGTGTCTGGCTTTAAGCCAGTTCCTTTTGCCAGAATCCTGTCCACCTCAATAAGAACGAGGAGGAGGAGGAAGACAGTTTCCCACTGCATCTGAAATGCCCCTGCTGCCTTGAACAAAGTCCTCCCTTCCTTCAGCCCATCCCTCCCCTGAGAGCCCCTGGGCCACATCCTTCCCCGCTTCCCAAATCTTTTGTAACTGCTCCTGGGGCTGCTCCACCCAGCCCCACAGCTGCCCTTTCTACCACCATGCTGTTTGCTTTTCCTGCCTCAAGTTTTATCATTTTCTCCAGGAAAATATTTGTCTTCCCATTACTTTAATCAGGCCTCTGGGGTCCGGCAGGGAGCCTGGGAGGAGAATTAGTCCTGTGTTTTGTTTGCTGTGCTGGGAGAACAAACAGGCTTGTTTGACTTACCTGCCTTTTCCCGGTAGGTGGACCCCTCGGAGCAAACGCGAACAGGCCTGCCTCCTGCCCCTTGGCTCTAGAGCTGACTGTGGAGCATTTAAAGCCTACAGAGCTTCACTCAAGCTAGGCTGGGTGGGCAGGTCCCTGTCCTCACACATTCACGCCAGAGCATGAATTCTTCTCATCACACAAGGTGCCTGGACTGACATTCTCTGAAGTCCAGGAAACATTCACCTTCCTTCAACAGCAGCCCAAGCCCTGTGGCAGTTAGATGGCTTGATCTAAGAGTGAGATTTCAGAATGAAAGGGTTCCGTAAGTAAGTGGTGGGCATTCAGTGGGGGCTGTGACCGGGAAGAAACTTGAATTTGTTGAGGGCAAAGAGCCCTAGTTTTGGAGTCAGATCTTGGCATACATCTACCAGGGGGACAGACAGGAGGGTGGTAGGTGGGGATCCTGGCAGGACAGCATAGCTGGAGCCCAGTGTGGGTGTAAAGTGGTGGGCCTGGGAGGCAGGCCAGGACTGAACTCTGATGGCCAGGACTGAACTCTGGTTGAGGAGTGGAGCTTGACCGAGGAGAGCCGAGTCCAGCTGGGAAAGCCAAGGCCCATGCACTGATGTGCACTACCCTGCTCCCTGCCCTCCCTAAATTTGTCCTGGAGACAAATGAATTGAATACACATTTATTGAGGACCAACTAGGAGCTGGATGCTTTAGAAGCTTTCTCATCTATGCCATTCTTATGGCAGCTCTGAGACAGGCAACATTGTCTCTATTTTACAGCCAAGGAAACTGAGGCTCAAAGATCCAAAAGCCTGTGGGCTGCTGACTGACTGGGTCACAGATTTACATCTGTTTGATGTAACAGACTATCCAGTGTTTACTACACAGGCATCATTGACTTCCCCATCTGAACAACGGCCGACAGCATCACCAACATCAGCATCAGAATCGGCATTATCATCATCAATGTCAAGATCATCATCACCAAATGTCACCACCAGTGTCAACATCACCATCACTGTCACCATCACCATCATTTTGACCTTAGGCCTCCCATCCATGGCCTCACAATCATAGGCAGCAGAGTAACAAAGTGGAGTCCCAATTCCACCACTTGTTAGGCTTTGGGAAAGACGTGATCTCGCTCAGCTTCAGCTTCTTTGTCTATAAAATGGGGATAAACATACACCCCAGACGGTAGGTGAGGTACTTAAATCAGTCCTTTGTTTCTACCACTCCACTGAAACCAGTGCTCTTGTCGAAATCATCAATGACTTTCATCAATGTCACCATGATACTTGCCCTCCAGGAACATTTGGTGCATTTGACCACTTCCTCCTCCTTTTCCCTCCTGGTTTCTATGACGCCCACTTTCTGATTTTTCTCTCAACTCACCTATCCCCTCTTCTTTGCTGGCTCTGGCTCTTCCACCTGACTCCTCACGGATTGAGTGTTCCAGGACTTGGACATAGCCTCTTCCGTTCTTCATCCAAGCTCTCTACTGCTTCACGTCTCACTTGCGCTATAATAACCCTTGCATCACCAGGGCCTGGTCAGGGAAGCAGACCTTAGAGTAGCTCGTGGAGCCCCTTTGAGGAAGCAGAAGTCCTTCCCAGTCCCATCCAGTAGAGGGTCAGCCCTGAGCAAAATTTGTTGCAGGTAGTTTGAGGGGCTGCTGCCTCTTAAATCTGTGTCCCTTCAACTTTTCTGATGCTTACTAGGTCTGGACTTGCTTTATCTCAGATGATCAGAGCCCTCAGGTGTCTTTCACCCTCAGACACATCCACATGTGTCAGTGAATGTTAGTGATGTAGAACCTCTTAAAGTGTGCCCCCTGCCACTTGGGGGGCTTCCATTTAGCAAAGAACAGAACAGAATGCTATAGAGAGATCTCCATTTAGTGGATGGGGACATTTGTAGGATGCTTTCTTGGAAACTCTGAAATAACACCCCTTTGGGGCTACTGTTTCTGCCCCCACATTGGTCCCGTCCTGAGACAGATGGTCCCCCTTTGGGCTGTTCTCACACACATAAGCAGAGGAATGCTTTTAGGTCCTCTTGGCCTGCGGAGTATTCTGAATCAGATGCCAGGAGAAACAGATTGCCTATCCCTTATTCTCGGTGCTGTGGGTGGACAGTTTTGAGATGAGATCTCTTCCAAGAATGTGTTTTCTCTTACATCTTGAGGATGCGATGCTCTTCCCTCTCTGCTCTTTTGAGGCTGGCATAAGTGTGAGAGTTGCTTTGGGGGTAACGCCTGCACAGCCTCTGCCCCCACAGCTGAGGAGAAACAGGGAGTGGGTGAGCCACTTTTGGCATCATTCTTTGTGCCCTTTGTACAGGGCTACCCAACTGGCAACACTGTGGGCTGCTTCCCACTGCCAGATTAATGTTCCTAAAATAGCTTGGCATGATTGGACCATTCCCCTTCTGAAGGACCATCCAAAGTCTCCCTTGCTTGTGGAATAAAATCCCGGGCTTCAGTCTAGTAGTTATGATCCCTACGTTCCAGCTTTTATTGGCTTTCCAAAAGTGTCCCTCACTCTTTCTCTACCCAAAGTCTTCCTCCAGGCAGTCACATCTCTTCCCAGAATGCCTTGGGATCATGGCTGCCTCCACACCACTTAAAATGCCCTCTCTCCCTTATTGCCTATCTTATTCTTCCTGCTCTCCTAGACAAGGGTCAAATTGGACCTTATAATGACAGTCCTCTTCTCCTTGGTGGTCATCCTTGATCCTTCTGTTCATTCACCCTTGGTCCTATAAGACCACCCCAGTCAGCCTTGTGACTTCTCCCACTGAGGACGGTTTATTTACAAAGGGACTGTTTACTAAGGTGTGGGCAGTGAGTGGGAGAACCACAAAGAGTAATACAGTAAACCAGGGCTAGTAAGAGTAGAGCTGTTACGACCCCGCCTTAGTTTCCCAGGTGCTAAAACAAATACCATACAATGGGTTGGCTTAAATAACAGGAAGTTATTGGCTCATGCTTTGAGGCTAGAAGTCCAAAATCAAGGTGCCAGCAAGGTGAGGTTTTCTCCCCAAAGACTGTGGTGTTCTGAGGCTCACTGCTGATGATCCTTGGTTCTTGGCTTTTCTGTCACATGGCAACATACATGGTGATGTCTTCTCTTTTCTTCCCTGGGTTTTGTTGACTTCTGGTTTCTTCCTGTGACTTCTTTCTCTGTGTCTAATTTCCTTTGTATATAAGGACTTCAGCCATATTGGATTAGATCCACTTTCATCCAGTTTGGGCACCTCTTCATCTTCAAAGGTCCTATTTTTAAATGGATTCATACCCAAAAGGACCAGGATCTGAACATGTCATCATGGGACATAATTCAATCCCTAACACACCCCTAAGCCTGAACAAACATGGGGGGGAAACTGTTACCAAACCTGGGAGAACAGAGTCCTGTAGAATAGGTTGTCTTGAAAGGAGAGCTTAAGGAGACTTTTCAGGGATGGTCAGGAGAATGAACACCTGATCTCACTCTTCTCTCTCTGGTCTCTTGCTAGGGCTTTCTAATTGGCTTAGCCCACCTGGAAGCCAGAAGGGCAAGGAAGCCCAATATGTAGACCCTGCAGTTCAACCCTTGGATAGGGAGGAGGATGGAGAAGAATTTGGAAGGGAAACTAAATGGGAAGATGGTTATGCCTCATAGTTTAGGTTTCAGGTGGTTAAATTGTGAAGACTTTGAACTTCACAATGGGAACATTCTTAGGCTCAACCTGTTCAATTTCATTATTTCACAGATAGGACCATGGAGATCTAGAGAGGGATCAAGTTGGTCTGAGGTCACATAGTAGGGTAGTGTCAGAGATGAGACCAGAGTAAAAGTAAGCCCTAAAGTTCCTTAGTAAGCCATTTCTTTGGAACAGATGACCTAATAATTACATAGTAGGGATCTGAGTTTAAGTTGTAGTGGTCATGCTAGCCATGTTTGGTAACAGGCAAGATGCCCTAATAGAAGTCTACTTGGAAGGGACTGGTTGACAATCCTATCAGGATGAGAGTCATCCTGAAGGGAGAAGCCAAGAATAATGGGTTTTACCCAATTGTAAGTGAATTGAAGTTACGAACTGTTTTAGTTTGCCAAAGGGCTGCTGATGCAAAGTACCAGAAATGTGTCAGCTTTTATAATAGGGATTTATTTGGGGGTAAAATCTTATATGAAACATCCAAACAAGGCATCAGCAGAGATGCTTTCTCACCAAAGTCAGATGCCATGTGGTGAAGCAAGATGGCTGCCTATCTCTGCCTTCCCCTTCAGAATCTACCGACTTCCAGAGATCAGCTGAGGGTAACCAGGCATAGGGCTTGTCTCTTACCTGGCCTCCTCTATCTGTCTCACCTGCTCTGCTTTCTTCCCGAGTTCAGCTGTAAGTTTTCAGGCATATATGGCTCATCTCCCCTGGGCCTCAGTTCTTTGAGACTCTCAGGGGTTTTTCTCCTTGCAGCTCAGCTGTGAGTAAAACATTGTAGGATCAAATATGGTGGCTTCCTTTATCTGTGTGTCTCTCTCTGTGTCTCCATTTATATCAGACCCAGCAAGAGGGAGGAGATTCCACCAGAGTCATGCCTCACTGACATAGTTCAATCAAGAGGATCTCACACCCACAGGAATGGATTAGTAAAAAAACATAACCTTTCTCTTTTTGGGATTCACCAAATTCCAGCTGTCACATGAACACAGTGTGTGATTGCTTGTCAAGTCTGTTCCTCCCTTGGCTCCTTGGTAGCATATTTGAATCCATGGAGAAGAGTGGTGTGTGTGTGTTTAAAGAGTTCTGCAATAGAATCTAAAAGAATGTTTTCACTAAACTCTGAAACACCTTGGATCCCAAGCAGTGCCTCTGTGACCACAATAGCAGATCAAAACACAAAGACAGAAAGAGGAACCCTCCCTCACCCCGCCGTGGGCCTCACTTTGTTTTAACTCTTTCACTCAAATTTTTCTCTCCTCTTTTAGGAAAAAACAAAAGCAGTTATATAGTGATTTTATAATATTCAACTTTCATATTTATTACTTCTTTGCTTTCATACTTCCTTTTTCTGATTCTTTTTCCCTCCTTTTTTAAAAAAATTATTTCTCTCCCCTTCCCCACCCCACCCCCAGTTGTCCACTCTGTCCATTTGCTGTGTGTTCTTCTGTGTCCGCTTGTATTCTTGTCAGCAGCACCCAGAATCTGTGTCTCTTTTTGTTGCATCATCTTGCTGTGTCAGCTTTCCATGTGTGCAGTGCCATTCTTGGGCAGACTGCACTTTTTTGCACTGGGCGGCTCTCCTTACAGGGCACACTCCTTGTGCATGGGGTTCCCCTATGCGGGGGACACCCCTGTGTGGCAGGACACTCCTTGTGCGTATCAGCACTGCGTGTGGGCCAGCTCATCACATGGGTCAAGGAGGCCCTGGGTTTGAAACTTGGACCTCCCATGTGGTAGGCGGACACCCTATCTGTTGGACCCAATCTGCTTCCCTCCCTCCTTTTCTTCATCTCCATATTTCTCCTTTTTCATCTCCATCTTCCTCGTCTTCTCTTCTCTCACTCCTTCTCTTTTTTTCCTTCTTCCTCCTTCTGAAAACCATAGCTTCTCTCTTTTTTTTTACTTTTTTAAAGATTTATTTATTTTATTTATTTCTCTCCCCTTCCCCCACCCCCCACCCCAGTCTGTATGTTTTTCTTTGTCCACTTCTGTTGTTGTCAGTGGCATGGGAATCTGTGTTTCTTTTGTTGCATCATCTTGTTGTGTCAGCTCTCCGTGTGTGCGGCGCCATTCCCGGGCAGACTATACCTAAAGTATTGTTTGAGGACATTCCTTCCTTGTTTCTTGCTATGAAGCCTGACTGTACATGGATGCATTTGTTTTGAGAGTCTCTGCCGTCATGGAGAGAGAAACTAACTGGTGACTTTCTGCTTCTTGTACCAACTAAGGAGCTGTTTGCAGATACTATAAAAAAATTATGAGCACTGTAAGTTATTGTGCAATCTTTCCTTGGACCTATTAGATCTGGACTTCTGCTTACTGTTTAATTATCTTCTGACTGAGGAAATGGAAAAGTTGACAAATAGTTTAACCCAACAAGACTCAATTTCCTTATTTTCCCCCTTTGTGAGAGTGTTTATAGAACACTGATCTGCCAACATCTCTTAGACTTTCCAGGGCACTGGCAAAAAATAGAGACAAATGTTTATATCCCATGAACTCAAGATGGTTTTCATATTGTTTTCATGTTTAACTGATTTCAGATGAACGACAATGGCCTTTAATGTGGTTACAAGAATTTGCCATTCATTTTCACTTAAAATTGGATCCAGCCGGTTTATTTGCCTATGCTGTATTCTAGGTCTTAATGATTTGCCTTCCAAAAAAGGCTGATTGGCACAACAGCTTGGTGGGACATCAGTCTCCTATTACATGTGAATGAAAATTAAGTTCAGAATATCACGCCTGTTTTGGAGCTCTTTGCACACAGCATTTGAGGCAGACAGCTGGGCAACTGGGTGAAGGCCACAAGAGTAGGCTGGCTCGGAATGGCATCCTTTCCTGATGGCGAAGATGCTGGCTCCCCAGAAGCTCCAGGAAGGAGACAGGGCTGGGCTTCCAGGGACACAGGAGTGTGGTTCAGGGCTCAGAACATTTTTAAAACTTTCCTGTACCTTTCCACCTTGACCTGGATGCACCAGGGTAAGGCTGTGGGTTCTTCATAATGTTTCAGGTTTTCTCTTCCTTGATCTAAGATGCTAGATGTGAATGGTGGAACAGAGAAGGACCATGGCATAAAGGGAAGAGTTGAGGCAGAAGAGTAGGATTGTTGACCATTCCTCTACCTTTAGGGAAGTTGTTTAACCTCTGCAGGACTCTGTTGCCCTTTAATCAGGGTAACCATTTAATTTTTTGAACACTTTTGTAGAAAACAGATATTAAATTGAATGGGAAGGTGGCAAACAGGCCTAAACTGGAGATAAGGTCAACCTGTGGATAAAGAAGGGGTTAGTCCAGATAAGGGGTGGCAAATAGGTTTCATATCTATATTAACTCCAAGAGAATGGTAGGACTGCCTGGAGTGCTTTGTGGAGAAGGATAATGTGGCTGCTTCGAGCTCAATGACAAAGAGTTCCCTATTGATTAACAATGTCTGTCCTGGTCCTGAAAAGGAATGGTAGCATCTGTGCCGTGTATTTGCCATTATTGCTTTGGACAACCTTCAAGACCCCTTTCAACTCTATTTTTGTAGTAAAGAATAATCAAGTGGTGGGAACGTAAAATGGTGCAGCTGCTGTGGAAAATAGTTAGGTGGTTTCTCAAAAGGCTAAACACAGAACTATCATATGACCCAGCAATCCCACTTCTAGGTATATACACAAAAGAATTGAAAGCAGGGACTAAGACAGTCCAATGTTCAAAGCAGCATTATTCACAAAAACCAAAAGGTGGAAGCAGCCCAAATGTGCATAGCAGTTGAATGGCTAAACAAAATGTGGCAGATCCATGCTGTGGAATATTACTCATCCTTAAAAAGGAAGGCTACAACATGGATAAACTTTGAAGGCATCAAGTCAGAACCAAGTCAGAAACAAGGGGACAGATGTTATGTGATTCCACTTTTATTAAGTACTAGGATAAGCAAATTCATAGAGACAGAGTAGAGTACATGTTACCAGGGATGCAGAAATGGGAATTAAAACTTAATGGGTATAGGTTTTCTGTTTGCTGTGCTGGGAAAGTTCTGGTAATTAGATAGTGGTGATGGTACCACAATATTGTGAATGTGATTAATCCCACTGAATAGTATGCTTAGGAGGGGTTGAGATGGGAAAGTTTATGTCATATATGTTTCTACAATTAAAAAAAAAAGAATCTAAAGATACGATGCCAATTAAATGTAATATATGATCCTGGACTGGATCTAATAATGGAGGAGGACATTTTTGGAACATATGAAAAAATTGGAAGATAGACTATAAGCTTTATATCAGTGTTATATCCTCTGAACTTGATATCTACACTGAAAGTGCTTAAGTAAGGCAATAGTCTTCTTAGGAAATGTACATGGAAGTAGTGTGTGTTCAAGGAGAATGATATACACATCTACTTTCAAATATTTAAAAAATAGACAGATGATAGCTTGATAGGATGATATGGCAAATGTGGCAAAATGTTAAAACTGGTGGATCTGGGTATGTGGGGATGGCATGCTGGAGTTCTTGTATACGTTTTGTATTATTTTTGTAACTGTCCTGTAAGTTTGAAATTATCTCAAAATAAAAGACTTAAGGAAAAAAGTATAATTGATAAATAAGTCAAACTAACCACCCTACCAGTTAAACGTCCTGGAGGTTGAGGCCTGGAGAGGCAGGCTTGGAGGCCTAAGGCAGTGCTTCCCACACTTGAACGGGTACACTTGAATCTTGTTACAATGCAGATTCTGATCCAGTAGGTCTGGGGTAGGGCCCAGTATTCTGCATTTCTAACAAGCCCCTGAATGATGTCCAGGCTGGTCCATAGGCCCTACTCTGAACTGCAAGGACCTAGGGCAGCTCATTCATGACCCTAAGGCAGCTTGCTGACCCGGAGCCAGTGCCCCTGTACTGCAGGCTAAATAACCTTCAAATGGTAACCGACCTGTGTTAAGCACCTCCTGTGTATATGCTCTTTCCCAAGGATTTTTCACAGGCCATTTAATTCACCAACCCCCCCTTCCCGACAGCCCTTTGATGTTGGGCAGATTATTTCCCACCACACACTTGAAAACAATTTTGTTTTTCGCAGGTCTGGCGGGGTTTAGTGCCTACCCCATGGTCTGTAAATGGCTGAGCAGGGACTCACGTCCAAGTGTTACCCCTGCACCAGGCTGGCCTATGAGCACTAACTCTCAAGCTAATGGTTAAGCTAACGCTGTGAGCACCCTCAGCTCAAACGGGGCAGCTACTGGAGCTGTACCACGGGACTGGGCTGAGGCCAAATGTGCCCTCAACTCGTGTCAGAAGGCTAAGCTCTGGGACCGTGCCTCGAGCACCACCTTTTCAGACGGTCATTAAGGCGCGCAGGAAACACCTCGTGATCCAGGGTTCGTGGGAAAGAGCTCTCCTTGCCCTTCTGAAGGTTTTGGGGCCAGACTGACCCAGGTCCGAATCCAACTGCATTACCTGATCTCGAGAAAATTTCATGACCTCTTTGAGTCTCGTTTCCCTCACCTGTAAAAAAGGGTTATAAACATCCTTACCTTTCAGATTTGTTGGGAAATTGAAAAGATATAATATGGTAAAATCCACAGTATACTGCATTTGATAGGGAGCACTCACTTTCCCCTTTAGTCCTTGTGAAGAACTGTAATGGTTTAGTTTTTGCTACTCAACTACTGCACAAATAAAACTATCCTAAATTCTCCTTCAGTGCAATGTCATAATCTGTGAAAATAGGTTTGAAGTAGAAGTTTAACGTGGTGCCTTCCCCATCTACAATAAAATAGAAAATTGCGTTTTTATTAAAAGTCATTCTTTCCTGATATAACCCCCCCAAACTCCTATTTAAACAAACTTTAAAACTTGTACTCTAAAGTAAAACATGTCATCACTAGGAGATATTCAGTCAACACAGACAAATTTGAAAATTAAAAGCAAACTTGAAATGTCTCTGTGATTTGGCATTAGCAAAATCTTTGATAAGTTTTGCAACTTCTGCTGCCTTGTTTCTGCAGTGAGTGGTGTTAATTCTGTTAAATGTTGTTGTCACAGAGCGTTCCTTAAATAGTTTTTAATTAGTTTTAATTTGGAGAAAGAATGTTCTGCGTAAGATACAGGAACAGAATTTGTCAAAAATAAAATTAACCGATAAGATTCTGTGGAAAGACTTGCAGACATGAGGTACTAGTCTCTACTCCCTTGATAAATGCACAGATACTCTTAATTTTGTAGATTTCACTTGCTAATGATTTTCACAACGCAGTAATTCGATTGTCAATGCTTCCAATATGTCACTGGAACATTTCTTTCCCCCTCTGTGTGTTCTTCACAGTGGACTTTTCATCCATATGAATTAATTAGGATGGAAGAAAACATGTAAATGAGTCAGCAGCTGTACTTAATCCTGAAATTTTAGGTGTATTTAGGTAAATAACCTTACTAATTACCTGTGGAAAAGGGTGAGAAACATAAAATCTCTTCCTTAAAAACAAACACTGCTGAAGATGAAAGCACTCTCTTCCTGACACTCAGCAAATCAACAGGTAGATGCAGATGGTATAAAAGTCTTTTAGTTACTACAGTGTCTTAGCAAATTACAGCCAAAGCAGTCTTCTTTTTGGTTTGAAATACATAGAATTTTTTCCACCTATTTTTAAGATATTAGCATAGTTCTATACGTATCAATGCATGATTCTAATAAAGGACTCCATGTCCCTTCAACTAAGGGAGCAGCAGCTGCTCTGACAGCTCCCAGTCTTTGCAAATGCCAGCCAAGGCACCCGCATTCACTTGGCTAAAAGGATGGCAGAGATCAAAATGCTTTTGTAGGAGTTTCCAACTATTGCCAAAGAATAGCCCAAATCTCATTTCTCATAATGTTTCAGGCATGCCTTACCCTACTCAAGTGACCTGTGGTGTAAAATATGTATTAGAAACTATTTTTTCCAAAACAGAGTAGATTTGAATTATGAAGGGTGAAACTGACAAGTACAGTGGTTGCTATATGTCTACACTTGTGCAGTCTGTAATATGTCCTTGCATTTGCTTACCCTATAACGTAGTAAGGAACAGGATTTGAATACTACTGTTCAGCAGACTGAAGTATGTATTCATTACGCTATAGGTCATTGGAATATGAACTAGATGTACCTGAATATTAATGGAATTTCACTCACTTGATTGTCATGGAAGCCACGGTGGAATTCAATTCAAGTGCAGTTTTGTTTCATCATCGGTGGTGTCACGTGTATTTACAAAGAAGTTGCGTATGTGCTCTCCTTGGTTGGTACCATAGAAACTTCCAATTCTTGAGAGCCCTAGTAACCCATGGCCCCTATAGGGCATCATCCTAGTATGACATGGCTCCCCTGGTTTCCCGCTCTCATGGACCATTCACAACCTGGGCCCAGCTACACCTCCAGCTCCCCACCTACCTTGAACCGCCACCTTCACAGCCTCTGGCCCAGCTGTTCTCACTGCCCTGTTCTCCTACTTTGCTCTTTCTCTCTTCTCTGCCCGCATCAATCCTGCTTATCCATCAAGACCCCGTAGAGACCCCTGTACCAGTTAGAGTCCCGCAAGGAGCAGGTGGTGAGCTCAGAAAGGGTGATTGAAGAAGGTTAAGGCAGGGACTGTTTATAAAGGAGCAATCTGAGTTTAGGGAAACCAAGAGATGTTGCAGCACTCTGGGGCTACCAACATTGGAGCTGAGACTGCCCCCAGGCTTGAAGGGCCCAGGAGAGGGAGTGATACAGAAGAAAAGAACCATGGCTGTCAGCGAGGTAGAGGAAACTGGTCAAGGCTAACCCTCAGCCTGTCCATCCAGAAGAACACAAACCCTTTTCCTCCCACCCTTACTCTCCTCCTATTCTTTGACCTACCCAATGTGAAGGTGGAGGCAAGATGTCTTTGACGTAGCCCTTCTTGGTCAGCCACCTTGCAAAGGAGGGTGGGAAAGCATGGAGCCCGGGTGGGAGGGAAGTCCTCCACAGGAGCGGGTGTGGGCAGCGAGTGTCACAAAAACCAAAGGGCCAGAGGCAGGGATTGGAATGAGATGTGAGTTAGGAGTGTAGAACCAGGGGACCTGGGCAAGTGACTCACCATCATGGGAGGGGCTGGGAGGGACTTGGGTGCCAGGTGCCAGGACTGTAATCTAGACTCATGCTGTCCAATCTGATAGTCACATGTGGCTATTTGGATTTAAATTTAAATGAACAGAAATTAAGTAAAATTAAAAATTCAGTTCTTCAGTTATATTAGCCATAATTCAAGTGTTCTTGGGAAGTGGATGTGGCTCAACTGATAGAGCATCCGCCTACTGTATGGGAGGTCCAGGGTTCAAATCCAGGGCCTCCTGGCCTGTGCGGTGAGATGGCCCACGCACAGTGCTGCCACGTGCAAGGAGTGCCATGCCATGCAAGGGTGTCCCCCACATAGGGGAGCCCCACATGCAAGGAGTGTACACTGCAAGGAGAGCCGCCTTGTGTGAAAAAAGCGCAGCCCCCAGGAGTAGTGCCGCAACATGGAGAGCTGACACAAAAAAAAGGTACACAGATTCCCGGTGCCGCCAAGAATGCAAGTAGACACGGAAGAACACACAGTGAATGGACACGAGAAAGCAGACAAGGGGAGGGAGGAAGGGGAGAGAAATAAATAAAATAAATCTTTAAAACAAAAACAACAATCAAGTGCTCTGTAGACACATGTGACTATGGCTCTCGTGTTGGTCAGCACACATTAGAACATTTCCCTCATTGTAGAATATTCTGTTACACAGCCTGATCCAGAACATCTCAGAAATGTTAGGGTCTCAGCAGTGCTAAAGAAAGAATTGTTTTGGGGTGTATGGGGACCTCTTATATTTTTTAATATAAGTTTTTTTGGTGATCTATGTAATTTCAAAAAAATGCAACTAAAAAAATAAAAATCTAAAAAAATAGATAAATTTCCATGGGGACATCAAAGTAATCACACTAGAACAGGATATTAATTTCAAGTGTAATTCAAATGTTACAACTGTTAGAATAATAAAAAGGTTTTTAAGGTAAATACTAAATAATTACCCTGTTGTCTGGGCTACTTTCTCTCTCCAATGTTATTTTCATTGTATTTTTACATAACAAAATTCTAAATGTTTGTTACAGAAAATGCAAAAACATGTAAAGAAAATAAAAATCCACCTGTAACACATTAAAAAAAAAAAAGAGTTGTTTGATGTGATCAGGGTAAATCTGTCCTGATATATCAAACAGACCTAACTCCACATCTCCCCTTTGCTAGTGATAATTTTTTTTGCCTTTTAAAAAAAAAAGATACATAGATCACAAAAAATGTTACATTAAAAATATATATATAAGAGGTTCCCATACACCCCACACCCCACCTCACCCCACTCCTCCCACATCAACAACCTCTTTCATCATTGTGGCACATTCATTGCATTTGGTGAATACATTTTGGAGCACTGCTGCACCACATGGATAATAATTTACATTGTAGTTTACACTCTCCCCCAGTACATTCAGTGGGTAATGGCAGGATATATAATGTCCAGCATCTGTCCCTGCAATATCATTTAGGACAACTCCAAATCCAGAAAAAGCCCCCACATCACATCTCTTCTTCCCTTTCCCTGCCCTCAGCAACTGTGGCCACTGTCTCCACATCAGTGATACAAATTTCTTCCATTGCTAGAGTCACAATAGTTCTATAGTAGAATACCAGTAAGTACTCTCTAATCGATATTTTATTCCTCTATCCTGTGGACTCTGGGAGGGTGATGTTCACTCCACCTCTAAATCGAGAGGGAGCTTAGATCCCACATGGCTGATGGATGGGATTCTCATGTTGCAGTTGAGGACACTCTCGGTTACCTGGTGTGGTGATTGACAATTCTCACCTCCCCATCAGCTGACCTGGGTAATTTTGTGATGAATCTTCAAACCTCAGTTTTCTCATCTAGAAACTAAGGATAATAATAGAGAAGTAGATTGAAGACTGAAAGGTGTCTTGAAAAGTGACCAAAGTGCATATTAGTTCCCAATTTCCCTTGCATCAATATTGTTAAATATCACCTATTGAGACCTTGCTTTGCTGGCACTATGCCAAATAATTTGTCTTGATTGCCTTACACCAACCTCACCATAACTCCATGAGAAGATAGTATCGCTGTTTCCATTTTGCAGATGTGGTAAGGAGCTTCAGAGATTAAAAATGGGCCTAAGTTCATTATATTTGATTAACATCACCCATTGTTCTCTGTCGTTTCCTATGTCTTATCTTCTCACCGAGCTCAGTAGGAAGATTATCTTGGCTTCATTTGAAGCTGAGATATGCCTAGCACAAAACTGGACCAACACGTGCTTGCTAATTGGCACATCCATTGTGATGCACTTTGATAGAAACATTAAAAAATGCTTCAGCACCACTCGACTTCAACATTTGCTCCCCAACAGAGGTCTTGAAAACAAACCGAGGGAGGCTCAGTCTCGATCTTTAAGTGTATTGCTTGCAGGGGATTTTTAGATGCAGGAGATCTAAGAAGCACTGTGATCTTGGAGAGGGAAGAGTTGGGTCATCTTTTTCTTTCTGAATTTCTGTTCTTCATCTGCAACTCTCTTCCGTGGGTTGTCATGAGGGTTGAGTGGCTCTATGAGACTCCTGGCCCAGGGCCTGGGACATGGATGCCCTCAGCAAGCCTCCCCTCTCCCCCCACCTGGGAAGCCTCCTGGGGCACCTCATTCTCTTTGATGGACAGGAAGGAACCCTTATTGTCCAGACCACACATTTTTTAAGAAACGGAAGTCCTGAGTTCTGGAAAGTAAGCTAATTATATTGAGGTCTACCTTGATGAGAAGATCTCTCAGTTCCATGTGCCTGTGTTTAGGGACATTAGCAATGCAGAAGGACAGGGAGACTCCAAAAGCAGGTGCCACCTCCCAGCCTCTCCCAGAGCTGGGCTGTGGGCTCCTCTCTGATCTAGATGCCTCTGAGTGGTCATAGGGTCTGCTTTCCAGATCCTGGCTGAGGACATGAGGGGGTCTTGCAGAATTCCTGGACAGGCCCTAAGAGAGCTTGAAGGAATAAGAGATACATGCGAGCACCCGGGTGGGGCTTGGGGTGTGGGAAGGTGAGGAAGACTGAGAGCCTCTGACGCAAACCCCCTCTGTGGCCCCAAGTTATTAGGTGGCAGCAACCTGAAGAGAGACCTGGGTTTACCGGCCTCTCTCCATTCCTCCCAGTCCCTCAAAGCTTGCTGTCCATCTCCACAAGGAGCTGTTAGTGTAGTTTGCTCTGATGATTTGCACATGAGCTGGTCTTTCCCTGGGTTGTCATTTGGAATCTGTGGGGGTTGTGAGCTGCATTGGTGGGAGTCACTCTGTTGTCTGGAGGGACCATGTGACCAAGTGTCAGACTCAGCCTAGAAGATTGGGGGGTTGCAGTTTGGTGTGGAAAATACTGATTTTAGTATCAGACTGCCCTGGGTTCAAATCATGAGTTTGTCAATTATGAGCCGTAGTCACTGGGCAGCTACTTCTTGGATATTTTTGTAGCATTGGCTTAGTACCAGGATTTTCACAGAAGTTATACCTTCCAATCTCACAACAGGTTTGGTGTAGGGAATAGCATTCCCAGTTACCGATGATGAAACGGCCTCCAAGAAGTGAAGTGACTTACTTTCCCTTCCTCCCTCCCTCCCTCCCTCCCTTCCTCCTATCTACCAGCAAAAGGGTAGAGAGAAAATTTGGAATCACTCACTCTTTTCTCTTCCAGAATGAAGAAAAGCTGGAGGTGTGTCCTTCCATGAGCTTCACTCCTTCAACATCTTCCTGGATGCCTGGCGCAGCACTGGGCCTTGGGGAGGTTCTCAGCCGAGGACAGACAGACAGTGTGTGTGATTTCAGCCCCAGGCTATGCTGGTAGGGGCTAGAAACCAAGCTCTGCCTCCAAACAAACCAAAATGCACGCCACACACCACATACCACACCATTTGTTTCCAGGGGAAACACCCTTAGAAATTTCTCCTGTCATAGCCCCATTTTCTAACCACCTCCTGTTAAGTCAGCTTAAGGTCCAAACCTGCTTCCTGAAGCCCCTGCTTAGTTTTATGACTTCAGCTCTTGCCCTTCTCCCTTGACCTCTACTTCTTTAATAGTTATAGTTTCTTATTATTATATATTAAGTAATATAATTTATTATTATTATATGGAGAGGCAAGAGGCTGGCTGAAGACTGGGCTCAGAGAGGGGAAGGGGCTTGCCCCAGGTTGCACGACTCAGAGCAGCCTGGAACCAGGCTTGCTCTGATTCCCAGGCCAGAGCGTTTTCTGCCAAAGCTCCTCGCCCCACCAGGAAGTTCACTCGCAGGGCTGGCTGGTGACCCCAGAGCTACGCAGCCTGGAGCCCATTCTTCAGGGCTGGCTCCTTTTCTTCCTTAGACCATCACCACCTAGAAATGCCTTGACTTTTGGTACCTCATTGAGAAACACCAAAAAGATTAAAAAAAAATAAGCAAGTAATAAAACCCTCCGCCATTCCCCCAGACCTGTCCCGAGAAGGCTCCCCTGCCCAGATCCACAGGAAGGGTTCCCGTTGCAGGCTCTGATCAGTCTTTTTGCAAGGAAAGGGACAGGTTTGCGATTACACCCCACCCTGCCTTTGTAGGTGTTTTTCATTTGTATATTTAGGTTTTAATGTCTTCAGAAGCATCAGCCCTGCTAGTTGTTTTCCTCAGACTGTTTCCAAGCAGAAGCCCAGAGACATCACTGCGGTGCCTGGAGGTTATCTCAGCAAACTACATTTCATCTCTTTTTAGGCAGCTGGGTGCCAGCCCCTGTCGGCTACCTTACTGGTGGCAGCAGCGGCCCTCCCCTCCCCTGCCTTTGCTTGGAGATGAGATTGGCTGTGTCTGTTCTGTAACCCAGGCTTGTTTAATTTGCCTGGAATGCGTCGTGAGAGTCGTCTTCCACCATGTACCTCCCGCACACCTTCTAGGATTATAAACTCTAGTCTTGACGGCAAAGATTACAGCTCATTCTCCTTTAAGCCCCTAGCACCAAGGGCGGGCCAGACTCAGAGCAAAGGGAGGGTCTGTCTAATTAGAATGTATTACCATATGCTTCTCTTTCACTCAGGTTGGTCATCTCACCAATTCCTGAGCCTGCCTTTTGCTTCTACACCTTTGTTCAAACTGTATTCCTTCCTGGAATGCCACTTACTCTCTTCTGCTCAGTATCTTGGCAACTACCATTAGTGAGCTAATCCCCCCTATCCACATCCTTCACTGGAGAAAAAGGGTTGAGCTCGTTTGTGCTTGTATCCTGTTTTCGTTTCCTTTGGTTGCTCAAGCAAATACCATGCAATGGGCTGGATTAAACAATGGGAATTTATTAGTGCCTGGTTTTGAGGTTGGGAAAAAGTCCAAATCAAGGTGTCATCAAGGATGCTTTCTTCCCAAATACTGGCATTCTGGGACTGGCTGCTAGTGATCCTTGGTCCTCGGCTCCTCTGTCACAGGGCAGTGCACAGGGCAGCCTCTCCTGGCCTCTCCCTTCTCTTCTGGGTTCAGTTGATCATCAGCTCCTGCTTCCTGTGGCTTTCTTCTTCCCTGCCTGAGTTTTATTCTGCTTATAAAGGACTCCACTAACAGGATTAAGTCCCATCCCAATTGGTTTGGGCCATACCTTAATTGATGTAACATCATCAAAAGATCCTACTTACAATGCGTTCACACCCACAGGAATGGGTTAAGTTTAAGAACATGCTTTTCTGGGGGTACACACAGCTCCAAACTACCACATATCCCTTAAGAGACGGGGCTCAGTTTAATGAATGAATGAATGAATGTCTAATTCCTCTGTAAGTTCTTCTTACAAATACCCTAGCCCATAGAGTTCTCTCCCTTCATTGGACTGACTGCCCAACATGTCTCTTGACCTTTTTTTTTTTTTAAAAGATTTATTTATTTATTTCTCTCTCCTTCCCCCCAATCCCACCCCGGTTGTCTGTTCTCTGCCTATTTGCTGCATCTTCTTTGTCCGCTTCTGTTGTTGTCAGTGGCATGGGAATCTGTGTTTCTTTTGGTTGCGTCATCTTGCTGTGTCAGCTCGCCATGTGGGCGGCACCATTCCTGGGCAGGCTGCACTTTCTTTCACGCTGGGCGGCTCTCCTTACGGGGCGCACTCCTTGCGCGTGGGGCTCCCCTACATGGGGGACACCCCTGCATGGCAGGGTACTCCTTGTGCGCATCAGCACTGTGCATGGGCCAGCTCCACACAGGTCAAGGAGGCCCGGGGTTTGAATTGCGGACCTCCCATGTGGTAGACGAACACCCTAACCACTGGGCCAAGTCCGCCACCTCTCTTGACCTTTTGTTGTCTATCTGGCTCCAGCATCACATGCTGTGTTTGACTGTCTTGGAGAAATTTTCTCTTTGGCTACTAACACTCTTTGTGTATTTGTCCCAACTGAATTGTGTCTAAGGGAAGCCCTAGAAGAAATGCTGTTGGAGCTCAGATCCCAGGGCAAAGACTCTTGGCTCTCAGCTGTGATTGGTTGTTCTCTGCTGGACCTGGGGGCCGTTGACCAACAGAAGCTAGCAGTGGCTAGTGGGTAGCTAGAAGCCTACATCTGAATCCTGTTGCTGAAATATTCATGGTCTTGTAAGCTCCACAAGGGCTGGGATCATGTTACCACTTCATCTCAGTATTTGTCAAAGTCCCATTGAATAATTGGAATCTATGGTATGAGCCCTAAGGACTTTCATCTCTAACAAGCTCACAAGGTCCTGGGTAGGCATACTAAAATTTGACAACCACTGTCTCCTATTTCTTTGAGTTCTCACAAACCATAGCTTCTGGTGGGGCACATAAGAAGCACAACATAAATATGTTGCATGACTAAAAAAATTGGTGTATATGTCATCTGGGGTCCATCCTGCCCCTTGAGATTCAAGTAAGATTGACTCAGACCCCCAAATTCCTTTCCCTGTGGAGATCCTTGAGATTTCTGAGACTCCAGGGGATACACATTCTACTGCTCTTGCTGCCTCAGGCTCTTGCTTTCACACATACTATCTTTATCTCAAGCCACATGGACGCAGAAGGGAAGCTCAGCCTCTTCTCATTTTCCATAAAACAACCCACTGGCACAAAGTATTTGTGGGTGAGGCAGATTTATTTGAAGATACTGGGTGGGGCGGGGGTGGAGGAAGGGTTTATATCACAGCAATGCAAATCATTGCAAATTGAACATTAGGCATCCCCATTCTTAAAATGCCCTTCTGTCCACCCTATACCAGGGTATTTTTCCCTTGTGGGTATTTCATTCTACAGAGTTAGAGCTGTCCCCTAATTCCCCCCTTTCTTATGGTCTCCCTCCTTCCTCCCATTTCCCATTTTAAGTGCCCCTCCCCCAACTCCTTTCCTCATTTCCTACAGATCAATTAGCCTTTGCCTCCATGACCTTGGCTCTGGCATCTGCCTGTGTCTTCAGACGTCATCATCTACTCTTCAAGATATTTCCCCCAATATAGACAGTTTCCTTCCTAGTACCTGATAGCAGCTGCTAAAGTAAGAAAGTTTCCTCTTATTGCCTATATGGGGAATACTGAAGTTGGAAGTGTCTCTGAGATCCTTAATCAAACCTAAGACAGGCTGTCACTGGCACAAGGACTCCAGGCAGAGAGAGGCAAGATGGAAACTAAAACCTAGGTCCCTGACTCTCGTACTAGTGCTCTTTTTGATCAGTTGATTCCACAGGTAACTCAGGATATCTAAGTATTATCACTGGTATAGAAATTGGGAGCAAGGCTTTGGGGTTGCTGATAGCAACTGAAGGCACCCATTGGTGTTTCCGTCTTTAGCCCACCCTGGCTCAGAGGTTGGTTCTCATAAGCATAGACCTCCTGCCTCTGCACAGGGTTTTAGTCTGGTAAACAGAGCCAAGATTTCAGCCCTGTTTCTACCATTAATATGCTGCTTGACCTTAATCCTGAATAGTCTTCCCTTTCAGCCTCAGTTTACCCATCCTTAAATAGAGATCTATATTTGTTGTTGTAATTTGTAGAAATGTCTCAGGTGACTTCAAAGGGTGGCACATTTGACTCCAAGTCTGTGTGTGGAGGTGGGTAGGGAGAAATTCAGGGATTTTTATCCTCACTCCAACCAGAGGCAGCCCTACTATGTCTGTTCTAATGTCCAGGGCTTCATAAGAATTTCTAATCCAAAAAAGGTTTCCATTGCATATAAAATCCTTGAAAACCTCTGGTTCAGTTGTCGTCTTGGGTCCAAGGCTCTGGTGCTCTATGAGCTTTCAGGGCTACAGTGAAGGGGCTGTCCCCACAGAGCTCCCCAATGTCTGTACCTTCCACGTGGCCATCATGTCTAACAACTTGGGATCCATCACGAGGCAGCAGCTGGGGCAGCTGGGTGAGTGGGCAGGTCCTCATTGTGGGGGCTGTTTTGGGGACTTTCTGAGAATTGGTAAATGTGAATCAGGCCCTGAGGTTTCCATTTCCTCTGCCCAATACACTCTTTCAGAAGAGCGTGTAAGTGTGTGTTTCAGCAAAATGCAGGTGCTGAAGTTCCATGAGTCCAAATGGGGTGTGGGAGAGAATAGAGGGCTGGGCTCAGGTAGGCACCCAGCATTTCCACTGTGGGCAAAGAGCAGGCCTTTCCTGCCTGTAGACCTCCCTAAGGGTCAACTCCTTGCACAGCCCTGAGTACCCACCCTTGTCCTGAGTGTCTGAAGTTCAGGGAGAAGCTAAGGCCTAGAGAGGTAAGGCTGCTGCCCAGTATGACCCAAGTTAGATGGGGATCTCTTGATCACCCAGTATGGCCCTGGTTCTCTACCCACATACAGGTAACAATCCTGGGTCCACCCTTGGATTTCTTTTGGTCTCATACCAAGATTAAACAACAAGCTCTATATACAGCACTTCAGAGTATGCCAAATGCTTTCAGACCCCTAAATCTCATTTGATCTCATACAACACAGAGAGGAAGACAGAGGGGGTACCACTGAGATGCCATGTGAAAGACACATACGAGGTGTAACCCAGCCCTCTGGTTCTAAATCCAGAGCTCTTTGTTCTCCACCACAATGCCTCCCAATCCCAGTATCAGTCCTCAGCTTAATTTCAGATTTTCCCTCATTAAAATGGAAACATTTCTAAAGGTGTTTTCTCAGTATTTCTTAGGCGGTCTCAGTTATTAAAACATCAACCCTATGGTTTGTTCCTAGGCTCATTCATTCATTCACTCACTCTCTGAATCAATCATTTGTTTACCCACTCACTATTTATTCAGTTGCTCATCCCATTCATTTAGTCATCCATTCATTCATTCTTTCAAGTCCTTGTTGAGTCCTTACTACGTTCAGCTGATGGGAAGAAACTTAGGGACTACAAAGACTGCTAAATTGTGATTCCTGACTTTGGGAAACTTATGCTCTGGTTGAAGAACAAAGGGAAGGGGTGTAGGTAGCACGTAATTTCCAAGTCACAAAGGATACATTTTATTTGCTCCTACCATTGAGGGTTAATAGACGTTACTCACTATCTGGCCTTGTCTGAGTCATTCAGCTTCCTGATGTCCCAGAGGTGTTGTGGGTTGGGGAGATGCTGGGATTGGTTAACAGGACTTGGTGGTTCTGCAGGACTTTAGGGAAGGGAATGTCCAGATAGACTGGGGTTGTCAGGGAAAGCTTCTTGGAAGAACTTGAACTAGGGTAGGCCTAGGAGAGTGGGGAGGATTGGGAAAGGAGAAGAGAAAGGAAGCACAGACCAAGGATGGTGGAGGAGCACCTGGGAGGCCTACGCTTACTCGGTGGCTTGGGAGAGGTGGCCTGGCCAGGTATACAGGAGTGTGTGAGTGAGGGAGTGTGAGTGAGTGTGAAGATGAGTGTGTGAATGCATGTGCTTGACTGTGTGTGTGTGAGGATGCATGTGTGAGTATGTGCAAGTGTGTGAATGTGAGAGAGAGGGGGTGAGCCTGCGGGCAGGGCAGGGCATGGGGTGGGGGTGAGTGTGGGCCAAGGTGCAGGAGGGCTTGGAAGAGCCCGTGGCCTGCACTGCAGCTCTGGACCCCTTGGCTTTCTGTCAGCTGACTCTGGAATGTGAGGGGGCAGCAGCTCCCAGCAGTGCTGCCTCCAGCTTTGACCGGAAAAGTATGCTCAGTTTGAGTGGGTAAAACCATGAGAGTTGCCTCTTTCAGCCTTTGGCAAAACTAACATTATCAAAGGGTTTTCCCCCCTTTTTCTCATTTTTAACTGATTTTTCTTGTAGGAAAGAGATAGGAAAGAATGCATGGAAAAGGAAGAAGGAGTAGAGAGAAGACAAAGAGGACAGAAGGGAGGAGCAAGGAGAGAATGACAGAGGAAGAAAGAAAAGGAGTGTATAAAGAGAGAAAATGGGAGTTAAGGGAAATGGGGGGAGGAGAAAAGAACAGAGGGAAGAAGAAGGGGTAGAAAAAAGGAGAGAAGAAAAAAGAAGGGGAAGAGAATAGAAGAGAAAACAGAAGACAGAGGTGCGAGAAGAGAAAAGCCAACGGCAGTGCCTTAATCCTCCTTAAAGCTTTTGCTACTTCTTGCCAAAAATACTCAGCATAAATATCTGGATTCCTCAGAAGCAAAATGGCACAGAAGGACCGAGTACCCAGGGTTACTTATAAAACCCACCGCCTCCTCCGGTGGCTGCTTCTGCTTCTGCAGAGGGCCAGGGAGCAGTGGTCTGGAAGCCTGTCCTCTCTCTGCCTCCAGGCTCCTTCGCGTCGCTGTGAGCAAGTCCTCGGCAGGGCAGAAGCCCTCGCGTGCTTGGCAAGCAGAGCGGCAGGTGGTGATGGCGGCGGTGGTCCCCGATGTGCCTTCCCCTGCCTTTCCACTGAAAGGACCCTGCAGGCACCCGCGCTTGAGGAAGACGCACACATGCACACAAGCACACCCAGTTCCGAAAACCGGGATAGAAGAGATTTCCCTAACCTACCTTGAAGAGGGGGTCTCCCTGGGACTCCCCAGTGGCCCTGCTCCCTCAGCGAGGGAGGGTTGAACGCGTGGGCAGCACAGCTCTCCTTGCTCTCTGATTACTTTTCTCTTGAACAATTGGTAGGGGCACTTCTAGTGACTGTCTTCTCCTCTCTGATCTATGAGATAATTGGACAAAATCAATAACCGTTTGATATTCCCACAATAACTAGTTTGAAGAAAATCGTAAACAAAATCATAACCCTGCCTCTGAATGCTCTTCGGTGAGAATTGTGTGGGACTTAGGTGAAAAAAGCCACGGAACTTTATTAGTTTTGGGTGAGAGAGGATCTGAATAGGTTTGTAAAAGAAGATTTGAATAAGTGGAGAAATTCAGCATGCTCTTGGGTGGGGAAAAGGAACAATGAAAGATGTTAGTTTTTCCTAAATTAATACATAGATCTAGAAAAAGTCTAATCAAACTCTCAGTGGAAACTTTTGGTAATTTGTCAAAACAACTCTAAAATGAACCTGGAAGAATAACAAGCTAAAAATAGCTAAGAAAGTTTTGAAAAAATGAAGATGGGATTTGCATTAACATATATTAAATTGTATTTTTTAAAAAGATTTATTTTATTATTTATTTCTCCCCCACCCCCCACCATTGTCTGCTCTCTATGTCCATATGCTGTATGTTCTTCTGTGTTGTCTTGCATTCTCAGCGGCGGCACTGGGAATCTGTGTCTCTTTTTGATGCGTCATCTCTCTGCGTCAGCTCTCGGTGTGTGTGGCACCACTCCTGAACGGGCTGCACTTTTTTAGCATGGGGTGGCTCAATGTGGGACACACTCTTTGTGCATGGGGCTCCCCTACATGGAGTACACCCCTGTGTGGCAGGGCACTCCTTGTACACAACAACACCACATGTGGGCCAGCTTACCACACAGGCCAGGAGGCCCTGGGTTTGAACCCTGGACCTCGCATATGGTAGATGGATGATCTATGAGTTGAGAGCCATGTCCGCTTCCCTTAAATTGTATTTTGAAGCTACAGCAACTGTACAGTGTGATATTGGCTCAAGAACCAATCAGCATCCATGGTACATAAATGATAACTCAAAAACCAACCTATTTTGTAAAAACAATATGAGGTAAAAAGAAGAATTGAAAATCAATGGGCAAGACTTTGATTATCTAACAAGTGGTGTTGAAAATATTGACTACTTGGGAGACAAACATTTTAGGTCTTTACATTTTCGCCAGGAAAATTGCAGATAAATTATGGCATTAAGCATTTAAAAACCTGCACCAATAGAAGAATAAGGGATTACTTCAGTGATCTTAGAGTGGGTAACACTTATCTAAGCTTAAAAGCAATGGAAGAAATCACAAAGGAAATTGTCAGTCGAACTGCCTATACAGATCTTCCAAATGTCAAAAAAAAAAAAAAAAAAGAAACTACAAAAATAAAAAGGCAGACGAAAAATTAAGAGGAATATCTGTAATAGCCTTAATATATAAAGAGCTCTTACAAAGTCTAAAGGAAAAGTCTGATATCTCAGCAGAAAAATTGGCAAAGAATATTCACAAAATAAGACATGTAAATGGCTAAAGGCCTGTGAAAAAATGTTTAATCTTACTGGTAGTCAAAGAAATACAAAATAAAACAAAAATAAGATCCAATTTCCACTTGTCTAATTCTCAAGATTGCCAGTGATGATTATGATGATGATGATGATGATGATGATGATGATAAATGTTAGAGACCACATGATAGAATTGGAACATAAATTGGCATAACCTGTCTGGAAGAATTTCAAGTTTTCTTATTTTTTGAATTATAGTTCTACTTCTAGGAATCCATTCCAATAAAATACTGGGGATGGATTCAGCATGTTCATCACAAAGCTATTAATAAGACTTCAATTTGAAAAAAATTGAGACATATAAAAAAAAGAATTGGTAAATAAAGAACATTTATGTCACAGAATATGTTTTTTAAAACATATATTCGAAGAATATTTAATAAAATGGGAATATGTTTATGATGGAATGTTGAAATTTTAAAAATAATAAAAATTATATGTGTGTATTTCCTTTTTTTAAAACACTTATTTATTTATTTATTTTTCTCCCCTTCTGCCCCCCACCCCATTGTCTGTTCTCTGTGTCCATTCGCTGTGTGTTCTTTGTCCGCTTCTGTTGTTGTCAGCGGCACGGGAATCTGTGTTTCCTTTTGTTGCGTCTCTCCCTGTGTGCGGCACCATTCTTGGGCAGGCTGCACTTTCTTTCACGCTGGGCGGCTCTCCTTACAGGGTGCACTCCTTGCTTGTGGGGCTCCCCTACGTGGGGGACACCCCTGCATGGCAGGGCACTCCTTGCGTGCATCAGCACTGCGCCTGGGCCAGCTCCACACAGGTCAAGGAGGCCCGGGGTTTGAACCATGGACCTCCCATGTGGTAGATGGATGCCCTAACCACGGGGCCAAGTCCGCTTCCCTATGTGTGTATTTCTGTGTGTGTGTGTGAACATCAATTTTCTATTTTTCTCTAACGTAGAGAGGACAAGAGCCAGAATTAACACGGTTAATTCTTTGCCTATAAAATGGGGTAATAATGCTTGACTCTCAGGTTGTGTGAGGATGAAATGAGGTATCCTATGTGGATTGTAATTTGTAATTTTTCATACATCTCTCCCTTCCTTCCTCAGGGAAGCTGGATTTTCTTTAGGGCAGGAACCATATGACTCCTTTACCTGTAAGATTAGGGGTTAGACTAGGTATTGGATGAGATTTAAGGTTAAGGCTGCATTTAGTCCCAGTCCCAACTCAACCTCACCCTTCACTGCACAACCTAAGCAACTAGCCATCCGTCCTTGGGCTTCAGCTCCTCTGGAATGGTGACTGCGCCCTTGAGAGCTGTCATGATGTGATTCTATTTTAACCGTATGGTTAAAAGTCACTGTCCACATCAAAGACCATCTGGGTCAGGGCTGGCTCACAGATGGACTGATGACTGCTGGAAGCAGTGCATAACAGCCTGACGAATGTAGGCACATGATGGCAGGGGCTTCATCTCTTAAGTTCACTTCCACATCCCCAGTCCCAGAATGAGGTCTGTGATCTAGGGGGAGATCAATTGTTTGATTGAATGAAGAACGATGGAAAGTGGACTGAGGATAGACTGCTTGAAAGGCAGGCTGGGTGATTTATTTGAGATGGGTCTCCTCAGGGACCAAAGAAAAGAAGTGACAAGAAAGGTGGAGGAGGAGAAGAGAACGTGCAGGAGACCACAGGCCTTTCTCAGCCCCCGGGACAGTCTGGTGGAGGCTGGGACTTGCTGACTTCACCGTGTGCACACTGAGCAGTGAAGTTGGTGGTCCCAGGAGCCCGAGCCTGGTCTTGTGCTACTTGTTTCACCAGCATTATTTGAGCCTCACTTTGATCTCGGGAGGCTAGTTTTATTATCTCCATTTTATGCACAAGGCAATAACCTCAGAAAGGGGGAGACTTGAGCAAGATCACATAGTTTTTAAGGAGAGGAGCCAGGGTTTGAACCCAGGTCTGTCTGGTTTCCAAACCCTTGACCTTGTCACTATACTCTACAGTGTGTCTCTCCCTAAACTTCTCCCCTTAGTAGAAAGGAAAGAATCTACTTTTGCTGTGTTTGCATCTTGGGAGGGGTCCTTGCTCTGCCCTTAAATCATCTCCCCAATCTGAGTGCTGTGCTGGGAATGGGCCGTCGGCGCGGTGATGAATCTCCTCCGTCCATCACACCCCCCGGCACTCTGACACGCAGTGCTGGAGTGTAATCAGAGCGATGGTGTCCTGATCTATGGGGGATGTTCATCATCTCAGGGCTGGTACCTTGACATATTACCTTAGCTTGCTGTCAGCAGGACGGCCCCTTAATGTATTTCTGTAATACATCACCCACTGATGGTGGCCAAGGGGGCCTGCTGACACCAGTTGGCTAGAGACCTTTCCATGAGTCTTCCTGAGTTCTTGGTCCCTTAAAAATTCATGTGTGTTTGTGGGTTGTTGTGCGCGTATGGACAGAGAGAGAGCCTAAGAGGGCCAGAAACAGAAAAAGGGAAATGGAGAAAAGATGAGAAAAGAGAGGCAGAAAGAAAGATACAGGTAAAGGAAGACAGGCAAGAAAGAGATGAGAGAAGAAAGGGGAGAGAGAAAGAGAGGAGAGAAAAAATGGAACGAGAAGAGAGCCATGATCAGAGTGGGGAGGATTATCAAGATGGCAGAGAAGAAAGAATAAAAAAACAGAAGAGAGAGGATGGTTCAAGGGAGATAGGGAAGAATAGAGGCTATGGTAAAGGGTGTGAAGGTCAGAGTGGCAGGGGCATGCAGGGAAGCGACCTGCTTTGAAAGTAAGTGCAGATGTCATTTGTGGAACCTTTTCCATTGACCTTGGTGGAGACCCTGTTCTCTTGGGGCCTGGACTGGCTAGGGGAGGAGGTTTGGTTGCTGGAAGGGCATGGATCCAGGACTGGAAATTTCTACGTCTTCCTCCAGAGAGAACAAATGGAGACTCTGTGGTCTGCCAGGGCCTTCCATGTTCTGCTTCCTTTGCTTCACCTGTTCCCCTGGTGGGGAGGAGCCCCAAAGCTGTCTCTTTAGATCCTAGCTGCCCAATCCCCACTGCCCACTGACATCTTGGAGGACCCCAAATTCTGGTGACCAGTCTATCCCTGGTTTCCTTGCTTCCTCCTTACAATGAAAGGACTCATCAGTCTCCAATGCCTCACATCTCATGGCCATCTGGTCCCCTCATTCTCTCCTGGGACCCCATATTCACTTCTATAAATTCTCCTCTTCTAAGGTCTCTTGAATCCATGTCCTTCTTCCTGTTCTTGCAGTCTCAATTTTTGTCCCTACCACTTGATTCTTGAGCCAGCTATCACTCAAATATTTACTGAGAATATACTCTGTGCCAGAAGCTGAGCTAGGCCAACAACTGGTACCAGGTGCCGGGTCTCTGTCCTCATCAACATAGCTGCCCATCATCATCCAGCTGGCCTTCCTAAGCACCCTTTTGTCAGGTGTCTTTTCAATCTCTAAAATTTCAAAGGCAGGCTCCTCACTGACAATTGGATGTCTATGTGCTGCTATTAGGGGTGGTCAGAGCAGAATGGGAACATGATTTGCAGGTAGGTGGCTCTGGGGGATGAGTCCAAGCCTGGAAGTGTGTTGCCATGCTACCCAGGTATGTCTTGCTTGGCTGCAGGACAGAGCTGTAGGGAGGAGGAGCTCCAGTTAGAGCCAGGAAGAGTGGAGAATGTGCAAATCTTATGTAACACAAGTCCCACAATGCCTTGTCTTACCATGACATCACAGTCAAAGAAAGTAGCCCAGCAAACAAAAATGGAAGCAATTGCAATCTTTATCGTGTTTCTTACAGGGCATTAAAGAAGACCCAATTTATGACCCTTCTTCAGATCCCTCTGCCTCTTTTCCTCCAATTCCTTCAGCCATGCAGCTGCTCCATGGCCTCTCCCCATCTACACATGCCTCCCTGTCAGTGTCCCACCAAGACTCTTTCTAAGGACTGGCTCTTCTGTGTTTTTCTCCCTTCTCCTCCTTTCCCTCCTGGCTCATCCACTTTGGTTTTGTTTTTTGTCTTCTCTCTTTGCTCTGCCCATTATATAGATTCTTCAAGAACACAGGAGAGTCTGGAAGCTGACCCTGCCAGCAGGAATCTTTCCCTCTGAGAAGCTGAAGGTAGATTACCCATGAATAATTTTGGTTCCTGTTACATATTAATAATTTTTGCCTCTGGTCAATGATTTTTATAACTGGGGATTGAGGTGAAGTCATAACAAAAAACAGATAGCAAACTAAGTAGCCAAGAAGGTCAAAAGAGGTTCTCCGGGGGTCAGGAGATTAGTTCAAGAATGAGACTGTGAATGGAAAGTGTGAGCTGGGGCACTGCTCTTACGTGGGGGCTGGCCACTGCTTCTTAAAGGGGCTGGACAGGCCCTACAGGACAAAGGTCAAACCCCTTGCCTTGACTTTCAAGGCCCTTGACAACGTGGTCCCAACATTCCATTCCTGAACTCGCACCATCCACAGATTCCCCTGCTAAGCTAAGGCTTTCCTGGAGTGATCTGTCCTCTACTTCTTCCTATGAAAATTCTGCCTTTATTTTAAGGATTCATGGAAATCTCTCCTCTATGGAGCCTTCTCTTGCCTTTTGCTATGTTGATTGTGTGAGTCACTGACTTGACATACATCCTGTGTGGTCAAGTTTTATGTCCTCAACTAGACTGTGAGCTCTTTGAAGGCAGGGACCATGTCTTCTATTTCTCTAACTCCCACAGTAGACTTCTGAATGAACAAATGCAAAGCAGCAATTGCATGAGACGTCAGAGGAGAGAGGGACTGTTCGGAGACTGTGAAAATGTCTAAATCAAGGCATCATCAGAGATGCTGTCCCACCAAAGTTCAGCTGCTGGCGATCCTGGACTCCTGCCACAAGGCAAGGCACAGCAGCTGCTGATCTCTGCCAAGGTCTCCCCTTTCTCTCCAGGCTCACTTTCTGCCTGAGCTCAGCTGTGGTGATCAGGCATGTGGCTTGTCTCCCCTCTCTCCTCTGGGCCTCCTCTCTTTCAGCCTCAGGGGCCGCTTTCTGTGCCTCTGTCCTCTGCTGATTCCAGCCTCTTGGGGTTCCTCTGACTCTTGGCAAGATGGCCAAGACCCACTGTGGGTCAAGCTTCACTAAGCTGTCAAGTCAAAGGCCCCCAGCTGAATCCAATTCCACGCCCACAGAATGGGTTAATTTAAGAACATAATTTTGGGGGGTCTGCAAAAGACTGACACCAACACACGGACCAAGATGAGTTAGGACAGGAGTTCCTTTTTTTCCTATGTTATTTTTTTTAAATTAAAGTTAATAGGTCACAAGGAACGTTACATTAAAAAACAAAAAACAAAAAACATAAGAGGTTCCCATATAACCCACTCCCCACCCCCACCTCATCATTTTTGTAAATTGTTTCTTTTGAAGATATATACATCACTAAAAAAATGTTACGTTAAAAAATACAAGAGGTTCCCGTATACTCCCCATCCCCCCACCCCACTCCTCCCACACCAGCAACCTACCCCATCGTTGTGGCACACTCATTGCACTTGGTGAGCATATTCTAAGGCACTGCTGCACCAGATGGATAATAGTTTACCCTGTGGTTCACACTCTCCCCCAGTACATTCAGTGGGTTATGGCAGGATATATAAAGTCCAGCATCTGACCCTGAAGTATCATTTAGAACAACTCAAAATTCTCAAAATGCCCCTCCCCCATCACATCTCTACTTCCCTCTCCCAGGACCGGAGTCTTAACCAAGGGTCCATGGACCCCCCAAGGGGTCTATGGAAAGATTTCAGGTTGTCCGTGAGCTTGAATTGGAAAAAATCAACTTATCTTTGTTTTCTCTGACCTCTAACTGAAATCTAACATTTCCTTCACTTATGAATGTATGCAATAAATTACAGTAGTATTCATTTCATATTTAAAAACTAAAATTTAACTTTAACTTTCATGTGTATACATATTATTTAGTTAGTTAGTTTTTGGGGGGTACCAGGGCCAGGGATTGAAACCAGACCTCATATATGGGCTGAGTCACATCAGCTCCCCTGAGTTGTTGTTTTCATTTGTTTGCTTGTTTGTCCTTTTGCTTTCAAGGAGGCACTGGGACCCGAACTCAGGACCACCTATGTGGTAAGCAGATGCTCAACCACTTGAGCCACATCCACTCCTATATTTTTGATGTATTGGATTATTATTTAATGTTTTTTTTAATAAATGGAATCATACATTATGTAGTACTTTTTTTTTTTAAGATTTATTTTATTTATTTCTCTCCCCTTCCCCCTGCCCCTGCCCCCACCCTGGCTCCCAGTTGTCTGTTCTCTGTGTCCATTCGCTGTGTGTTCTTCTTTTGTCCGCTTCTGTTGTTGTCAGCAGCACGGAAATCTGTTTCTTTTTTTGTTGCGTCATCTTGTCGTGTCAGCTCTCCATGTGTGCGGCACAATTCCTGGGCAGTCTGCACTTTCTTTTGTGCTGGGCAGCTCTCCTTACGGGGCGCACTCCCTGCTCGTGGGGCTCCCCTACTCCGGGGACACCCCTGCGTGGCACGGCACTCCTTGCATGCATCAGCACTGAGCATGGGCCAGCTTCATACGGGTCAAGGAGGCCCGGGACTTGAACCACGGACCTCCCATGTGGTAGACCGACGCCCTAACCACTGGGCCAAGTCCGCTTCCCTATTTAATGTTTTAAGAAAGAAGAACATATGTATAGTATTATATTGTATGTTTTTTATTTTAGTAACTGTATTTCAATATATGTAACTAATTTCCTTTGTAATTTTATTTTATGCATTTAAAAACATTATTGTGGGGATGCATTTATGTGGGTGTGATATATTTATTAAATAATACACAGTATAGTGTGGATTTAGGATGATTTTTATTTGGATGTAGTGTGTTCTGAGTGCAGTGGATAAGAGCCTGGAAAAACGTTGGTAAGGATGGAGGAGATGGTTTTATGACACCATGGGAAAACTTGAATTTCTATTATAAATGTTTGTCAAAAATGACCATTTGAACAGATGTTGAACCGTGTTAGGTTATCAGGTATTGTAATTATGGGAAAGTTGTAAAACGTAATTTTGAATAATCCTAAAGTTTAATCTAAAGTCATGCCCATAAAAGTGTCATAAAACTATCTGCTGCTATGTTCTGAGAAGGGGTCCATGGTCTTCACTTGACTGGCAAAGGGGTCTGTGGAACAAAAAGATTAAGAACCCCTGAGCTAGGAGGAAGAGGCCATGGGATGGGACACAGAGGCCCAGGTCAGACTGCTGAGCAATGGCCAACCTTGAGCAAAGTTCTCTTCATCTCTCTGGGCCAGTTTCCTGATATGTGACATGAAGGGATTGAATGAAATTGAATGGTCTTTACATTTCTTAAAATTAAACTTTTTATTTCCAGATAATTATGGATTGACATGCAGTTGTAAGAAATAATACGGAGAGAACTGTGTACACTTTACCTAGTTTTCCCCAATGTAATGTCTTGCAGAACTATATAGAAGATCACAACCAGGATATAGATGCAGCCAAGAAACAACATTTCCATCACCACAAGGGCCCCTCATGCTGCTCTTTTATAGCTATGTCCAATTCCCTCCTACTCTCTACCTCTTTAACCTCTGGCAACCACAGATCTGTTCTCCATTTCTAGAATTTTGTCACTTCAAGAATGTAATAAAAATGGGAATCATACAGCAAGTAACTATTTGGGACTGGCTTGTTTCACTCAACATACTTCTCTGGAGATCGATTCAGGTTGTGTTTATTAATAGTTTGTTCCTTTTAGTTACTGAGCAGTATGGTGAGCAGTGTGAAGGTACCACCATTCACCCATTGAAGGGCACCTTTTGTCATGAATCATTGCTGAATTCAAATATTTTGTCTGCATCAAGTAATATGACCATGTAATTTATCTCAGTTTCCCCGAATAGTTAAAGGTAATTATATGACTATTCAAATTATATATTTCATATTAGGTGAGTTGTGATAGTTTATGATTTTGGAAGAATTAATCCATTTCATCTAAATTGTCATATTTATGTGTGTAGAGTTGTTCATAGAATTCCTTTATTGTCCTTTTGCTGCCTGCAGGGCCTACGGTAATATCCCTGTTTCATCTCTGATATTTAAAATTTGTGTTTTCTCTTTTTTTCTTTGTAAGTCATCTTGCTAAGTTTTGTCAATCTTATAGATCTCTTCAAAGAACCAGCTCTTTATTTCATTGATTTTCTCTATTGTTTTCTTATTTTCAATTTCATAGATTTATGCACTCATCTTTGTTATTATTTCATACCTGATGTTTGCTCTGGGTTTATTTTGCTCACGTCTTTCTGGATTCTTTAGTTGGGAACTTAGATTATTATTTTGAGACTTTTTCTCTTTATGAATGTACACATTTAGTGCTATAAATTTCCCTCTCAAAACAGCTCTACCTGTGTTCCACAAATTTTTATATATTGTATTTTCATTTTCATTCTGTTAGATGTGGTTTTTTGTAGTTTATTTCCCTCAAGACTTCTTCCTTGACTTGTAGATTATTTAGAAGAATGTTGTTTAGTTTCCAAATGTTTGGAGATTTTTCTGTTATCATTCTGTTCCTGATTTCTAGTTTGATTCCTTGGTAGTTGAACATACTCTGCCTAATTTCAATTCTTTTCAATTTGTTCAAGTTTTGCTTTATGGTCAGAAAAGGTCTATTTTGGTATGTGTTCCATAGGCACTTGAAAATAATGTGGGGAAACAGACTTTGGCCCAGTGGTTAGGGCGTCCGTCTACCATATGGGAGGTCCGCGGTTCAAACCCCGGGCCTCCTTGACCCGTGTGGAGCTGGCCATGCGCAGTGCTGATGCGCGCAAGGAGTGCCGCGCCACGCAGGGTGTCCCCCGCGTAGGGGAGCCCCACGCGCAAGGAGTGCACCCATAAGGAGAGCCGCCCAGCGCGAAGGAGGGAGCAGCCTGCCCAGGAATGGCACCGCCCACACTTCCTGTGCCGCTGACGACAACAGAAGCGGACAAAGAAACAAAAGCAGACAAAGAAACAAGACGCAGCAAATAGACACCAAGAACAGACAACCAGGGGAGGGGGGGAAATTAAATAAATATATCTTTAAAAAAAAAAAAAAAAAAAAAGAAAATAATGTGTATTCAGTTGTGGTTGGGTAGAATGGGTGATAGTGTTAAGCTCCTTTATATCCTCACTGATTTTCAGTCTAGTTGTTTATCAGTTGTTGAGAGGGGGCTTTGAAGTTCTCCAATTATAACTGGGGATTTGTCTATTTCTCCTTTCAGTTATATATGGTTTTACTTCATACATTTTGCAGCACTGTTGTTGAGTTACCCACACTTAGAATTACTATATCTTTCTGGTAGATTGACCCTTTTATCATTATATAATGTTCCTTTCTTACTCTGTTAATTTTCTTTACTCTAAAACCTCCTTTATCTGATATTAATATAAACACTCCTCTTTTCTTTCTTTTTTTTAAAGAATAGACTTCTAAGAAATTTTATTGAAGTATATCACTCATACATAAACATACATAAACAATAACTGTGTAGTAAAAGTTGTGAACTTACATAGCAAACCTGCATAACATCATATAGAGGCTCCATATGTCAACCCACCACCACCACCTTGCATTGCTGTGAGACATTTGTTACAAATTATGAAAGAACATTGCCAAAATCTTACTACTAGCTATAGTCCTTATTTTGCATTTGGTATATTTTCCCCTCAACCCACTCTATTATTATTATTTAAATATATTTTTATGACAGAAGTTGTAAACTTACAAAACAATCATGCGCATATGTAGAATCCCCATACAACACCCCTCTATCAACATACCACACCGTGGTAGAATATTTGTTATAGATTATGAGATAATATCATCAGACTATTACCAGCCCACAGTGTACATTTGGCACACTTTTTCCATACTTCCCCATTATCAACAAAGTACATCTTTGGCATAGATGCATGAATATTACATTATTACCATTAACCACAGTCTATACATCACTCCAGTTGTATTTTTTCCCATTCTTCTCCACATTCACACCGCCCTGCAGTAGTAATGTACACTAACTCACAAAGGACATTCTTGTGTCTGTACCATCAACCACAATTCTCATTCACCTCTGGGTTTACTGTGTTATCCAGTCCCTAGATTATTTTCTAGCTTTCTTTCAATTGGTTTTCCTATCCCTAGACTACCCTTTTCAGCCACAATTTTATAAACCATCTGTTACTCACTATATGTGTTACCATCAACTCTATACATTTCCACACTTTTACTGTAAAGTTATTTAAAACTTTGACATACATTAAACATCAGTAGTCTATTTCAGTCCTCCTCTTACCTCCTTAAAGAGTCCACCACCTACCACCAGGTCTTGAAGATATTTTTCTACATTCTCTTCTAGAAGTTTTATGGTTCTTGCTTTTATATTTAGGTTTTTGATCCATTTTGAGTTAATTTTTGTATAAGGTGTGAGATAGGGGTCCTCTTTTCTTCTTTTGGCTATGGATATCCAGTTTTCTCAGGACCATTTCTTGAATGGACTGTTCTGCCCATGCTGGGAGGGTGTGACAGGCTAGTCAAAAATAATTTGACCATAGATGTGAGGGTCTGTTTCTGAACCATCAGTTTGGTTCCACTGGTCTATGTGCCTGTCTTTATGCCAGTACCATGCTGTTTTTTACCATGTAGCTAGGTAATATAATTTTAAAAGTCTGGAAGTAAGAGCCCTCCAACTTTGCTTTTCCTTTTTTAAGATGTTTCTGGCAATTCAGGACCACTTAGCCTTCCAAAAAATTTTGATAATCATATTTTCCATTTATTTTTAAAGTGCTGGTAGAATTTTTATTGGGATTGCATTGAATCTGCATATCAATTTGAGTAGAAGTGACATCTTAATGATATTTAGTCTCCCAATCCATGAGCATGGGATGTTCTTCCAATTATTTAGGTCTTTTTTGATTTCTTTTAACAATGAGTTGTAGTTTTTTAATTCAAGTGCTTTACATTTTTGGTTAAGTTTATTAAAAAAAAATTGGGTTTTATCTGTCATATTTTATTTTCACTACTTTTTTGACACTTTTACTTTAACTGATATAATCGCATTTCTAGACTGTCTTCCAAGCCTCTCTCCTGTCTTTTCTTTTCAGACTGTATGCAGCATACCCTTTTGTATTTCCTGAAAAGCTGGTCTCTTGGTTACAAACTCTGTTTCTGTTTATCTGTGAATATTCTAAACTTGTCCTCATTTTCGAACGACAGTCTTGCTGGATATAAGATAGTTAGCTGGAAGTTTTTCTCTTGCAGTATCTTAAAATATATCATAACACTGTCTTGCCTCCATGGTTTCTTTTTTTTTTTTTTCTTTGCCTCCATGGTTTCTAATGAGAAATCAACAGTTATTCTTATCTGGTATCCTTCATATGTTATGCATTGTTTTTCTCTTGCTGCTCTCAGAATTCTCTCTTAGTCTTTGGCATTTGACGTTCTGATTAGTATGTGTCTTAGAGATGGTCTATTTCATTTGGATTTATGTAGACAGGAGTACGTTGTGCTTCTTGGACATGGATATCTATGTCCTTCAATAGGATTGGGAAATTTTCTACTATTATTTCTTCAAATATTTCTTCTTCCCCCTTTCCCGTCTCTTCTCCTTCTGGGACACCAATGACACGTATGGTTGAACATCTCTTGCTGTTGTTTAGTTCCCTGAGAACTTGTTCAATTTTTTCCATTCTTTTCTTCATCTGTTCTTTTATATATGTTTGCTTTCAGAGGCCATTTCTTTAAGCTTTCTTCTGCCTCCTCAAATCTGCTATAATGATTTCAGTGTATTTTTAACTTTATTACACTTTTCATTCCCATAAGATCTGCTATTTTTCTGTGTATGCTTTCAAATTCTTCTTTGTGCTCTTCCAATGTCTCCTTAATACCCTTAATCTCTTTAGCCATCTCATTGAATTTATTAAGGAGATTTGTTTGAACATCTATGATTAGTTGTCTCAACTCCTTTATGTCATCTGGAGGTTTATCTTGTTCCTTTAACTGGGCCATAGCTTCCTGTTTCTTGATGTGGATTCTAATTTTTTGTTGGTGTCTTGGCATCTGGCTTACTAGAGTATTTATTCTGGATGCAGGTTTTCTCTTTAGTTTAGGGCTTCTTGCCTTTTCTCCCTTGCTGGTTGTGTAGTAGGAGCTAAGGATGTAGTTGGTGCTGCAAGCTGTGGGGACTCAAGATGCCCTCATTGCCCTGGGGACTGATGAAACTTCTCCCAACTTTCCCCTTTGCCAGAGATAGGGACAGAACCACAGCCTTGTGTAATAATCCAAGCAATGCAGGCTTAGATTGTAGTTGTCCAGAGAGACTGATGAGGCTTCACACCCCTTTCTTCCCTCCCTAGGGCAGGGAGGGAGCTACAGGTGTGGACAGCAATCTATGCCATGCATGCCCAAAATAACTGCAGTTGCCCAGGTTGATTTCTGACTATTGAGTCTGTGCCAGCTGAATGTACCTGCAGTTACCTGGAGAGACTGATGCAGGGCTCACCAGCTTCCTCCTTGCTAGAGGTGGAGTTGAAGCCTAGGTTAGGTCTGCAGCTGATCTTGGTGAAAGAAGCCGGTCCCTACCATCACTGTGATTTTCAGTCAGCTTGGCTTCCCCTCATGCTGGGGGTGGAGTCAAAATGGTGGCTACCAACCTCTTTCTGTTTTGGACAGGTTCAAAATTTAGCTGCTCTTAGAGTTTTAGTTTAGCCAGCTGAATTTACTAATCAGTAGCTGAAATTTACTAATCAGTAGCCAACCATCTCTTCCTCCCCTGTTTAGGAAATGGAACTTCCAATTCCAGCCACAGAATAGCTCCTGAGGCAGTTTGTGCTGCCCGAGTAGGGTGATCATTGGCCTCCACAGCATGGCCTGTATTTTCCCAGAAAGGCTGGCTCAGGACTCCCAGCTTCCTTCCTGCCAGAGGTGGGACGAGGGCTTAGGCTAGAGCTGCAATCCAATCTGGATGGAAAGAAGCCAGCCCCTACCAACACTGTGATTTTCAGTCTGCCCCACTTCTCTTTGTGCCAGGGGTGGTGTTAAAATGCTGGCTACTGACCTCTTTCTGACTTCAAACTTTAGCTGTTCTTAGGATTATCCTTTAGTCAGCTGAATTTACTAATCAGTAGCTATAGTTGGTGCCCAGCCATCTCTTCCTTTCCCATTTTTGGGAAGTAGAGCTTGCAATTCTAGCCACAGGGTAGTTCCTAAGGTGGCTTGTGCTGCCAGTGGAGGATGGACAATGACCTCCCAGGTGTGGAGTGTTCTACTTACAAATCCTCTCTACAGTTGGGTGGTCTCCTCCTTCCATTCTTTCAAGGATGTTTCAGGATGTTCTTCTGATCTCTTGGAGCCCTGAAACAGGTGCTTTAGATAGCTTTGAGTGATTACTAGCTGCCCTGTAGCACAAACTGACTTTAGGAGCATCTTACTCTTCTGCCATCTTGCAGCTTCTCCTGTTTTCTTTTAATTAATGTTTCCATTTCCTTACTTTCAATCTTTCTACACCATTATATTTGAAATGAGTTTGTTCTAGACAGTACATACTTGGGTCATGTTTTTTAATCTACTCTACCAATCTCTACCTTTTAATTGTTGTATTTGGATCATTTATATTTAATGTAGTTATTGATATGTTAGAGCTTCAATCTGCCATTTTATATTTTGCTTTTTTTTGCCTATGTTTTTTTTCTGCCTCTATTTTCTTGTTTCTTGTTTACCTGTAGATTAATTGAACACTTTTTTAGAATTCCATTTTGATTTGCTCATAATGTTTTTGAGTATAATCTCTTTGTATAGCTTTTTAGTGGTTGCTCTAGGTATTTAGTGCTTCTTCTTCTAGGTATTACATTATACATACATAACTTGTCACAGTCTGCTCATGTTATCTTATTACCAGTTCAAGTGAAGTGTAGAAACCTTCAATACTTTTATGTCTCTTTACCCTCCTGCATTTATAATTATCTCAACTATTTCCTCTGCATGTATTTAGAACCACATCAATTTTATAATTTTTGCTTCAATCATCAAACATAATTTAGAAAACTCAGGATCATAAGGAAAGTATATTGTTTTACACACATTTTTGCTTGCTATGTTCTTTCTTCCTTCCTGAGGTTCCAAGTTATCTTTTCCCTTTTTGTTTAGAGAACTGAGTTGACAGTTCTTTTCTTTCCACTCTTAAAAAATATCATATCACTTCCATCTCACGCCTGTGGTTCCTGATGAGAAATTCACTGTCATTCAAATTGTTTGCTTCCTGTAGGTAAGGTTTATGTTTTTCTGGCTGTTCTCAAGAATTTTTCCTTTGTCACTGGTTTCCAGAAGTTTAATTTCTTTGGATTGCTTTGGGCTTTTCCTGCTTGGAGTTTACTCAGCTTCCTGAATCTATAGATAAGTCTTTTGTCACATTAGGGAAGTTTTCTTTCATTATGTCTTTGAGTACTTTTTCAGTTACACACCTTCTCCTTTCCTTCTGGAGTTCTGACATCACAAATGTTAGATCTTTTGTTATTGCCCCACAGGTCTCTGAGTCTCTGTTCATTTTTTTAAAGCCTGTTTTCTGTTTCTCAGATTGTGTAACTTCTATTATTTTATCTTCCAGTAACTAATTCTTTCCTCTGTCCCCTCCATTCTGCTGAGTCCACTCACTGAGAATTTTATTTTGGTTACTGTAACTTACAGTTCTAAAGTTTCCATTCGTTTATGCCTTCTGTCTCTTGGTTGAAGCTTTCTATTTTTTTTTTTTCATTTGTTTCAAGTATGTTTGTAATTTTCTCATTAGAACATTTTTATTGTGACCTCTTTAAAATCTTTGTCGGGTCATTTTCACATCTCTGTCATTTTAATGTTGGCATGTATTGATTGTCTTTTTTCATTCAGTTTGGAATTTTCTTTCTTAATATAAATGATTTTTGATTAAAATAAAAACCGGGCATTTTCATATTATTTTAAGAGCCTCTGGATTTTATTTAAACCTTCTATTTTAGCTGGCTTTTTAAAAACCCTGCTTCAGCAGGTGAAGGAAGGGTGCTGGCTTGTTATTTTCGGATGGAGGTAGAAGTCCTTCACTCAGGCTCAGTGTGCACTTGAGGGGAAATGGGAGTTCCAGCAGTCTCCGCTGGCACTGAGGTGTGGGTGGCTTTGTTACTTCTGGGCAATGATGAAAATCTGACTATCCGCTAGGTCGGGTCTGATAACAGTGTGTCAGGGGAGGACGGCCTCATTACTGCCAGATAGGGGTGAAAGTCCAGGCTCCCTACTTGGCCTTCTCTGTGACTGCCTTGGTGGGGGTGTTGGGGCACCTCATTACAGTCTCATGGAAATGGGAATCTAGGTCCTCACTTGAACTTGGCTGGCATAGGTGGGGACGGGGCCAGTTTTTTCTGTGGTGTTTTGCTGGAGTAGAGTGGTAATTGTTTAAAAATTTTTCTCTCTTGCTAGGCTGTCCCTTCTTGGGCCTTTGGTAGAAATCACAGGCTTGTGGTGGGTATTTTTTTGTCTGTGTGTCTTGGCATTTGCAGGTAGTCAGCTTCTCCAGATCCATGTCTAGGATTATGAAACAAAAGGAAAATCCAAGGAACCCCCCACCTTCATATCCTGAGGTCCCTAGCCAGCCTCAACATTTTAGAGTCTTCCTATGTTTGTTTTATATATAATGTCCAGGATTTTTTTAGTTGTTTTAGTGAGAGGAACAGGGAAAAGTACATTTATTCCATCTTCTTGGAAGCAGAAGTAGATATGACCTTTATTTTTAAGCTGCTGAACCCTTCAGAAATATTGTGAGTGGAAGCCAATATTTTAAACAGAAAAAATTGGCGTTCTTCGAGTTGAAGTGGGGGTGGAGACTGCAGCCCTGATCACCAGTCCTTACCTCCAGCAGTTCTTAAAGCACCTCTCCAAAGTGCTAGGATTCCACAGAAAATGTAGCTAGAAAACCAGAGTACTTACTAAATGACTCTTTTTTTTTTTTTTTTGAGGTACCTGGGCCCAGGATTGAATCTGGGACCTCATATGTGGGAAGCTGGTACTTGACCACTGAGCCACACTGGCTCCCCTGTGTTGGCTTTTTTCTTTGTTTTGCTTGTTGTTCAATTTTGTTTTTTCAGGAGGCACTGGAAACCAAACCTAGGATCTCCCATGTGGGAGGTGGGAGTTCAACTGCTTGAGCTACATCTGTTCCCTTAAATGACTCTTAACTTCCTACAATCTGGGCTATATCCACTAAGAGAGGTTTTTTTTTTCAAAGGGGACACTTGATGAGGACTTTGGTTTGTGTGTAGGTTTTGGACGTGGAGGGATGGATGAGTGACGAGAGCAGGGGCTATCTGGCTACTCTCCAGCCTCAGAAGAGAAGCTGCCTTGAATCCATGAAGCTTACATAGGACCTCATGCCACCCAAATCAAACATTGATGCCATAGCCCCCAGCGCTTGCTGTTCCCAAGAGGAATGGTGCTTGGCCCACCCATGGGGTAGACCAGAAACCCTGGGAAATTTGTGACCTTGTGAGCATCCCTCCACTAATACCTGGTAGGAGTTGGAGGGCCCATACCCCAGCTTCTGCTCCCTACAAGTAGGACTATTCTACATTGTCTACTAGTGGTCCTCAGTGGGCTTGAGCTCTAGTTGCCCCTGGGAGTCACCTGCTCATTCATGCACCTCAGGCTCGCTTCCTTGCCTTCCCTATTCTCATGTCTACATCTCCTTACAGGAGCTTTCTGGGATCACCTCTCAAATAAACAACCTTACATCATTGTCTCAGGGTCTACTTCTGCAGGGACCCGAACTAAGATGCACACACAATTAACCCATGTTGTCTGTGAAATATGTAAGACTGACGATGCTGAGCTGCCTTGGGAATGACAAATGAAAGCATTTGTCATCATTCACCAGCCCTGAGTACATCTCTTGTCATCATTTCAGACTCTGTGGAGGAGCTGCCCCCACATGCAGTGCTCTGGGACCCAGGTGTTGGTGTGCAGGGTAGTCTCCTCTCACCCTCCACATCCTGCCCCTCAGCTCATGCTGGGTAGAAACATACGGCCAAAGCTCACTCAGGGATATTTGCCAATGGGCTTTCATATGTGTGTGTTCTTGTTTTGTTTTTGTGTTTTGGCTTGTTTACTCTGAAAGTACCTTTTCTCAAAGCTGTGGTTGCAGAAAAGTTTTCCAGGACTGTCCTTGTTTTCATCTTGGGCTACAACCTCTGACTCCTTGCTATGGTTTTTCTTTGCTGTCTTGGGCCTAGCAAGCCTCAGGGAATCCCTACTTTTCTGGTCAGAGGCTGGAGAAGAAAACTAAGTAGCAACTGGGGTTGAGGAAGAGAGGTTCCAACCTAGCCTGGCTTTGGGAAGAGTCTTCATCAAGCCAGGCCTTGTAGAACCCTATCCCCAACGTTGGCTTGTCATAGTGGCCATTTGCTTCTTTGTCCTGTAGGTGGGCAGCAGACAGAACTCCTATTCTTCTGAGGTTTCATCTCAACTCTTAACTTAATCCCAAAAAGCAATTCTTACAGAGGAACCCAGGCGCTGTGGCAAGCCAGAGTGCAGGAAGAGCCTTCAGGGGCCCTTCAAGTCCTGTCAAATAAACAGAAAAAACTGACTTAGGCAAAGAGGGACTTTATTATAAAAGATTATTATGATATGGGGAAAGAGGCTATTACAGTAGGGAAAATGCTCCAACAGTGAGATCTGCAAGTGTCTCCAAGATTAGGGAGAAAAGGGGTTTTCTTTTACTAGGAGAGCGACTGTAGATTGTGGGGTGTGTGGGAAAGAGGGACGAGCCAGGGTGCCTTGCTTGGACAGCAGACCAGAGGATGTTTTACCCTATTGCTGGGCAAGGCTGTTGAGGGATCTTGTGCTGGCTCAGGCTGCGGGTGGGCTGAAGTCCAGGGGCTTGAAAACTTAACCAGATTTGCAAGTCACTAGGATTTTGTTCCAACTGACCAGTGGGGACAAAACCTTTCAAGTAATCATTGACAGGGCCAAGGATGGCGGCTTACAGTGTCCGTGCCTGGTCTTGCCATTGGTAAACCAGGGGCACGGTGAGTCTCATCTAAGTCAAATGGGGAAGAGTGACTCCTCGCCGTGAACACAGAGGGGTAGGGATGGGGCGGTTGCTTCACCCACAGCCGTGTTCCAGGATCACAGGGCTCGGGTAAAATTCAACATTGTCAGTCCCATCCTGAAATGTGAGTTGAACCCCGCAGGAAGCAGAATAAACCCAATGTTTCTCATGGAGACTGTTGCGGCTCTAAGCGGAGTGGGCTCCCCATAGGAGCTGCTCTCCCTGGACAGAAGCCCCGGCTCCCTCCTTGCTCTGGCGGGTGGGGGTGGGACGGGGGCGGCCTCCGGGGACAGCGGCAGAGTCCCCTGGGTGACTGCTGCCCGAGCTCGAGCGCTGAGCTTAGCTTTCCTCCTCCTCTTCTCCCTACCCTCCCAGCTCCTGGCCGCCCCCTTCTCCGCCTGCCACACAGCTGTTTTGCCAACATCATTGCCTGATTATCTTTCAAGTGGCTTCTTGGAGCAGATGTTCCCCGCTCCTTCCTGCGCTGAAAACAAACAGGCGCTGTGTTGTCGTTTGCTCTCCTGGGGAAAATCCCTCTGCCGCCACAGATTCTTCTTGAGAGGTTTGGGGATGTCTGCAAAGTCTCTTCAGTTGCTCCTCGCCAGGAATTTGGCTCCAGATGGATGGCAGGGGCTCTCAACAACCCTCAGGTCTTCCAAGGTGTGTGTGGCCCCTCATGAGCCTTGTGGGGGTGGGGGCAGAATCTAGTCCTGATCTGGGGGGAGGAAGGGTGGGTCTCACTTCTGTCACTTCCTCTCAGTATTATTTACCCTTTTGAAGAACATGAGCGCCTCATTAATTTTGACATGACAAATCTCCTGGGGATTTGTCCTCAGTTGAAAAATCGGTTTGTTTGTTTTTTTGTCTTGCTAGCCCCATATGCAAGAAGATGTTGTTGGGCTTGCTTTTTGAGGTTCATCTTGTGAAGGCAACAGGTTTTCCATTTCCACGTTCCGGATGTGACATTCTAGTGTGAAGTTGAACGTGTCTCTTAGGACGCATCCACTTCATTTCCTCATCTGAAAATCAGGGCTCAGGGTGGACCAGGTTGCTGCTTGAGGGTTGGGAGTGGCACGGGCAGGAGTCTGTGCGGGACCAAGAAAGTCGTTTTGCCAAAAATAGCTGCTCACTAACCTACAGGGCAAGAAACTGCACCTGTAGCAATTCCTCCTAGGAAGGGGTAACATGCAGAGTCCTTAGCACATTGCATCAGACTGACAAACTGCTCAGGCGAGGGAGGATGGAGAAACATGCTGCAGGCAGGCCTGGAGAGGGAAACGGCACCAGGAAGCCCTCAGGAGCTGGCATCTCAGCAGGAGAGCGGCATCTGAGGATGCTGGGGTGGGTGGTGGGGAGGCAGGAGGAGTAGGTCACCCTGGTATGCTTAGGAATTGCCAGCTTTCTGCCACCAGAGGATTTTAGGGGCTGCTGCCAGAGAGGATACGATCACATTTGAAATACTTTTGAGGGCCCATCCTTCAGTTTCCCCTTGATTTGGGTAAGCAGTCTTGCTTGTCTGTTCTTGAATGCCCAGTCACTCCCCTCCTGTCCTCAGAGGGTGCTAGACTGTTCCATGCAGTGCCCTACCCTCCACACTGGCTTGTGCCCCGGCACTCCCCTGGAGGTGTGCATGTCACCACACCTCGTGGGGACGCTTCTGTGCACACCTGGCTTAACAGTGCCAAGCTCTGTTGTCAGCCCCTTGGTCCCGGTACCCTCTTCTCTCTTGGCCTCTGAGATGTTTCTCCCTTCTCGTTGTCTCCTGTTTCTCTGGAGACGCTTCTGTCTGCTTTGCTGGTTTCTCCTCCCTGATCTGTACATGTTGGCTTCTCCATGCTGGAGCCTTTGCCCATTAGACGCCCCCAGACCAGTATTCCACAAAGGTTGGATAGCATCCAAACATTCTGGAACCACTGCTAAAAACACAGACTCCTGAGCACCATTCCTAGAGATCTTATTCCTGTGGATCTGCGAGCCTAGAAATCTGCATGTTCAATAAGCACCCCAAGAGATTCTCATGCAGTCAGTCCACGGAACACACCTTAAGAAGGTTCTGCTTTGCGCTTCTGTGTATATGATCTCATCCAATTCCAAGGCATTGCATACCACATAAATGTGGACAACTTCCCAGTTTTTATGTCTAGTTCATCCCCTTCTCAGAGTTCCAGGCTTATATATCCAAATTTACTGGACATCTCTATTTCAATATCACCCAAACATCCGAGCCTTAGGATTTTCAAAAGTGAATTCTTGATTTTCCTCCACAAACCATTTCTCCCTTACCTCCATATCAGGAAAGAGAAACATCAACAACCCTCAGTGACTTGAACCATTGTCCTTCAGATCTTCCTTTGTGCCAGCCCCGTTTCCAATCAATTAACCATTCTGCCAAGTTTATCCTTAGACATTTCTTCAGTCATCTACAGCTCTCTCTCCTTCTCTCTGGTGTTGCCACCACTCTGGTCCAAGCCACCATAATTACCATTTGGATGACTGCCGTAGATGCCTAAACGGTCTCCCAGCTTGTTCTCATTTCCCAGATGCTAAAACAAATACCATATGATGAGTTGGCTTGAACATGGCAATTTGTTGGCTCACAGTTTTTAGGCTAGGAGAAATCCAAAATTCAGGCGTCAGCAAGGCCATGTTTCCTCCCCACAGACTGTGATGTTCTGGGAATGGCACTGGTGAGCCTGGGTTCTCGGCTTTTCTGTCACATGGCAATGCACATGGCAGCATCTTCTCCTTTCTTCTCTGGATTCCATTGGTTCCAGGTTCTTGCTCCTCCTTATGGCTTTCTCTTTCTATGTCAAATTTCCTTTGCTTAAAAGACTGCAGCAATATTGGAGGAAGGCCCACCTTCTTTCAGATTGGGGACACCCTAACTAAAAACATCTTCAAAGGTCCTACTTACCAATGTGTTCACACCCACAGGACCAGGGCTTGGGATTTGAGCCTGACTGTGGGGGACACGAACCAGTCCCCAACACTGTCCTAATTCATTCTTTTACACCAGCCAAGGAGGAGTATGAAACATAAAATAGATCCGGCTGCTCCTTCAGGACTGCTCATCACACTTAGAATGAAATCCAACCCCCCCTCCTCCACCTCCGCACCTCTTCCTCCTTACCTGGCGCTCTTGGTCTTGCACAGTGAGACTGGTCCACATTGAACCTCTTCTAGTTCCCTGAATGGGCCAAACACTCTCCTGCATGTGCTGATCCTCTGCCCAGATGCTTATTCCTATCTCTTCAAGTGTCTGGCTCCTCTTTGTCCTTTTGGTCTCAGCTTCCCTGACTGCCTCATTAGAAATATTATTATCTCCATACCACTGTCTTAATCATAGCCACCTATTCATTATTTCATAGCACTTCATGGAAGCTCATAGTTCGTAATTATAAATTTGTTGATGCCTCCTCATATCTTTTGTTGTCCTGTCACCAGATAGTATGTTCTATGAGGGCAGGGACTATGTGTATTTTTTCTTATCTAGCACAGAGTTACACTCAATAGACATTTGTTGGATCAATGGAGTGCATTCCATTTCATCTGTTATATACCATTTGGTTGCAGCTGTGTTCTTCTACTGCACTAAAATTTGTTTTGACCCTTTCTAGTATGCTGTCCTGTTTTGACCTGTTCTAGTCTGTTCTGACCTGCTTAGTCTGCCCTCCTATTCTGTTCTTTGCTGTTCTATTCTATTCCATTCCAACCTGCCTTTCCTTCCTACCTCTTTCTACCTGCACCATGCTATTCTTCTTGGTTCTGGTCCATTACATTCGGTTCCAATTCATCCCATTCTGTTTTCTTCGGAGCAATTTCATCTCGTTTTGCCCCATTCCATCCCACTCCCTCCCAGTGCTTTACTCAAGGCTTTTGGAATATCTGCCTTGTATCTAGTCTTTTGCTAGGGACCCATGAGATTTTAAGAGAAGGAAATGTCCCCCCAGGTATGAGATAGCCCCTCATATTCAGGAAAAGTGAATAGTAGAGAGATGAGAAATTGGCAGAGGGGTCTAAGCTGACCCAGCCTGGGAGGATTAGGTTAGGAAGAGGCATTCTCCCTAACAGGAGGGCATTCCTACACAGTGGGAACATGAAAGAAAACAGCGAATGGCTGAGTGTTGCTGATACTCCGAGGACACCAGCCCAGAAAATTTAAGAGGGATATAAATAGCACTTGATACATCATAGGTGTTTAACAAATACTCACTTTCTCCCACCTCACCTCTGTCTACTTCAGTCTATCCTGATTTTAGTAGGTTAGCTCTCTGAACCTCAGTTTCCCCAAAAATGGAATGGGGACAATGAAACAAGCATGAAGTATTATAGAGGCATTGTAGAGGTGTTTTGAGCTTGAAGAGACAAGAGGTACGATAGATGTTTGCTGACTGAATGACTGATTGTAGTTCCGTTACACCCCCACCCCCCAGTAACACTTAGCACAGGACTGGACACACAGAATGTGCTGAATTGAAGCACTCTGACTTGAAGCAAATGTAAAAAGAAACTGAAGGAGCTAGTAACCCCCTTCCAAAGTAGATCAGACAGGTGGACGCTGGGGCCAAGATGACGAAATTTGCACCAGACCTCCAAATCTATTCAGAAACAGGGAATTAGGAAACAACAGGGGAGGCTGCCAAAAAGAATTTATCTCGGAAATGGAGCTTGGGGAATAGCACTAATATTTTCGGAAATTGAAACTCCAACCATGAAATTGCCTATCATTTATCATACATGGTCTCTCAAAGGGAAAACGGAAAAGCATTTAGTCTTATTGCTTTTTAAACACATGATTGCTGAGCACAGCCATCCAGGCTGCAGTTGTAAGAGATGACGACAGTCTGAAAGGGTCCGACCCGCGAGTCCCTCTGATGTAAAAGGGGCTGCTCTCTGTGGACTCTTCCTTGGGAGCATCCCAAGCCGCGCATGGCGAGTGTCCATGATGCGGGTTATGCTTGGGCACTGGGTGTGATTGAAAGTCCCCAGTCTCCTCTGATCTCCAGACCCCTTCTAGATGCCGATAGCCATCTTGCTAATGAAGTCTTCAATACTAGTAGTTTCTAGCTTCCCTTTGAAAGGGTTCTTCTTATGACTTCTCCTTCTACCTCTGGTTGACGAGTATCAAATCTCTCTCTCTCCCCCAGGCCTGCTGGGGGTTCTGGATCCATATACACAAATGCTCCCTGGACCTCTGCACATGAACTTCCCATAGGCTCATTCACTGTGGCATATCTGAGTGGTTGACACCATCTCCCTGCCCGATCGCCTACTCTCCACACTCCCTGGCTTGCTGTAGGACATCGCTGTTCCCTCCATAGCTGCAATCAGCTCTGAGGCTCAGAGTCACAGTCCCCTAGGTGTATTAATGGTTTACTGGTGGCAGTCTGTTGTTCTGTGGCTCATTGACATTGATCTTCCCTCTAGGGGCAGGTACTGAATATCCATGTACTGGGCCTCAGGGCAACAAAGCAAAGTGGTGGTGGTGGTTCTGGAGCAGGCTTTGCAAAGGAAGCCTCCATTTGGACCAATGTGTATTTGAGGGTATGATGGCTGATTTCATGAGTCAACTAGGCTAGGCTGCGGTGCCCAGTTGTTTGGTGAAACACAAGTCTGGCTGTTGATGCTGAGTAGGTGTTTTGGAGATGTGATTAACATCTATAATCAGTTGGCCTTAAGTAAAGGAGACTGCTCTCAATAATGTGGATGGGCCTTATCCAACCAGTTGAAGGTCTAAAGAGCAAAAACAGGCTTCCTGGGAAAGAAGTAATTCTGCCCTAAGACTGCAGCATCATCAACTCTTGTCTGGGTTTCCAGCCTGCTGGTCTGCCCTACACATTTCAGACTTGCCAGCACCCACAATTGGTGTGCCAACTCCTTAAAATAAATCTTTTAAAATGTTATTAATTATATCTATATCTATATCTATCTGTGTATCTATAATCTTCCTATCTATATCCTTTTGGTTCTATTTCTCTGGAGAACCCTGGCTGATATTGAGGGTGAGGGAGAGAGGAGGTGGGCACAGGCTCAAGCCACCCTTTGCCTTCTCTTCTGCTCCCAATAGCCTTGTGAGGAAGGCAGGGAAGGGACTAAAGTTATCATCATTTTATAGGTAAGGCACCTGTATCATCTTTTTACAGGTGAGTTTGCAAGAGATTGTATAACTTCTCTAAGCTACAAAACTAGAAGGGGTGGTCATGAAATTTTCACCCAGATCTTCTGATGTCCAGCCCCATTTTTGTTCCCCTGAACAGAGAAGGGCGCTGGGGTGATGTCCAGCACACTTGACAGGGAGTTGGAGGATTTGGGTTCTAGCTCCTGCCTGGTCACTAAAAATATTCACAGCTGCTATCTGCTCCCCCTATTACCTGAGTGGGCCCTGAGAAAATGGGGATGCTGCAAGGCTGTATTCCCTGGGACTCCACCCACTTGCCTATGGTTTCAGTCTCCATCTCTCTGCGGGTGACACCCAGATCCCCACCTCTAACCAGAGCTTTCCATTGAGTAAGGGAGCAAATTGCCAACTGCCTTCCCAACAGGCACAGCTAACGAAACAAGGTTTTTGGGAATTTCAAGTTCTACCCTGAAAATCTTCTCATCTAGAACTTATTAGCTTCACTGCCACCAGAAAGACTTTTTCATGCCATATTTTATTCATTTTCTGTCACATTTCTTCAAGAATCACCACCAGAAATGGTTATATAACAAATATGTTTTTGCATTCTGTAAAACAACAGTTGGTATTCTGCATTGTCCTTTGTACTGTTCAATGCCTCTTGTATAGGAATCTCTAAAGCAATTACCTGTTACAATTCAGTCCTGGCCAGGCATGGGGTAGGGTGGGCTTTGAGAGCTCTTGATATAGTGACTTTTTTCTTTAATTAAACATTGAAACTTGTAAGTTTCCTTTTATGCCTTGGTTACTTGTAAGCTCAGGATATTGTAAAATGCTCAACTCTAATAATTGTATTGGTACATGTTGCTATATATTTCTCTTTGTACATTCGTTTTGAATTTTCTATTTTATCAGTTTTATTGGACAGCTAACTAATTACTTTAAGATGCAAATATGCTTAACATGTATTGAATAACAGTTTTAACCTGATAGAGTTTTAGCCTCTTTAAATATGTCATATTATTCAATTCATTGTAATCTCTATTTTACAGTTGGAAAATTGCTCCTTTGTGGAAGAAGGTGGAGTCTCAGTGATAATAACAAGGCCATCACCTAGCTCATCACACTGCCTCTTTGACTTACTTCCAACTCACTCTTCAGTCCAGAGCAACATGACTCCCTCTACCCCACCACCCCAAGTCCATGGAAACAGCTTTGTTAAAGGTCACCTATGACCTTGATGTTGCCCCATCAAGTGGAGACCTTTAGCCCTTCTGCCTGCCTCTGGTTTTCGCATGTTGACCCCTCATCCTTCTGCACCTTCTTCATTGGCATCTGGTACACCACTCTGTCCTAGTTCTCCCCCAATATTTCTTCTCCTCTCTGTCTCTCTGAAGGGTCTTTTCCCTCTGTTGACCTCCAACGTGAGCACTGTCCATGGCTCTGAACTTGAGCTGCTGTTCTACTCACTTAACATGACCTTTGCGCATCCACGTGGGCAGCACTTGTTAGGCACATGGCCTCTCTCCCTACCTTACTGAGCCTCTCTAGGGTATGAAGTGTGAATTACTCATCTCTCCAATTCTGGACTGTGCAAAGGAGCTGGAAAAGAAGAGCTGAGTAGCTAAAGACTAAACACAAGATTTCCTCATTTGAGCCTAACCCAGAAGAGATGGCATGATCCTGTCCTCATGCAGCCTCTAGTCTCTTTGGGCAGCACTGGTGGGATGTTACTAGTCACCCTACTTTTATTTAGGGCAATGATAAAGGATTACCCTAAAAACAAATGAACTTGGTTTCCCAGATTTCCCTGATGCCATGGGTAGTCGCATCATGGTTCTGGCCAGTGAGCAGCTGTATGCAGAAGTCCACTGGGTGGAGACCCCAGAAAAGTTATTATGTTTGTGATAAAAGGGACAAACTCACTTAGTAGGTCCTTTTTGCTCTTCAGCCTACCCATTCTTCCTGCCTAGAATGTTGACAGGCTGCCTTAGCGGCTGATTGTGAGGGAGAAACATGTGGGGCAGGTAAGGAGTGTGCCAGGTGTGGGGACAGGAGTTTCTACTCTATTCTGCAGGTGGTAGGAGCTAAGGGAGGGTTTTACCCAGGGGATTGATGTGACCCATTTCACTTGTGGAAAGATGACTCTGGCTGCCATGTGGAGAGCGCACTGTGAGGGGCCAGCTGGAAACTGGGGGGCTGGTGTTGAGGGCCGTGGTTTTAGTCTAGCTGAGAGGTGGTGGTGGCTGAGACTGGGTGGCAGCAGGGCAGATGGAGAAAAGAGGATGGATCTGAGATGCATCTTGGAGGTGGGTTCATCAGGGCCTTGCTGATGGTAGATTGGGGGGGGAGGGGGATGCAAGAGAGAGGAGTTAGGGATGATGGGGGATTTTGCTGAAGTGCCTGAGTTGATGCTGGGGTGCCATTTACAATGTGGGGAAGCCTAGGGATGGGGAGAGGAGAGTGGATTTGAAAGGGAAAATCCAGAGTGTGGTTTAGGCCTATTGATTTTGAGATGGCTGCTAGCCATTCTCTAGCAGATATCAAGCAGGCAGTTGAAAAATGAGCCTGAAGTTCAGAAGAGAGGCCAGGGCTGGAGATGGGGATTTCAGAGTTAGTGGCAGAGAGCTGGTATTTAATGCCATTGAACAGGATGAGGTCATCTAGGGACATTGGGAGATGAGAAGAGAAATGGCCCAGGCCTGAGCCCCGAGATAGTCCACTACTTAGAGGCTGGGAATTGGAGGCAGAGGGGCAAAACAGACTGAGAAGAAGCATTTGGTGCAGAGGGGCAAAACAGACTGAGAAGAAGCATTTGGTGAGGCAGGAGGAGAGCCAGGACAGCACGTGGTCCTGGAAGGCCAGTGCGGCTAGTGTCTCAGGAAGCAGGGAGAGGTCAACTGTAGTGACCCCTGAGAAGTCAAGTAAGAGGAACAGAAAGATGACTGTTGAATAGTAACTTAGAGGTCAAGTGCAAGTCAGCGAAGACAGGCGGACAGAATGGGCAGTGAGCAAGTGGAGACAGGGGCTGTAGATGGTTCTTTAAACTCAACTGCACTGAATGAGAGCTGAAAAATGGCATGGAAGTGGAGAGGGGCGGGGATCAGGATAGTGGCCCTAGTTTTTTGGGTGATAGAGATCCTTGAGAACTGCTTGCATCCTGATACGGATGGCCCAGCAGAGAGGGAGAAAACAGTGATGCAGAAAGAGGAGACACTGTGGGCTCGAGGTCCTGGGTAGGAGAGGGGGTGGGATTCAGGACCCACGTGGAAGGGGTGGCCTTGGACAGAGGAGGCACCTCCATGCATAGGAGCAGGAGGGAGGCAGAGAGGGGGCGGTGCAGAAACGGGAGTGTCGCCCGGTGTCATGATGGCAAGATGAGGGGTTCTTTCTGATTGGAACTATTATCGTAACAAAGCATGAGGCGTGCGAGGGTGGGGGTCGTGAGGGGTGTGTGGAGAGCAGAAAAGAGGGAATCGGGGGTTTTGGAGAACAGGAAAGCGTGCAACTGGACAACCACAGTGGTCTGCTGAGCAGGTGATGCCTGTTTGAAATCCGACGCTGTGAATTTAGAGGAAAGCAGGATGGGTTTTTGTTTGTTTGTTTTGTTCTGTTCTGTTTTTGCAGCTTGAGTAGAGGCATCAAGGAGGTGAGTCATTGGATTTAACCAAGATTGAGCATGGTTTCTAAGTCTGATGAAAGGAGAGAGAGAAAAGAAAGTGAGAGGTGGGCGTGAGGGCTGCAGAGGGGTGCTGGCTGTGAGGCAGAGGCGGGCCAGTGGCCAGATGGCTCGATGAGGTGAGGGATGGCTGGGAAGTTGGAAGGATTAAAATTGGCAGGTGGTCACTGAGCAGGGGGCTTGAGGTGGAGATTTTGGAGATGGTGAGTTTCCTTGATGATAAGAGCAAACAATAGGAATAGTGGATGGGGGGGTGCCAAGGAACAGACGGTTAGAGCCGACCAGGGAGAGAGCAGAGAGGCTCCTCTTTGTTGGCTGGCTCCTCGAGATGGGCGTGGACGTCACCAAGAAGGACGGCAGGGGAGTGGAGGGGAAGACAGGCAGAGGGTGTCAGTTAAGACTGCAGCACATGAGGAATGTGGCTGGGCAGTGGGGTCCCGGCGACAAAGAGGGTGATGAGAGGTAGCCTCTTGATGTCAGACTTGGAGGGGTTGGAGCTTTTGAAGGTGCAGGAGGGCAGGAGAGGAATGGAGAGCTAGGAGGACACCCGTCCTGCCCCCTGGCCCCAGGCAAGTGAGAGGAGGAAGGGAAAACAGCCTCCCCTCTAGCGGGGCCATGGGAGGTGGGACTATCAGGGAGCCAGGTGGCAGTGAGGGCAAGAATACTTGTTCAGGAAAGAGGTGGGGCTATGGGGTGCTTACCTGTGACAGCCCTGCGCTCCTGGCTCTGAGGCGCGGTGCTCCTGGGGGCTGGAGGCCTCCTTGGTTTCTGTGGAAGTCCCCGTTCCACTCCGTGAAAGAATATGCCAACTCCATGTCCTGATGGCCTCTGGTTTCTCAGCAGCAAAATGGTGTCCAGGCCACTTGCAAGTGGGCGTCGAGGTTGAAATGGGATAAGGTGTGTGCGCCAGCCCCACACTTGGTCTGGCAGTGGCACTCAGTCTCACTCAGGGCTGGCGGGCGTGGGGTTTCCAGCCAGGAGAACCCACCAGTTTGTGGTGGGAGGTTGATGGCTCCGCCCTCCACGCTGTCCGGTTTTTGCAGGTAGGAAATGAAGTGCATTTCGAGGGCGATTGAGCACTGTAAGCTTGGCAGGAGTCCACGGCACAGGTGTGTGGGTAATTGTGATACATGGGGAGACGGGCTGAGTTGCAAGCCCTGGGCTGGTTGCTGGAGGCAGGGAATGGAGAGGGGCCTGCAGGCACAGGTGGTGCAAACATGGGCCCACGGGCAGGTGTGGGGCAGATAGTTTCACCTTTCAGTGGGAAGGCACCAGCTCAGGTGGGCAAAAATACTTTCTTCCCTTTAAATAAAAATAATTTGGTTTCTGACTCCCTATTCCATCAAGATGGTGGGAAATCCAACCTGGTGAACTGGTTTCCAAGGAGATGCCCATTGGCCTGGCCCTTATGGTTCCTTCAAAAACCAAAAGTTTGGTGGGAGCACTACCCAGGCAGGGGAAATGGCAGCCCACGGCTACTTTTGCCTGTCTACTTTGCAGAAGAGAAGATGGAGACCTGGGGAGGCCTAAGGCTGCTTGAGCTTTTAAACAAGGGCTCGCCCACTGAGCCCCTGCCTCCTGGGTCCTGGTCTAGGCCAGATGGCATGTGTGCAGATAATGAGGCCCATGTGCACACGGGAAGGGGAGGGCATCGCTGACACCCGAAGAGTGAGAAAAGACTTCCTGGGAGGATGGGCTGGATTTAGAGAGCTAGAAGAAACTGGGACGGGCATTCTCGGGAGAGGGAACAGGGTGGTCAAAGGTGTGGCATTAGGACGAGCTAGCCGTTGTCCAGGCTGATTCTAAGGCACAGAAGTAACCACTGAGCGTGGCTGCCTTCGTGTGGGTGGGCTTAGGTGGCCTCCCCTGGTGTCAGTCCAGCCCCCATCATTAGACTCTAAGCTTTTTTTTTTTAATTTTAATTTATTTTTTATATTGTATTTTTTTGCAGACATACAGATCACAGAAAATGTTACATTAAAAAAATACAAGAGGTTCCCACATCCGCTACCCTCCCCCCACTCCTTCCCCATCAACAACCTCTTTCAGCATTGTGTGACTCTAAGCTTTTTGACCGGAAGGGATGGGTGGATCCTTCAGCTGGCTCTTTACCGGGTTAGTCTCACTTCTTCTTCTCACCAGCCCTGAGGGGCAGATGCTCTTGGCTCCAGAGCACAGCTAAGGAGGCTGAGGACCAGCCCAAGTCCTTCGAATCCAACCCCTTTCCTCCCACTGCCCTCAGGGCTCTGGCCGGGGCTGGGCACTTGCACTGCGCATCCCTTGACCGAGCGCACGTGAAGGCAGAGAGGGGCCCGGCTAGCCTGTGCGGCAGAGCCAAATGCTGTGCAGCCAGAAGGCTGGGGACCAGGTCCCAGCTCAGCCCCTCGCCGGCGAGGCCTCCTCAGGCACGTCAGCTCTCTCTGTTTTCCATTGCCCCATCTCTCGCATGCAGGTTGGGTAGACAAGCTCTAAGTCCCTTTACCTCTCTAAGCCACAGACACTTTGGCTTCATGTTTTGCCTCCAACCTAGGAAACCCTAATATTTCGAGGTTGAGAACTTGGTTCTCCTCCCTCCAGAGGTGTCTGGTCATCCCTGCCTCTCTGTCCCTCCCCAGTCATGGATTGGAAGCTTCTTGGGTCTTCTCCAGCTCAGATATTTCGGGAAACTCATACAAGATGGACTCATCTCAAAACCCAACAATGGGGAAGCTGATGTGGCTCAATCAGTTAGGCACCTGCCTAGCACATGGGAGGTCCTGGGTGCAGGTGCTGGGTTCAGGTCTTGGTGCTTCTTAAAGAAGATGAGCTGATGACTGCACCTGCTGCAACAAAAGCTAGATCTGCACCCTGCCACAACGAGAGCTAGATGCCTAAATGAGCAGATGCCACAAGCCACAGATGCCACAGCCTGTTGGGAGTGCGGCTCAGGCTGCTGGGCATTTGCCTCCCATGTGGGAGGTTCTTGGTTTGGTTCCTGGTGACTCCTGGAGAGGAGCAAACAGTGAGCAGACAGACTGGAGAACTATTGCAGGGGAGGGTAGGGGGTGGGGGGAGGGGGCGGGGGGGGGGGAAGGGGTGGATAAATAAAAAAATAGACAAAGTAAAATATTTAAATCTTTTTTTTTTTTAAATCCAACAATGCACATGATGGACCCACTGACTGAGGGCCTACTGTGTGCTGGGCAGACATATGCCAGGAGCTATGTCCAGATATTATTTTGCACCTTGACACTCTCCCTGCAAGGAATGGAGTTGTCTCCCCATTTTACATATGAAAAGCTGAGGCCCAGAGTGGTCAAGTGACTTGGTGAAATTCACACAGCTTGGAAATGACAGAGCTGGGATTAGAACCCAAAACTAAGTGACATCAAAGCATGGGCTCATCCCACTGTGGCAAGCCATGTGACACATCACCGAGATGGCTTCCCGGGCTTGGTCCCATGTTGCCAAGAGACACCTTGTTCATACTGCTGTCCACAGAGCCCCCCCAACAGCGCCTCCTCTGCAAGGCAACGGAGTCTGCAGCCCGTACACCCACCTGCGGTCATTACCCAGAAAGAACAGTCAGCCCCGCTGAGTGGTCTCCCCGTGGCAGGCACGGGTGGGCAGGGGCCTCGCTCTCCGGCTGGGCCAGGCAGACAAGTGCGGGGGCTGTCTCCAGGCAGTGATAGGATGAATAACCGATGGTGATTAGCTAAATCATAACATCACTCATGCCATGCATAAGCGATGAACCAACTGGTGCCAGGCGTGTCGGGCGGCGGGTCCCCCACCCCCAGCCCAGAGAAGCCACCACCACGCTGCCTCTCTGTGTTATCTGGCACATCAAGGGCTGCGACAATGAATATAGATTGACCTTATTATAGCAGCCGGCTGCTGGTGCCAGGCGCAGCCAGGCATACTTTGCACGAATTAAAGGTGTCAGCATGTAATTTACGGTTCATGGCGAAAAGGAGTGGGTGGGGGGAGGCGCTGAGGCAGGTAGAGGGGAAGGTGGGCTGGCGGCGGTTGGGAGCCCGCGCACTAATGACGGGAGGTGCGGCGAGATGTCATTTTCATCCCCGTGTGCACATTTTCCCTATTCCTTGCTCAGGGGGGAGCATCCTCCCCTCCTAAGCTCCCCCCACAGGCTCTGTGCGCGCGCGCGTGTTTTTCAGTTAAATTACTGGTTTTACCTGAAGAGCGTAAAGTAGGTGTGCTAATTTACGGCTCGGCAGATAAAGCCGCGGTGTGGGGAGCTGTCTGGAAACCTGTAATACGACATCATTTTACTAAGACACCGGAGAGCAGCTTGACATCTCGAGTTGGGCCTGTGATTAAAGTTGTAGTCTTTTTTTCCCCCTCCCTCTCCCTCTCCAACACGGAGAACAGATTAAACTCTAAGTAATAGATCTCGGTTTTCTTGCCATCCAACTGATATACACAGTACACAGTTTGACACAAAGAGTAAGTTATACATCACAAACAACAGCCTCTGCTCTTTACTGCCCAGAATTAATTTTCTACTTGCTCGGCTTCCCTCCTCTCCAAACCTATTTTCCTGGTGAGCAGGGTTCTCCCCTCTGAAAAGGCAGGGGAGGAGGCTGCCCGCTCAGGATGGGAGGAGGAAACCGGGGACAGCTCGTTTGCAGAGGAGGAAACCGAGGCTTGGGTGGAGAAGCGACCTCCTGATGTGCCCCAGTTGGTCTGCGGGACAGATGGGGCTCGAAACCAGGTCCCGGATGGATGCCTCGGGGTGGGGGGCCCACCCCCCAAGCAGCCAGTGGAGCCGAGAAGGTGGCGGGGAGGGTGGAGGGGCCGGGTGATGGCAGGCTGCGGGGAAGCTGGTCATTCTCTGCTTAGGAGCCCTCCCCCCACCTCTTGTGCACTCGGTGGTGCAAAGCTCTCTGCTTTCTCTGCCTCGCTCTGCCCCAGGAGGTGAGCTCTAGGGGCTGCCTGGGCAGCAAGGAGAGGTGAGAGAAGGAGAGGGGAGGGCAGGAGAGGGGCGGGGGTCTCTTCCCTGCTTCTCCCTGCTGTGCCCCTGGCTTGCCTTCCTCCCTTGGGCCTCCTGCTCTTGTGGCGTGGCCCTTCCTCCCCAGCTCCAGCGCCTACTGGGCTCGGGCAACGCCGTCCTGCCCCTGCCCCTTTAGATCTGGGGTGGGAACAGCTTCCTGCCAGTCTACCGGAGCCTTGCCTTCCTCGTGGGCCGGCCCTGCCCTGCCTCTGGCAGCAGCCGCTCCATTCAAGTCTCTTCAGTTGAGCCGTCTGGGGAGTTCTGCCTCCTGCTGGGACCCTGACTGCTGCCCGGGGTGCCCATTCTTCACTGAGGGCCTCCTGCCCGCGCAGCCCTGGCCCACAGGAAGGCGCCCACGCTTCCCACGGCAGCACAGCAAGTCAGGCTCCCTCTGCGGGCGCTCCTTTCCTGGCCTCTGCCCGCTCCAGGTGGTAAGGGCTTTGCCACGTCGCCGCAGGGGAGCCTGGCGGCGCAGCCAGCAGGTGTGGACACGGCGCTGCCGGAGGCTGCGGAACTGCCTCAGGGTCACCGACGTGTGCTGCGGTGCCGCTTTCCTCGCAGCCGGCTGGCTCCAGTGCTGGGGGAGACTCACCTTGCTGAATGCACGTAGGACACACGCTCACAGCAGCACTCACGCAGCCCCGCATGCGCACATGTGCAGAGGACTCAGTGCGTGCAGGGCCCGGGATGGACCCGGGCAGGGCCGGAGGGAGGCGGGGTGGAGTCAGAGGGCCCTCAGCAAGGCGGGGAGAGGCACGTAGAGGTGGGGAAATCAGGGAGGGCTTTTAAGGGGACCTAAAGGGCTACCGAAGATGGATGAGACCTGCATGGGAACCTGCAGCCCAGGCTTTCCCACCACCCCGCAGTAGGCTGGTTGCGCAGGAGTGTTTAAAAATAGAGATCCCCAGGCCTCCCCGCAGACTTCCTCAGAATCTCTAGGGATATGGTCTGTGTTTGTTTGTTTGTTTTGATTTAAGGCAATACTGACGCACAACTAGTCCTGGTAACAACACCCCACCCCCATTTCATGTACAAAGGAAGAACAGAGAGGCGGTATGACTTGCTCCGTGCCACACAGCAACCAATTTCCAAGCCAGGGCTAGAACCCCGGGCTCTTGGCGCCCAGCACAGTGCTCAGCCCGCTGCTCCTTCGCCCACGGGCTTTTCGGTGGACAGGGCAGAAATGCAGCCTCCCCGATGATGGCCCCTAGCTCCCCCCTCCCCAACACCAGCCACCCTGCAGCCAATTCTCAAGATGGCAGGGGGAGGTGACGGATGAAGGTGGAGGCAAAGCGAGAACGCGCCTGGAATAACATGACATTTAGAAACATGAATCAGCTGGCGCTTTCTGGTCCTTCTCCTCCCCCTCTGCTCCCCCCACAGCACGGCCCGCTTGATGAGCTGTGAGAACAGCGGAGGACACCAGGCCTGGGCCCTGGGCGCCGGGGACCCGCAGGGCCCGCCCCCGGGAAGGAGGGGGTGCCGAGACGGGTGAGAGCGGAGTCCTGGGCTCGGGCTCGGGGCTGGCAAGGCACGCCCCTCTTTGGGCCCCAGCCCTGGGTCACCATCAGGATTGCCGGGCCTGGGGACAATCCCTTAGGGCTGCTCCACAGGGGCCGACCTGGCAAGGCTCGCTCTCTCCTCTCTCCGGAAGGCTCCCTTCTGCCCTGCTGTCCTGCTCCCTTACTCTGAACCCCGAGGAATTGGAGCTGGGAAGGCCCGGGCCTGACAGTGCTCCAGAGGGCAGGCTAGAGGGGCCCCTGGGCTGGAGAGGTGACAGGCCAGCAGCTCAGATGTGTGTCCTGGTTCCCAGACTCTTCCCCAGTCCCCTGACTCGGGAGCTAATGATTGGTGAAGAGAGGCTGCCCGTCGGCTCCTGGCTCCATGTCCACATGGAGGTGGTGGTGGGGAGGGCCAGCAGACGGTGCTTCGGGGCTCTGTGGCCCGTGTCCTCCCCGGTGTGAAAGGTCACTGGCCAGAGCAGCCCCTCGGGCAAGGGCAACTGGACTTCTCATGTGTCCCCTCCCCAGCCCCCTGCCCCATCCTAGTGAGTCAGCTCCGTGGCATTTGCCGCCTCCGTCTCGGGGGCCGGCCTGACTCCCCCACATGGCCCACACACCCGCCCAGCTCAGGGTGCAGAGCAGGTGGCCCAGGGACATCACTAGATGGAAGCCATCCCTGCTCTCCGGCCGGGGCCCTCTCAGCCCTGGAGGGCAGGAGGCCTGGTCCCCCGGGGAATGCTCTTTTCTGGAACCACATCTGTCTCTGCCTCCGGGTCCATTTCCCCTGCCCGTTGGCCCCTGCCCAACCCTCTCCTCCGCCCTCCTGCAGCCCTTCCCCTACTCCCGTGAAGGGAGGATGAGCAGGGCCGTGGAAGGAAGCACCTTCAAAACGGAGCTCCGTTCTGGAGACTCGAGGGATTCAGCAGCAAGGCTCCAGAGCCCCTCCTCCAAGCAGCCCTCCAGGCATTGGAGGAACTCCAAGCTGAGCATCTCCACCACTGAACCCTGAGGCCCCTCTGAAGCTGTGTGAGTCATCGTGCACTGCCCATGCAGGAAGGACGGCGTATAGCAAAGGTGGTGGTTGCATGGTAGGAGTGTGGTATTCCCCAGGAAGTGGGAATCCCAGGGTGTGAGCTGTTCCCGTGCCCAAGAGCCCAGGGCCGGGCTCTGTCTCCTCACAAGGATTTGTCCCCTGCCACCAGCTCTTAACCAGTGGCCAGACATCGACCTCTGCCCCTGCCTTCTGGGTGACCAGGAGAGTGTGCTGCATTGGATGACCATCTTTCCGGGCTTAAGGACTTCCATAAGTTACCCTGGAGGGGGTGGGTGAGGCCAGGAGCAGAGTGGGGAGAATGGAGTTTACACGATGCTTTACATGGAAGGAGTCACCGAGAAGGCCACTCTGAGTATCCGTGTGGGGAAATGAGGCCTTACTTTTTAAGTCTGTATTCTTATTAGTAAACTGTATTGTGTCAGGCCAGTGGAGAGCAGCGGCAATTTGGAGGGACTGTGGCCATTGAAATGGGGTTGGCAAGAACCTGGCTCAGGAGGACAGAGGCTGGAGCTATCAGTTAAGGCAGATGGGAAGCCAGTTAGATGCCAGGCCAATAGTTTGGCACCAGAAGACAGAGAAGTTAAGTGACTCACCTTGTAGCTTGATATTCCTATTTTACAGTTGAGGAGATGAAATCTTACCAACAAAAATTACCTGCCCGGGATTATTCTCTTGTGGCAGAGCTCTGCGTGGAACCCAAATCTCTGGGCTCTTAGCTCTCTCCCTTGAACCCTCGCTTGGATGCCTTTTTATGTATTATCTACTTATAAAATAGTTTTGATCATCCCCATTTAACTGAAGCTCAGAAAGGTGACACACTTGGTCAGTGATTATACCTTCTACCCCACTGAGAGCAGATGCAACAAGCCCAGTGGAGGCCCAGGCCTCACCTCCTCCAGGAAGCCTTCCCTGACTATTCCAGGCTGCATGGAGTTGCTCCTCCTCCAAAGACTTCCTGCACTATTTTGAGGAATAGAAAAAGAAAAGAAGGATAAGAAGCAAGCAAAGAAACATTCATGAGATATCCACTCAGTGCCAAGAACTGTGCAAGGTACACACTGGCTCCTTATCAACTACCTTGTGAAGGACATGCAATGACACTCATTTCTCAGGTGATGAAACTGACGTTCAGAGAGCTCAGGCCCAAACCCAGGTCTGCCAGACTCCCAAGTTCAGTGTGCCTTTCTCCTTTATTCAACCCCATTTTTATAATTCTATAATCCCTTCCCAGATGCTGCCTTGTCTTTGTGATTCACAAAGTTCATTGACAATAGATGTCCTTGTGTCCACCCCTTGCAACTTACTTTGGGGCATGGCCCCGGTGGACGGTCAGCAAGGACTTGGAAGAGCTAGAGAAGGCACTGGAGATTGGCAGGGGTGGTGTGGGCCCCTGAGCAGGCAGGTAAGTTTCAGGTGCCCAGTCTGCCACTTCCTAGTGCAGTGACCTTTTGCTTTTAATTCATCTCTCAGAGCCTCGGTTTTCTTGTCTATAAAATGGGGTGACGGCCCCTGAGTGTCAGGCTTGCTTTGAGAAAATTGGGTGAGGTCATGAGTTATGAGTGCAACGTGCCCCACATGCAGCCTGGCCCATAATGGGTGCACAACAGCAAGAAGTGATTGCTCCATCCGCTACACCCGTCATCTCCATGGTATCACCTCCTGCCCACAGCTACGGCCTGGCCTTCCAGTCGTGGAGGAAGCCCACCTGGTCCCCGTGGGGGCTCACATTTAGCTGATAGGCACAGGGGCCTGGATGTCTTCGTGTCTGTGTCACTCCATGTGGGTGGCAGCTGTGGAAACTCATTCCCAGTGCTGCCCCCGCCCACCTCCAGACTTTGTCAATCCCGAGAGCTGAGGCTGGGTTCCTCAGAGGGAGGTGAGGCCCTCAGTGGGAAGGCGTTAGCTTCCCCCTTGCCAGCCTGCACCCTGCTGGGGAGGGTCTCCTGAGAGATGAGCCCCTGGCTTCACAGTCAAGGGGGCAGTGGGCAGTCACTGCGGGAGCAGAGCAAAGCTGCAGACTGTCACTGCAGACGCACTGCCAACCGCGTCTCAGTCGCCCAGATGTCAGCTGCCAAGACCCCAGTTCTGATGGAGGAGGTGGGTGGGAGGATGCAGGAGGCAGGGGAGACAGCAAGGAGCGGCCCAAGTCAGGGTCCAGGAGGCCATGCTCAGCTGGGGGACGCTGTGGGCCTGTCCACGCAATCTGAGCTTGGAACTTGTCCTCAGCTCTTCGCCTGATTTGACAAGGGCTCCCTTGTGGGTCCAAACAAACCGGACTTCCTGTCTTAGTTTCCTAGGGCTGCCATAACAAAGTTTCCCAAACTAGGTGGCTTAAAACAACAGAAATGTATTCTCCAACTCTGTGGAGGCTCTAAGTGTGAGATCAAGGTATCTGCGGGGTTGCGGCTCACCGATGACTCCAGGGAGGAATCGTCCTTGCTTCTAGCAAAGCTGGTACCTGCGCCGCTCTGATCTCTGCCTCCATCCTCATGTGGCCATGTCCTCTGTTTGTCTCTGGGTCTGTGTCCCTTGTCCCTTTCTTATAAGGACCCAGTCACATTGAACTAAGGACCCATCTTATTCCAGTGTAACCTCGTTTTCACAATGTTGTTACACTTACAGTGACTCCTTTTCCAAATAAGCTCACATTCTGAGGTCCTGGGGACTTCAACACATCTTTTCCAACCTGTAACACCTCTCAAATGTCAGGGGGGCTGGTGGCTGGGGGTGGCATTTTCTTCTTTGTGCTGAATTATCGCTGAGGAGAAGGGTCAGAGATTCTTTGCCACATTGAAAACTGCAGCCTTGCATGACCCATCAGCAACCACCTGCTTCCCTTCATCAGGCTGCCCTTGTTCCCTCTGTGCCAACTACTCTGGATTCTGTTCTATTCCACTGAATAAACCAAGCGCCTGTCCTCTGGCCTCCACCTTTGCTCTTTCCTCTTCTGGAAGGCTCTTCTTCCTTCCTGTCCTTTTCCTCCTTGTCATGAGTCTGGGCTCATGTGGACCCCCACTCCCCAGGGCAGGGGGCCCTCTTTATGTTCTTCACAGCACATCTCTCCAGCAGGCGTTATCCTTACTTGATTGTTTCTTTCTGTCTTCCTCCACTAAAGCGGAAAGCCCCTGGGAGCAGAGACTCTAGTTGTTCAGTCCCCACTGGGACCATGGTGGCTGGTGCTAATGGCACTTGGTAAATACCTTCTGAGGGAATAGAGGCTCCATCAAGCTGGATAAGTTTTGGCAGGAGCAGAGCAAGCACGAGGCTTACTTAGACAGCTACTCTGACTTTTCAAAGGGTGGTCATGCCTCATCAGACCCCTTAGCTAATCTGCGGCAGGACCATTGCCTGCAGCCCCTCCCCCCTCCCTGGTGAGGGCACTGAGGGCAGGGAGGTGACCCAGTCGAGAGGACATAGCTGGTTGGAGAGGCGCAGGAGGGGTGTGTCCCCGTGCCTTGGAAGGGTCAGAGCAGGCCTTGTGAAATGGAGCAGAAGGAGGGCACATTCCCACCTGGGACCGGGAACCCCCATGTCAGGCCCACCACTCTGGAGGGCTTAGGACCCCCACGATATAAAATCCCTTCTGCCCCGAGGAGGCGAGGCCCAGGGAGGTGAGATGACAGATCAGAGGCTGCTCTGCAAATTAGAGGTCATCTTCAGATTCCAAATCCTTCAGTTTCTTCTGTATGCCAAGTGGGAGGCAGGAAGCGCTGGAGTCAAGCTGGCGGAGGCTGGCACTGTGCCAGTAGGGGTTCAGACGGGGGGCTCACTGAGGAGAGAGGGAAAGGTCCTCGGGAGGGCTCAGCAGAGGAGAGGGGTTTAGAACAGTCATTTCAAAATGTTTTAATTTCTGCCTCACTATCAACAACAAAAATCCAGATCCCGAACTCGCCAGTATATATATAGGTATTTGTATACATTATGCTCATTCAAATATACTAATTTTTTATGGATCCTACAAAAAAATGTGCAAATAGAAAATTTTTGCAACAAGACTTAAAAACACAGATACCGTTTCTATTTCCTTCCCGTGCAACCCTCATTGTGCCCAGCCCTGAGGTTTGTGCAGTTCTCCTTTGGAGACCACTGATCAAGAACACGGGCTCGTGCTTGAATCTAGACCTTTCTTGTCTTCAGTTGTGCAGCTTTAGGCCAGCCTCTGGGCCACGGCTTCTTCCTCTGTAGAATGAAATAATAACACCTTCTTTGCTGGCTGCTAGGGGATTGATGCAGTAATGCATAAAAGATGCTCAGCACGGGCGTGGCAGGTTGGAAGAGCTCGTGTATGGTAACTATGGCGATTATTATCCTCATCCTTTCTGGCTAAAATTAATGGAACTCAATTCCAAACACCCCTCCCTGGCTCCATGGACCAGCGAGCTTGCTTCCTGAGCAGCTCCATCTGCCATCGTAGACGGAAGCTGATTCATGGCGGAGGGTCGCCCACCACCGGGATGACTCGCCATTTCCCTTCCCCCAATCTGTTGCCCGCAGCGTTAATGTGCACAGACAGACCTGGAACCTGGCGGAAAGAGGGCTGTCTAAGAGTCTTCCCAGGACGAGGCAGAGAGGCCGGTCAGATTTCAGTTTCTCTGTTTTCCTTTTAAAATAATTAAAGTGTCAGCTTGGGTTCATGGGCTGGTCATGGTTTCCATTCCGCCCTAACTGCATAAGGCAAGTCCATGAATTATACAGTGCGGGAGCAGGCGGTGCTAAGTGTGCATCACAAGCCGGGCTTAATAAGGACACTCCAGCTATTCTCGGAAGCCATTTGCAAGTCAAAAATATGGCTCATGGGGTCTGGATGTTGACTTCAAATTCTGAAGGTTTCAGACGGGTCAGCATTATTTTATGTTAAATTCCGTCAACAAAGAAATAAAGAAATGGGGGGAAGGGTGGAGCATGGTACTTTAAAAATTTTTGTTAATGAATTTTGGAGCTAATGCATAGGGTCATATATGCCTGTCTCTTCCCACCCGCCCCGCTGAGCAATATCAGCGCACGTCTGTGCGCAGCCCCACGGAGCACGCGGGGGCGAAGGAATGTTCCCGTCCCGGGTTATTAGAAGGTCTTCCTGCTGTTAGAGTTTTGTGCTAAATAGCAAGAAGATGAAAGCGTTCCTCTTTTCCTTCTGAGTATAACCCATATCTGCCATAGAGTATTACAGGCCTGTACCTGTTGTTACAAGCTCAACGGAGGTGGAAAGAGAAGAAAATCCAGTATTTCAGCATTTTTTGAAAAATTGGGACTGACAATGATTTTTAAATATTAAATTGCACTGGAGGAGAAGAATTATAGAACAAGAAAGGGAGCAGGTCTCCTCCGATCCAGGAAAGCAGTGTTTCCTGAAAACCATCTCGAGGGGGGAGGGCTGGGGTGGGAGGGCTGGTGATTCCCCGAGGCTCCCGTTGCACTGCTGAGGAAGCGGCTGTCTCACTCATCAGGTGCTGGGTTCTCGTAATGCAGGGCCCAAGCCCCAGCTTCCCCTTATGGGTTTACATGTGAGTTTGTTTACAAAAACATATTTAAGGGGAAAGCAAGCAGGCATCATGTGCCAGGGGATGAGGAAGGCACAGAAGCAGGTAGTCAAGACGTCTCTGGCAGTTGGTAGCAAAGGATCACGTTTTCCCCTAATTTGCTTCCCTGGAATCCAGAGAGCCAGTAGCATCTTCGTGTACACTGGGGGCCAGGTTTATTTTGGGAACCCCTAAGTGTAAACCCATTACAGCAGTAATGAGGGTATTTATGGCAGCAGCAGGGTAGGGAAAGCCTGTGAATCGGAAAAGCCTCAGGCTGGAAAAGGCAGCCCAAGTGCTCAGAAGCGGGTGTGGGGACCAGCACTTCTCGAACTTAAGTGTGCTCAAGAATGCTCTGGGATCTTGTTGAAACAGCAACCCTGGTTCCGAGGAGGGACCCGAGACGCTGCATTTCTAAAAGAGCCCAGGTGATGCGATGTTGTTGGCCCCTGGACCATACTTGGAGGAGTGAAGATGTAGACTAGGTTCGTTCTTCCAAGACTTACGTTGAGACTTCTGTAAGCCCCGGACTCAGGTGGGGTTCATGCCCTCCTGTCTGCTCCTGGACCAGTGCCCTAAATGCACATGGGCGGTCCACTCAGGGTCCCGGTGCTTGCCTCTCAGGTCACCCCTTGCTATTTCGGGACATGGAAAAGCCCAGCTATTTTCTGTGCACCAGGCTGGAGAGTGTGGGACTCTGTGGGCCTGTTGGCCCCAGACCCATATGCCCGGAGTCCCTCTCCAAGGTTTGCTATCATTCTAGGCTTTCTGGGGAAAGTAAGGCCCAAGGAAACTCTCTTCTTATTTCTCGGGCTAGTCAGGGGCTTCTGGTTCTATTGCTTCCTCTCCCATGGACATTTGAACCTCAAGAGGAGTCAGGAATAAGTCCAATGAACTGAAGAGCAGGTGTTTCAGCTCTGCTGAGGCTCAGGGCCCAGCTGGCACATGGACAGTCCAGAGATTCAAGTCTCCTGAGTATACACCAACCCCAGTGCCAGCCACTGGTTCAGTAAAAGTGACAGAAGAGGCATGTGTAGGAAGGTCACATTTGAGTTCAACTCTGTCACACTCAGGAACACAAATTCCAAAGTAGGGCCCACTGACAAGGCACTGCTCCAAAATGTATTCACCAAATGCAATGAATGTGCCACAATGATGAAAGAGGCTGTTGATGTGGGAGGAGGGGATGGGGTATATGGGAACCTCTTATATTATTTAATGTAACATGTTTGTGATCTATGTATCTGTAAAAAAAAAAAGAATGAAAAAATGAAAAAAAATAGAGGAGTCAGGAATGTGGCTCCTTCTCCCAGACTCACATGTCAACAGTTCCCTCTGTGGACCTCAACTTCTGCTCTCCCTTCCCCACCTCCCAGCCCCGTTGCCCATCCCTAATCTCAGAAGGAAGGGCCGTCTGGTTCTCCAGCTACCCTTCTACCACTCTACGCTTTATGGCCCGGTTCCTCCAGAGCTTTCCTTCTGATGCTGAAAGCTAGGCTTTGGGAACTTAAAGACACTTCTCACAAATTAAAGGCCTTAGCTTTCAAGAATTTGTCTCTTCTATGAGTACCAAAATTTGATTTTTTAAGAAGATTTATTTTATTTATTTCTACTCCCCACTCCCCTGCCTTGTTACTTGCACTTGCTGTATCTATTCATCTTCCTTGTTTCTTTAGGAGGCACCAGGAAACAAACCAGGGACCTCCCGTGTGGTAGGCGGGAGCTCAATCACTTGAACCACATCTGCTTCCCTCAAAAATTGATTTTGAAGTGAAAAGATTTGGCTGTTTCTTTTCTCTTTGCATTTTGCTTTCCTGATATAACAATCCAAATCTCTCTTAAGACAAAAGTTACCTTTGCTTGAATGTATGAGGGTGAAGGAAACCCATTCATCCAGCCACAGCTCCCCGAGGCCTTCTGAAGTTCTTGCAGGGGACCAGGATGAACCAGTTTTGAAGTCAGGGCACCCAACTTCTGCCATTTAATTGTTGCACTTATCTAGGGAAGCCTTTAATCTCATTGAGCCTCCATTTCCTCTCCTAAAATGTAGGAAAATCAACAATAACCTATAAGGATTGTTTGGGGATCAAGTGAGGAAACATATGTGAAAGTGCTTTGCAAACTATAAAATAGTGTATAAACATGAGGCAACATTATGTTTCGGTTGTTATTCAGTTTGATTCAGTTTTAAACTTCTTCATGCAGCCTTCTCTGAGGCTCTGCCAACAGGCTTGTCTTTTGGTCTCCCGTGGCAGTTTGTTCACAGCGTGGTGAAAGTATGTATTGTATTGTGCTAAGCTTATTTTTTAAATGTGCCTGCTAGTTTCTTGCACTGCCTGTGAGCGCTTGGAGAGCAGGGACTGTGTCTTATTCATCTCGTCCTCTCTACCGCTCAGCCGGGGTATGGCATGGAGTAGGAGCTCAATACATGTTTGTAGATGAATGAGTGGCCATTTAGCATGTGCCCAATAAGTTTATGTTGGGTAAATGAAGAATCAACCAGAGCATCAATGGGCTGGGGCTTCTTTAGACCAGTAATTCTCATCTGGGGGTTTATTGTGCCACCTCCAGTTCCCTGGGGACAAAATGAGGCCATTTTTGGTCGCCGTAACTTAGGGAGTGCTGCTGTCATCTAGTGGGTAGGGGTCAGGGATGCTGCTAAACTTTACACAATGTGCAGGACGGTTCCCACAGCATAGACTTCTCCATCCCACAATGTCTATAGTTCCAGAGTGGAGAAACCCTGCTCTCGAATCTTTTTCAAATAGATCTTATGATACCAGCATAACCTCAGTTGAAACTGGACTTCGTGTTTGTGTAAAAACTGTTTCTTGACTCTCTTTGATGAAAGGAAGAGAAAGAAGATACGTTGGCTAAATAAAAAATGAAGATTCTTAAATGATTTCTATCTGCGATTTGGGAAATGGCTAGCTGAAGGAGAGGAAGAAAATGGCTTAAAGCAGGGTGGGGATGGGGTGCTGGGGCGCTCAGGAGAGGCACCTCTCCACGGGAGGAGGTAAGCCTGCCTGCTGGGCTCTGTTACTCTCAATTCCCTGCCCTCCTCCCCGCAGGAAGGTTTTTCTTCCCCTCCCTGGTAAACTCAAACATAGGCATGTGACTCGATTTGACCAACGAAATGTGAGCGGAAGTGTCATGCCACTTCGGGGCAGACACCTTTTGATGGAGTGTGGACTTCCCCACGTTGTGGCTTCACCAGCTTGGGTCCCAGAGTGAGAATGACAATAGAGAGCATGGTCTGTAACAGACGGGAAGCATGATAGAGAAACTAACTTTAGATGCTTTACAACCCTGAGATTTTTTTTGTTTGTTATTGCGCCATAGCCTGATCTATCCTGACTAATTGAATGTATATAGACTGATTTAGAAAGGAATCTTGTGTACTTGAGGATTTACTGGACCTCAGCTTGTCTTTTTCTTCTCCTGATTCGAATTGGCTTACTCCAGGCTTTCTAGGGTGTCTCAGCCAGGGAGAGACAGACAGAATGTACTGGATACCTGATTTGCTCATCTAGGTTCTCAGTGCTTTAGGCTTCAGGAACCATGGGGGGAAGGACCATGGGAAGAAAATTAGAGGGTCCAAGAGATGCTTTCTCATGGCTTCTTAAGGTAAATGTCTTCCACAGAAAGATATAAGATGATTATATTTATTTAATCACCACAAATGTCACTATTATCACAGATGACATTAATTTTTAAGAGAAAAGGAAGAAAATATGCCACATTTCTGTTATGTGCATATGCTGATTGAATGAAAAGTTTATACCAGATGCCAACTGAAAATCAGGACATATAAATATTTAATTGTTTGTGTGCATGTATACAGCTCTATGTACACAATGTGTGTCTGCAGAGCAGAGCAGGGGTTCTCTGCCTGGCTCCATGTTGTTTCCCATGTTGCTTTGGCAACGTCTGGAGATATTTTCGATTGTCACGAGTAGGGGGTGGGGGGTGATACAGGCACCAAGCAGACAGAGGTCCGGGATGTTGCTAAACATCCTGCAATCGTAGGAAATCCCGAATTACCCAGCTCAGAATGTCAAAAGCACTGAGGTCAAGGGCTGGCAACATAGACATTGAGGCCAGGAGTTCTGGGTGGTGCGTGCAAGGACTTGGAGTCCTAGAGCTTTTCTTTGGCCCACCCCTGACACACATCTGCTTGATTCAATCAACAATCCCATCTTGACTGACTCATCTGGGGGAAGCTACAAACCACACGCCAGTGGGAGGCCAGTCCACGTGACCCTTTCAAGACACAGTCTCTGTGGCATTCTGTGTCCCCCTGAGAACACACAGGGAACTGTGCACAGATGTCCCTCTTGTTTCTCATGATGACAACTGTCAATTTATACCTACCATGCTGCGCTGGCACACCTGGCTGGAAAGGTAAAGGTGGGAGGGAGGGCGTGGGGCTGCTGCAGAGGTGAGGCTCAACCATTTTACAGATTTATGATGATATGAGTATTGGCACATTGTCTAAAGCATTTCCCCAAGAAAACTGTGTAAGTATGGTATATATGAAAACATTGAGGTCCATGGTTGTATACCTATATGTAAAATATTTACATATCTTCTAAATTTGTACATACACATGTAATGAGGGAAAATAGTTAATGTCCTAGCAGCTGGCGCCAGATTTCCACATGGAACAGCAACCGTCTTTGAGAAGTTTTCTTAATAAGTTACTGGGCTGGAGAGAGAGACCCTGTGTACAAAGTTGTTAGCTGGACACACAAATAACAGGCCAATCTGCAAAAATGATTAACTTTTGCTCCTGAGTTGGGGGACAAAAAGAAAATAGAAGAAAAAAACAGAGAAAAGGAAGGGGGCAGACAGCATAACTAGAAAGCTGTGAGATGCTAGGATGCTTGGGAGGGACAGAGCTCCTTAGAAACGCGTGGTGGTGACTGGGCTGGTGGAAACGAAAGGGCATTTAGGAATCAGAGTGTGGCTATGCACTATTCTGCAATTTTTCCAAGTTAAGGAAAAAATAACAAGAGTGTGGCTCTAAGATGTTTGTCATGCATGGTGCTTGTGACCTTATTAGGACATCTTTCCCATCCCAGCGCTTTGTGTGAGCCGGTGCGTGGGCCTGGAGAGGAGACAGCCCACGTGGTGTGGAGCACAGGGGCAGGAGCAGGGAGGGGCCTGGGGCAGGGGCAGTGTTGGAGCCTAAAGCTCCCCCCTCCCCTGCACCCCGGAAATCCAGTGAAATCTTTGGAGAGTTCTTGGACGCTCACAAGACAAGGATTGGTGGTTCCAGCCAAACTGACCTAGATTTTAAAGGGGCTGGGAAGCTGCAGCTGACAATAGGGGCATCACAGGTACTCCACCAGATGATTAGACCAGATACTAATTTATTTCCAAATCTTGGTGCCAGAGACCCTGGAAATGCACTTAGGCAAAACAAAGCAAAGGCTCTGAGAAGACACCAACTCACTAAGTGGAGACTCCAAATGCAGTGGCAGCAATGAGCCTCAGACTTTGAGGGAGGCAGAGTCCTAAGATTTCTCGCATGTCTACAGCTTCAGTCTCTTGGGATTCTGGAATCTGGGCATCAGGGCAAAGGGAGTCATGGTTTAGTCGCATGCTGCCCATATTGCTTAATTCTCCAGCAGGTGCGCAGGGAAATGACATTGGAAATTAAAGTAGCCCTGAATGTAGTCATCACTGTGCAGGACTGCGGGCAGCCTGGCAAAGGCAGGAGCCTGTAAGGTGGGGGCAGGGCTGGCTCCCGGCCCAGGTTTGCCCACACTGAGCACCAGATGGTTAACTCTAATAATTAGGTCTGCTCCACCAAGTTTCTCTTCATTCCCCTCTGTAGGGAACTTTTAACTCGGGAACTGACCTGGGTCTGGCCTGCTGGCCCTCAGCCTCCATTCTCACCTCCTGCTAATGTGCTGTCCTGTTCTGCAGAGGTTGGAAAGATAAAACTACATTTCTCAGACTCCCTTGCAGCTAGAGTTTCTGCTAATGAACTTAGTTCTGCTGATTAGATGCAATCAAGCTGAGATGAGGAAGCAGTTGTGAGGTAAAGGCCACCCTCCTGTGGTTTTTAGCTGTTCGCCACGGGCAAGCAAGGTCGGGAAATGTGGGTTCATCTGAAGCAGCATTTCTGTGCCCAAGCTCCAGCTTTGCTGGCACTGGGAAAAGCAGCCACGGTGGCGGCTCTGTGATCTGGGCTGCTGATCCCTGGCCTGCAGCTATGGAGGTGAGTTCTTGAACAGAGAGCTCCAGCAGGGGCCTCCTGACTCTCCTCCTTCCTGGTGAGTCAGTTCTGGGCCCCAGCCCTCCCACCCAATTCCCTGTATTAAATCCCTTCTGTTTAAAATAGCTAGACTGGTTTCTGTTTCCTGTTGGCAGACACAGCACCTTTGAAGACAACCAAAGGGCTTGCTGAGAAGGACTGAGCAGAGACACTGGATTTAGAACCACAGAGAGTTCACTAGACGCAAAGAACCTCAAAGGACATAAGAGTGGGTTCCAGCCACAGCCAGCGCTTCCTCCTCACTAAGGATTTGGGGTCACCCTGAATTCACCTGGCCATGGGAACTGTCCTTACTTCACTGGACACCACCATGTCCCTGTCTCACAGGCAGGGCTGGGGCTGGGGTGAGTAAACAGAGGCACCCAGGATGCACACTCAAGGAGGCACCAACCTTCAGGGTCGATCAAGTGCAGGGTGAGCCCCTGCCTTGGCCAGCTCACAGCCTCCTTAAATTCTGTGCCCTGGGCCCTTCGCTTGCCTCACCCCAGGACCGGCCCTGCTCACATGCCTGACCTGGATGGATCTGGCTGACCTCAGTGCTGAGTGCAGAGAAGTTACTTAGCCTCTGCTCGAGCTCTGGCTCCAAGAGCAATCTGTAAGTACCTTCTCTGGAGACTTCTCCAGCCCCATGCTCTCTGCTGTGGGAGGATCCTGTTCTCAAGCGCTCTCTGCATTCCCTCTGCTGTGTTATCATTACTCTTGCCTGCTGCATAATGGGAGAACCTTTGAAAGGCTTTTGGCCCCAACCTTAAAATGGGTCCCTCATTAGCCAAGACTCTAGGACATTTCTCATGTAACATCTTTAGACACCTGCAGGGGATTAGCAGCTGGGGGCATTACTCTTTTTTTTTTTTTTAAAGATTTATTTATTTATTTCTCTCCCCTTCCACCCCCACCCCCAGTTGTCTGCTCTCTGTGTCCACTCGCTGCGTGTTCTTCTGTGACTGCTTCTGTCCTTATCAGTGGCACCGGGAATCTGTGTTTATTTTTGCTGTGTCATCTTGCTGTGTCAGCTCTCCGCGTGTGCGGCGCCATTCCTGGGCAGGCTGCACCCTCTTTCGCGCTGGGCGACTCTCCCCACGGGGCGCACTCCTTGCGCGTGGGGCTCCCCTACGCAGGGGACACCCCTGTGTGGCACAGTACACCTTGAGGGCATCAGCACTGCGCATGGGCCAGCTCCACACGGGTCAAGGAGGCCTGGGGTTTGAACCGCAGCCCTCCCATGTGGTAGGCAAACACCCCATCCACTGGGCCAAATCCACCTCCCGGGGCAGTACTCTTTAAGCACTTCTAGCCCAGTGGTCAGTCATTAATTTGGGCAAAGCCAGGTACAGTAGCTAAAACAATGGAGGGGGAAGTCCTGCTCCATCTACCTGGCCAGACCCACCTGGATAGGTTCTACTTCCAAAGAGAAATGAGGGATTAGGGGTCCAGGTGTCATAGAAAGGAGAGCAACTAGTAAATGGTTCATCAAAATACAGGTGTAGGAAAGATGCTCAACTTTAATAGAGAGTGGGGAAATGCAAATCAAAGCAGCAGAGCAAGAAGGTAGTTTTTTGTCCTATCAGATTGACAGAAGTTAAAATGATGGATAAATTCCAGTTGCTGGGGTTGGAGCTGAGAGCCTCATTCCCTCTCAACACCACTGATGCCACTGGCTAAGAGAAAGCAAGGAAGGTAATGTCTTTTTTTTTTAAGGAGGAAAATTAAAGTGTGTTCTGCTCTCCAGTTCACAACAGCCCACAGATGTAGGGAGAGGCAGACAGCAAAGCCAGTGGCTGTAGACATCTTCCCTTGCTCTGTCCCTTCCATCTTGTGTGCAGTTGCCTTTTTTCTGCTGAGGAGATTCTCTGGGGGAGCTCGAGGGAGTAGTTGCTGAGGCAGGCCTGTCAGAGTGGAAGAGCCAGGCTTTCTTAGCTCGGGGATCAGCCTTGGCACCTGTTCACGGGAGCACACTCTTCCCTGAAAATGCTCTGGTCTGGGTTCCCAGGAGGTCCCAGGAACTTTTGGCAACTCACCTGCTGTGGGGATGGAGGGAGCCAACCTGATCTAGCTGTTGTTGCTTGTGAGCTTGTGTTACCTGTTATCACCTCATGGAAATGGAGCCCTTGGGTGCTGGGTGGTGGTGGTGGGTGCCATGCAGGGAAGGGGTGGCGGGCACATGAGGAGGGGAGAGGGGAACTCCTTCTGGCAGGGAACTGTGCGCACCTGCAGGAGGCTTCATGGGCACCAAGTGCGAGTATGACCAACGAAGTGACATTAGGACCTCAAGGGGAAGCATCACCGTAATGTGTGATAAATGGGAAGAGGGAGCTGAGGAAGGGCATCGTTCTCCTGAGGGAGGTGGCACCGTGGAGCACTGTAGTGGGAAGACCTGCTAAGTCTTACCTTGGCCTCAGTCCTGGCGTGGGACCTGAGCCTATTTGCCTGGCCATTCTGCGCCGCAGTGTGCGCTCCTGGAACACGGTGGCAATCCTCCTTAGGCTGCAGACCTTGAAGTGAGGAATGTGCTGGAAGAGATGGTGAGGTGATAGTTGCTCAAAGGCAAAGCTTACAACCTCAGCTTCTTCATTGTCTGGCCCTTCCCTCCCTACTTCTCCAGCCTAATCCCCTCCCTGCTCCACCTCACTCTTTGGCTCTGGCATCACTGACTTTCTTTTAGGTTCTAGAATGATTTCTACTCTTTCCTGCCTTAGCACATGTTGTTCCATGAGCCTGAACTCCTCTCTCTCCGTTTTCTGCCTGGTTAGCAGACCTTAGCCTTCAGAGCTCAGAGTTTCAGAGCTTCCGGCCAGTTTTCCAGCCTGCCTTTTCCTGGTAAACGCCATTGCACAGGTCTCGCGGTCCCGTGCGTGAGCAGGACCAGGGCCAGGCTGAGGCCGGCCTCCTTAAACGCGTGCCGAGCTGTTCTGTTCGCCTCACCCTCGGCCGGGGCCTGTGTCTGCGTTGGCACACTACGATGGAAAGCCAGCCTCTGGCGGGTCTTGCCCTTGACCAAGCAGCCTGGTTCTGCCGCTGGCCCCTCTCTGCTCCTGACTGAGCTTCCCATGGAGAAGCCTGCGGGGCCAGGTGTGAAGTACCTGGGGCCCTTCGAGAAAGCCAGGTAGAAAAAGGAGGGGAGAAGCCACTGGGCAGCACGGGCTGAGGCCCTTCTCCCAGAATTCTGGAACCCAGAGGGTCCTCCTGCCTGCTGGTGCGAGGAAGCCCCTCAGGGGCCACGGGGAGCGGGAGCCCTTGGGGCTGGGGAGCGCCAGGCCTTGTGGCGCCTCAGCTCCTGAGGGAAGCGGGCCGCAGGCAGCCGGGTGGCCCCGGAGGCGGCAAGAGAACAGCCTTCCTCAGGGTGGAGAAGGGAAGTCCTAACAGACAAACGGAGGCCACTTGGGATGTTCTCTTAAGAACAAAACAGAAGAAACGACAACACCCTGTGCTTCACCTCATTCCATTCTCCAGCATCCCAGGCAGGGAGGCACAATTTCAGTTTTTCAATCCCTTACTCCCAAGTGCAAAATTCCATAAAGCTCTGAAAACCAAAAGTTTTTTATTACTGACTTTGTGGCAAGTCCCGGACTGATGTGACTTTATGTATAGTCACAATTCTCCCTGTGACTATTCATGTGTTTACCTACAGGATAATTAATGTGTGTGACTACAGGGTACCCCCAGGCCCTCCTGGGTGTTATATGATATACTGTTATGTAACCACGTGGCTTCTGAAAGCCGACATTTCTGGAAGTTGGAATATCTGGTCCCAAGGTAAAGTGTAGTAGGCCTGTATTATGCCCATTTTATAGATAAGGACAACTGAGGTCCCATGAAGCCTAAATATCTTGCCCAGTATCATGAAGCTACTAAGCGATGGGGGCAGAATTCAACCCAAGTTTCTCTGACAGTACATCCTGCCCTCTTTCCCACCATGTGATTCTGCTTCATTTTCCCAACCAGAAACAGGCTCCGAGTTTCCTAACTACGTGTGAATTCAGAGGTTAGAATGACTGCATTTCCTAATTGTGCCGTTACATCCCTTCTGAGAATTATAGCACAGTACTGAGACTCCATGCCTCTGCCCCTCGTTCCTTCTCCCAAATCCAAGCTCCTGATTGGGTTTGGTGCTCTGAGTTTTTTGTAGAGCTCTTCCAGTTATTTTTAACAATGCACATCAGAAAGCTCTGTGCTTCAGAAAGCTCTGTGCTTTGGATATTTATTGTTTCTGGACCCAGTTGCAATCAGAGTTTTGTCCACAGAAAGCCTGAGTGTACTGAAGCCTTTTGTATGGTAAATGCGCTCCTGTGTCTGAAACAGAATAAACTCTTCACTGTTTCTCCTCATTGTCCCCTCTGTGCCACCCCTCCCTCCCTCGCAAACCCTTGCTTAGGCTATGCCCTGCCAGAACTGCCTTCCGATCCCATTCATGCTCAGTAATTAACTCTTCCAACCAACATTTATTGAGGAACTCTTGCTGCTGACAGTGTGGTGTTAGGAGTTTTATGGTTCATTAGAACAATGTGGGTCTGAGAGATGAAAGACAGAGGACCCGGTGATGCAAGAGTTTAGACAAGGCCCTTCTCTTCTTCAGATGTCAGTTTACCCATGTGTGAATTAAGGAAACAAATGATGCAATGTTTTAAAAAATCAGTTGCAAGGTATAGGAGCCTCACACAAACAGGCTTAAACAATAAAGGCACAGTCTGTTCAGAGCTCTGGGTGTGCTAGTCTCTTGGTTCAGTCCTCCTCTGGGTATCCCTTTGGTTTTCAGGATAGCTTACCTCATGATCACAAAAGGGCTGCCAGCAGCAACTGCAACTACATGTTTTCTCCTTCACAGCCAGGGAAAGGCAGGGTTATTTCCAGTATAAAGCCTAGATACCAAACTGCTTAGAGCCGGTTCTGTTCTGGTTGAGTGCATTCCAATGGGCCGGAGCCTGGTCTGGAGGGGTTACTAAATCCTTCGATTATCACCACTGGAAACAGGGTGTCATTTTTTTTTTTTTAAAGATTTATTTATTTCTCTGCCTTTCCCCCATTGTCTGCTCTCTGTGTGCATTTGCTATGTGTTCTTCTGCGTCCGGTGGTACTGGGAAACTATGTCTCTTTCTTGTTGCGTCATCTTGCTGCGTCACCTCTCCGTGTGTGTGGCGCCACTCGTGGGTGGGCTGCACATTTCTTACAGGGGGCGGCTCTCCTTGCGGGGCACACATCTTGAGCATGGGGTACCCCTATGCGGGGGTGCCCTTGCATGGCACACAGCAGCACTGCACATGGACCAGCTCACCACATGGGTCAGGAGGCCCTGGGGATCGAACCCTGGACCCTCCATATGGTAGGCAGTTGAGCCATGTCCGCTTCCCGAGGGTGTCATTTTTTAATAATCATCAAACAAAAGTCCAGGGTTTCAAGCTAATTGTCTTAAACCTGAGTTACTTGAACCAGTCCCCACATCAGCTGGGCCTCACTCCACCTGCCCCTCGGATGGCCCCAAATCCGTGAATTGTAATCCGTTTTTAAAAATACAGAAGTAATAAGTGACATTGTAAAAAAAAGCCGCAGAAGGCTGTGTGTGAAATACTTCCCCTCTGCAATGGGCAAAAAATGCCCTCCCAAATACTACCCAGAACCTGTGGATAAGGGAGATTGCATGGCAAAGGGGAATTAAGGCTGCAGGTGGAAATAGAGTTGCTAAGGCCGACCTCAGGCTGGGGAGACTCTCCTGTGTTATCTGGGTGGACCCAATGCAGCACAGAGTCCTTACAAGCAGAAGAGGGGGGTCAAAGAGAGTGTTGCAGCGATGTGATGTGATAAAGACCCTGACAGCCCTTGCTGGCTCTGGAGATGGAGGAAGAGGCCACCAGTCAAGGAATGAGGGCCTAGAAGTTGGAAAAGGCAAGAAGACAGATTCTCCCTTAGAGCCTCCAGAAGGAACGCCGACCTGCGGACACCTCGAGTTTAGTCCGGGGAGACCCCTACCCGACTTCTGACTCCAGAGCTATACGATCATACATTTGTATTGTTTTAAGCGATTAAGTTTATGTTGTTACAGCAACAATAGCAAACCAATATACCCTCTAATACCCTCCATTCCCAATGCCCTGAGTAAATCAGTTATCCACTTTAGGCGCATACTCTTAGCTATGCTCTCTATATAGGTATATATAAAAATTAAATTCTTTTTCTATACAAAGGGATTATGGTATAAATGCATTTTTGTTTAATGAATAAATTAATGCCTAAAACCAAACAGGGAGAGAATGGGAGGAATGGGAGGAAGCTCAGCCTGTGTGAGGCCCAAGAGAGACGGAGGTTACTTTTACCCAGGCAATCCATGAAGATCAGTAGAAAAAGCAGAACCCACACGAGCTATTTTAACGGAGAGATGTGAATAGAGAGAACTGATTAAATCAGTGTCGGAGGACCAAGAAGGCAAAAAGTGGCCAAGGCACTGAGAAAAACAGATAGAAAAATGGTAGCTATCACCCTTTGGGCAGGGGAACAAAGAAAGAGACTTGGAGAAGAAACTGCAGAGCTAGGGCGGAAACTCTGCGGAGGGGACGCTGGCCGGCTGGTATTGATAACTCTGCGGGGCACGCTGCGGCTGGTTCCAGGACTGCGACAAAGAGGGGTGACCTGGAATCCACTGCTGCTGCTGGGGAGACACTGGCAGGCGTTGGAAGCAGATGGCATAGGTTGAGGCCCTCCTCTATCTTCTGGCCTCCCAGTTCCTCCCAGTGCCCCCTTTTAACAGACCCCAGCAGGGAGCCAAGAGGCTGCGTGGCTCGCAGAGTTCCCCCTCCAGCATCTCGCAGTAGAGAATAGACGGGCGGATTTGGAGTGGAGAGACAATTGTTTAATAACAGCATACTTTGTCTCTGTTCACATGGAGCCTTTGTGCAAATAAAAAACATCCCCTCTGGGCAGAATTGGCTGTGTGTCAGGGCACAGGGTTTAGTGAGCAGAATTAGAAAACGGTGTCTCTTCCTCTAGGCCGTGCAGCACCGTATCAGGGATGGCTTGGCGGCCAGGTGTGGGCTGCTCTGTAGCCCCTGTTGTCCTTGGCCAGGTGCACTTGTATAGCGCAACCTGTGCTAGCGTCCAGTTACAGGCATGCAGCACATTCTGTTACACCTGGGCATGTCTAATACACACACCCAGGAATGTAAGTACATTTTTTACTAATACAGTATATGTGTGACTATGGAAATTCAGGTAGAGATGGTTTGCCCTGAGCCTGAATGGGAGCTAGCAGTGCCATTGTCCTCATGTTTCCCACCCTCCTCGGGGGCCAGGGCCTAGAATGGCAAGACAGGATGCCTCTGTGGTCCCTGGCGAGTCCTACAGCTCACTGGGTACCTGTCCCTTCTAAATATCAAGATCCAGATTCTGACTTGTACAAAAGTGCTTCTATAGACAAAAGCATAACAAATACAAAATTTGGGCCAGGCAGATGTATGTTAGTGGTGAACAAAGCCGGGGGACCTTTGGGAGTCTTCATTCAGCAGGTCCTGGAGAAGTTTGAGAGGCTACTTTAGAATTCTTCATAAAAGGATTGTCAAATCAAATTGGATCTTAGAAAAGATCCAGTAACAACGATGGTGATGAGGATGATAATTGTCTTTAGATTAGGTTCCCTGGAAACAGGCTCTGAGACAGAGAGTTGTATGAGAAGCTGGCGGGCGAAACCTGTAAGGAAAAGAGGAAGGCAGAGCTGGGCAGAGGGAGAGGCTGACCCGCAGAGTGGCCGCAGGTGAAGCCTCAGCCAATCCCACGGAGAGCTCTGAAGCTGTGATGGCCCTTCAAGCGGTCTCCAATGGAGGTAGGAGGGCTGGGCCTTGTGTGTACACATCAGCCAGTCACTGACCAAGAGCCACCCTCGGGTGGGGGAGTGCCCTTGGGACGGGCAGTTTGCTGCAGCCGATCTTTCTAGCAGCTGGAGAACAAGCGTGTTGGCTCTGAAGAGGGGATCTGGGGCTGAGCATCACAATAGCCACTACAGTGATGAAGATGAGGATGATGATGATAAGGGTGACAACAACTACCACCTGTGGATTACATTCACTGGGTCAGGTGCTTTGCCTGTAAACCTGCCCCTCCCCAAGCTTTCCCCATCTCAGTTAAATGGCACTACTTCCACCCCATTGCTCAAGACAGAATTGTTGGAGCCGTCTTTGCTTCTTCCCTTTTCTTCCCACCCAACCCCAATCCATCACTAAGATTTATTGGTTCCACTTCTAAAATATACTTTCAATCTGTCCACGTCTCTCTCTTTCCACTGCTACCGCCCTGGTCCAAGTCATCGACTCTTCCCTGGTCAACCGCCACAGCCTCTTAACATGCTTCCCGGTTTGCACCTTGGTTGCCTGCCTTCCATTCTTCATATTGCAGCCAGAGTGACCTCAAAATAGCACTCTCCTGAGTAAACCTCCTTAATTGCTTCTTGTTGCACTTCGAATGACGTCCAGACTCCTTCCTATGCCACGCAAGGTCCCATGTGATCGGTCTGTTTCCTTCTCCAACCTCTGTCTTCCACTGGCCCACCATTCTCCAGCCCACTGGCCTCTTGGTTCCTCGAGCATGTCAGGCTCATTCTTACTCCAGAGCCTTGCAGTAGCTCTTCCCTCTGCCTGGAATGGCCTTGCCCAGAACCTGCCATGACTGGTCCTTCTTCTCCTTCAAGCTTCAGCTCAAATGTCATCCTTTGTTTGGATTCTTCCTAAAGAATCAGTCCAGCCAGGCTTAAAGAGCCAGGCCTCCCCCCTTGCAGCCAGGGGCTATTTGCAGGTTGAGCAAAACTCCCTTTGCAAAACACAACCTGGAACTGGTGTCTGTCTTTTGGAGCAAGGGTCTCACGTGGTCTATTTTCAGGATCTCAAGGCTGTCTGGGGACCTTGTTGGCCTGGTTACAGCACAGCTTAACTGGCTATTGAGTAGGAGGAACTTGAGAGGGTATAACTTTTCCTAGCTCCTCTGAGCTAGTCAGTCAGCAAGTGGAAAAGAGGGGCCCATTCACCACTGAATTTTTAATTTTACCGGAAACTGCCAAGCCCTTTGGTCAAACCCTGAAGGAAAATTTGGTTATCCGCTCTGCAGGCCTGGGGCAAGCGAGAACAGAAATGAGGTCGGAAATATTCTTAAAGTGAGTTTTCTTTGTTCACTAAAGAAGAAAAACAAGGTCTTACAAGGTTTGAAGGAAAACATCATCCAATTTACAAGAAGTTATTGGGTAATGACTGTGACAAAAGCATCGAAGAAGTTGAAGTAGGTCCATGGGGCCAACGGAGTGTGATAAGGTCCCTCTGGCCGTGGCATTTACTGCTAAGAGGGGAAGGAAGCAGGGTGGAGGGAGAGGGGGACGGGCATGTCAGTCATTGAGACCCCAAGTTGCATTGGGCTCACATACACCCAGAGCTGCTAACAAATAGGCAGAAGTCAGGGACTTCCTAGAACCAAGGGCTGGGCAGGCAGTGGGGGCTGAATTCCCAGAAGAAGGAGTAGGTGAACTCAGAGGGGCAGAGACGGTGAGAGTGCCTCCCGCAGGAGGTGGGCTTGGAACCGGCTCCAAGTGAGCTCTGTACTACGAAAGAGCATCACGGCCACGATGGGCCATAAAATCAATCTTTCCAGTACAATTATGCTTCTCTGCCCCTCTTTCCCCACCACTTCCTTCCCCAGCTGTGGAGCACACACTTTCTGTGCCCTGTCAGTTTCCCAGAGGCCACCCTACCTGACTGATGTATTATTATCTCCATCAAACACACACCAGAAGTGGTCCTTTGGCTGGAAAGCATGTTGGCGCCTTGGAACTGCTTCTTGGAAAAAGCAAGTGGTTGGTGTTTGAGCCTCCTCGTTGATTCCTTTGGAGCAGGCAGAGACCACTGTCCAGAGGGATAAAGGGGTGATGTGGAAAAGGATGGGATGGCTTCAAAGTCGAGCTCTGGGCAGTGGGGAGTAGTTCTGCTTTGTGAACAAAGTTAGGCTAAATGCAGAGAGAGAGAAAGGACATGAGAGTGAGGCAGGGAGGGAGTCGGCTCTTGCTAATTTGAAGTTAATTCTGAATTGCCTTGAAAAGCACCATGTGGCATCCAGCTCTGCCTCTGATAGTTGGAAAAAACCAGCTGTTTTACTCCTCTTCAGGACTTGTTTTCCCCCCAGCAGTGAAGCAAATTAGGCAAAGCAGCAGTGGAAGTTGCAGTTGATATAATTTCGGAAGGGAAGGTTAGGAGCTGATAGAGACGAGGCACACTGAGGCACACACTCCCGCCTGTTCCATCCTGCTCCAAATAATGTCTCTTGGACATCCTCAAACAGGCATCCGGTACAGGCTTTCATCACCAACGGAGGCCCCTGGCCCTCATCACCAGTGCTCCCGTGCCACGCTAGACATTTGGGAGCAGGTGGAATATAATCCCTTTGCCCAAGTAGGGCCTTCAGGGTCAGCAAATATTCATGCAAACCCCAAGACCCCTGTAACACTGTCCCCTCTTAACTTGCAACCTGGGCAGTGCAAGTATTTGTAGGGAGGGGTCGGGTGGCGGTGTTGCCTCATTTTTTTCTTCTGCCCCATTCTTCTATCAACTCACTTGTGAAAATTAATATTCTGGAAGACTCCTCAAAAGATCTGCAATGCACACACATCTCTAGAAAGTCTAAAATGTATCACTGCATCATATCTGACCAGAGACCTGGGAAGTTGACTGAGCTGTGTTGGGCCCTCTTAGAGTGACTTTGCCTCAGTGGTATGCTGCAGGGATGCAGCTGCCCACAGCAAGGAGCAGGGGTGAAGGGGGAGGTGTCTGACCCTGTGATGGCTGGAAGATGGAAAAACTGTCATTTCAAAACAGCAAGTGGTTCCTCTCTTGATAGAGGTGGAGATTTTCGTCTTTAGGGCAGACTTTTCCTTTGTGCTGTTGAAAGTATATAAATGGACCCTTGAGTCCATAAAGTGAATTTCTTCCCACTGCTTTGGGGGAAACCAGGAAGTATCTGAATGTAGATGCTTTAGATGAGGATGTGGGAGATTAATCTGTGGCATGTGCCTATGTCAGAGTTAAGCCTCTCCTTTTGCCTGCTCTTCTCCCCGCCCCTCTCCTTCTCCCTCCTTTTCTCCCCTTCCTTTCCTTCCTTGCTTCTGACCATACCTCACTCACCTCCTCCTGGTCTACCTTAGGAAGGCAGTTTGGTCATTGAATGATGCAGTCCCCAGAAAGGAATCATCTCCTCTTGCCTGCTTCCTAAGCAATGATCAAGGCAAAAGGCGTCAGGGTGGGGTCAACTTATTTTGAAAATTGACCTATCCTATCCTGACCGTTTCTAACCATTCCTGGTCATGACATGTCTTTCTTTCCCTTAACAGCCATCCACCTAGAGTATTCAAACTTAATTTTGGTTCAGCCATTGGATTCTTCTTTTGGATCTTAAATTGTTAGAATAATGACCACTTGGCTGAGTATACTGCTCTCTAAGTCGCCCATGTGGGCCAGAGTGGGAGGCATACTGGGTCATTGTATGTTTTATGAAAATGGTCTCTCTTGCTCCTGAGCCTTCTGGACGAACGGTCTGGATATAAGTAGGAGATTAACTGCAAAGGGTGAGTTATACCTACTCAAAGAGTGGGATATGGAAAGCAACAACCCTGACACATGAGCAGGTAACGCCTTAGATCCTTGAAGGGTCTTTGTCTTTCAGAACCACCCCTGGAGCTTCCCTCACAAAGGAAAATGCCCTGGTACAAGTCTCCCAAACCTTTGAAAGTGCCTTCAATTGAATTGACTGATGAGGCTGTCTTCCCCTGCCAGTTGGCTTTGACCACAATTTGATCACCATTACCTTAATCTTGCTGAGAAATCTACCAGAAACAGAGGAGCTGGCCCCCGCTCTGCACCTCCCATGCAAAACACCTGCCAAGACCTCCACGTCTTTTCCACTCTCACCCCCACCCCCATACCCATGACTGACCTGGGTTGTTGTAGATGACAGAATTGCCTTAGACTTTCTCCTGGCAGGCCACGGCTGAGCCTATGCAATTTCTAATGCATCTGCTGTTCCTGGACAGTTGCCTTGGGCCAAGTGGAAAGGTCAACACAAAAACTCAGAGAAAGCCATTTGGCTTTCTAATGTAGACCCTGATTGCCTAGTGGGATCTGTTCAGCTGGCTGAGTCCAGAATGCAGGGAATGAGGGGAGAGATGGTTGAAGTCAATACTGCAAGGTGGTCTCATCCTGCTGCTTGGAGTCCTGTTGGTAATTCTCTTAATTAAATGCTGTCTGAGCTAACTGAACAGATTTGGCCCCACCCTCTGTTGGTTAAATTAATCAGAGAGGCTGACAGAGTGGTATATTTAAGGAGAAATTTGCCAGAAGCTAAAACTGTATAAAATTGAAGGGAGGGTATCTCTATGGGTCACTTGTGACTGCCTTTCTTCCAGATTATCTTTTCAAGGATGTTGTATAGCAGTCTTGGAAGATAGAAGAGCAAAGGGCAGGCAGTCTTATAAAAGACTCAGCTTCCCTAAGCTTTGGGTTTCTCTCCTATAATGCAACCCACTGCATGTGTATGTGTCACGTGGCCCTTCTGTGCTCTACCTTGTGGGAAATGGGGCTTGCAACAGTGGCAAGAAAAAACTGTGACTCTGACTACCACTATTTCTGTAACTCATGAAGTTCTTTGTCTCTGACCCAGGAATCTTGTATCTTCTCCCAGTTTCCATGAGATTGTGGCAAGATAATTCAATAGCTTGTAAGTAGGGTAAATCTCAGGTACCTCACAGTTTTGAGGCCCTGCCTGGCCCTGGCCCACACCTGAGCATGGTGTATATGTGAACATCTTCCATTGTGTGCATCCTGTGAGGATAAAAGGCTAAGAGGATTGCTGTGCTAGACTGTTCTGGACTGAGCTGGCTGGTGGGGTAGAGGGACACCACCCAACACTCTCCTTTGTCTGCCTAAAATGGAATAAGAGAGACTTTTGGAGTGAAGCTACTTGGGCTTTTACCTCTCTCTACCATACAGTACAGCTTCTGTTTTCTCATCTACACAGCAGGGATAACAATAGCTCCTACTTTGAGGGGATTTTGTGAGGACTAAATAAGGCAGTGTAAGGGCAGGGAAGCATCCAACAAGTACAGCCCTTGTTACTGTTGTTCTGTTATTATTCTCATTGATAATATTATTGATCTAGACTTAACTCTTTGTAAGGCTTACCTCTCCCTCTTAACAGCCTGCCTATAATCTAAGTTTATCTTTTCCACACTGAAATTGGCCAATTTTCATGGCACCCTTCACCACAGTCATTGGGTGTGTCTCTAATCTAATTTCAGTTTCCTGGATTTAATTACTTTTAATTTAATTAATTTAGAATGCGGTACACAAAGTGATTAATTAGGAAATGTTACTGAGGGATTCTGAAGGTGAATTGCAGCACATAAGTGTTTAAATATTGTTGTGGCCAAATCTACCAATTGTCATTTTTCACAGAAGACCAAGGAGGCCCTGGGAGGGGCAGAGCATAGAGGACCACGGATGGCTTTGGTGATTGAATGGGCATCACTTAGCACCAAGTTCAGCATCTTCACCATGGCATAGCATTGCTCTCAGAAGAGATGAGCAAATCCCAGGGCATGCAAAGAAGAGGCTGTTGTTTCCAGGGGTTATCAAGTTGAACTAAGGCTCGAATTGTGTGATGTGAGACCAAACTTTGTCCTTCAATAGAGTTATATTTCACTGTGTGTTTTTCCTAAATATGATGAATAAGCTAATTACTTAATACTCAGCTTAGGGAAGCAGAGTCTTTTGGTATAATCCAAACTTCAGCTTTCACATTCATAGCATTTGCCTTATTGTTGAAATATTGTGGTGCATATTTATTAAAACAAACAAAACAGAAAAAGAAAAAGGAAAAACTGACCTCATGGCCTGTGGATTATTTTGGTCTTGTAAGAAACCATTTCTTTACATTTAAAATAATGACATTTTAAAAAATGCTTACCATGTTCTAAATGCTTATGATAACTCAGGACATGGCGGCCCCTATCCACTGCTCTCTGGGAAGACTCCCATAGCTCAGCTGGGGGACCCAACCCTAACGGTCAGGATGCGCCATGTCCCTCACTGCCTTTTTCCTTTTGGCTATTGACTTGAAGAGGCATGAGCTATTTGCCTGACATAACTTCACATGCAAATGTTGTTGGGCTTTTGGAGGCAGAGCTGAGCTTAACCCTCTATCCTGAGCTAGACCCTCTACCCTGAAATTCAGCTCCACTTCCTATGTTACTCCAGACAGGCTTGTTGGGCATCTTCGGGGCTCTGGTCCATGTTCCCTTGAAAAACTGAGTCGTGACACAGGTAAGGAAAGCAGCCATCATGGCAAAAGTCTCCTCTCTCTGATGCACAGGCTAGACCCTCATGCCTGGAGAAGACAAGACCCCAGTGCTGTTTTCAATATGGGCCCCATGGGGGGCAACTAGGGCCAATAGATGGAAGCCTAAGGCAGACTCTTTACAAGAAATAATTTTCTAGCTTAGTGTGTCTGTAAGGCAGGGGAATGATAGAGGGACTGAGAGGTAACTGATAAGGGATAGGGTTTTTTTCTTTTTGGAATAATGAAAATGCTCTAATATTGATCGTGATGATGAATGCACAACTCGTGACTACACCAAAACGCATTAAATGTACACTTCAGGTGGATTGTATGGTATGTGGATATATCTCAATAAAATTGCTGGAAGGAAGGAAGGAAGGAACAAAGGGAGGGAGGGAGGGAAGGAAAGAAGAAAGGAAGGAAAGAAAGAAAAGAAAGAAGGAAGGAAGGAAAGAAAGAAAAGAAAGAAGGAAGGAAGGAAGGAAGGAAGGAAGGAAGGAAGGAAGGAAGGAAAAAAAGAAAGAAAGAAAGAAAGAAAGAAAGAAAGAAAGAAAGAAAGAAAGAAAGAAAGAAAGAAAGAAAGAAAGAAAGAAAGAAAGAAAGAAAGAAAGAAAGAAAGAAAGAAAGAAAGAAAGAAAGAAAGAAAGAAAGAAAGAAAGAAAGAAAGAAAGAAAGAAAGAAAGAAAGAAAGAAAGAAAGAAAGAAAGAAAGAAAAAGAAAATTTCCCAGTAGCCTGAGTTGTCTTGGCTGGAATGGGCTCTTCAACAGGCTGTGAGTCCCCCATCACTAGAGGTGTTCAAGCAGAAACTGACTGGCAACAATTTGCTCACCTGGTCTTCTTTTCCTGGAATATCCTTCCTGCCCTTTTTTGCCTGCTAACACCAATTCAACCTTTAAGCATCATTTCAGGCACCATTTCCTCCAGGAAGCCTTCCCTGGACCACGAACCCCAGCTGTGTGCCCTCTCTGTTCCCATAATACCCCAGGCATACCTCTATCACTGCTCTCAACATATAGGGCAAGGACCTCCCAGTGGGGTCCCTGGAGACTCTGATTCCTGAAGGCGTGCCCTTGTGCGGGAGCTGTGGGGCAGAGGCAGTAAGGGCTGTGCCTCCACAACCATTTTTTAGAGCCATGTCAGGCTTGCCAATCCTTGTACACTCTGTGCCTAGCCAAACAATCACACAAGCCCACCTCTTCAGTACACACTCTCGCTCTTAACCCTTCAGAGGTCATGGAGAGGCCAGGGAGAAATAAGAACCAGAGCAGTCAAGGCCTTCCTTCTCTTCTGGCCTTATGAAGTTTATTTGAGCCAAAGCCTTCATCCCCCCTTAGCACCCTCATTCCTCCATCAACAAAGGTGAGGAGAGTCCCACCCTGTGGTTTGAAGGCTGGATTCCATTTCTATTAAGACTGCTCTTGGCCCTGAAAGATTAACTTACAGTCACCCCTGTGAAAGCTGATCCAAGCGGAAAATGGCGTTAGAAAATTCCACCTTCCCTTTCCCTCACACCTCAGCAGATTACGGAGAAGGGCTGAGGCTGAGTTATGGGGATTTATGGGAATGTGCAGTTGCTGGCTTTTAAACGTTCACTCTTCGGGATGTTGGCAACCTTGCTTCCTATAAATCTTTGCTGGTATTTCTTAGCCTTTCCTTGCCAGCGACGCGGAGGCCTGCAACACCTTCTCCGTGCAGTAGCCTGTGAAAATATTGAAGCTGGGCCCAGAAAAACACCAGCATAGAAAGGGGAAACTTTGATGTTTGCTAGTTATTTCCAGACAAACCTTGCCAAATCTTAATTTTTCTAGTGTACAAGTAAGAGATTCTGACCATCTGTCTGCTATCAACCGATGTTTGTTTGGATGAAGATTCTTATTTTTTCCCCTAATCTAGCACTCCTGTTCTTACAAGTAGTTTATTGGACTTCATAAATGTCAGCTTTTTGCAGGCATTTTGTAAGTCGCTTATGATTTAGTATTTAATCTAAACTGAGCAGTCAGCATTTGTAATCAATCTGAAGGCAGAGTAACAATGAGGTTGAAGCTCAAAATTCACCAAGGCCAAGAGTTATGTCCCCCAACTATCTTTTAAGGACTGGGTTTTCATCTTAAAGGTATGGGGGCAGAAATAAACATGTATTGAGCACCTCTTGTGTGCTATTCTGAGGTTGTGTTTGTTGTCTATTGCCAAAATAATCCTGTATAACAAGCCAATCAACCCAAAACTCTGACTTGAAACCAAAAGTGTTTTTTCAGCTCTTTGATTTCATCAATTGGCTGGGAAGTCTTTCCTGAGCTCTTCATGTGTCTGGGAATCCACCAGCCATGGTCAATCTCAGCTGGCCTCTTCTGGGACAACTGGGAGAACTCAGCTGCCCTCTGTGTCTCCCATCTTCCAGCAAGCTTGCTCAGGCATGTTGTCTTGGTGATAGCAGCGTGCAAATCCATGCAAGCATTTTCCCAAGCTTCTGCTTGTGTCACATTTGCTAACAACCCACTGGCCAAGGCAAATGGCATGACTAAACTCTGAATCAAAGTGGGGAATTAGACGTCACCTCTTTATAGTGAGAAGAATTGCAAAAGGGCATGGGGACAGGGAAGGGTTAGAATCAGGGCACTGTATGCAACCAATCAACCACAGCCATTCTGGAAACCCTGAGGGAGCCATTTTAACCCCAATTTCCAGATGGAGAAAGAGAAATCCAGAGATTAAATATTTGTCCAAGGTTTCTCAGTAGTTAACTCAACTCTTGAACTGTTTACTTTTGGCTACTGCCAACTTTTCCCTAGGAATAGGTAAAGCAAGAAAAGAAGCTAATTGCTAACTTTTACAGATGGAGAAATGGAAGCCTAGAGAAGGGGGATGACTTGCCCAAGGTCTCACAGCTGCATGGCAGAAGAGGGCGAACTTGAGGTTTCAGGAAATTCGGCCTTCCTAGCCTGGGGCAAGCACGCCTCTCCAATCCATCCCAGACCTGTCTTCTGCAGGAAGCTGGCTGAGCATTCCTGGCTTCCCAGCAGGAAATCAGTGCCGACTGAGCAGACTGTGCCTTAAGGAAACATCGCAAAATTGCTCTTTAAGGGGCTTCCGGGTTGAGGAAGGAGGGCAACGTCCTCTACTGGGTTTGCCAGGGAGGAGGGACAAATGCTGAAGGCCTGTTATGACATCGTTATTGGGGCATGGGATTAATAAATGGTCGTTCATGCTCTCACTCAGACATTCAACAACAAATATTTACTAGGCACACATTGTGTATGAGCCAACTCTCCGTGCTGCACTGGGGTGGGAGCCCGGGATTTCCCCTGGAGGAGTGATCCAGGGATGGGGGCACAGCCTTCCAAGCCACCTAGATGTGCTTCAGATCCTGCATGGGGTGCCAGCAAAGCCTTCCCTGGGGGGTTTTTTCTCTCTCAGATTAAAGGGCTTGGAGCCCAGGAGCAGGACATTTTCCCATCTGTATCCCAGGACAGCCAGGGGCCTTTGGGGGAAATTGCTGTGCTCCCATCACTCCCCATCAGAGTTCCCCAAGGAGTCAGGAATACATGAAATTGTTTGGTAAATCACATCTGATGTTTCCTAAAAACACTGGAGACCATGGATTCCATGCAGACCATGATACTCAAGGGGCTCCCTTATCTCCTGCTCTGTTTTTCCTTGTTCCTCTTTCCCAGCTAACCAACATGAAAAATGCCCCAGCAAGCTCTGGCTGGCTAGACGAGCTAGGAGGGTAGTGGCTGAAATGGATACTGAAGACAAGGGGAAAGGAGCTCGCTCAGCTTCTTAGCTCACAGCTTCTGTGCTTGGAGCACAAACTTTAGTAAAAATCATCAAGAAGAAAGTGTAGCTCTTGAGAGAAACTGGGATACTCCAAAGACTTAAACTCACAAAGTGTCCCTCCTACCTGGTCTGACCTCAGCCCCTGGCTTCTGCCCCTCACCCCAGCTTCCCTCTCGCCCCCTGTCTGTGCCCTCCATTTCCTGGGCTCCTGCCTATCCCTCTCCCTCTAACTACCTTGTCTGGGGGCAGCAGAGTGTCTGGGAAAGTGCCAGCCTGACCTAGGGCCGCTGGTGCTCAGTGGTTGTTTATCCCTGGGCAGTTTATAAACCTCTGGGACATTCAGTTTCCTTCTCTGTAAAGCAGAGGGAAATTGGTTATTGTTTAGTTGATTTAAAAACAGTACACAGTCACACCCAGGAGAATGTCTTGCTCATGGATAATCAATTAATATTCTTTTATCATCCATTCCCCCTTGTCTGACCTCTTCCCTGCTCCTGTCTATCTGAATCCTCATTGTACTTTCCTATCCCTTCAATAATTTAACATTAATGGTTTATTAAACAGAGGTCTGCTAATGGGCTGTTATTGACCTGGCAGAGAAAACCTTCCACTGTGGGTTGCCCAGGCCCCTGAGGGAGGAGGAACAGATGGAGGAGCCACAGTGATGGTGTCCTGGTGCCAGGAGGGAGGGGACCGAAATCAAATCCTGTTTCTGTCTTCATGCCTGGAGAAACCTTTGGTTTCCTGAAGCCTCAGTTTCTGCAAAATGGGCCTCATGTCACTTGCTCGTTAGGTCGCCTTAAAAACTTAGGCAAAGTATGTGAAACTCCCAGCGCCTCACCACTCTTCATCCTATATCATCTGGGGCAAGGAGGGTAGCTGCCCATCTGGTCTGTCTGCACTACTGGGGCTACCAAGACTTTTCTCCAGAATGGCCTGCATTGTTTGAATCCACTATCACAGTTTCCTTCTCTGTGTCTTAATGAGCAACTCTCCCTTCAAGTAGTCTCTCTGATAAAAAGAAAAGCCCCCAGGTTGGGGAGGTCCTGGAGCTAATGAAGGCTATTTAAGAGGCAGAGAGGTGAGGTGGGCCCATCTTGGAAGGGGGAAATGGGATTCCTGGCGCTACTCCTGGTTCTGACACTATGCGGCCTTGGGTAAGCATTTCTGGTGTCTGGGCTTCAGTTTTCTCATATGTAAAATTAAAGACCTAGGTGAGGCATCTAGAAGTAATTTCAGCTTTACATGTGGTGAGTTGTATAAACTCAAAAGATTAGCTTTGGGGTTCCCAACGGGGTTCCAAAGAGGTGGGAATCCAGGTGGGTGGGTTTTGATGAGGCTGTGGGAAAGGGCAGAAGCATGGAACGTGGCAGCAGAGGGTGAGCAGACAGGGAAGCCTGCCTGGGTGTGGAACCCCTGCCTCCTCACACCCACCAAACTTGGCGGTTCTAATCAAGGCCTTCCTCACTGACCGAGAGATTGATTGAGCCAAGCGTTCACTCTCTTTATAAGGCTTTCTCTCACCATACATACCAGCCTAGAGTGCCCTCTCCCTTCCATGACCCTTACTTACAGCCCCACTGCCACATCTTGTAACATCTCTCCTGATATCCTTCGTGTTCTCCAGCAGGTCCCATACCTGCCATTTTGTGCCTTGACCCACTCTGGCCCCTCTCACTAGAAGGCCCTTCCTTTCATGTCTACCCCCTAGAGTTCTGTCCATCACTTAGGAGCCTGCTCCTATTCCATATCCTCCAGGAAGTCTTCCCTGGTATCTAATTCAAAACTTGCTCCCTCTGTACATGTTTAATGCTCTTCAATGTCTGCCCTTGACATAGGACAAGGCCAAACCCTTGGCTTGGCTCTCCACCCTCATCTCTCTTCTCTGCCCTCCTGTCTAACCCAGTTCTATTTATGCCAGATTGTCTCCCACCACCATGCAATGAGCTGCCTCCTCTGCCTCGAACTATTCCCCACCCTGTTCCCATGGTGAGGACACTTAAGGACTCTTTAAGAGCCAGCTCATGTCCACTGTATTGGTAAAAGTTTATTGTACTCATCTTTTGGTTTGTTTTCTCTGCCTCGCTGCGAGCCAGCCTCGTGTGTGAGTCCAGCAACACTGAGGTATTTGTCTCTGTGTCCCCAGTGCCTTGCACAGGGTCTGGCACATAGTAAGTGCTCAATAAATGTGGTATTGCAGGAAATTCTCCCATATGTCCATCACGACACCCAGCAGAGGTAGGGGCCCATAGCAGATGATCTGATGGGGAAGTCGATTCAAATCTTTGTTTGCAATAATCTTGGGCTTTGGGATGGAGCCTTGGAGCTGGCTAAACTGGGACTTGCTTCCTGCAACGAGGAAGTGTGTGTATGTGTGTCCTCTTTGGGCATGTCTGCCAGGATCTTGGTGGTCTTCCATATAGAGGGGAGGGTCCCCTGCCACAGGACCTCATGCCTCTCCCCTGATATCCACAGGTCTCCTCCTGGGTGCCAGACAGCTAGTTCACCAACTCCTTACTCAGTCCAACAGAGAACCTCTGGAGGGCCAACCACAATCATTTAAGGAGGCAGCTCTCTGCAAAGGACTAGGGCAGGGCCTTGCAGCTGGAGATCCCCAGGATCAATTCCTGATTATGTGGCCTTGGGCAGAGTCTCTAGTAGCTCAGATCCTCTGGCATATAACATTTAGGCTAGCTTATCACATGTCAAGCAAGATCCCTTCTGTGGATTTACTCTTCATAACAACCCTATTTGCAGTGGGAAACTGAGGTGCAGAGAGGTAAGTTACTTGTCTTAGATCAAAAAGCAACTGAATGGAGAGCAAGTAGTTGCTGTCAAGGGTGCCCTCTGCACAATGCTCCCTCGTGTATAATAGGGCCTGAAAAGACCTCTTTGCAGGGAATGAAGTAAGGTAAATTAAGTGACACCATAAGGAGCAACTGGCACATACCAGGCATGCCATCAGTGGAGGCTGATATTATCAATAGCTAATTCAATGCTCTCATATGGAAGGTAAGAAGACTGAGGCAAACTCTATGTAAGTGGCTTGGCAGTCATGTTGAGAGTTGGGTGAATTAAAAGTTGTTATTCCATTTGCCAACTTCTTTCATTTTTCATTATGCTGTGCCCCAAGGGGTAACAATTAGGAGGAGAGAGAATTTAATATTTTGTAGATATTGAGGCAAAGAGGAAAGTGGGATGGGTGGGTAGGATATGGGAGAAGCCGGACCCTTCCCCGCCACTTCCTCAATCAATGAGTTGCATCCCATTATCCCCAGTTGCAATCTTGCAGATGTAGTTTCAGAGAAAGGGATGATTTGTCTGAGGCCAATAGCTGGTGAGAGGGAGCCAGGATTTGAACTTCAGGTCTAGTGATTTTTTCTGCATTGCCAGCCCAGAGGTGGAGCCCAAGATCAAGGCCAGAGTAGCCACAATTGTGACAGCCAATTGTGACAGGGTATGGGCAGGATGCTGATGTTGCTCCTTCAGACATCAGGACAGCCCCTGGAGATGGGAAGGAGGCACTGGGGTAGGAAGAGTGCCTCAGAGGAAGAGGAGCTCTTGAAACTGAAAGTGGCTGGATATTTCCTTAGAGTTCTGAGGGAACCCAAAAGAGCCATTTGGGCCCCATGCATCCAAAAGTACCTCTTGGACCCCTTCTACTCTAGTAGGTTGACTTTCAGTTTGCAAGGAGAGTGACCTTGAACCCACAGGTCTCCGGGTCATAAGGCTAGCGGTAGATAGGACATATCTTGGATACTTCAGGTTTTATTTTTAAAATTTCTTCAGAATTTACCTTCATTTCAACAAGATTTTTTCTCTCTTTTTCTCTCTGTGTGCATGCCCACCTATTCCAATTCTTTAAGTGACAACTGACCTAGAAAGAGCAGCCATCTCTTTGTTGTGGATTCACATACCTTCTAGAACAGTCATGTTCCTCCCTTCTCTCTCCCACAACCAGGGTATATACACCCTACTGGATCAAATCATTCATGGAGGAAGAATCAAGATATAAAAGGGCATGCTTCACAATAAGGAAACCCTTGAGGCTAAAACAGAGGTCAGGGAGTTATTAAATTGACCCAGGTTCACACAGCTTGACCAGTGGGAGCCATGAAACTAGAGCTTCTGGGACAGCTTCCATGCAACAGAATGTAAGCAGTCATACTTGTTGCCTCTTGAAACTACCTGGCACATTCCTGGGAATTATGTGGTTCTTTCTGGGAGTCCAGTATTCTGACAATCCGACAGCTGTTATGGGGCAGCAGCTAGCACAATTTGCCCCCGCCCTCACCCTTATCCATCAGAGTGGCTAAAACACTACAATTACCATTCCTGACCTCTGTATGCCTTTTGGGTTACTAGACAGGCAGATCAGAAATATGTGATATTGTTTGAACCGGAGCAAAACATTTGACAAGGTGTTTCATAGTAGACTCTAGATGAGGAAGTTGGGTTGGACTCTGGTAGAATTAGATGGATTAGGAGCTGGTCAAATGGCCACACTCAAATGGGACTGATGACTAGTTATGTCAGTCTAGATGGGGGTCTCTAGTGGTATGCCAAGGACTTCGGCCATATATTATCCAACACTTTTATCATTGACTAGAATGGAATTCAGGTGAAGGGAGAGGATAAATATTTATTGAGACTCTCTTAAGTGTCAAGAACCACAGCAAGTGTTTTGATAGGTTATTTTCCTTTCCTCCTCTCAGAGTGACTGTAAGCTAGCTTGAATTACTGGGAAATGAAGACTCAGAAGATGACTTGTCCAAGGTCCCTCAGCGATTGATGTAATAAGATTTGGAAGCCACACAGGTCTGACTACAAAGGGTTGAACACTGATTGTCATGGCACTGAACTGTTTTTCCCCTGAAGGGCATGTGGGAAAGTAGGTGGATGAACAACACAGGGGAGCAGGGAGGCAGGGTCCAAAAAAGGCCTCCACGAGACCTAAATTAACACTGGGCCAAAATGAACACCCACCGAGATGAGCGGTATCAGAGCCCTTGGCTTGCACTGGGTTCAGAACACCCACTGGGCACACACAGGATGTGGGGTGCCTGGGTCCACAGCATCAGTGAAAAGGTGTTGGGTTTTTCGTTGACAGGAAGTTTCACATTAGTCAACGGTGGGATGTGGCAGCCAACAAAGCTAATGTCACCACAGCCTCCACAAGTGGAGGTACAACAAGCAGAGTGAAGGAGGACATCTCTAATAGTTAGCACCCAGGAAATGGAGTTCAGGCCTGGAAATCAGAGAGGGGCACTGACAATCTCAGAGAGGGCAGCTGGTGGGAGGATGCTCTCCTCACTCTTTATTATCATGTAAGCATATTGATATATTTCTGAGTAATTACAGGTACTTCTGGATTTCTCTGTGGTGCCATAGAGGCTTTTAGAATAACCTACTCAACCAGTTTTTAATTTTTATTAATGGAACCTGAATAAATAAATTCCTTATGACTTGGTCTCCACATTACATCCAATTCAAAAAGCACAATGCAATAGCCAAAGGAAAGTAAAAAAGACTTTTTCATGCATATCTCTCAAAGAAAATTAAAATGGATGAGATCCCCATTTTGCTTCTTTCTCATGATCTTGTGCTTGAAACCACTCCAGAATTTTTCACGGTACAGAAATACCCCCATACTCTCCTGACATCTACTCAATCTGACATGCTAGCTCCCTTTTGTCCTTCCATTGCTATTAGATGGACATAACACCTCTTTCATCTCCTTCTCACCTATCTTCATCCTCTTCATTCTTTCATTTTCTTTCCACTTTATTCCTGACCCAAATTATTCCCTACAAAGGTGGGCTTAAGAACTGATTTAGGGGGTTGCTGTAGCTCAATGGTTTGAGTGCCTGCTTCCCATGTGTGAGGTCCCAGGTTCAATCCCTGGTACCTCCTAAAAAAACAAAACAAAACAAATTGATTTATCAAGCCAGAATACTCCCTCTTCTCTCCAGTGTTGTATCTACCTCCCTGTCCCCTAGGCACTGAGATGGCCAAGATAGAACTCTTCTTTCAGAGCTGGTAGTGGAAAAGCTGAGCAGGCAAGGTCCACATTTTAAGTGGTGACAACATGGTGATGGGAGCAATGACAGGGAGGCTGGTACGACTCCACATACATTAGCACTTGGCCATCAAAGACGGAAGAAACTGGCCATCTATGCAGGACAAACCACACCTCAGATTATGGTAACAGGGGTTTTCTGGCCATGGGGTATTTACCAGTGAATGGCAGCAAGCAGAGGCCTTCCTCACCCATACAATTCCTAGTACTTCGTGGTTTATTTGGGCTGGGCTCCTCTTCTTTGCAGATTTAACTGTTCTTCCTCTAATAGCATAGGATTTAGCTGTTACCCTGAGATCTACTGGGAGAAAGGAGAATGTGGGAGAGGCAGTACTCCCCTCATATTCCGTGGGCTCCACTACATTTCCCAGCCTCCCTTGCAGCTAGGTTAGGGCCACATGACTCATTTTCACCAATGCAATGAAACTGAGGCAGTTAAGAACCAGAGCACTGCATCCTTCTCTCTCTGACCTTGCTGCAGTAACTTTGGAGTTCCTGAGTTCCAGATGGCAGGCAAATGGAGAAGGGCTGCCCAATTCACATCATGCCCTACATAAATAAGTAATAAAGATTGATTAAGCCATCAATATTTTGGTGGTGTTATTGCAGCATAGCCTGGGTTATCCCAGAAAAGACTCAGAATGTCAGGATAATGTTTATACTTGAGTTCTTTAATGTAAAGGAGGAGAAAGCTGCCTCTGGAGCCACCTTTTCCAGAGGGGTTGGGGCAGCTGATTGACACTCCCTCGCTGTCATCTTTCAACACAGATGGCACTTCCTGTTTGGTAACACTTCACGTGGGCTCCTTCATCCCCCACCAACTCTGCCAGTTACCATCCTACACAGTCAAGTGTGCACAGTATTAGAGGTTTGCCAAGAACACATCCTTGTGTCTGCCAAGGAGGGCCTGTTTGAGGAAGAGTGCTGTAACAGAGAATGTTCCGAGATGAAATGGACTGCCTCTGGAGACAATGAACTCCTTGTCTCTAGAGGTGAGTAAGGGGAGTCTAGATGTCCTTCAGGGGAGAGGAGGCAGGGTGAAGATCAACTTTTAGCCCTGAATGGGAAGGAGTTGGGACTGGGAGGGGAAAGATGGACCAGATGATTTTTAAATCACTCCCAACGCCGTGACAGTTCCTACCACAGTGTTTAACACAATAATTGTTTTTTTTTTTTTTTTTGGCAAGTGGATGGATAGATAAGTTTTGGTTACTAAGAAATTAAAAGAATTTAATGAAATAAAATAGCCTGGCATGGGCAAATAAGAATTGTAAACTTATCCTCTCTTGAAGGTATATCCTCATGAGACAAATGTTCTCAGCTTTCATGAGGCTGACAAATGGTGATGAGTGGTTATGAAGTCATGTGAACCATATCTGTAAGTTATACGTCAACCACAACAAAGGCTGAGCTCAGGGAGGAGTCAGTCACAGCCTTGAGACAGGTCAAAGTCATCATGCTAACAGCCCCGTAATAACAACATCCCGCGCTTTATCATGCACATGTCTCCTTGACATCCTGAGTGCTCAGAGATTGTGAGTTTGTTATCAGCCTTGAACAGCTCCTGCAGGAGGGGAAGAACTGCCATTTCTATTTTATAGATGGGTAGGGAGGGTTTCAGTGATTTTCCCAAGGCCATACAGCAAGTAAGAGGGAAATCCAAGACTTGAACCCAGATCATTTGCCTCAAAGTGACGACTTTTAAAAGCAAAGAGCATGTCTTTTCCTGGCACTAGAAGCAAGGGCTGATATTAGTTTATAGGCTCCTTGGTCCAGAGGAACTTCTAATTTCTGGGTGTAAGAATGTGTGTAGGAGACACTCTAGTGAGGGGAAAGCTCTGAATTTCCTGGGGGAAAGAACGATTTTCTTGGGAATAGCAATGAACTGGAAGACAGAGTCCCAGAGTTCCAGCCCTAACTCTCATCTGACCTACCTCACCTCTGTGGGACTTATGTTTCCTTACCTGAAAATGGGAGGAGAGACATTGATCTCATCTACCTTGAAGGATTTCTGTCAGGACCCAAAAAGAGGATGGGCAAAAAGGTCTGGTAAATCTCATAAAAGCTAAGGTTCTTGTTTCAATTAGGAATGCAGCCAGCTGCAAGTAACAGAAAAGCCAGTTCCAGAGTCTTTAGCCGATGAGGCTTAATTTTTCTCATGATATGAAAAGTCCAGCCATTGGTTGTCCAGGGAAGAAGGTGATATAAAAATGAGTTGGCGATCTAGCCTCTTACCATTTTTCTGCTCTAATTTCATCCTCACACATGGCACTTTATATGCACACAATGGGTGGTGCACCTCCAGGCCTCAAGTTCAAGTTCCAGGCAGGAAGAAAAAGGGAGAAGAAGGACAAGGTGGCACCATTATTAGTTATGCAAAAGTTCTCTTGGAAATCCTAAGCTTATAGGTCATCGGGTCATCGGTCAGAACTGTAACCAAATGGTTGTTCCCTAGACACAAGGGAAGTTGGAGAAGTTACCCTGAACAATCCCAGTTTTGATGGAAAAGAAGGAGGGACTATGGGCTTAATACTTGGTGGCAGTCTTCTGTGTCTGCCAAAGCTCCATTACCGAGATGCGGCACTGAATTCCCAGACATCTTTAAAACCCAGTCTCTAGATTTGAATGAAAGCAAATTGAGCTGCATCATGTTGTGAAGAAAAAATAGATCCACAGTGTCCTACTGTCATGATGGGGAAACAGAGGCAAGATGAGGACAAGAAGAAGGGGGAGTGCTGCTACAGTTTTGGGAGGCCAAGTGGATAAAGGTTCAGTGGTCCATTTCTCTCTCCCATTTGTTCAGTTTCATTGGCCGCATTCACGCAGGCTGGAAGAGCTGAATCTGAGGAGCTCATTAATAGCCACTGTGTTTGTGTATTTCTCCACCCGAAGATGTCTAACCACAAACTTCCTCTTGACTCCTGGCAACAGGGAGAAAACAAAACCACAGCAGCTTTCATTGCTGAAAAAGACAAAACTGAATCGTTTGTCTAATAAGCCCAGACGGAGGAGCTTTATTTCTGGGAGGAAATGCTAAAGACTCCAGTCCAAGGAGCCTTGGTTGGGCAGCCACATTGCCAGACTCCGCAATGAAATATCCAGGGTTGACAGTCTAGAGGTCATGTGCTCTGTGAAAGAAGATCACTAGCCTAGGGTCAGTAGACCAAGGGGCAATAGCACCATGTTACCGACCAGTGTCACCTGGCAAAAGAGATACACTCTTGGAACCTGACTCCTTCTTTGATCCCCCACAAGACCATCAGGCTTCTTCAGTCACTTCTGGTTTCAAATAATCCATTTGTGCATTCACTTTTCCTTTTGCTTATTTTCTACTGTATTAGTTTCTGCTATTTATTATCCCTATTTCATACTTTCTTTATTTTGTTTGCTTGCTTTTCTAATTTCTTATGCTGTATATTCAGATTCTTTATTTTTAGTCTCTCTTTAATTGTGAAGGCATTTCAGGCTGTACATTTTCCTCTGAGCTGAGCTTTTTTCAGGATCCCATAGGTTTCGAAATAAAATGTTCCCTATTTTCATCTGTTTCTAGATCGTTTTAATTTTGGCTTTAATATTTTCTTTGCTCCATGGGTTATCTAGAAGTGTGTTTATTAATTTCCAAGTAGGTAAGAATACCTTCAGTCATATTATTATTCTTTTATGTTTAATTTTTGGATTATAGTGAGAGAATGTGGCCTGTAAAATCTCTAATTTTAAATTTTCAAAAAAGATTTTTTTGTGTGTGATGTGACCAAATATATAATATAATCAAACTTTATAAATATTCTAAAGGAAAGGAAAACCTGATCTAGTTGGATTCATGCAGAATAGAAAAGAGTTCTAATATGTTTTTGTTCCCGAGACAAATTGCTCAGGTTCAAATCTTGCATCAACACCTTTCCAGCTGTGAGTCCATGGAAAAAATAATGTTTCTGACTTTCATTTTCCATCTTTAAAATGAGGACAATTACAACGTCTATCTCCTAGTGTAGCTGTGAGGATTATAGGGGAATATGCATATAAAAACAACTAGAAACGTGCCTGGCATGTAGTAAGCACTCACTAATTTGAAATATTATTATTTCTGTTTTTATTTTATCGTTATCACAGAAAGGGGGGTACCTTCACTGTGTGCTAAACTTTATCCCTAATCAAGGAACTATGGGTTCTGATTATTGTGGGAACTGGAAGAAAAGAGGAAATGGTGGGTTCCATCAAGCCATCATCTTCCTTGCAAGGGCAGGCACTTGAAACCTAAGGGGGTGCTTGCTGCCCAAGGAAACACACAAATTTAGTGTCAAAGTTCTCCAACCAGATCAGATCTCAACTCACCAATCCCTCCCAGTCTGCTGGAGGACTACTCTAGTTTATCCCCTGAAAGAAGAGACAGTTGACTGAAAGGCAGCCTCTGCGATATAGGGAGGGCTGGAGTCCCTGAGTTACGCTACACCTTTGCTATACGGCTAAGGGTAACCCTGAGGTTAGGAAGTTTCAAGAAGAGCTATAGAGAGAAGGTGGCATTGGCGGGGGTATGATACTTTGGACACTGCTTGTGTGCTCAATTGGGGCAGGACAAAAAGGTGGACCTGGCATGGGGGAACCATCTGAAGTAGGCCCTGGAGGATGGCCGCACCCCTCGGGGCCTCAACACTTAACACCACTCTGCCTTGCTCCCCGAGCCCTGGGACTGACCCTGGAAAGGCAGATCCTCCTGGAGACCCCTTCATTTCTCTGGCAGGTCCTTCAAGAGCCCTAGGTTACTGATCAGCGTGGTGTGGCAACATGGATGTATTCATGGAAACTGGAGAAACTGGGGTGATAGCCTGAGTAGCACCGCAGATTCCCATTTAAGAAGTAATGCAAAACGGGATGTGGTCCTCAGCTATGCCTCACAGCCGATATCTGAGACAGGTGGCATTGTGCCCTGGGGCAGCTGGGGCACAAAGAACTCAGGAGACACGGGACCTTTCTGTGCTGGAAAGGCTGGGAGGGAGGGAATCAGAGGGCAGAATTAAAGGGTGGAGGGCCACTGAGCTATCTAATTGGGGCCATTGATCTTGGGAGCAAGTGACCATTTCTTGGCCAAGGACTTCCTTTATCCTTAAGCATCATGTAGCAAAGCTGTGGGTGATGCACGAGTAAACAAGAGTACAGATATAGCAGCACACGATTAAAGTACATGTGTAGTATGTCTGGGCAGCAGGTTTGTGACCTCAGACACAAACACATGCTGGGTAGGCCGCTGCCTGCTCAGGCTTGGGCTTAGTGACTGATTATAGTGGCTCCTCCTTGCAAAATTATTTTTTGCAATTGTATGAATCCTCATGATTATTATAAAAATCAAATAAGTCAATGTATGCAATAGCGCTGTGTATATATTAGCACACATGGGAGAAAATTTTGGCTGTATGGTTTGGTTAGAAAATACTCCCTGATTTCTTACTGTTTCCCCAGTTCTTTGCTAAAAGCTACAGATGACTCAAATACTTAGATCTGGTCCTGCCCTCATGGAGCTTATGGGCTTTCTCAAAGTGAAATGCTTGGCAAACATCCCTCCCTCCCTCTTTCCTTTCATCCTCTTTCTTCTAACATGCCTTAATTATGCATTTATTATGAACCAACTTGGGTGTTAGGAACCGAATAATAATAGATGCCACTGTCTACTAGGGAAGAGGCCTGAGCAAATGGATAGATCCAAAACCCAGTTCAGTAGGGAAGAATTCTTATGTATGCAAAGTAAGCAGGCAATGAGCAGCTGTCCTGGGCAGAAAAGGGTCCTGGAAGGCTTCAGAGAGAAGGGAGGACCCAACGTGGAGCTTGAGGGATGGACAGGAGCAAGGAACAGAACGCAACATGGAACCTGGGCATAAGGAATAGCATGGACAAAGGCACAGGGGTGTGAAGTACAGGTGAGAGTGCCGCTCACCTGCATGAGTGTGTGTGAGCAATGAGAGCCTCAATTCCAATTCTTTTTTTTTTTTTTAAGATTTATTTTATTTATTTCTCTCCCTGACCTCCCCCTGGCTTGTTTGCTCTCTTGTGTCCATTTGCTGTGTGATCTTCTGTGTCTGCTTGCATTCTCGGTAGCATGGGAATCTGTGTCTCTTTTTGCTGTTTTTGGTGCATCATCTTGCTGCATCAGCTTTCCAGGTATGTGGCGCCACTCCTGGGTGGGCTGTGCTTTTTGCGCGGGTGGCTCTCTTTGTGGGGCGCACTCTTTTTACGTGGGGCTCCCCTATGCAGGGGACATCCCTGCTTGACATGGCACTCCTTGCGCACTGAATATCGGCCAGCTCACCACATGGGCCATGAAGCCCTGGGTTTGAACCCTGGACCTCCTGTATGATAGGTGGACCCGCTATCAGTTGAGCCACATCTGCTTCCCTCAATTCCAATTCTTTTTTTTTTTTTTAAAGATTTATTTTTATTTATTTAATTCCCCTTCCCTCCCCCGGTTGTCTGTTTTCTGTGTCTTTTTGCTGCGTCTTGTTTCTTTGTCCGCTTCTGTTGTCGTCAGCGGCACGGGAAGTGTGGGCGGCGCCATTCCTGGGCAGGCTGCACTTTCTTTCGCGCTGGGCGGCTCTCCTTACGGGTGCACTCCTTGCGCGTGGGGCTCCCCTACGCGGGGGACACCCCTGTGTGGCACGGCACTCCTTGCGCGCATCAGCACTGCGCATGGGCCAGCTCCACACGGGTCAAGGAGGCCCGGGGTTTGAACCGCGGACCTCCCATGTGGTAGACGGACGCCCTAACCACTGGGCCTAAGTCCGTTTCCCAATTCCAATTCTTGATCCCTTTGTGTAGACTGGAAGTCTTGTTGGAGCTCCAAAAAGGGACAAATCAGTTAGTTGATGGCCTTCAAAGAAATGCTCGTGTTTAAATCGTATCAATGGGGTGGTAACATTAAACAAGGGCCAAGGCAGAGTGGACATAACTTCGAATTCAGGCCCTGGCATCTAATAGCTCTGTGACTTTGGGTCATTACTAACCTCTTTTAGCCTCAAGTTTGTCAACTGTAAAATAGGGACAGATGACCCAGGCATTTTTTGAGGGAAAATCAGGTCCTGATTTGCAGGGGGGTAGCCAGAAGGTGGGGTGGCCAGGATGGAAGTCAATTTACACTGCACTAGGCATTGGGGAGGTACAGAGACGAAGATGTTGTCTTGGCCATCACAAGGCCCACAGTGTTCTGGAAAGACAAGAAACCAACCAGTTACCACACAGTCTGGTCTGAGTTTTGATAGGTGAAGCAAGACAGGGAGGCATGGGAGCCCAGAGGAGGTGTGGAGAAGTTTTCCTGGAAGCATTCAAAGTAGGAAAAGGAGCCTCCCTGAAAGGCACACGGAAGGTGGCAAGGTGAAGTAGGAGCAAAGGGAATTTCAGGCAGAGTCACGGAATGGACACAGGCATGGAGGTGGGCCCAAGAGCCATTCCCTCCAATTAGATCACAAAATCTGAAGTGGGAGTAGGGAAAGCTGAGGCTGTGGAAGGTAGACGGTGGCCTTGAATCTTGTGTGACAGAACTTGGCCTTTACCCCATATGCAGTAGGGAACCACTTAGGCATTAGAAGCAAGAGAGAAAGGATTAATCAGGCTCTGGCACCGCATGGGGATTGTGAGTGGAGGAAGAGGAAGGTTACAGCAGTCCAAGATGCCAACACCAAAAGCACTTCCTGCCCATCACACAGCAAAGCAGAGACCAAACTCGCAAGTGCCATTGAGGGTCTAGGAACGGGGCAGCCACTCTTCCCCAACTTGGCCCCCACTAGCTCAGAGAGGACAGGATCCTGAGGCCCATGTGAGCAGCCTCTTGCAGGGACTGCCCCCTCCTCTCAGGCCCTGGAGTTCCAGCAGGAGCTGCTCTAGCTGGGTCCATTCGGCTGTTAAGGAACAGCCTTGTGCTCAAGCGAAAGGATGACCTAGTGGGAAGGGGGTGTCTCACAGCACCCAAGGGTGAAAAATTCAACCCCGCCTCTGGGGAACTAGAATGAGGAACTGCAAAGACACGCCCACTGCTCCTCTCCCCTCTCTTGCTGCTTCTCTCTGCTCTTTGGCCCTCTCCCTCCTCTCCACTTCCAGGCAACAAGAGTTCCCAGCTCTCCCTGCCCCTGCTTCTTACCTCCAAGTGTCCAGTAGCAACTGAGTGGCATCTCTGGGCCTGGGCTCTAATTTCCCAGGGGAGGGTCTGATCGGCTGAGCCCAGGCAACAGATTGGCTGCCCCCAGGGCAGGATCTACCTCTGCACCCACCAACCCTGTGTCCAGGAAAGGGGGTGGCCTCCTAGACAGCATGGCTCCCAGGCTCACCCCAAGGGGTGTGGAGGTGGTTTTCAGGGGATGGGTGCTGGCACTGGGTTGGCCCCCAAAGGTCGTCCGTTCTATAGAGACCCTTCCCATAAGTGGGGTACGGTCAGTCAAAGGGCAATGGGGGCAGCCTGCCATCAAGATGCACAGTAGAGAGCTAAGAGCCACTGGGACCTCTGTCTGCTTTTTTCAGGAAAGCAGACAAAGATAGTGAAAGCAAAACTCAAAAAGAGTGGGGAAGCTTGCTTACTCCCCATGTTCACTATTGTGGAGGGTAAAGCCAGAAACAGAAGTTTCTTGTGCTGGGCAGTGGGCAATAAGGAGGAGTGATGGGAGGCTGGGCCCCTGTGCTGCAAGTCTGGGAGAGCGGATTCGGAGCCCAGGGACCCAGGGGAAGGTGCAGCTCTGAGGAGGAAACAGCCACGGATAAAAGTGGGGCGCGGTGGCCGGGGCTGAGGAGGCCTGTGGCATCCCTTTGCTCTGTGATTCCCCTCAGGTCTCCCAATGCGCTTGCTGGAGCAAACAGGGAGGCTTCTTTCCCTTTTCTTTCTCACGTGTTGCTGGAAAATGGGCTTCCTGGGGGTTCTCCTAAACCCAGGAGGCTCTGCAGTCGTTTTCACGCAGAGCGGGTTCCCTGAACGGCGAAGGCGGCCAGCTGCAGCTGGTGGAATAGGAAATAGCCTCGGCCGCTGGGGGTGAATATTGGCTCCAGTTCTTATACGGAGCAACCCACCTCTGGGGGGGGGGGCATGCAGCAAAGTGGTTAGGCACCAAGCTCCGAGCTCTGCTCCACCGGGAGCACCCCTGGCGGCTGGGATCGCCGGCACCCGACTTAATCTCGCGGAGCCTCCGTTTTCTCTGCCTGTGAAATGGGAATGACGGGAATGATGTGACCGACCTCCAAGGGAGGTTGTGGTCCTCGGATTTAATGAGCTGCCTGGGGAAAGTGTGGAATTTGGTGCCTGGGCAGGCTCAGAGATGTTAACGGGTTGAATCACCTCTGTCCTTGCTCTGTCGCACACCGCAGGACCTTGGGCCTGTCCTCTGAGGCATGCTTGTTGCTTTTCAGTGGACAATTGTAACGCATTCTTTGTGCCATCTACCCCTACCTCCCCAGTGTTTTCCAAACTCCACTCCCCAACACGTTCTCAGCTGTGGGGTTTCACTTGGACTCTTTGTTGCCTGTAGACACTCCTTCTGAGAGTCCCTCGGCCAAGACCCATCTTTCCTCAGGGCACGACTCAGACGTGCCCTGCTTCCCTACGGCTTTGGAGTCCACCCTGGAAGGAATTCATCTCCCTCCCTCTATTCTCAAGGCTCCTCCTGTGAACCTCTGTGAAAGAGAGTCCACCTCACACAATGTATAACAGGGCAGCCTCTGGACAGCCAGTTCTTGCACAACTTTAGCCATATGACTTTGGCCTCTCTGTGCCTCAGTTTCCTTGCACGTAAAATGGCAATGGTAAAAATAATCCTTTCTTTGGAGGATGTGAGCTTGATACATGCATGTATGCTGACCATACAGGCAGGCACCTAGTAAGGGCTCAATAAAGGTTGACCATTTCTACAAAAAAAAAAAGCTTCGAAAACATGATTTTTAATGGCTGCGTAGTTTTCTGTTGCGTGGGTAGGTCATAATTTATTTCACCAGTGCTTGTTGGAAATTCAGGCTGGTTCCAATTTTTCACTATTATAAATAATGCTGCAGTGAACATCTTGTATATAAATCTTTCTATTTATCTCTGATTGCTTCCTTAGAAGAACTCTCCAAATCCTACTTGCCTTAGAACAAAGTCCTGTCCTCCAGACTTTTCAATGAGGTCCTTTGAAATAAAAGTAAAGCCTGGTTTCCATCAGAGAAAGAAACATATGGAGCCTGTTAAACAAGAGGTGGTTTGGGGGGAAGGTAGAAATAGGTTCAAGATGGGTTTGGCTCTGTTTCAGGATGTCTGACACAGCCATCAAGTGCCTCTCTAGCCTTCTTCCCAGAGAAGAGGCAATCTTGGTCCTCAGGGACCACTGATTTCTCCCTCTGAGGCAATTCCAGGGGGCTTTGATGTTTCTGGTGTTGGAGAAGCACCAGTGACAGATCATTAACTGAAGCCCGCGTATGTGGACAATACGGGACGCCTCCAGCCAGCAGGGGGAGATATCGCCTGTTTCTTCCAGCAGGCTGGGACTTGGTGGGTTTTTAGCTAGCAAGTGACTTGCTTTGTTGCCATCTTAAAACTTCAACTGATGTTGTACATATTTCTCCTGTTTGTTTTGCTTCCCTTCCTCCCACTTTTACTCTTTTCCGAATTACTTTGGATTGCCTTTTTTTTTTCATCCATTCATTTGGGAGAACTCGATGGACTGCATCCCCTCTGCCAGATATCAAGATTGTTTCCAGACTTCTAAGACCTGGACACACTTGCTTTGGAGGCTCCACTTCACACATCGAACATATTAAAGAGGACCTATATTCCTTATTAAATGTAATTTTTTTCTGTAAAAAAAGTATAAGGATTATTTATATAACTGTGCTTTTGAAATTATTTGGCTACGAATAATTCATTTGATTTATGGTTGGCTTTGATATCTCACCAATTATCAGGGGTACTGAGGAATTCTTGCAAAGCGAGAAAATCTAACCTGCATGTCATTTTCAAATATAATGAAATTTTTATGCATACTAAATGAAGCCATTAATGAGGCTGATGCATTATTCTGTTTTGGAGCTATTTCATTAAAATTGTATTAATTTCTATCGCGAATTTCTTCTTCCATATTTTGGGCCCAGTAATTTTGTTTTCAGGTCTCAAACTATTACAGAGATCTCTGGAAAGTTCTCAGGCTCCACAGCACCTAGTGGATAAAGTTACTATAGGAGATGGAGAGGTGAAAAACCCAATGCACAATCTTTAGGGAGCTTCCAGCCCATAGAGTAGCAGATGTGCAAAATGTTACAAAAGGGCAAGAATATTGCCACAATAGAGGCAAACTGGGCAGAGTGAAAGTATCATCTTTCCTAAGTCAATCCGGTAGAGGAGGGAGTCGGTAAAAATTTCAGAGTGGACTTTGCCCAAGCTAGAACTTGAATGATGAGCACAAGTTTTCTAAGCAGATGAGAGCAAGGGCCTTTCAGTCCAAGGAAATAGCACATGCAGAGCTGGTGGATCAGGAAAAAACCCTATACTGACCACCTAACTGCCCACACTGACCTTTAGGCCCTTGCTTTTTCAAACTAGCAGACTAGCATCACCTGGGAGCGTGTTAGAAAAGTAGTCTCAGCCATTCCTGCCCCCCTGGAGCATCCTGAATCAGGACCTTCACTTTAAGGGATCCCTGGGCAATTGAGTGTGCACCGAGGTCAGAGAGGCAGGCTGCAGGTGGCGCTGGATCAGGGGACAGGCCCCCCGGGAGGCTGGGGCTGTGGGGGAGGGGGAGGGGGAGCGAGGTGGCTGGCCTGGGGAATGCAGCATGAACGGCAGTTGTTCCTCAAGTTGTTCTCAAGTTTGGCCTGAAAATATCCAGGCTCTGGGGGTGCAGGTATTTTTAACCATTGCTTGGAGAGTTGGGGGCTTTTCTGCCCAGGGACCCTTCCAGCGCGCTGTCCATTCCATGGGCTCTCACTCCAGACAGGCTGTCAGCCCCTCAGGCAGCACCCCACTGATTGCCTAATAGACTGCAGGCTGTGTGCATAATTTATCCCTGGGAGTAATTGATGACGTTAGGATGAGCAAGGAGCAGCACCAGGAAGAGAAGGGCGAAGAGGCATCGATAACCAAGGGAAGTAAACAGGGCTACAATCAGCTAATTAGACGTCTGGCTGAGGCAGCTCTTCACACATAACGGTCCAGCTTGCTGTTGTTGGTTGACCACACCTGCCCCTAGCCCCAGATGTGCCTGGCCTTTTTGAAGAGGGAGGGGTGGTGGCTCCTAGCCTAGGTCATCTCAGGCAAATCACTTCTGTCTGGGCCTCAGTTTTCTCAACTATGAAATGGGAGGGGCAGGACCAGCAGTTTATGAATGTGGCTGCTATCAGAATCACCAGGGATACTTTTAAAGACATAGATTCCAAGGTCACCTCCCCCAGAAGAATCGGTGTCGTAACAAGCACCTCACGTGACGACAGGCACTTGGGCAGAAAGATAACCTCGGATCTCCTTCCCAGCTCTGGCATTTTCAGATTGTCCATAACGATAGATTTCCCATAACCTTTTGCAGGGCATCAGTTCTGTGGAAGAAAAGACAAGAAAAACAGGAGACTTCTATTCCCTGGCTCTGTTGCTATTTGACTGTCTAATACTGGTTCCTCCCTGAGCCCCAGTTTACTCATTTATACATATGTTGGCAAGTACATAAGTGCTTCTCTCTGACACACTGTGTGCAAAGGTTCCCAAGCCTGGGAGAAATAAGCAAATGCAGATGCTGTGTCCACCCAAAATCTGCCTCAATAGATCGGGGGAAGCCCAGGACAGTGTGGGCTTAAAGGCTTGCAGGTAATTCCAAAGATCACTCAGGTTTGTTAACCAGCAATCTGTCCAAAGGAATTGCTCAGTGGGACAACAGGTGCACCATGGGACTGGGTAGGGCCCAGTCTGAGGAGGCTATTGCCTAGACATAGTCCCACTTACCTTTTTGGTTTCCAAGTAAATCTCAGCAAACTGTGTCAATAGAACAGGTCACTGTGTTGGACATAAATAAACAGAGACCCAAGGGTAAATCCTGGTGCTGTTACTAACAGGGCACCCTTGGGCAAGTCAGAGGAATTCCGTGAATCTTTGTCTGTAAAGTGGGAACATCAGTAACTCCAACCTCCCAGCCTGGTTGGGAGGCTCAAATGGAACAAGGGGATCCCATATTCTGTGAATGGTCACGCTCTGTGCAAACTGTCCACCGGCTTCTAGCTGCCCTGCGGTTACCTGCACTGGAACCAATGGAATCCTGTTTGGCTGAACATCAGTATCTCTCGCTCCAATGGAGGTGGGGCTTGGACAGGGTCTGCTGTCCCCTGGGGCCAGAGGCCAAAGGTCCAGCAAGGCAACAGATCCTCAGCGTTCAGTCCCACTACTGGTGGTCATTTCTGGGATTATTCCACTCTGCTGAGCCAGCTACCTTCTGCCCAGTATTTTTGTGTTTTCTCTAATCTTTTGGTGCCTTGCTTGATGCCCCAAGTTGTCAGCAAGGACCTAGGTGTGGGCTAGCCAGTAAGACCGAAAAGTCAACTCCACTGAGACTGACATGTCTTGAATCTGCCCCTTTCTCCATCCTCTTTGTCATCACCATAGTCCAAGGCACTGCCAGCTCTGGCCTGGACTATTGCAGAACCTTCCTAACTGGTCTCTCTGCTTCCGTTATTGCTCCCAAAAGAACTGTTCTCCTCATAGCAGTCAGAGGGAGCCTCTGCAGATGTCAATCAGATCATCTCATTAATTTTGACCAGCCTCTCCTTCATGTAGAATAAAATTCAAATTGGTTTGCAAGATGTCCTAGTTTCCTAGACCTGCCAGAACAAAGTACCACAAACTTGGTGGCTTAAAGCAACAGACGTTTATTCTCTCAGAGTTCTGGAGGCCGGAAGTCTGAAATCAGGTGTCAGCCTTCTCCAAAGGCTCTAGGCGAAAGTCTTTCTTGCCTCTTCCAGCTCTGGGGGCTCCTGGAGTTCCTTGGCTCGTGCCTGCATCTGTCTAGTCCCTGCCTACCTCCACCTTCACGTGGCTTGTCCCCACCTGTCTCTGGGTCGCTCTGTATCATCTCCTCTTATAAGGACACCAGTCTCTGGATTTAGGGTCCACCCTAAACCCAAGACGATATCATCTTAACTATATCCACAAAGATCCCATTTCCAAATAAGGTCACCTTCTGAGGTTTCGTGTAGATGTGACTTTTGGGGGAACTGTTCAACCCACTATGTCAGGGAAGTCCTGGAATGCCTTCTGGTTCTCTTAGAACGAAGCCCTTACTTCTTTGCCTGGTTTACAAGGCCCCGTGCAAACTGGCCTTCTAGTGCTCATCTCATGCCTCGCTGCCCTTCCTCACTTTGAGGCAGAAAAAAAATGCTATGTGTCCTCCTAACCCATTTTATTTCCTTCCTTTGCGCACAGCTACACGCCATTTCCCAGGCTCTCTGCAGTTAGGCAGGACAATGCATGTGAGTTCCAGTCCATGGACTATGAGCAGAAGCAATGCCACTTCCAGGCTTGGCCTCCAAAAGCCCCAGAAGCTTTCTCTCTTTGCTCTAGGCTGATTGCAGAGGACACAGTGGACAACTCTGAAGAGACCCTACAGGACTGCAGAGTGACAAAATGGAAAGAGCGTGGGTCTTGAATGAGTGGGAGACCACCCACTGAGCACCCGATTGGCCCTGACAAGAAATAGAAATAAACTCTTCTTCTCTTAAATCGCTGAGATTTGGGGGTAGTATAGCATTACCCTAACCGATTGTCTATTCTCAGTTCCTGGAATATGCCAAGATTCTTCCTGCTTCTCTCATGCTGTTCCCTATCATTAAGTCCTCATCCACTTAAGTCCTCATCCACCTATTAGCATATATACATGTGCTTCCCTTATTTTTTTAATAGAACTTTTCACAACTTATGATTTTTAAACATGTTTTTCATTGTTCACTCCCTAGAATGTAAGCCCCCAAGGGCACGGATCAAGTCTGCCTTGTTCACCTTTGTATACCAAATGTCAAACCAAGTGCTTGACAACAGTAGTCATTCAACAACTATTAGCTGACAGATTAAATAAATGAGTGAGCCAATCCTATATAATTCTGTTCGATTCAATTCAGATATTTCCTGAGTACATTCTTTGCATAAGGCAATTTGCACACACATAATGCTTTCTCTACTCAATTCTCATTAAAACCCTAGTGCTGGGAGGTAAAATTATTATTCCCTTTTCTATATGAGGACCAAGTGGCACACTGTTAGCAACAATAACACAGACCCTTCGCATATACCATCCTCTTATCGTCATCATATCCCTAAACAGTGGGGAATATTACATCTATGCAACAAAAGGAAAAACTCAAGCTCAGCCAGACCACGTCCCTTTTCCCAGGTCCTGCAGCTAATATGGTTATGGTGCTGGGGTTTAAGCCCAGGGGAGGGGATGGAGAAGAATGGGACATGCCCCTCTTACCACATTATTCTTCCTAAATCAGGGATTCTTAACAAGGGGTCAATGAGCTTGATTTTTTAAAAAGATTTATTTATTTTATTTTCCCCCTTCTCCCCCCGACGGTTCTCTCTCATCTGTCTGGTCATTGTTTGCACACTTTCTCCAGGAGGCACTGGGAACCAAAACCGGGACCTGCCACACGGGAGGCGAGTGCCCAGCAGCCTGAGCCACTTCTGCTCCCTGCTGGTTGTAGCATCTGCTGGCTTGTGGCATCTGCTTGTTGCGGTGGGTGTGGGTGCCTAGCTCGTTGTGGCAGGTGCGGTGTCTTTTTAGGGGGCACCAGGGCCTGAACCCGGGCCTTCCTGTGTGGTAGGCAGGTGCCCAACTGGCTGAGTCACATCTGCTTCCCTGAGCTTGAATTTAAATAAGAAAAAAACCCAGTGAAACATTATTCTTGTGGGGATGTGTTGGTGTCGGTGTGATATATTTATTAAATATATCACATAGTGTGGACTTAGTAAGGGGTCTGTGGTTTTCACCTGACCGGCCAAGGGGTCCGTGGAACAAAAAAAGGTTAAGCACCGCTGTCCTAAAGTCTGACAGCTTCATTAGAAATCCCTAAATAACACCCTGAGTGTGGGTAGACACGAAGACGTGGAATTTCCCGAGTCCCAGGAGCTTGGCTTGCAATGGGTTCTTGTTTCAAGGGTGCTGCCCATTTCCCCCCGCTGATGCCAGGGATTGAGGGGTGCCGTTTTACATCCTGAGAATGCAGTTCCAGTTTCAAGCCGAAGCCTGGCAGGCCTGGCCGCCGATAAACCCCAGCCATGAGGGCCCAGGTTCATCTGGGGAGAGCTGCCGGAGCCGTTGATAGGCAGAGAAAATCTGTGATTAATGATGGCAGATGAAAGTATGAAGTAATGGATCCTTTTTGGAGGCTGGGCGAGCTGAAGAGCCTCGCTCTGAATGCGTGTGGAGACTGCACAGCTCCTTCTGAAACCAGCAGTAAACTTTAATGGCTGCAAGTTCTGCGACTTGGCGGCTGGGGATTGGATGGCGCAGAGAACGCCTGAATTCTCTGGGGTGGGACCTAATTAGGGTGCAATTTTTCAATTATGGAACATCGAGCAAACCTCTCCCCAGTCCCCCCACACCATCCCTCCATGGATACACTCCATTTGTCTATTTTCCTTTATTTCTTAATCATTTGATGATATGACAGCAATTATTTGTCATTTGGAAGAGAAAATTGTCACGGAGCTATTGTTTCCCTCTTGAAATCCCAGCTCTTCTGTGGCGATGGTTACACGTGATAAATGTTTTGCATGCCCGCCGCCCTTCCCCCACTCCCACCCAGGGTTGGTGTGGCAACGGGAAAACATTAGCCCGTGACGTGGGCCTGCCCTGATTGAAACGCCATTCGTAAAAAGGCATGGAAAAGAGCAGGCTCAAGTTTAAAAGAGCCGCAGCCCAGAGCTCCAGGCCCACCCACATCACCTAGATTGAGGCTGCGGGACATTTGCTTTGGGAAATTCGGTCATTTCTCTGAGCTAATAAGCCAGCCTCAGAATCAGGAATGCAAAACAGAAATGGAACAAAAAGCATAAAAAGAAGAAAAAAAAGAAGCACGCCACCAGAAATGGGAAAACTTAAATGACTTTGTTTAAATGTCATGGCACTCTCAAAACCCTGTTCTCATATGTATGCAAGTTAATTAGATGGAAAAATGTCAAATTAGTTGCTTAAAATATTAATGGCAGGAATTATCCCAGATTCTAGAACAGGCAAAGTAGAGGAAACTAACCTTTTAGTGCTTAACCCTTTTGTTGGTCACCTTTCTCCTGCAAAACAGGCATTTCTTTCATCCACAAAATAATCTGCGACTAACAGGGTCTTGTAGATTTCAGGATCAGAGCTCACCAGTGGCCTTGCAAACTGGAATTCCTCCTGTGACACAGGACTTACAGGTGGTGTTTATTTCTGTGGCGTTTTCTTCCCTTGAGGGATTTGAGGCAAAGGTCCAATAAACATGAAGATGCCCCACGTGCCTGTTCAGGAGGCTGGGTAATTTGGCATTGTTCTTTTGGTTTTTGAAGGACATTGTTATTGGAAGAGTCTGATGAAAGGCAAAATAGGAAAGGATTGCACAAAATGGGGCGCAATCTTTTGGTACCACTTACCAAAAGCTTAATCTGTACCAATGGGGTCTAAACCCTGTGCTCAGCAAAATGCTGGAAAGGGTTTCAGGATCTGGCAGGGAGGGGCCTTAGAGCCCCTAGAGCGGTGTGGTCTTCTCATGGAAATGGCAGAAGGGTGCGGGAAAAACGGCAGACACTTGCCATGCCTCGCACTGTTTCAGCTCGGGGCCACCATCACTTCTGCCCTTTCTCCACTGGCCACAGTAAGTCCCGTGGCCAGGCTGGCCCTCAGTGGGAGCTGGAAACACCTGCAGCAGCCTCGTCTAGTGAGAGGCATTGCAAAGTCACAGAGCAAAGGAGGTGAATGTACAATTCTAATGTTGGGGAGGGGCAGTAAAAAGTTGGGAACAGTAATCCAATCTGCCACATTTTTTTTTGGCGATCCGTAAAGCATTCGAAGTCCTGCAGTAATTAAACCTAACTCCTTTTAACAGTGTTCCCCAAACTTCTTTGAGTACAGAATCCTACTGTCATCCTATATAATATACTTCTGAACACATTTTAAGAAATGCTTGTGGGAGCAGATGCAGCTCAGCGGTTGAGTGCCTGCTTCCCATGTATGAGGTCCTGGGTTCAATTCCCGATACCTCCTAAAAACAAAACAAAATAAAATGCTCATGTAAGCAGTTCATGTTGGGAAGGTCAAGGAGGGACTGAGGGGCCTTGAAGAACAGGTTCAGCTAAGCTGCTGGGTCCAGGGGCATCTTTTACCAGGGGCAGGGTGAAACGAGAATGTTCTCATGGAGTTAGTCTCTTTACTCAAGGAACGCTTTCCTTGCTCTGGTGAGGACCTGTGGGGGAAGCAGGACCCGTGCTCGCAGGGATGGGCACCCGTCAGAACCCACTCGTGCTGGTGAGTAGAGCCGTGGAGAGCGGCACCTCCCGGCGGGCAAGGCCCTTGACCCAGGCAGCCAATGCCGCTCTGAAGCAGAGATGGAGAGGACACGCCGTTGGCGCTGCCCTGCCTGCCTTCCCCACCCCGAGGCACCGCAGGACTGGACAGGTGGCTCCTGCGCCCAGCCACTCTGCAGGAATGGTGACTTATTTGACACACATAATTAGCCTATTTCCATGTAACACATTTTAAAGGAGGCCATTACAGCCTAATAAAAGGAAACAATAGTGCCATAAATCCCAGGATCAATAGAAGGGAAAGCAGCCAGTCTGGGAACCGGCATCCTCCAAAGGACCCAGAGGGGCTTTGAGAATGAGATGCTCCTTGAAATTGAAGGACAAGAGAAAAGAATATTTGCCGGCCCATTTACCCATTCAGCACATATTTATAGGGCACCCACTCTGTGCCAGGCTCCAACCCGGTCCCCAGGTGGCAGAAAAAAGGCACAAGCTGGTGTGTGTGTGGGGGGAAGACACATAAACAGAAATGCCACAACTCAGTGTGGCAAATGTTATGACTGAGAACTGAGGGGTGGGCAGAGGAGGGAGTGACTTCCTGGAGGCAGAATCTTTGAATGGGTTTTGAAGGATCAACAGTTTTCTAGGTGGGGGAGGGTAGTGCTAAGAGAAGGAAGAGCACGTAGAAGGCCCAGAGCTGCAAAGGGCTTGGTGAGTTTGGGATGCATGGAGAGTGAGAGCATAGCCACAGGAGGGGGAGGCGGCGTGGCTGGACAGGGATGCTGTGGTGCGGTGGGAAAGAGCCTTCTTTACCAAGCTGGAGTTTGAATTCTTTCGAAATCCAGACAAATTTAGAGACTGGAAGTCACAGTTATTAGAGGCAGGTGTTGTAGAGAAGACCATGGAGGAGAACGCTCCTTGCCTTGGGTACTCGCTCAGGACACGGAGGGGGCTGGAACCCTGGGCAGTGTTGTCCGAGCTGCAGATCCTGCTTTCCCAGCCAGGCTGGGTAGAGGCACCATGGCCACATTTGCTCTGCACCTGACCTCAGCACAGTGACGGGCACACTATCAGTCCACGTGTTTGGAGGCAGGGGCTGGAGAAGGTAGAGGAAGACAGAGTAGCAGGGACCGATCCAGCCACCTGGAGGGAAGAGGCTTGATCAGAGGAGCCTGCAAAAGTGTTTTGAGAGGTAGGTGAGGCATTGACACCCCAGGTGGTTCCAGGAGGCCTAAGAGGCCGTCAGTTCTCTGCGAGACTCCAGGCCAATGTGGGAGGCACGCCCATGGCTGGGTAGCCTGGTAGTGAGAGCCCCACATAGCAAGGCCTCCCATTACCATTGGCTAGACATCTCGTAAGTCTGTGTGCTGACTTCAAGAGGAGACCTGGATCTTCAGCTTAGCTCTGCCAAAAGCCAGCGACTTCACCTCTCTCTGAGTCACAGGTTCTTTGTTAATAAACCATTTTTCCTCATTGATGCTCTCCTTCATCCAAATACCCATCAATTACCAAGCCCAATTGATTCTACCACCCAAAATATGCTCCCTTCCCCCTAGCTGAGGCCACTGTGATGTCTCACCTGGAAACCATGAGGCTCTGACCTGGTTTTCTGACTTCCTCCTGCTCCTCTGCTGTTTACAGTCCTCATCAGGGATCAGCATACTTTTTCTGTAAAGGACCAAATAGTAACTACTTTAGGCTTTGTGAGCCAGGTATGTTTTTGTTGCATATTCTTCCATGGTTGAAACAAACTGTCCGTTATCAGATGGCTGGATGGATAAAATATGTGGTCTATCCATACAGTGGAACCCAGCAACCTGGGCTGGAGCATATCTAGAGCTTGAGTCTCTACCCTCCCCCACCCAGATGCGAAGGGCTTTTGTCTGCACACCTCCATAGCTTTTTACATCCCCAATAACACAAAAAGCAATGAAGCATTGACATGTGCTACCACATGGATGAACCTTGAACACATGCTAAAGGAAAGAGGCCTGCTACAAAAGATCACACATATTCCATGATTCCATTTATATGAAATCCACAGAGACAGAGATTAGATTAGTGTTTGTCAGGGGCTGGGGTGGGTGAAGAGGATGGGGTAGGGAGGGTCGGGTAGGAGGGTGATAGCTGAAGGGTCCAGGGTTTCTTTCTGAAGTGATAAAAGTTTTCTAAAATGGACAATGGTGGCAGTTGTGCATATCTGTGAGAATATTCTAAAACATCAAATTATAAACTTGTAAAGGGTGAATTGTATAGTATGTGAATTATATCTCAATAAAGCTGTTGTAAAAAAAAATTGTAGAAACCATGTTTAGCTCACAGGCCATACAAAAACAAGCGATAGGCCGGATTTGGGTCATGGGCCAAGGTTTGCTGGTGGGGTGGGGGTGGGGCTTACTACGTTGCTGCTAAAATGAAATGAAGATCAGGTCTTGTCGCTCCCCTGTCAGGAAACAGTCAATGGCGCCTCATTACCCCCAGGAAAAATGGCTACCAGTCAAGATCTTCCGATCCGTGCCGCCAGCCTGTCTTTCCAGTCTCATCTCTTTCCCTCCCTCTCCATGTCACCAGCGCACAGGACCAATCAGTAGCCACTTGCCTTTCATTTGACTTCACGGTACCTTCCGTCTTCAGCATTTTGGGAAGTTCTTATCTTTCAAACTCTAACTCAAGTTTCCCCTTCCTCTGTGGGAACTCCCCCAGTCTTCCTGGGAGAATGAATCACTCCTACAATATGGGTTGTCTTGTGTTATATCTATATTTGTTTAAATATATGCCTCCCTTCGTGAAACTGTGAGCTTCTTGGCAGAGGGATCTGTCTTTTCTTTTTGGGCCCAACCATTGCTCAGCTCAGGGCCGGATATGCTTTTTTGAAATGAATTGAAACCCGATGAGAAGCACAGTAGCTGAAGCCTATCAGAGGAAATCTACAAAATCATACCGCTGAGGGCGCCCGGAGAGGCGCTCTGGTAATCCAGTCCCCTCATTTTCTAGGACACAACCAAGGACCAAAGAGGGGAAGTTTCTTGCCTGGAGTGGCTCAGCAGTTTGGGTCTGAGTGCCCGCCCTGCCCCGGGGCCTTGCTCACACGTCTCCACACCTTTCTACACTCCCTGCCAGCGTTACTGGAGGTCAGACCTGGGCGGTTTGCCTCATCCCTGTTTTAGAGCCATCCTGAGCCAACCCTCCCAATGGCCAGCAGCATCGCCCCTCCTGCTCTGGGCACCCCAGAAGGGGGCAGCAGCTTCAGGAGGGGGCCGAGAAGCCAGCCAGAACCTACGGGCAGCACCCGCTGCAGGAACAGAGAGTCCGGCCCAGCCTCTGACGCAACTGGAACAGGAGGCTGGATGCGGGCTGGACGGGTTTGGATCCCACGGGTTGATTTATTGCATCGGGCACTTGTTCCACACATGGTTTTCCTATGCCTAGGGACACCCCAGGCTGACTGTGGTTTTCTTTTTCTTTCATCGTGTGTGTTTGCGTGAGAGAGACGGAGAAAGAGGGAGAAAGAGAGAGAGCTCTTTCTGAGCCAATTGCAGTAACAAGGCCCTTACAGCCTGCTAAATAATTAAAGACAACTCTGGGATTTCAGTACGGTTTACTCCTTCCATGCAGGCACACATATACCAGCTTCTACCTCCGTGACCTGCAGCGGAGCCCCTACTATGCACCAGGCACTTAGTCTTTTAAGCCTCCCAACAACTTCACGCTGTAGGAGAAATTACCTTTATTTTAGGAACGAGGAAATCAAGGCTTAGAGAGGTTATATGACAAGTCCCAGATTCCAGGTTAGCAAGGGGTGGAACCAAGACTCAGATTTGGAGTTTAAGTCTAGGCTTCGTTTCTGCCACACTGTCCCTCGTGCTTTCCCATTTTTGAGGAAAGCCTCTTTTGGGAGAGGCAGTGCATCTCAGCAATGGCTAACATGTGGTCTCCACCTTCTCAGAGCTTTATTCATCTTCAGATGGTGCCATTTGCCCATGGCCTTGTTGGACAGCATTGCTCAATTTCCCAGGCCCCCTCTTATGTTTTCTATTGGCCCCAGACTTCTCAAGCTTAGAGATTGGCCATTCCAGTGTCCTTTATTTAGCAGAGGAAGAAATCAAGGTTCAGAGAGCTGAAGCAACATACCCAAGGTGAGATAACTTGTGGATCACTGAGCTGGAGCTTGAAGCCCTGTCTCTTGTCTTTCAGCCCAAGCTCTTTCTGCCCTCCTGGCTTGCCTTCACGCTACAATGTGCTACAAGCTCTCTTTCTCCATGGAAACTTCTTGGACCACATCTAGTCATGAAGTAGCTTGGAAGTAGCTACAAGTAGCTTGGAGGTGGAGAGTGGTCCTTGTCTCAGGTTGTGTTTGTATCTTGTAATGCTTCCTTGTCTACATGGGGTGTGAAAAGCACATCAGATGAGGAGTCGGGGAAACAGATTCTGCTCATGACTTGTGTGATGCTGGTTTTCAGGTGTCTTGAGCCCTTACCCAAGCAGTCCCTGGCATAGATAGGGTTGATGGAGAAGTTCCATTCAATCTCTGATAAATCTGGAAGGGGCTTAGATCTCATTTGTCCAGCCTCTCCCATCTTACAGATGAGACATTAAAGCGAGAAAGGAGGGAAATCACTAGCCTAGCACACAGAGATTAGAGTCAGATCTAGGACTAGAAATTGCTGCCATTGAGCGCATCCTAACACTTCGGGATGTCTGGATGGGGAGATGATTGCTTTGAGAGGAGATGAGCTCCCCATGGCAGGAGGTGGCCAAGTAGAGGCTGCATGAGTATCTCTAGAGGGCATGGAGCAGGGAATCAGACTGGAGGGGCTTCAGCGATTCCAGGGCTTAACCCGAAGAGCCCATGATCCTAGAACCCAAGATTCCTGCCAAGATCTACGGCCATGGGGGAGCTGGAAGGGAAGGGTAAATGGCCTTCGGTGATAGAAAAAGCCTAAAAAACTCCTGCCTCTTTTAAAGAGGTCTCATTATCATCAGCCAACCCAAGGTTCTGTGGGGCGTTCTCTGACATGTAGGTCTGGGCCTGGCCATTTAACCTTAGCACCGAGGGGGTGTCTAACTAGATGAAAGGCCACTGCACCTAATGTTACTGAACCTCCCCGGGGAAAGGAGCCCAGGAGATGGGTGGGGGCTGTGGGGACACTCAGTTGGAGTTGATGGGGCAGATGAAAGTACAGGAAATGACCCATAGCTCAGTTCCTCTGCAGTGGCCTGGCCTCTCCATGGGCGAAGGGGTGGGGGCCGTGGCATGCAGTGGCCCCAGGTGTGTGTGTTGGGGGTGGGAGTCTGCGGAGGCCTCTTCCAATAGGTGGGGCACATCTGGGTTCCTGTCCTGCCCTGCCTCTCACTAGCTGTGTCCTCGGCCAAGTGGCTTGGCATCTGGGTAAAGGTTGTAAGCACTCCCTGAGAGCTGACATGTGATGTTCCTGACCCAGAGCTTAGGAGGAAGTGGTTTGAATCCCACATCTCCATTTACTGAGTGGGCTAGTCGCTCTTGGCAGTTTCTGCCCCAGCTTGGGGCACGAACAGTCTGCAGGTGGTTTCCTCCCTGTTGTATGCCTGCGGGCCCAAGTTAATCATCTGCCTTTCCTTGGCCCAGGGAGGCCAGGGCCCTCTCTCAGACCTGCCCGGCATGCTCTGGTCCCCGAGGGACCCAGCTAGACACCCTCTACCTGGGAAGACCACAGTGTGGACTAACGGGGGTCATCTCTGAGAGGGTGGGAGTGGGGATATCGCCATGGAAAATCAAATAATGATGCAAGTCACAAAAAATAAAACAGAAGAAAGTTATTAATAGAGATCTCTTTGTCTCCCACAGGTTTTTCTTTTATATTATTAATACCTGATGTTACCTCTATTTTGGAATCTGGTGTAAGACCCTATCTAGCTGATTGGGCACCCGTCAGCCAGTTAGTTATTTTCTTTTTTTATTATTATTATTTATTTCTCTCCTCTTCCCCCCCACCGGCCCCCTTCCCGTTGTCTGCTCTCGCGTCCATTCGCTGTGTGTCCCCTTGCATTCTTGGCAGCACCGGGAATCTGTGTCTCTTTTTGTCGTGTGATCTTGTTGTGACAGCTCTCCGTGTGTGCGGCACCACTCCTGGGCAGGCTGTGCTTTTTCTACATGGGGCAGCTCCCCTTGCGGGGTGCACTCCTTGTGCGCGGGGCCCCCCTATGCGGGGGACACCCCTGCGTGGCACAGCACTCCTTGCACACAGCAGCACTGCACGTGGGCCAGCTTCACCACATGGGCCAGGAGGCACTGGGTTCGAACTCTGGACCTCTTATATGGATGCGCTATCAGTTGAGCCACATCTGCTTTTGTGGCTCTTTGTAATCTCTAGGTCTTTCCAGAGAACACATTTGCTTCCAAACCCTCTGTCCCTGGAAATGTCTGAGAACCGAAGCTCCATGAAAAGATGACTCTCCTGGAGGTGGGAAATCTAGAATCTAGATGGGGCTCTTCACCAGCTTGCCTTTGATAAGTGGCCTCCCTTGCTGGGTCTCAGTCTCCCAGCTCTGACTGGGGAACAATGGTGCTGGTCCCATGCTACCTCACAGGGTCAGTGTGTGGATCCAGGGGGGATGGGCACGGAAGAGCTTTATGAAATGCCAGCTCCATGCATTCAGTTTGATTCCTGCATGTGTGAATTCCACAGTTATGATGGGGTACCAATTCTGTGTAAGTGTTATGTTAGGTTCAGGGCCTGGAGATAAGCAGACTTGACCTCTGCCCTCAAAGCTCACAGTCTGTTCTCGTTTTTGGAAGTGGACTTCTATTCTGTGGGCCATTTGTATCCATCTGGCATGTAGTTTGGCTCCTGTGATTTTTGGAGGATGGAATTATTGGCATCCTTGCCTCCTCTCTTCCCCCAAATACTCTTGCCCTTTGCCATCCCACAAACTTGCTTTACAGGAATGCAGAGCAGGAGATGCTGCCACATACCATCTTATGCATATGGCATTTGATGCCCCAGTGAGGCCTAGGAGAGGGAGTGACTCAGCAAGGCCGCATAGCAAGACAGTGGCCCACGCAAGATGTGAAATCAGGTCTCCTGCCTGTTGTTTTTTCTTTTTAATGTATCACCAAGATCTACTGTACATTTATTTTTTTAAATCAATTTTATTGGAACATATTCATAAACCATACACTCCATCTAAAGTGTACAATTATTGCCATCTAGTATAATCAGAATTGTACATTTATTCTTAACATATGGAACATTGAGTATAAAGACTTCGTACTGAAAAAATGATATCAGGCACAAAAGGAAAAAAGGAATTTGCATTGTTTTAGCTGCATTGTTTTAACTACATTGTTTGGAACACAAATATGCAGATTGTATCACTGGAAAAAAATCTCTGTTGTGTTTCTTTATGAGAATCTAGAACTTTTTCACACCTCAATTAGAAAACAAAACAAAACAAAAATGCAGAAAAAATAAATAAGCAGCAAAAATTGAGACAGAAAGGACTGGGCAACATTGTACCAAAAGGGCTGATTTCTGGCAAGGATAGCTGAGTCTGGCTCTGCAGGCCACCAACTTGTTAACTCACTATAGTTGAAAAGAGAGACTAGGAAAGACCGAACTGAGGGGCTCCAGAGGCCATGTGCAATGTATGCCATCATAATTACACACATGACAGCACAGCTGCTGCAGGGCTCATTGTCCTCCCAACAATGAATAGCAAAACAGAGAGAGTGGGGACTCTAAGGTTGGCAGCCCAGAACAATCTCTATGTTACTGAGGGCCTCTGGCTGGGGGGAACAGCTGGCCTGACCTTGGGAGTTAGCTGCCTACTGGGGTTCAGCAATAGTGTGGAAGGGCAAGTTAGGGGGAGCCCTTTCCAACCCCTGGGGTCCATACCCAGGAAAAGACAGCACCTGATGAGCGACTCCTTGGAGTACTAGCCAAGTGCAGGTAAGAGCTTGGCCAACTTGCCCAGCCTGGACTGGGCCTTCCTGCGGTTCATTAAACAAAGACATGGCCCATGGGCCTGGCTTTTCTCAAAGACTGTCTCATTGAGTTCTTCTACAACAGTCACCAGCCAGAGACCTGTATGCATTCTGTGGTCTGCGGACAGGTTTTATGTGACCTGAATCTTTTTGAATAATTGCAATAGTTGCCAACATTTAAACACTGGCCGTTTTCATGTTAAAAACCTGGCCTTTCTTGAAAACTTGGGAACTCTCACTGGACTTGATTCCTACAGGGCAGCCCTCGACTGGAGCCAGTTGAATCCCTGCCACCTTTAACCAGGGCATGTGGTCTGCAGTTTGCCATGGCCCCTACCCAGCCAACCTCACTTGTTTTCATTACCTGCCTGGCATTTGTCTCTGGGACCAATGTCCAATCTGGTCTTTATTTCATAGGTGAGGAAGCTGAAAACCTGGTTTAAAAGTCTTGGAAATTGAAGTTGTGAGATGACTTTTTTGCCCCTTTCAAGCAGCTGAAGGCTTCATTTGCCAAAAACAACTAGGCCAACAGGAGATGCTGCGGTGTTGCCTCCCTCCCATCCCCATGGAATGTAGTCTCTCCCTGGCCCTCTCTCCCAACCCCCAACCATGGCATTTTCCAAGATTAAAGAGTCCAGGCAGGCTGGGGCTTATTTTCCACCCAGTGTCTGGGGCGTGTTTTCTCCTTCAAGTCATTACAAGCTCTACATCTCTAACAACGTGGGGTCTTGAGGCAGAGCCCGCTTTGCTGACAGCCCCCGGGTGCTCAGACACAGGGTCTCTTCTGTTTGGTTTCCATAAACCCCGCTCTAGCCCTCGGTCTGGGTGCAGCTTGTCAACATTAAATAACCACCTCTTGCAGTTCCCTCATAACCATTCTTCAGATCTGGGAAGCCAGGCTGGGGAGCTCTGCATATGTATAGATCTAATTTTCACACAACAGGCTGCTTGGCAGATGGGGACCCAGACCAACCTCCAACGTTTAGCTTCGAGTTAAGGCATGGGAAAACGAGGTGGCTTTTAACCAGCCAGTACTGCTGCCAGCACTCAACCTTAGAGAATTTTCACAGGGAAAATTAAAGAAAAAAAAAAAAAAGAAACAAAACCCAACAACAACAACAACGCACACACACACGAAACCAACAAAACCACAGTTTTCCTTGTTCCCCCAAACCAGATGGCAGATGGTATGGAACCAATAAAACACAGATTCAAGAGTTTGTTTATTTAACATTGAATGTAATATGGCTTTGTGGTCCCTCGCAAGGAAACATCTACTCTCCAACCGAAGAAATGACAGATTTGAGTCTAACCTCTGGGCAGCCGGCGCAGGCACGCCTCCTCGGGGGGGCCCCGTAAGGAGGGGCCGGGGAAAGTGGACTGCAGGCCCCCAAGCCTCCTGGCCCACTTGCCCCTCCGGCTGAGGTCTTCGTAAGCGTCTACTGGCACTCGGTTTCTGCCCTCATCTTTCGTCGAGGTTCAGTCCAAGAAGCAGCCAGACGCTTGAAGAATGTTCCTGCGTCAGTGCTGAAACAGCTGTGGAAGCTGTTGCTCTGGCTCTGAGCCCCAAAGCAGAAGACCACAGCAGAAAGGCCCGAGCCCTTGAGGAAAGGTTCTCTTCTTGGCACTTTGGGTTTGTGAGGTCAGAGAATGGGAGCTGGGGGATGCCACACGGCTCCCTTTCTGCTTTGGCTTCCAAGAGACTTAGAGCTAAATGACATGCTCAGTTGAAGGACCTGTCCATATTAGTGAAGGCTCTTTTGGTTACAAGCAGCCGAAACCCCAAATGGCTTTAAATTAAAAGGTAATTTGGGGGGACGGTGGAATTTTTTGCTTATTTATAGCGTGGTGCTTCTGAGAAATGCGGTCCTTTGCATGTGCATCTGTGCGTGCAGGCACACATTGTGCGTAAGCAAAAATCTGCTGGGCAAGTCAAAACCACGGCAGAGTTGCTGCCTATCTCTCGAACCTTCCAGAGACGGCCTTCATGGCTAGAATCTTTGTGTTCCTCCTCCTCATCCCTCGGCTTCGTGATTACCACGACGGGAGAGTTGCTATCTGCAGTCTGCCTGCCAGCCACTCGGTGACTGTTTCTGACTTTCATTCTTCCCCTTGCCTCCATCTTCCAATCCCCCACCCCCACCCCAGGTATGTCTCCACCGGGGATGTGTCGCTTTTACTCCCACTATGCTGTAGAGAAGGGGTCAGAACACTGTCTTCTCAAGAGTACCACTCAGTAATAAACTAATTGCACTTTAGTTGGGCCGTGCCCCTACCCACCTTCCAGAGCCCTTCCAACCTCAAACCCTTCCCTCCTCCTATCACATGTTTCTCAGTTTCCCTTTTTGTTGGATTGTTCTCCTTGTCGCTCCTCCTCACCCTTTCACCCTTGGATCATAAGGTAAAATTATTTTACCATGTTGAGAAGTTATTAAAAATATAGGTACTTTGACCTCTTTTTAAAAAATAAAAAATGACAAAAAGAATAAAAAGGTAATTTATGAGATCAGGTAAGTAGGATGGAATGATGCAGTTGACTCAGAGATAGCTAGATTCAGAAGTTCAGTGTCACCAGGGTTCCCTTTCCAGATCTCAGGCAAGTCCCCAGCTATCCCAAATTCACCTCCTCCTAGTTCAGCAACCACAGCAGAAAGAGAATCTTTCCCACCAGCTCTGCCAGCCGGTTCTACTGGAGGAGTTTGACTGGTCCTGCTTGGGACATGTGCACATCTTTGAACAAATCACGCTGCAGCCAGAGACTTGGAGTACTCTGATTGGCCAAAACTGGGTCGTGTGAAGAGGGGCAAGACTAGCCTAAGAGCATGGAATATATTCTTTATAGGAAATATGGGAGAGGGGGAGGGTAGCTATGCAAATAGATGGCTGATTTAGTGGGGATTCTGGTATAGCTTTCTATCATCTCCCCTAATTCGTTACGTCTTCTTAAAAATGATGTTATTGGCAATGTATCTTTTATTGTAAGCAATCCTAAAAATTATTGAAAATAAGAATAATCTATTCTGAATATATGAATGAATAAACAAGTGAAAGATTGAGTATATTCCAGAATATACTATCTAGAACAGTTCTTTGGCAAACTTGTAACCTAGATGACTCAGAATGCCAGGGCCAAAGAGAGCTATAGATCTCAGCCTGTTCAACAGACTTGGATTATTGATGAGATTATAAAGGCCCAAGAGGGGTACTGCCTTGTCTAAAGTCTTATAGCAAATTGTCTGTGGAGACCAGAACCCACAATCCTAATTTCAGGCCAGGGCTCTTGTTCTGTGCTTGGCTGTTACCTTCCACCTTTCCAAGTGTCTCTCTCTGGGCCTGACCGCACTATCACTCTCCAGATCCTTTTTCTGGGGTCTTACTTTGAGTTGATTGGCAAAAATATTCTTGTCAACTGTTAAGAGTGGAATTGAATTTCCCTAGAAGTATTTGGACCTAAAAAGAACACATCTCTAAGGATGATTTTTGTATCAGATTTTTATTGCTGAGTAACAAATGACTACAAACAGAGCAACACAAAACAGCACACATATTTATTATGTCACAGTTTCCAGGCATTGGGTTTGGAGTATAACATAACTTAGCTGGGTCGTCTGCATATGAGCTCACAAGGCTGCAGCAGGTGTCAGCTTAGCTGCAGTCTCCAGGGCACACTGGGGTAAGGTCCACTTCCAAGCTCACTGAGGTTTCTGGCAGAATTAATTTCTTTGTAGCTATAGGATTGAGGGACCAGCTTTTTACTGGAAACTACAGTCAGGTCCCGCAGGCTGCTCACCCACAGTTCCTTGCCACTTGGGCTCCCTCAATATCAAGCCAGCAAGGAGAACCCTTCACTCCAGCTGCTAAGATAGAGTCTTATATAAAGTAACCCATCACCTTTGCCATATTCTATTGGTCAGAAGAAAGCCACAGGTTCTGTTAGGGGTGAAGATTATTGGGGTCACCTTAGGGTTTGCCTCCACAATCCTCTCATCTTGGTGAATCACCCATCACATACACACACGTGTATAACAGGAAGCACCCCCTGGTGCCAGGCCCACACTGGTCCCTACAGAGAGCAGAGGGGGGTGATGAGCCTATAAATAGACAACAGCACTACAGTAAGGGAAATGCTGAAGGCTTTGTGTTGGAAGGGTCTGGAGTCCCTGGAGGAGGAAACCTCAACCTGGACCGGGATGGGTGGGACAGGGAGTCACAACAGGCCTCCCAAAGAGCAGATGCTGGCACAGCCTCGATGAATGGGGAGGAAGTTGATAGGAAGATAAAAAGGGTGGCAGGAAAGGCATCCCAGGGCCCGTCACAGGCCAGAACATGGAGGTGAGAGAGCAAGGCGAGTTTGGGGAGCCCCAGGCAATCCTGCATGACTGCAGTAGACACATGGGGTACTAGGGAACAAGGCGGGGTCACTGAGGGACTTAGAAGCCAGGTTTAGAAGCTTGCCTTCCTTCTACGTGGAGGGCCATGTACGGGGAATTGTGGGGAAGCAGCATGATGTGCTTGGGGACCCGGGGGTTGGGCCGAAAGGGGAGAGATGGGAATGAAGAGCCCCAAGGAGAAGGCTGAGCAGGGCAGCGGGTACAGGGGGGGAAAGGCCTGGCTTGTCAGCTCTAAGAAGGAGCCCCTGCCATCCCCACCCCCCCGAAAAGAAAAAACATCTTGGGAAAACAGGCGTTCTTAAAGTGGTTTCAGACAGCGGGGCTGTCAGGATGATGAGTTCTTCAGCCCAGGAGCTGAACTAAAGAAGAAAAAAGCCCCAACAAGCCCCGTTTCACTGCCCTTGACCTTGCAGCAGAGCTCTAAGTGCAAAATCTGTCATCTATTAATCTGTTAGAAGTTGACAAAAGGGACTTTGATCAGGGGTTGTTTTCTCCCCACTTCTTAAGTTTCCTGATGACACGTAATAGCCCATTTCAGCCGCGGGGCCGGAAGCGCGGCCATCATTCTTTTGCTCTTTGCTCGCTTCAGCCCCAGCAGCCTCCTCCCGGCTGTGGTTTTCTCCCCACCCTAATATTAATTGGCCTGTAAGTGGTTACATGTGTTCCTTTTTATGTGTCAGTGGGAGTCTGTTATTTGAAGCTCACAGCTATTTGGGAACACAGAAGTCATACTCCTGGCCCAAGCTGGGACATGGAAGAGTCCAGAACATGTCACACTTGCTCCTGATTTTTTCCTTCCTCTATGCCTTGCGGTCTTGACGTCTCTCGCTCCATCCCTCCTCCCATCCCCTCTCCTCCCTCTGCGTTCGGCCCACCCCAACATTGCGGCCCAACTTTTGGCATCATGGAAGCTCACGGTCGACCTTATGGAGCCCCATACTTAGCCCTTTGTTTTAAAATTGAAGAATTGAAGCCCCGGTTGGGGGGTCGGGGTGGGGTGGATACTGAAAGTAACTCCTGTTGAGGGTCAAGGCTGTGCGGATTTCTCCATGTGTTCTCTCATTTCATCCTCAAAATAAGCCTCTGAGGAATCTGCCATTTTTCAGATGGTCTAGTAGAGAGGCTTTCTAGGGCCATTCTGCCCAGGACTATGCCCTGGCTGGGCTACTTACTGGCTGTGTGATCTTGGGACAGTTGCTTAGCTCCACTGTGCCTCTGATTTCTCATAAGTAAGGGAGCAAGGAAGAGCACCTACTTTTAAGGGTTGTTGTGAAGATTAAGTTAGTTTAATGTTTTTAGCTGCTTAGAACAGTGCTTGGCATAGAGTACACTCAATAGAGTCAGCTGCTGCTCTGAGAAGCAGAGTAGTACTGTGATTTAAAAGGCTGCTTCTGGGGTCAGAATCTTAGCTGCACCAGAATCTAGGCTGTGTAAATTTGGACAAGCCGTTTACCTTCCCTGTGACTCTTCCTTCATCTACAAGATGTGGTTAGTTACTCACAGGGGTTACCCCTGTAACTAAATCCCACTAACTGACAAGCACCACTTAGCCCCATGAGGTGCCCCATCAGATTTTTAATGACCCACTTTAAATATGAATGGATATTAAGGACCACCCAGTATTTAAGAAAAGCCTTTCTATATGAAGAACAAAGTAATAGGAAAAAATTTCAGAAGGAATAGAGAGTAAAAGAAAATTTTAAAGCAGTGAAAGCAATACCAACAGAGAGATGAAAAGATATTGCATCCACGGAAAAAAGAAAAAGTATGTGATCAAAATTATAATAACAGGGAAATGGATGTGGCTCGAACAGTTGAGCTCCTGCCTCCCACATGGGAGGTCCTGGGTTCAGTTTCTGGTGCCTTCTGAAAAAAAACAAAAAACAAACAAACAAAAAAACCAACTCAGGGGATTCAGGGGATGTGGCTCAGTGGTGGAGTGCTGGGTTTAATTCCTGGGCCTCTGGTATCTCAAAAATAATAATAATGATAATAACACAGAGCTCTTGAAAATTAGAAAAGGTAAAGACTGAAAACAGCAAAGAATAAGAAAATTGGAGGCTCCATCTAGGAAATTCAATCTCCAACTAGTAAGAGATGCAAAATGACAAAAACGAAAAAAACACAAACACAAGAAAGGAAATTTTCAAGGAGATAACATACACACAAAAAAATTCCGAGAATTGAAATCATGAGTTTCCTTGCATGAATCCACCACACACGCAAGACTAAATGACAAAAAAAAAAAAGGCAAAAACCCAAGTTAAGGCAAAGTATTGTGAAATTTCAAAAAACCATAGATAAAGAGAAGACTTTGAAGACTTCTGTAAAGGAAAACAAAACAAAAGAAGACATGTATAAAGAACCAGGGAGCAGAAAAGCATTGAATTTCCAATAAGGTTCTGGGAGCTGATTTACAACCTAGAATTCTATACCCAGCCGAACTATTAATCAGTTATGGGCTTCTGGACAGCAACACTGTAAACTAGAAGCAAAGAAGCAACAACATGCGAAAAGTGATTTTCAATGTAGAGTTTATACTAAGCCAAAGAACAATCCATTGAGGGCTTTAAAGATTTTCCTAAACACAAGTGCCTCCCTGCTTCCCCCTGCCCCTGCCATGCCACTTGCCTTCTAGTCTCCCTGTCTCTGAATGTTACTGAGGGAATGCTCCAGTAAAACGAGGGGAGGATGATAAAGAAAGAGGAAGATGTGGGGTCCATGAAGAAGCTGAGCTAAGAGAGGATGGAGGAGAAAGTGAAGGGAACCGTGGGATGACGTGGGAAGATGCCAGGATGACATCTCTTCCCACCAGCAAGGTCCCACCTTCCCGTGGCTGACGCTTTGACTCCCCTGACAGCTGGCTGACTCTCATCCAAGCCCCCTTTGGCTTCCTCGGCTACATCATAGCTACTGCAGCTCCTGGGTCAGCTTCTTTCCACTCCCTCAGCTGGGCACTTATGGATGTCTGTGCACTTCCTTGCCCCGTAGAACTTGAGGAACACCTTGGCACTGCCTCCTGTTGTCTCGGTTTGAATACCCCACCACGCTGTCTCATCTTTTAAACAGGATAATAGCAGCAACCTCATCAGGTCATTGTGAGGATTAGATGAGTTAATATTTGCAAAGCACTTAGAATAACATCTGGCCCAGAGTAATGCAATATTAATATTTTCAAAATATAAAATACGTTACGTAGTGGCATGAAGGTGAATTTGTAATAGGTTGGAAATATGTCGTTTTAAACTTCAGCCACAGTTGAGGTGAATCCACCCACTTCCCATGGCTCTGTATATCTAGATGCTCCCAAACATCGTTTCCTAGGGGCATTTCAACCTGTAATGCCAACCCACTATCTCCCTGCTGAACACTTCGGTGACTTCTCCCTGCTCTCCGTGGCCCGCGAGGCTCTACATGGTCTGGCTCCGCTGACATCTCCAAGTTCATGTTGACCCAATCTTCCCCTGCCACCTGTCCTCCAGCTCCAGAGCCTTTTAGCCAGCCCTTGACGGAGTGTGCTGCCTCCCACCTTCACTCTTGCCCTTCGCCTGCTGGACTCCACCCCCTGCCCTTAGCAGGTTCCTACTCACCCCTGGGGTCTCAGCACGTGCGTCGTTTCCGCATAGTTTCCCTGGGTGCAGAGGAGATTAGAGATCCCAGGACACATTTTCACAGGCCAGGGGAGGTTTACGTTTGGCGTTCATTATGACATCTGCATTTCTTTGTGTGATTCTTTCATTCAGCAAATACTTATGGAGGCATTGTTCGAGGCCCTGGAGATACACCATGAACAAAATAGACAGAAGCCCCTGCCCTCGGCAAGCCTACTCTCTAGTGGTTATCGGGTGTCTTCTTCTTACTAACCATCTGCTCCACAAGGGCAGGAATCCTGTTTGGTTGGCTCGCCACTGTATCCCCAGTGCCTAACATGTAGCCGGCAGGAAGCAGACTTTAATAAGAATTTGCTGAGAAGTAAGGTAAGGGAACACTGACTGCTGCCTTCACTGAGAGAGAAGACTGGGAGGGGAGGTGCTGTCGCACTCCCGTTAAACTTGTAAAAAGGTCCTCATAGTGCAGGCAGGAAATGGAGTTGCTGACAAGCAGTTTAGCAGGAGGTTAAAGAAAAGAGAAGCCCCACCCAGCCGGAAGGTCACTGTGGCTTCCTTGGCGAGTGTTCCCCCCCAGCATCCCCTCTGCAACCCTTGGCTTGGTTTATAAGCATGGCCAGATGAACTGGGGGTGAGCAGGGGGAGCTGGGGGAGGAGCACTTGTGAGTGGGTAACCCTGTGACTAATCTGGAAAAAACAGTTTCAGGCCTAGCGGTTCACCCCAGGCTTGTTTTGTCTAATTTCACCAGGGGCAAATCGGCCCCTTAATTTCACTCTGAGGTTTAGGGTTTCCCCTAGAGCTCTGGGTGAGACTCAACCAGGGCGTTTTTCATAAGAGTGGGAAGTCTGGAGTGGGAAGTAGGAAGTGCGGTGAGGGTGGAGGGGTAGCGGTGAGGCTGGGAGCAGGGAGGGACACCCAGCTGACCCTTTTCTGACAAGCTTTGGCATAATCCTCATGCACCCAACTGTTTTTTCCCAGGCCACTTGGCAGAAGAATCTAACAGCAATGCCATCCGAGGCAGAAGGGTTTCTTCCCTGCCCTCCATCCCCCTGGGGAAAAGTGGGGAGAGGAATAAGAGTTGCAAAGTATGTGGCCTTGCACAGGTAGGAAGTAACAGGTCCCACCTTTTGGTCCCTGAGCAAGCACAGAGCTTGGCACGCAGTGTGCACGTCGCAAATACATTATGAGATGAGAAAATGTGGACTCTCAAAGCAGAGCCACCTGGATTTAGGCCTGGCACTACCACTTCTTCTCCATTGTTCATGGGGCAAATCTGCACACTCTGTGTTAGGGTGCAGTAGTACAGACACAAGGGAGATTAAAACAACCATACACTTGGCCTTGAGAACATCACAATTTCCCTGATTCTCGTTTTCCCCATGTGCAGATCTTCTCTGCCTACCCCACAGGGTCATGAGGATTACAGGGGAGAGTCTGGGTCCTGCAAAGGGCCGTGGCATATGTGGTTAAATAGGAGAAGCCTGCTTGACCTTTAATCAACCAGCTCTCCAGATTAAGGGACAGTCTCCACACCCACATCAAGCATGGTGCCCAGGACCAGGACGTGCTAAACCCTGGGTCCTAACAGGTCCTCAACTGTTCCTATCAGTTGAGTCATGCGTGTCCACCAGGGGTTGTTGGGCTTTGTTCTCCATCTGTACCTATTACTGTAATTAAATAACACAATTAATTTTTCCACAATGCAATGAAATACAGGTGTGAAAAAATTAAGTTGTTTCTTTGAAAACTAAGTTGAGGGCTTTAGAAGGATTCAATCCATGCAATAACAAATACAACAAAAAATTAACTTTCTGGTAAATTAAGTACAACTGAGGTAACTATAAAGGTTAGGGAGAAAAATCTTGATAATTGAGTCTTTGGTTCTCTTATGTTCTCATTCTACTTGGTAGAGAAAGAGACTAGGAATTGTCAATGATACTTTTTGGGCTTGGTTTAATGGAAAAAGACAACAAAGTTCCCATCAGCCAAGCCAAATGACTACCCACTTTATATGACTGTTTTGGTTAAGTCACTCTGACAAAGCTGGATCTCATCAGATGAGATGACCTGCCCTGGTCCTTTAATGCCTGTCAGTGAGCTGGAAGAGGAGAGTGTCAGAATAGCCTCACACTACATAGTCAAGGTGAGAGCTCAGAGCTAGAGTGGATGGGCACTCCACCACGGCACCACTGCCGAGGGGCTGCCCAGGCTCCCACTGGATGTCCACAGCGATGCGGCAACCACTGGGACCAGAGCTGCCTCGTTTTGAATTGTACTCTGGGACACATGCTTTACTCACTTTCCTCTCCCCTTGTGCTCCTTGGAGTGTCCTTCACCTCCAAGCCAAAAAGCTCCATTACTCACTTTTGGTTAAGATGAAAACAGGTCCAGAAAGAAACTAACACTGTATCGTGAATATATACATATATTCAATCTATATATACATATATAACAAAAGCTTCATATGTTCTTAAGGTATCCATTCTTTCAGACATTCTTTCCTAGGGCCTACCCATCTCTTTCATTCCCATTATCCAGCCTACCTGCCCAAACTCCTACCCTGAGTCCCATTTCTGCAGATTTCTGGCAGGATTCTTCCTGATCCCTACTGCAAGTTTATAGGGGAAAGTATTGTTCCTTGGATTAAGATAAATTCTTACTCTGGTTCTTTCTCAAGCTGAGATCCTAGGCTGTAATACTTAATTTTCCTAAAATCCTTTTTTTTTTTTTCATTTATACAATGGGAATTATAATAGCTCATTATAATGGTTCATTTATTCATTAATTCAAGAAATATTTATTGAGCAACTACACGGTGCCAAGCACTGTGCGAAGTGCTGGTTATGCAGGCATGGGTAAAACAGAGACCTTCAGTAGCCGTAGGAATGAAGCTTTCCTAGTTGACTGACGAGCTAAAGCAGGGATCGGCAAACTTTTTCTGTATATGGCCAGATAGTAAATATCTTAGACTTTGTGGGCCAGATGATCTCTGTCATGGCTACTCTGCTATTGTAGCTAGAAGCAGGCACAGACAAGATGTAAACATGTGTGCATGGCTGTGGTCCAGTAAGACCTTACAAAAACAGGGTTCAGGCCGGATTTGGCCTGAAGGCAGTAGTTTGTCGGCTACTGGGCTAAAGTGTTAATACTTTTGGACTAGGGGTCATTTCCAGACCACTCCAAAGAGGTGGCTTCCAAGTTGTCCACTTGTGGGTTTAGCCCTGCATGCTCAGAGTTCTTCCTGAGGGTCTCCAAATGCTTTTCTTGCCTCATTCTTGCTTACACGGAGCTGGATATATTAGATCCCAAAATGACTTAATCAACCTTCCCAATCGCTTCCCTAAAGGCTAAGTGTAAATCCAAGGGCATTCGGTGGCCCCTTATAATAGATGCAACAGGGATAGCAATGAGGCGAACGATCCTGCACTATTGGGGTAGGAGAGTCTTCTCTCTAAGCTTCAGTTTGCCCTTTGTAAAATGAGAGGGTTGGACTAGTGGTTTCCCAAAGTTGAAGGCCCATCCACAATCACTCAGATGTTTGTTAAAAATATAGATTCGGGGGCCCTACTTCAGAGCCATTATCTCAAACTCAAGGGGCAGCCTGGGGATTCTGGACCATTGTAAGTTGCCCCCAGATGATTCTGGTGCAGCTGGTGCCCAGCCCACTGAACTGAGCCCCTTCCAGCTGCAACATTCAGAGGTTGCCAAAAGAGTAAAGGAAGGATGTCTGTCTTCGTTGGGCTGGGAGGGGCCGGGCTGTGGTGGGACAGAGAGTGGTGGTGGTGGGGATCGTTATCTAGTCTGCAAGGACGTGGCAGGATGTGGTTGACCCGAACTTCCTGTGAAAGGGGGAACTAGAGAACAGGGGGAGAGATTCACAACCAGCAGTAGGCTCGGCCCACATCCCTAGAATGTTCTCAGTGGGTATTGGGAAACGAGAACCTGGCCCCCCCTCTATCTGTGACCTTGGGCAGGTCATCACACTGATCAGTCTCAGTTCCTCATCTAAAAAATGGGTATTTTGCAAGAACACCATGGGGAATAAAGGATGTCATCTGTATATAGAATACCTGCCACTATAAATGGTAGGGAGTTCTCTCTCAGTAGAATGACTGTCTCCATGAAAAGACCCCAGGGCCGAGATTGAGGAGACCTGTTTCTCAGGCAGGGTTCTAACAATGACTCTGCTCCACCTTGGAGTGAGCAGGACCCTTGACCTTGCTGGACCTCGGTTTGCTTTACTGTTGAATGAGGGTGCTAAGGTTTTTCACCCCTTCTGCAGGGTAATCTTGAAAGTGGATGAAAGCATGGAATAGAAAGGGCACTGGGAAGATGATGGGGTGCCAGGGGCCATGGTAGAAAATGTCCAAGACCATCCTTTTCAGGTAGGGGGATTGTTGACTTTTATGATGTCCCTGCTTCTTGTTTGTTCTTTTTAAAGACAGAGGAAAAAAGGAAGCAAGGTTTCTGAAAGACATGATTGTCAAAACAACCTTCTTCCTTTGATTTATTTTCCTCTGGGTTTATCAATCAATTAAAAAATCATCCTTAGATGCCAACTGTGTTTCCAGCCCTGTGCTATCTGTAGGAGGAGAGGGTTCAGAAGAAGGCGACTGGGTCCCTAAACACGGGATGCTCACGGTCCAGTTTGGAAGATAAGGCATTTATTCCCGGAAAGTGAAATAACAACATAAAGATGACGATGATAGTGATGATGGTGATGGAGAGAGTGGAGATGATGAGAGTGAAGATGTCACAATGATGATGACGATAATGGTAACGATGGAAAGAACAGAGATGATAGTTGTTCTTTGCATATGCATGACATTCTATGGTTTACAGAGCATGTTTATGACATATTCAAATTCATATTCAAAACTATCTAAAACATTCTAATGTTATTGATGAAGAAACTAACTATAATAAATTCTCTGAGGTCAGATAGTTAAAAAGCAGCCTCTGGCCTCAAGAATGCCATTCTGCCCCAAACACCACAGATTTCTTCCTTTTAATTGCAATAGAACATTGCAAAACCCACATTATCATTAGATAGTAACATGAGTAATTGCCAAGGGGGAAGAGAACGTTACAAGGCCTCAGTGAGCAAGCAGGTCAGGGACTGTTGACTGTCGTGTTCAGAGGAGGCTTAGTGAGAAGGGAGTAATTCAGTTAAGCCAGGAGATTGGATTTGGATACACAAGAGGGGTGGGTGGGAGAAGGGCCGGCATTCTTAGCACGAGGAAGGGCCAGACCCCAGTCTGACTTAAATGGAGGCACATATAAGGGATCTGCAGGAGAAAAGGAGGGGCTGCGTCCTTCTGAAGGACTGGGTCCCACCGTTTTCTCCTTGACATCCTCGATCCTTCAATCCCAAGTCCCTTTATAATCAAATCAGGGAGTCAAATTAAGTCAAAGACAGTCTGCCTCTTTTGGCTTTTTTTCTTAAAAAAAAAACCAACACAAAACCATGTCAGAGTGCTGGTGAAACAGGAGCAGCGCTGAGGCAAGGGCGCCTCTGACTCACAAAGCACATCAGAGGAACAGCGGCGCTCAGGGACAGGCAGTCACTGTGCGCCGTGCGTGTGAGCGGCGTCTTCCTGGAGCTCCGAGGGTCGGGGGCCCTCTGGGCAGCCTGGTTGCGGAAAGAAGCATGTGGTTTTCAGAAAGTGTGTGGGTGACTCACCGCACAGGCAGCGTTTGGGAACAGAGATAAAGTCCTGCTGCGCTGTGACTTTCGGCCACGAGGCCAGGCCCGGGGCTCTGGGTCACGGCAGATCTTAGGTCCTCAGGGAACTGAGATTCATCCATCTGTCTTTCCATGCATCCCTGCAGCCAGCCGTCCTTCCATCACACCTTTCATCTACTGGTTTAGCAAATGCTACGAGCGTGCACTTTGAGCAGGCCCTGTGCCGGGTGCAGAAAACATAACGGTGACCAAGTCAGGAACAGTCCCAGCCCTTGTGGGGCTTACAGTCTGCTGAGGAAGAGAAGTACTGAACAAATAATTATGTGAGACGCTCTTCACTGCTGGGATCAGTGCTGTGAAGGAAATCGCAGGGTAGTCCAAGGGTGTGTAATAGGAGAGTCAGTGAAAGCAGGGGCTGATGCTAAAAAATGGGTAGGACTAAGAACTGTACCCCCAGACTTTAACCCCATCTTCCCCACAATTGTGGTTGGTAAAGGGCAGAATTCAGATTTTTAATCTTCTTCCAAATTCTCTCTCTCTGTATACACATACATGCAGACACACACACAGCAGGATGAGTTAATGGAATAAACATGGTCTTTTGAGTCACATAGACCTGCGTTCAAATCAACTTATTTGAATATTTTCACTAGTCAATATTTTCACCTTATTACTGTGTGATTTCGAGTAAATTACTTACCCTCTCTGAGCCTTGGTTTCTTCTACTATAAAGTAGAGATAACAATAGTGGCCTTTCAGAGAGAATTTGGAACATAGATTGAAATAATTTCTATAAATGTTCTGGCCTATAGTTGACCCTCAATAACCCTGGCTTGGTCTCTAATCCACTGTCACCAGCATGCAACCCTGGGAAGAGACCTCACAGTAGGTTTGTCCTTCAGGAATGGCTAGAGCCCCAGGTATAACACCAGAGTCCTGGAACTGGCTGGCTGAGACCTAGAATAGACCCATCTTTGCTGAGAATCTTACTTAGATGATCTCTAAGGTTCCTTGCTGTTCAGGCGTCTAAAATTCTAGAAATCCTACAAGTGAAATGCTGGGTTCTAGTTCTGGTTCCAGCATTGAATCTCTTTTGCCTCTCTGCAACTTGGTTTCCCCATCTGTAAATGATAGAATTGAGCTTAATGGTCTTTCTCGGCTGATAGTCTGGGTTTTTGTGATTCTCTGGAGGCAAGAGGTCCCAGCAGTTCTGTGCCCTGATCAAATCATGATATCAGTGGAGTTTCACTTCCACTTTCCTCTTCTCCAGCCATGCTCTTGCTCCCAGCCAGCTCCAGGGGTCAGGGCTCTTACATTGCCCAGGTTTCGCCAGACAATGTGGGGAACAGAATCAACCCACAGCCCGGTTTATTCACACTGTTATCCGAGGCATTTTAAAAGAGTGTCTCTTCCCCAGGAGAATGTGCCTTTGGAAAGATGAACCCTAGAGGACAATGCTTAACTCCTCCAGATCCATCATGAATGGGGAAATGGCGTGGAGAAATGGATGGCTTCATATCATTTTACACCCTGCAGGGAGCTGTGGATTCTGTGCAGGGTCCCAATACCAGCGCAGGGGTGTGGACAGGTAGGGAGGGACTTGGGGTCAGGAAGGGCAGTTGTTGAAGGGCCACCTGCTTTGAGGTGCCCTCCCCAGTGAGAGAGAGCAGCAGCTGTGGGGCAGGCCCCTCTGCCTCAGTCTGGGGACCAGCCAGCATGGGCCAGGTCTAGGGGCTTCTAGCTCTAGATGCCCTCTGGCTTGGGCCTTCCTCAGGAGTTCTCTGCACAAACCTAGAGTATAATTGTCCCTGAGAACTTCCTTTGGTGAAGCCAATGTCCCTTCCGACACCTCCGTTTTAGAGCAATGGATGGGGCAGAGTTAAACCAACGGGATACTAATACAGACTCAACTTCTTCTTGGCAAACACTCCAGGCCTTAACATTTTTGTTTGTTTTATTTTGGGGAGTGGGGTTGGCAGTCTTCTTTGTTTTCAGGAAATGGCACCTGGTCATAAGAGGTCAAGAGGAGACATACAGATCTGACACGACAATCATTTCATCCCATGCCCATACAGACGTTAGAAATCCGGCGCCATAAAAGTTATTGTTTTATTTGCTATATCCCCTGCCCTATGAGAGATTTTACAGGGAAACACAAGAGGAGAGAACCAGGGCCGCAACTGTGAGGCGATAACATTCCAGTTAGGAGGATGACGAACCAACCGTCCCTGCATTTGATGGGGAAGCGGAGCCCAGGTTTCCATGCTGCTGAGGTGGCGTGGCTTTTCTTAATTTCTCTCAGAACCTACTGATGGACTGTGACGGGTTAGGAGCTAGTTGTATTTACTTCAGCCATTGGCTATTTGAGAGATATAAGGACACTATTATTTCTCATATTCTCTCTTTATTTTCACACACGCATTAGATTATAGTGAGGTGACTTAGTTATCTCTTGCTAGTTAGGAATGAAGACTTGCTCTAATTAAAACTAGGCTTTTTGCCAGGGTGGGTTGTACCATTGTACCAAGTAGTGAGAGTGGGGGTGGACCCACATCCTGGGGAGGACTAATGCCATCAAATAGAGGGAACTGTATTTCTCGAGAGAAAGGGTGGCTCCCAGGGCATTAGGGCAGTTGAGCAAGTCAGGCCCTGAACACTGTTGCAAGTATCTCTGGACGTGGCTCCTCGGGAAATGGAGATTGGCTGTCGCTGTGGGCCCCAAGGGGAGGGGAAAATGGATGTTGAATGGATGGAACCAAGGTAAATGTGGGGGCAAGAGAGGAGTTTCGCAAAAGTACACGAGGATGAATATGAAACATGTAATATTACACCAAAAACGGATAGGGGATGACAGACTAATTATGTAAACCATAATGTAAAACATAGGATAACTAAAAAATTTAGAAAACTGTATAGCCTAAAGTATGGACCACAATGTAAGCACAGATGTCACCTTGTTTGAAAGCTATTGTCTCGGAGTCTGTACATCAGTTTCAGTAAATATGATATGAATAAGTTAAAAGATTATCGCTGTGGAAGGGAAAAGGTTTTATGGTGGATGTGTGGGAGTACTGTATATTGTATATATGAATTACTGTGATCTAGGGCTCCTGTGAAGAGAAGCTCAATGATTAGGAAAAAAGAAAAAAAAAGATAGGATGTAGAATTTTTCCAAATCAGTAAGTATTCTATATCTAACCTTTAAACTCATCGCTATATTGCATTTTATTAGTAAGGGAACCTGACATTATATTGGGCTTCACTTTTCAGGAAGTTTTGGATCATAGAGTGGTTCAACAATGGGAGCAGAGGAATACTGGTATGGGATGTTATTGACAGGGGACATATGGTTGACAGGGAGTTATACAGGGCATGTGTCCAGGGTGCATGGAAATGTTTGGCTATACTCATAGTGGAAACAATTAAAAACAACAGCTGGGGGCGGTACTGGGTTCCTGGCCGGGGGGGCTCTGTCAAGGTCCCTAGGGGAGCAGCGGCAGTCCCCCAGGTGCAACGGCAAGGACCAGGAAGGAATGAGGGTCCAACAGTGACTCCCTGATACTAATGACTATGCTTGTGAGCCTATATACCTGAAATAAGAACAAGGCCTAGAGCAGCACCATGCCTAAGAGTTCCCTCCTGACAGCCTCCGTGTTACTCAAATGTGACCAGTCTCGAAGCCAAGCTCAGCATGTAAATATGTAAATGCAATGCCTTCCCCCCAGTGTGGGACATGACACCCAGGGATGAGCCTCCCTGGCACCGAGGGATCAATACCAAGTACCAGCTGATGGCGTAACTAGAAAATGACCTTGAATTAAAGGTTCAACGCAGACCAGCAGAATATCCCTGTCTACATATAAAAACAGGAGTTAAAAATGCTGTTTGACCTAAATTAAGGGGGAAATGGAAAGGAAAAATGAGTTTATATGTCTATGAGTCTCTAAAAAAGAGTCTGGAGGTTGTCAGAAGGATTGCCCTTATGCACACCTGAGCAGAGTCTCAGAGACAAATAAAGTAGATACAACCCCAGGTATTGGTTCTTTTGAGGGCTAAAGAGACCCACAGGTTCTATTGTCATGGCAGATGGAGTCCACTGCCATGTCAGTTGGCCCTTCTTTGGAGCTGGTGTTTCTGCGTGATGGAGCTGAACTCAGATGGGATCTCTTTTCACAAGCCTTTCATGCTACTTTACTGGAATTGTAGTTGGTGCTGGGGTTTAAGATATATCTAGGGGATTTGAATCTCTGGACTGACAATATGATAGCCAGGCCCTGAGCCTCAACAGACTTCAGCTCCTACACTCTGATTTATTGAACTTACCCCACTCAGCTAACATGGAGTTGAAGAATGTCAACCACCACACCACGGAGCCTAGAATGCCTACAACTGAAAGCAGGAGGATTGCATCCAGTATCCATGTGGAATCTAAGCCCCCTCTTGACATTGATGTGGAATGGACACAACCAAGCCAAGGTCCACAGGAAGGAGGAATACAGTAAGGATTAGAATGGACTTAATGATATTCTATTCATGAACTATTGTGGTTAATAATCAAGAAAATGTGGCATTGGTGTGGAAAAAGTAGCCATGGTGGTTGCTGGGTGCAGGGAATGGGAGGAAGAGATGAGATGTGGAGGCATTTTTGGGACTTGGAGTTGTCCTGGGTGGTGCTGCAGGGACAATTGCCGGACATTGTATGTCTTCCCATGGCCCACTGGATAGAACGTGTGAGAGTGTGGGCTATGGTGTGGACCACAGGCCATGGGGTGCAGCGATGTCCAGAGATGTACCCACCAGACGCAATGGATGTGTCATGATGATGGGGGAGAGTGTTGCTGTGGGGGGAGTGGTGGGGTGGGGGCGGTGTGGGTGAATGGGGACCTCATATTTTTTGAATGTAATATATTTTTTTAAAATGAATTAAAAAAAAACAACTAGGCTTTAACGAATGAAACATAAATACCATCGAATCAACATCTTATCTAGAGCTTATGTAAGTGTGACGCTAATAAGCTCCAAATCTTTAAGTAATTCCCATTTATAATTGTTTCTCTGGATTGCAGGGGTAGGCAATGGGGTAGTTGGAGAGAGAAGGTCGTGAGGGCAAACCACAGAGGACAGACTTCTGTGCTGTCAGTTGCAATGGGAGAAAGAAGAGCGTCGGTGACCCTGGAACAGGCCCCGCAGGCAGTAAACTAAGAGCCCAGGGAGAATCAGGTCAGAGGAGCAGCCTTGGGGGCTGGGGTGGCTCGAGGTGCTGGTGAGGGGGTCTGGGCCCCCGGGCTCTCCCAGTCGGGCCCACGTCCTCCGCCGGGTGCTCCCGGGCACTCCCCACTTCCCTGCAGTTCCCGCTGCTGAGAACATGAGAACACATGAGCTCTTAGCTCTCCTGGGCTTAGGCAGCTGTCCAGACGGGGCGCCCCAGGCCCCAGGCCCTTTCACTCTCTGTCCTTTCCAAAGTGGACTCTTTTATGAATCACTTTTTACTGTTAATAAATTTATTTATTTTCGAGTCAGGTTTATTAAAGTGTAATTTACATATAGTAAAATCCAACCTTTAAGGTGCACGGTTCACGGAGTTTCAACAAATGTACAGCCCTGTAACCCCTACCACCATTAAGCAATAGAGCATTTCCATCACCCCAAAAAGTGTCTCTTTGTAGTCAATCTCCTTTCCCCATCCCTGAGTGCCTGCAACACTGATTTAATTCTCATCTCTATAATTTTGCCTTCTTTAGAATGTCTTACAAATGGAGGCATTTGGTATGCAGTCTTTCGAGCCTGGCTTCTCTTAGCATAATGCTCTTGAGATCCGTCCACGTTGCTGCTTGTCTAATGCTGAGGAGTATTCCTTGCGTGGAGTTACCACGGTTTGTTTATCCTTCCCCATTTGATGGGCATTGAAATGGGACCAGTCTTTAATTATTACGAATGAAGCAGCTAACATTTGTGTGCAGCTCTTTGGTTGATAAATGCATTCGCTGAACTGTCACAAGCCAAGTGTGCCAAGTGACTATCAGATGGTGGTGCTTCTGACATCATGGCCCCCACACCCCTCTCCTGCCACCTCTTTCTGGAAAAGCCCTTTCTGGAGAGCATTGGGCTTCATTTCTTCTACTGCTTTGAGCCTGGCCTCTGGCTGCTCCCTCTGGCCTCCTCTCTGTGGCCGTCCCTAGGAACCCTTCAGCCACAGGATTCGGCCTCATCAGCTGGGCCGCCCCTAACTGACGCAACCTCACCAAAAGGTCCTACTTATAAGGGCTCGTACCTATGGGAGTGGATTGCGTTTAAGAACCCATTTCTGGAGTGCATAGCTCCAAGCCAACACAGCATTGTATTCTAGAACGTTCTGACAGCAGGTCGATTTTTTTGCCCAGTATCCCCTGGAAGCACCATCCCTGCCATTCCATGTTGTTCAGGTGGAATTGAGTGGATGTGCCGTCCCTTCCCAACTCTAACGGCTACGAGACCCCAGCCTGGCCAAACAGAACACACTATGGAAATTTAAACCAAACCTCTCGGGCCCTCCATTTGCATTGTTCTCATTCCCATCTTCCGGGTCACAAGGAGGAAGGCCCTGGCAAGCGCGAAGCATGATGCCAAGAAGCAGGAGAAGCAGAGCTTAGAGAGGAAAAGAAGCAGACCCCTGGTGACTCTAGGGGGGCCCCCAGGTCCAGCTGTTCTTGAATTTATCACTGGCTTTTTCAGTGACCTGAATAAATCCCCACTTGTTTTTACTGTAACTGGTGTGAGTTGCTGGAGAGTCACTTGAAATAGAAAATTTCCTATTTCAGTTTTTTTTTATAATCCTACTGCTTCCATGCCCCACTCTGTCCTGAGTAGACTATGGTTAACTTGAAAGCAGAAAATCGGGGCTTTTGTACATATTTGTATCCCACAAAATGCCTGGCATGTAATAGGTGCTCAATAAATATTTGTGAATTGAAACACATATGGCTTGTTTCACTTGTGGAAGCAAGCACTGGCCTGCTTGTTATTCTGTGGATTTAAGTCATCAGTAAATTGATTGCATCTATGGCTGATTTTATCTATGATCAACAAAGGAGGTTGCTTGCAGCAATGAAAGAAGTCTCATCCAATCCATTGAAGGCCTTAGAAACAGAACTGATGACTTCAGCAGTGAGATAAGAAGAATTTCTCTCTCTACTTCTGTCAGGAATTCATTGAAATCTTCATTAAGGTTCCCAACTTTGTCCTGCCCTATGGAATTCCAACTTGCGAATCCCCAGTCACACAAACCAATTACTATAATAAATCTCATTATATACACATACACACACTTATATCCTGTTAGTTCTGTTTCCCTGGAGAACCAAACACAGAGCTCCAGCTCTTATATCCATGCCCTACATATACCAGATGGCAGCAAGGAAAAAAAGAGGAAAAGAGCAAAAATACTGTGTATTGTGACTGATTCCTTCCTTAAGGAACACTCCTGAATGTGCCCCGATAATTTCTGCATTTATCTCACTAGTTGCAAATTAATTACAAGGTCACATCTAGCTGCAAGGGATGCTGAGAAACAGACTTTAATCTGGGCAAATTACCTGCTCTTTCCCCCAGCAAAAAAATCAGGGTTCTGTTATTAAGTGTATGAAGGGGAACATAGATAACAGTGTATTAGCCAAGACCATACAGTAACCGACAATCTCAAAATCGTAGAGGCATAAAAAATATTTCTTGCTTATAAGCCATAGCCCTCAGAGGTTTGCTGGTGATTCTGCTCTATGATGTCCTTTCTCCAAGCCCAGGATGACGGAACTGCCACCTTCAGCAAAGTTGCTATTTGCCACAGCAGAAGGAAAAAGAAGCATGGCAAATCCCATACCAAGCTCTTAAAGCTTCTTCCTGAGAGTAACAAATACTGACATTTCATTTGTCAGAGCAAATCATACAGCTGCACCTAATACAAAGGGACATATGACCTACACTTGTCCGGAATGAGAACCAAAAGTATTTGATGAACATCACTGATTGCCACCAAAATAAGCAACCAGCTGTCTTTGCCACAGGAATTTAGGGAGAAATCTGATGAAAGTTACCTGGAAAAATATTTCCTCCTTGACACAAAATCGAACCAGAAAAGGAAATGACCCTTCTACACCTGTGGACCCTGTTTTGTGGGGCTGGGATGCCTGGAGCTGTGAAGCCATCTTTCAGTCCTTAGGGGACGAGTATGAGAGTGAAAGCCGACAAACTGAGGTCTGTGGATGGGAAGATAGTTCATGATGACATCATTGAGCCGTTGGGCTTCTTAAACACATGTTGTTAGTGTGTAAGTCACTTTTAAGTGGCCTTTCTATTACTTGCAGCCCAAAGCACTCTGATGAAGCAGGAAATGACATGCAGTTCACGGAATTCTGTCAGCAGAAACTTCCCTCAAAACTTTGAGCAGAGCAGAGGTACCCTTAGAATTAGAACTGGAGTGGCTTGAAAGACATACTGTCAGGCTCCAGTGGGCACTGACCAAAGGAGACTCTCCAGAGTCCTGGGCCGTTCTACTCACAGTGCCTCCTTGTTGGCCAATCCACTTCTTCAGATTCCTGGGCTACACTCACTGCAACTGGCAATATAGTATAATGCCTCTAAAAACCTAGGGGGCATAAAAGGCTGGGGTGTACTTTAAAGACAGTCTCCTAATATCTTGGAATAGGAAAAGGAAACATATTCCACATGCATTAGAAGTTCTCCCTTTCTTTCTTTTTAATTTAAAATGAGCTGTTCAACGCCCAGGAGACCCTTTGAGGTTTTTTTTATTGCCCTTGAAGACTTAACAGTGAAAGAGTCTAAGAGACAGAAGCTAATGGTAGTTCTGGTTGAAAAACCTAAGAACTGAAAAGAATCTGGTCAAATAGAGGCTGAGAATCTCAGAATTCTAGAAATGCTCCAGGCTGAAACCAGCCTGTGGTTCCAGAAGGAGGACAAGTGGCAAAATAGAGATGGTCTTTGTGCCGTGATATGTAGGGAGCCAAGCCAGCAGTACCTGCCAGAAGCCCCCCAATGTGACTAGCTGCAGGCATGGGTCCCTGTGCTAGGGGATAAGTGAGACCACAACAGGGGTCTCCACAGGGGAGATTTTGTCCCCTAGGGGACATCTGGCAGTACCTGGAGGCATTGCTGCTTGTCACACTTGGGGAGAAGAGCTATTAGCAGGTAGACCCCAGGGATGTTGCTCAATATACCAGGACAGCCACCCTCCCCCTCATTATTTAGCCCTTAATGTCAATAATTCCAGTAGTTCCCAGAGGTTGGCAATAAGTGGATCCCTCTGATCAGTTCAGGGCATCTCCAGGAGCAGCCACTTGACTCCGTGGCAAATGATTTAAAAGAGTATTTAATATTAAAACAAGTACATATTTTAAGGTGTAGTGAGGCAGGATCAGTTTCCCTCTGCCCCCTGAAATCCTAGTGTACCCTGCATCCCCTTAGGTACTGGGGCTGGTCACACCTGCGGGGCTCATGCTCTTCTCCCCACCCCCACTCCTGCTCCCAGGCAGCCTATGGTCAATGATGGACTGACTCTGGGGTACAAATGCCCAGCCTCTTGCCTTAAGGCAGGACAAGTGTAGGATTTATATTCCAGAGTCCCCCCTTGGATCAGGCCAGGACTAGGCTTTTCCTGAAACCATGTCCTTGTTCAGCAAATTCCTAGGCCTCTCCTGCTTCCTTCTCTCCCTACAGGATTTTCTTCTGAAGAGCGTTCAATCAACCATGTCCATCCAAGTCCTGTGTCAGGCTCTGCTTCTTTCAGGGGACCTGACCTAATGCAGGCACTGAGGGGACACATCAGGAACTATGAGGGGCCTCAGTGGCATGGGACACCTGAAGGGATGGCGCTGGAAGGAAGAAGAGAATCAAAGAAGGAGCAGAGGACCCTCCACCCTCAGGATTGGAGAGATTTTCCTAACTCTTTCAATGCGATGTTATAGTCTACTGGTTGGGTTTTTGTTTTGTTTTTGGCTTGAGTTCTCATTCTGCCCCATGACTTTGGGAAATCCACACTCCCAGGCTGGACCCCAGTTTACTCATATTGACAAGCAGAACACACAATTGCCTCAGGGCTGGGGTTATCTGGGAGAATGACCATGAGGGGCCTCTCTACCCGGGGAGGCCAGTTCTGTGAGGCTCAGGGGTAGCCTCAAGGTGAGCCCCGTGCTGGGGCTGCCATTTGGACTGGGAGGGTGGCCTCACTGCAGCGACTCCCAGGGGGTGCTGGAGAGGCAGGGCTGGGTGTCAAGTCCAAGTTGTGGGAGGTTGCAGGAGGGAGAAGACCAAGCTCTGCTGCTCAAGATTACACAGGGACAGTAAGTGAGGGGGAAGGCAAGGAAATCTATTGACCTCGGCAGTGAACGTTAGAGCAGTAATTAAGAGACTCTGGTTAAAAATATATGTAATGTGTACATATATATGTATACATATTTGTGTATGTGAGTATATTCACACACACACAACTGAAAGGCTGAGAACTATTCCACAAATAACCTGGGTAACTTGTGGAACATCGTAGGGGGATGGGAACAAACAGAGAGAATTGTTCAGACCTAGTGGGGTGAAAGAGGAGACTATTCAAGGAGGAAGGCTTCCTTCCATGCTCCACCCTGGCCCAGCCTCAGTGCAGCCTGCCTGGAGGCTTCTGCTGGTCCAGCTGGTCTACCCAGTCTCTAATTCTCTTCCGCCATTCTTCTGGGCCTTCCCTCTTTAGCTCTTGTGCTGCGCTCCCCTGCTCAAGAGCCACCAAGGCCCTCACTGGTTTATTTCATCATGTCCAAATGCCTCTTGGTGGCTTTCTAGTCCAGTTATTAATTCAACAAGTATTTATTTTTAATTATGTGTTGAAATTGAAAATGTAACATATGAATAAGATTAAGAAACACAAAGGCACAAAAGTATAAACAACTAACACTGAGTCTCCTATCTACCTCAGATCCTCAAATACCCCAATCTCCTTCTCCCTAGGGGCTCCGCAGATGTGTTATGTATATCATAGGATAGTTGTCTGATTTTTATTACCAAAATAGCACATAATATACTTTTCTCTTCATTTTGATAGTGTCGCTTAAAATATTTGTCTTTGAGGTTAATCCCTTTTAAGCACAATGTTCTACCATAGGAGTGCACCATAATTTATTTAATCAGATCCCTAATGAAGACCTATAGGTGGCTTCTAATCTTTTGCTAAGATAAACACCACCACAATAAACACCCTTGTAGGGGCCCCTTTTGCATACGTGCAATGCACTATTTTATCTGTAGAACAAATTCCTAGAAGTGGACTGGCTAGATCAAAGAGCATAAGCATTTTCGGTTTAGATAGATTTACATATCACCCTGCACTGTGGGACAGAGGTTTCTTTTTACCACTCTAGTCACCTTATGTTTTCATCGAATGTTTTGATCTTTGCCAATCTGGTAAGTAAAATATAGTTCTTGTTTTATTTTGCATTTCTTTGATTATGGTTGAGACTGGGTATCTTTTCATCAGTTTCAAAGTTATTTGTGTTTCTTTTTCTCTGACCTGGCTGTTTTCAAATCCTTTACCCATTTCCCTGTGAGGCTGTAGAACAAATACTTATTGACATCCAACTATGTCCAAGACAAGGCAGAGATGGCCTCTGCCACCCTCCATCATTGGACCTCATCCTCCCTTATCCCTTACACAGGGTTGCTTCCCTCGGCATGGCTGAGAACACAAATCCCAGCTCCAAATGGGTCCTGCTGCTGACTCACGAGGGCTATGACCCACCCCCTTCAGCCTTCCCCCACACTCCAGCATCTGTGGGTGGGTGTGAATGGGTGTGTATGGAGAAAAGTATACCTCTACTTTGTTTATATCGTCCTTCAATTCCTAAAAGTACTAATTATAAATTAATTCATATTCTTGGTATAACACTTGGTTTAGAAAAGCCTAAGCAAGAAAATAAAAGATTCCATGTGATTCTAGTCACACTTCAACTCCTACACTCTGATTTATTGGACTTACCCCACTCAGCTAACATGGAGTTGAAGAATGTCAACCACCACACCATGGAGCCTAGAGTGCCTACAACTGAAAGCAGGAGGATTGCATCCAGCATCCATGTGGAATCTAAGCCTCCTCTTGACATAGAGGTGCAATGGACACAACCAATCCAAGGCCCACAGAGAAAATGTAGCATTGGTGTGGGAAAAGGAAAAGTGGCCATGGTGGCTGCTGGGCGCGGGGAATGGGAGGAAGAGATGAGATGTGGAGGCGTTTTCAGGACTTGGAGTTGTCCTGGGTGGTGCTTCAGGGACAATTGCCGGACATTGTGGATCCTCCCAGGGCCCACTGGATGGAACATGGGAGAGTGTGGGCTATGGTGTGGACCATTGACCATGGGGTGCAGTGATGCCCGGAGATGTACTTACCAGGTGCAGTGGATGTGTCATGATGATGGGCGTGAGTGTTGCTGGGGGGGGAGTGGTGGGGTGGGGGTGGTGGGGTTGAATGGGACCTCATTTTTTTTAATGTAATATTTTTACAAAATGAATTAAAAAATTAAAAAAAGAAAAAAGAAAAAAGATAAATATCTTTGGGTTACTTCCTACAATATTGAACTCTGCTTATATGTGCCTTTTTTAAAATATAAAACTGGGATCATACTATACATACAACTTTGTTTTTTAACTCTTCCACTTAATAATAGGTTATGTGTTATAATCACAAATTCTAAAATTATTCAAAACACTCATTTTTATTGGCCAAAAAATTCTTTCACAAGCATTTTCCAAAATTTATTTAACTAATTCCCTGTTCATGGATTTTGTCTTTCTCCTTCTCACTCTCTTTTCTTCCTTCTTTCTTTCCTTCCTTCCACTTTTTACACAAATGCTTGCTTATTTCTTTAATTATTACCTTCTAATGGATTCCCAGGATCCACCAAGTCAAAGGGTATGAAGATTTTTATGGCTCTTGATTTGGTGGATTGGCTAGCTCAAAACACATTCTACTTCCTCCTAGTGTGTTTAGACACTAGAAACAAGTTTCTCTTACAGCTTGGATTTTAGATGTGATTGAGGCTTTGCTAATTGAACCGAATGGGAGCATGATTCAAAACCGTGTGATGTGGGGAGAAATGTGGGGCACGGGACCCCCATTTTGCCACTGCAGATCATCACAGAGGTGGTGTGGCTCTGGAGCCAAGGGCTGTGCTGGTCACTCTTGCTCTACAGCCTTCCAATCAAGGCAGGTGCAGCAGTTTAGCTGGCAGCCCCATTCTGCAGTATACTTTTTTGGACTCATCTTTGGAAGTCTAGCCTAGGTGTTACTTCTACTTCCTCATGATTCTGTGAGCTATTATCCTCAATGAACCCCTTTCTGCTTAAACAAATTAGGTAGATTCTGTTGTCAACAATAGAGGTTACCCAATTTGCCCAACGTGACACAGATCATTCACAGAGTAGGTGGGACACAAACCCGGGCTGGCTAGACTCCACTGTTCATGCTTGGCTCACGGCCAGGGATCTATCTTGCTAGTCCATTTCTGTTCCTGGAATCATCCCTATTCCTTGGCAGTGATTCTTGGTAGAACTGAACCTCAAGTTGTGGGTTCTTAAGCTGGGACCTCTGACTAGGGGCTGAGCAGGCTGCAATTATCACAGGAGCTGCCTAGGAGGGATGGAAGAGCCTGGGAGCACCCCCTTATGCTGCAGAACATTCCCTGGTTGGAGTCTGAGTGCCTTTCTGGGGTTAGCAGGTGGCCTGCTCTGTAACATCCACAGCTGGAGTCATCGACTGAGTGTTTCCAATACTGATGACACTTGTTGGGAGCACTGAGCCCACTTCCACTTGGCTGTCATCCCTGGTCCTTGCAGTTGGAGCACCAATATAGACAAGCTAGCAAACAACAGGCTTGTTGGAAAGGCCAGGGCCACAAATGCCTGTGAGGTCTCTGATAAGTCTCTCTCCTTTTCTGGCGTTATGTCTTACCTGTACAAAGAGGAGGCTGGAGCTTGAGGGACCCATCCAAGTCAGATAAGTTCTGAGCTGTATGTCAAGGAGGAGCAATTGGGCCAGTGTCCAGCAGCAGCCATGATGCTGCCAAAGGATGACTTGGAAAGCTACACCCCCACTTAATCTCTATCCATCCCTTCCAAGCCCCCCTTCTTAAACACACAATCCATTTGCTATGCAAATACAGCTTTAAGATAGCTCTCCTGCCTCTGCCACCCTCTCCCTCTTCTAGTCACACTGCCACCCCTAAGAACTGCAAATTTAGATATTCCAGGACCCTACAAAGCTGTATTTTCTGAACTTATAGCTGTGGAGTTCTTTCTTTGATCCAAACTTAATCTGGAAGCCTCGCATGTTGGGAGCAGGAGCACAGCCCCTGGAGCCAGCCTACCCCTTTCTGTGTTACTGCTCTGTGCCTCATTTCTCCCATCTGCTAAATTGGGATGTTTATGACAATAATACATACCTCCTCGGCTTGTCAGGATGAGACGAATGAAGGTGTGCAGTGTGCACAGGACAGCAGCAGTCACACCAGGGTGACTCTATAAGGACTAGCTGTCCTTGTTAACCCTTGTGATGGAGGAACCATGACCACACGTCCCAGGCAGTAGAGGGAGGTGGGGAAATGAGATTTCTGGAAGGCTGTGCAGTGTGAGAGGTGAGGTTCTCAGGAAAAGGAGGTGGAGATGCCTCACGAGGTGGCAGGCTTTCAGTGAATTACCGCAGGAAGCCCATGTCTGCCAGGGCCACACACATCTTCACTCAAGCTACAAACATCATGGGCTGCCAACTGATGGGATTTCCTGTGGAGCTGGCCACAGGTGGGGTTTTATCCTGGGCCTGTCCAAGGAACAGAGCCCTGGTTCTCAGGCTGGTGGCACCCCGGGTGAGCGGGGTGAGCTGGATGGAAAACGCCTGGCCCTCAGCTCCAAGGGGGGCAGCCACTGCTCTGGAGCTGCAGGCCCAGGGGTCAGTTGCCCTTCGCTGACAACTCATACAGGTCCCTGGCCTCCTCCCTGAGCTCAGCGTAGGTCACTGCAGTGCCACCAATACTTTGGTTCCTCTGTTTGCTGGGATCCCTTGACTCAGGGATGGTCTCCAGATGTCCATGACCCTCTGTAGCACCTGCTCAGTGAATATGCACTGCATGGATTCAAGATGAATTCAGCTGGCTTCCCCTGCCCGAGCCGGTTTCAGAGCTTTGGGGCTTGAGGAGTACGATGGGGTGGTGGGAACAGTACCGGCTAAGGTGTGCTCCACACCTGACACACGTGGTCTCACTCACTCCTCCAAAAGACCCTGAGAGGTGGGGTTACAATCTTTGTTTTACAAGTTCAGAAACATTAGATAAGTTGGCCAAGGCCACACAGCTGGTGAGTGCTCAGTCCAGACCTAATGCAGCTCTGTGTGACTGTGGAGCCCAGGGTTAAAAATGTGCTGACGTTCCCCAGGTATGACTAAATGACAACAAAGTAGAAATGGCCACTATAGAGTGGGAAAGCTGGTGGACTCCTGCTCAACCCGAAGTTAATGAACACCAGTGTCCCCAGTGGCAGGGTGAATTGCCATCACGTGTCCCCAGTGTGCCCCACTGGGAAGGACTCAGCATCTCCTCTGTGATATTCCTGCCCCAAGTGCACGACGTGAATCTAATCATGAGGTCACGGTTAGTGACCGGGCAAGCCTTCAGACCCAGAGCTGCCTGACCCTCAGCCCATGCTCTGCGCATGCCTGGGGTAAAGGGGAGTAGGGGAGAGGTGTGGGTGGGGAGGACACCCTGACTTCCGGTTACCAGCCCTGGTGCTGCCTCCACAACTCAGGGGATGCCCCAGGCTGGCCCCATGGGCCCCGCGGGGAGAGACCTCGGCTAATTGACATCACTCCAGGAGGATGGACCAGTGGGGAGGGGCCATGCAGCCCCCCATGTCAGCAGCCCCAAGGCACAGCCCCATTATCACCAAAGTTCCCTATAAACGGGGCTGCCAGGGGAAGAGGGGCCGTGTCAAAGCCTGGCAGGAGCTCTGGCTCAAAGGCCCGCCACGGGGGTGAATCCCTGCCCCACCAGCCCGGACGACCTGGGCTGGAGCCTGACCCGCTGGCGGGCAGCTCGCCTTCCTCCTGCAGCCGCTTACACTGAGTCCCACCTGTCCTCGCTGGGGGCTCTCCATGCCCCAGTGGTCGTGGGGCCTGGGCTCAGGGCCCCGTGGGTCCCGTCTGGGAGTGCAGCCTTCCCCTGCCTTCCCCTTCATCGTCAGGCATCCCTGCTCCAAGCTCCTTTTCCTCACCTGCCTGGGGCAAAGCAGGTGATGCCCAGCCACCTTCTGCAGCAGGTCGTTTGCATTTGGATCACTGATGTGCATGTATCACCTCTACAGGTAGGTGGGGGTGAACTCCCTCTGCCTACCCTCAAATTCCCACTCCTTTGGTCTATCATTATGCCTGAAAGCCACCATTGGTACAAGTCTTTTAAAATGAAGGCCCTGAAGGGCTCTGCTAAGAGAAAATATGCTGCCCCAGGTAGGGTAGCTCCATGGGGAGGAGCGTGCCCCCAACCCCCTTCCTCCCTCTGATCCCCATTTCCCTGATCTGTAAAAGGGGAATAATAGTTCCCAGCGAGACCCTTAGTAGGGATTTGAATTTTGTGAGTTCCTCTTCTCATCTGCAGGGGAGGCTGGTTCAATTAGCTCAGTCTTCTTAGAGGCAGTCATATTAGGATGCTATCAGCACCCAGCCCGCCCCGGGACACCAAGGTGGCACCTCCAGGAAGGGGGCCTAGATATCAGAGGGGCTTTTAAAACTTCCAGGCGATTCCATTCTGAAGTCAGGCTTGAGACTTTCCAGAGACTGATATCTTACTTTGCTCTGAACATGGGTATTTGCACCCCTGTGTAGCTTACCCAGTCAACTCCCTAGGAGTTGGGAAGCCCGGGGAGGGAGGGTAAAGTGGGTTCTGGATGGCTGCGGCTCCTTGGAAGAATTGGAAGACATGTTCAGAGCTCAGGGTGGGGGCTGATTCAGGGATGAGGATGACCAAGAAGTCGATAGATAGAGGACAGGGGTCTTTGTATAGTTCACTGTTGTAGCCGAAACACCTAGAACCATGCCTGGTGCCAAGGAGGAGCTCAGTAAGTGAATGAATGGATGAGGACCCAGGTCCAGCATCCAGAGTGCTAGGTGCCTTTTGGATGCCTCCTTTTATAGTGAAAGCCTGAATATCCCACTTGGGCTTTCACTAATAAAATAACCTTTTTTTAAGCACCTATTTGTCACTGTGCTAGGCATCTGACATGTACATCTTAACAATCTTGCAAAGCAAGGATTACTCTTCTCATTTTAGAGATGCTGGGACTGAGGCTCAGGAAGTTTAGGTAACTCGTCCAATATTGCAGAGCATAGAAAAGGCAAAGCAGGGGTCTCACGAGCAGGTCTGAGGGCTGCTCAGCCTGCCCAGTAACTTGATCCTACTCTCACATCCGTCCTTGAGGACCAGTTCATACTTCCTCTTACTTGGCAGTGGAAGGTGCTGTGCAACCTGTCCAAGGCCCCTGGCCAGGGAGTGGCCCAGCCATGTCTCTTGACTCCCAGTCCAGTGCTCCTTTGGAAGGTTTTCCTTGGCAGGTAGAAAGTGCTGCACAGATGCTGGTCTCACCTTGGGCCAAGCCAAGAATTGCGTGAAAATGTATTTGATGGCACACTCATGTTTTTCCACCTTCTTTCTGAGATTCTGCTGGGCCCTGCCTCCCTTGCCACCCCTTTCAAGCACACTCTGCCTTCATGTTGCTTTTTGAGTGGTCAGAGGCCCCTACTATGGTGACAATGCCTGAATGACCCTAGCCTCCAGACATCTGAGCAAAGGACTGCTATATGAATTCCCAAAGAAGGGTCAGCAATGGTAACATTATGAAGCACCCCTTTATTTGACCAACAGCTCCAGGAGCTCATGATGCCTTACCCCCAAGGAATAAAGGCACTGTGGCAGACTCCTGGGAGAAATGTTGAGATGGAGCCAGTGGAGAAGAGATTCACACTGTGATCTGAAAATCACAGTATCTTCAAACCTCCGGCCACCCAGTATAATTTCCTGAATCTATACAATGGAATCTCCTCTAAAGCATCCCATCAGTAGTTATCTGGCTTAAGTACCCCCCTTGATGGGTAGCTCACTCCTACATTAGCAGCCCACTCCATTCAGGCAGCTGTTCAATAGCCTGTTGTGTAATAGCTAGCATGGTCCCTTCTTTTCCAGGACTCCAGCTGGTCTGTCGAGGGTGTCTGGTTGGGGTTGACTGTGTTCCAGCTGGAACAGGTGTACATTTCTCCCCGTGACAGCATAGAATCAGTCATCCTCACGCCCGAGGTCAAACATTTGTCACCTCTCCGTGGCGGCGGCAGTCAGCCTGCTTTATTTTCTTCCATGTTGGAAGGATATGATTATAGTAGGCCCCTTCTTGGGTTACATGTCACAGAGCGCTCTGACATCAGGTTGTATTTAAAGGCTTGGTGCCAGGACTGTCCCTTGCCACACCCCACCAGTCTTGGCCTTATTTCCCCATCAGTTTCTTTAGGTAACATGTAAGTCAAGCCTCTGAGTCTCAGCTGAGGGTCATGTGCCATGAGTGCTGGCAGCAGAGGTCTGTGGCCTGGCCTCATCCTGCTGTGGGAACAGCACTGTCTGGAAGGGACTGTGTCTACAGACTAGACACCAAACCAACCATGAACCAGGGTATGCCATACAAACCCACCCAGCAACTGTCTTTTCACGCCTTCCTAATGTGTACCAGGCTCTGTACAATAGTCAATAACAATAAACAGAATAGAGTCCAGTGCAAGATTTGATTTAGATGACTTTCCTGGAGGAGATGACCCTCAGTGGGTCTTAAAGAATAGTTAGAAGTAGATATGCAAATTGAAGCAATTGCTTAGGCTGCTTTAACAAAAGACCAACTTAGCAGTGGCTTAAACACGAAGGGAGTTTATTTCTCCTTCATGTAAAAATAATAGCTTAAGCAGTAAAGGGCTTGTAGGGCAGTTCCTTGATTTTGCAGACCCAGGCTCCATCTGATTGCTTTGCCATTTTCAATCAACTTTCATCTCAGTTTCCAAGATAGCTGCTCCAGCACCTGCCATCATATCACTATTTCAGCCAACAGGAAGAGGAAAATTGGAAGTTGAAGGAATACCCTTTTCATTAAGGACAGGTATGGCACAGAATGTGCACACATTACTTCTCATGTCTCATGGCTAGAACCTCCAGAGAGCCTGGGAAATGTAGTCTTCAGTTCTATTATTTAACGAGAAGGGGATGGAGAGTTGGTGTTGCTCAGTGGTTGAGTACCTGTTTCACATGTACGAGGTCTCAGATTCAATACCAGGTACCTCCTAAAGAAGAATGAGAGAGAGCGAGGGAGAGAGGGAGGGAGAGAGAAGGGGAGACTAGAACCTGGGGGTAACCGGCAGTCTTTGCTACGAGAAGGCATTAAAACCCGGCAGTGGACATTGGCATGAATTTGGCCTAGGCATGTGGATGGGGACTGAGTCTGTGAGCAACAGAGGGCCATAGAGGGCAACCATGGGAGGAGAATCTACTGGAGAAGTTGGGGACACAGAATCTTGAATGCCAGGCAGGGCTCACCAGCATCTCAGGCCCCAAGGATCATGTAGGATTCCTTGGTGATCATGGAAAGAAATTCATTTAATTCTAATCCTGGTCTTTGCTCTTTAAATAGTCACATTTCTAAGACTCAAAGTTTTATAGATTGTATCTGAGAGACGTCAGCAAACCTTATGGGTCATTTGCAGGTCAAACAAGGAGAAACCTTATGTCAAATAAAAAGTCACTTTTCAATTAATCTCTTCATGCAAATCCCAAATCACATATACCTTGGGTTTAAGTTTATATACCCGTGTAATGATTTTTACTTGCCTGGCAGGATCTGCTGTGAGCATCTATCCTTACGTCAGCATTATGAGATTAGCATTATTATCCCTATTTTAAAGATCTGGACATTGAGACTTTATAATTTGTCCAAAGTCACCCAAACACTTACGTGGTGAAGCCAAGCCTCTTTTTTTTCTTTCCTCTCCACCATGCCTCCCCACAAGACAAATGGCTCTCTGCAGCAAGATTCTCCAAAACAAGGCCATGGCTCACTAGACCTTCACCATAATCCATGAAAAATAAGATTCATGGTCAAATAAGTCTGGGAAATAAAGCACGCTTCCTCTAGCCCCACTTGGAGAATGGTGGAGCACAGTAGCATATCAAGGTTCTGGTCAGTCCTGCAGTGATGTGACTGATGTTTAGACCAGTTCTGTTTCCCAACCTCAGTTGACCAGAGGAGAGCCTTGCGTCCGGCCCTCCCATCCAGCCTGCCAGGCTCGCTCTGTGCTGCTTCCATTTTTCTCTGACAGGACTCCTCTAGCAGGACCATGCTGGAGGCTGATTGCTGGGCCTCCCCAGGGAAAGGCTTGGATTATATGAGCAAGTTGCCTAACATCTGTGTTTGGGAAACAATAAATAATACTCTGTCTCTTCCCCACTTGAGTTCAGAAAAAATCCAGAGATTGATGCAGGAATCATGCTGGCGGGGATCATTTACTCTGATAAATGCTACGCAGGAGGACAAGGCTCAGGCCTGTGGGCAGATGAGCTGCTAGCACAACCCCGGAATCAACCAGACCTTCCCACTCTGGCACAGACTACTGGGTCTGGCTGCAGACGCCACCCTTGGGAGCCGGGAACCCAGAACGGCAGAGCCAGGTGCTCTCCTTTCCCTCACCTGCACTCAACACTCAGCCAAGCACTGCTCCCTCCCACCATGATCCCAGCCTCGGGCTCCTTACTTGTATAATGGTATCAATGAACCCCACTATCGACTGGGAGGGTTCTTATGGGAATGACCTAAATGGTGATGGGGAAAAATGTTAAAGGACTACGTTACAGTATTTGGGTGTCTACTTTATTGGGTTGATGTTTACATGAAATCATTCATGCATGTGTTCATTCAAAGAGTTCATAGGTCAGGCATGGCCTAGTTCTAGGAGAATAAAGCACAGACCTTCTGCTGAAGGAGAAAGGGAACGTTGGACTCCTCTGGCCCAAGCTCACAGGTGAGGGAGCAGAGAGGAGGAAGCAGAGCTCTTAGGGCCTTACCCAAGATTTGGGGCAGCTGGAGTGACTGAGCCACCAGTCCTCACTCCCAACGCGCCACCCCTGTCCCTTCGCTCAAGCTGACATAACACTTTGGGAGTCCTTCTTTCCTCTCCATGGATACAAAACCTCTCTATTCTTCATGGCTAGCTCCAGACCCATTTTCTGTGTGAAGCCATAATTTATTTTGGCCTCCCTTTCTCAGAGCTCAACCAGTCCTTTAAATCTGCCATGCCTGTCTTACCACTGGTTCTACAGAGCTACATGTCATCTTTGCACTTAACTGTCCCACACCCCATCTTGATGCAGGACTGGGCATGCGGGAGGGGTCAGGGAGGGCCTGATGACTGACGGCCTGCTGACGGATTTAGCCCGCCAGGGAAGGTGACAGGGTGGCCATGAGCTCACTTTCCCCTTTCGCTGACATGTTCCTAATTCAGCTTTATGAGATTTTTCTGGAGAGTCAGCTGTGCTGTTTTGAGCGGGGCGGCGAGGGGCAGAATGTCCAGAGGCAAGGGGAATGGCATGTGAGAAGGGCTTGGCAGAGAGCAAGGGCATCTGCAGCCTTTCTCGGCCTGTAGCAGGGTCTTGGAATGTTCTAGTCTGCTTCAGAGTCTTAAAGAGAAATGTCAGAGAAAAAAAATACTTGAAGGGATTTTAGGGATGGGAGCCACAGAGAGAACATAATAGGAAGAGTATGGTCTCCTGAGAAAGAAGGCACGAGACCCGAGGAGGAGGGGCTGGAGCTGGGGGTTAAGGGATTGGGCTCTACCAGAAAGCCATGGGGGGATTCGCACTGACGGACAGGGCGCCCAGGTGTGGCTACCCTAGAAATCACTCACCTGCCCTGGACTTTGGTCCTCACGTGGTCTCTGGACGCCATGCCCCTACACCTCAGTTTCCTCACCTGTGAAGAGGGGGCGTTGGACTCTATCAGAGGCCTTGGGTACAGATACACCCAGGGCTTTATTTCGGTTTTAAATTTGTTGTTTAGGATTTGTTGCAAACATTTTAAAAATTGGAATGTTTTACATAAAAACTGTGTTTTCTAGCTGCTTTTCAAAAGATGAGGATGTCCAGGAATCCCGCACGGCAAGATTCCGTGAGCGCCCCTCCCGCTCCCCAAGGCCTGGCTCCCGGCTTTCTCTGACGTGCCCTGTGCGGTCCCAGTGAGCACATGGGTTTGCCCCCAGCCCTCGCGCTGACCACACACTTCCTGGGGTTCCTTCCAGCAACATCATTCCGGGACTCCCAGCGCAAAGAGGGAGGTGGCCAAATGGCCTGCGTCCTGGGTGCTGGTCCCAGCCCCGCGCTGGCTCGGCATGACCTGGGCGAGCCGCCCGCCCTCCCTGCCTGCTCCTTCCTCATCTGTTAGAAGGGGGAGTTGGTCGAAACCATCAAGAAGATCCTTTCAAGTTCTCAAATTCTATGACTATGAAAATGCCATTTACCAGAATTAAATGGAACTGTGATTTAATGCTGTGGAATTTGGCTGCCCCAGCCCCTAGCAAACTCCATGACCTGACTGCCCGTGGGAGGGAGGGAAGGAGTGGGGGCGAGGCTTGGGCGAATCCTACCTAGAAAGACCTGAGCAAGCCTTTGGTTCTGACCACCCGTCTCCTGCTCTCGGGCTGCTCAGCGGAGCTCAAAGGGGCAGGCCAGTCTCTTGGAATTCTTTCCAGGTCAGTGTCTTGGAATTCCCTCAACTCCACCCTGTCCAGCAGCCCTGAGGCTCTGGGTTAAATGTGAGGGTGTACAAACCAAACATTCACGGGGGAGGAGGCACTGCCGAATTCTTGGTCTCCTGCGTGCAAGGGAGACTTCTAAGTAAGGGCCGGAGGGCATCGAGTGTTGGGCCAGGCCACTCGGCAGGAGGGGCTGCTCCGGTGCTGGGACTTCTGTGTTCACACCAGCGCTTACTTTATTTGTTTGAGCTTCATCTGTCATGTGGGCTTGAAGCAAAGAAACACAAAATAAACCTCTTCCCTCCTAGAGGAGAAACGTTGGAGAACAGAGGCAAAACTCTGGGAGAAGAGACCCCTGCTGCCAGGTGGCTTCTGGGGTGTCTTGGGAGGACCTGGCCTGTAGACTTCGCATCACGCTTTCTCTGGGTCCCTCTCCCTCGCCCGGTACCATCCAGGGCTTGCCTGGGCTAGCCTCCCCTCTGCGCTCACCAGTCCCAGCACGTGGCCCCGAGGAAGGATGTGCCAGGCAGAGGCTGAAATGCACCCGCCACCCAGGTGTCTGCTCCCTCACCTCCTGCCACGCAGCTTCTTCTGGGGGCCTGGCCCTGCTTCCCTCCCGGCTGGGGGTGGACCCCCCAAAGGGGCTCATGGAGCCCCGGGAGGGCTCGGGAGCAGACCTCTGCTCTGCAGCTGGTCCACGGGCCATCAGGAGCTATAGGGACAGCTCGTGGACTCTGAGAGCCCAGACGTGTCCGAAGGCACAGGCAGAGCTGGGAAGTGTCTTGAAAGGACTTTGGATTGAGAGGCCTGGGTTTGAAGTCTGACCCTAGCTGGGGTGGCTGGGCATTGGTGGCCAATGTTTTCACTTCCCTGGGCCTCAGTTTACTTACCTGTAAAACGGGGGACACCCACCTGGCCTACCTCACAGCACAGTTGTGAGAACAGACAAAAAGCTGCTGGTCAGGCCCGGGAGGGGGCGGCCGCCGGCTGAGGCACGGAATTGGGCAGGCAGACTTCCAGCAGTGAACTAGCGTGCAGTGGGTGGAGCTCAGTGGGCGAGTGCTCGCCTCCCATGCACAAGGTCTCAGGTTCAATCCTAGAAAAAAATAAGTGAGCTAGAGCATGAGGGAAGTGCCTTGGTAAAAAAGCAGCTGCAAATGGGGAGGAGAGAGGGAGGTAAAGAGTAAGTCTTCACTTCATTCGGGATTCCCCCCTTTCTGAAGCACTTCCTTCTCCCACCAAAAAAAAAAAAGAACAAATACCTGGACAGGGCATGGATAAATATGCTTCCAGACTTCTCCTCTGACAAGGGCTTAAGCTTCTGAGCTCAGGCCATTGCCTTCAAAGGCCCTTTTGATATACTTGACCACCCCCAATCCCTACCCACTGGTAACCAGAGATACTCATCCCCTGCCATGCCCCTCGTCCTCTGCCACGCCCCCCACCACCCCAAATTTTACTGTGTGGTTGCATCCATCTGCTAGGAAGACAGAGGAGAGAGAAGATGGCCTTCCAAAGTCACAGGCAGCTGTGGAGCAGGGCAGAGGCGCTGGCCATGGGGGGCCCCCCCGCACCCACTGGGATGGGAGGCCCAGGCAGGGGGATGGCACAACGGCTGCTTCAGGGTGCAGGCCAGAGCCCGTGTGCGGGGCTGGAGGGGGCCAGGGGATGTGCGGGAGGGCAGGACAAGGGGACTGGGAAGGGAAGAGGTGGCCTTGAGGGTGCTGGTGGCACATTTTTCACTGCAGGGGAAGAGAAAAGGCTGTGGCTCCAAGATTTATGCCTGAACAAGATGGGAAGGGAAATGCCTCCCTGCTATCTCATCTTCCTCTCTCCATCCCTGGGGGAAGGTTTTGTGGGGAGCTCAGCTGGTTCTCCAGACGCTCCCTCCCCTTGGGAGAAAGAAACTTTATCCCCCAGCCGGCTTTTTCTTTCTGTTCCTGTGTATGTATTATGTAAGTACTGTCTGTTTGTATAGAAAATCATAAAACGTAGCTCAAAGAATTATATATCCTCCAGAAATCCAGATACAGCCACTGATAATTATTCTATTTATCTCTGATCTAGCATACTTTTTAACAGAAATGACATGTTGTCCTACTGTATATACTATTGTGTAAGCTGCTCCCCCCCATAATAGATCATGAACATCTTTTTTTTAAATAATGCTCATGTATATATTTTTACAATTTAAATCCTAATAGAATTCCGTTGTAGGCATGTACCACAATTTGTTCAACCAATCCCCTCTCAATGGACAAGTATGTTGTTTCTAATTTCCATGAATAATCCTGAGTTCAAATACTCATGTCCACAGTTTATTATTCCACTGAGATGGAGTCCCACAAATGAAACTGCTGAGTCCAAAGGCAGGTGCCTGATGAGGGTTTTGCCGCCGGCTACCCCACTGCTCTCCAGGGAAGCTGTTCTGCATGAATCTCCCACTGGAGGTGTAAACAGATGCCCGCTCTGCTACAGCCTTGTTCACACACAGCATTACCACCCCTGCCCTCCTCCTCCGTTTAATCTTTGCCAAGGGCACATCATTTTTATATTGTGCTCGTTCAATTTTACTGCGCTTGAACGTATTTTCACACGTTTATTAGCCGTTCATTTCTTCTATGAATTGCTTGTTCATCCAGACTGACATTTTTGTGTTTGCTTTTGCTTTCTCTTTCCTGGAAGTAGTTCTTGGCTGAACTCGTGGCTAAGAATCAAGCCAGGATGTGAGTATCCTGCCTCCCAGAACTTTCTGGAGCAGGAATTTAAGGTGGAAGAAAATGAGCCATTTGGCCTGAAAAATCTGGGTGTACCCTCATCTCTATGCCCTGCGGGAAGACGGACAGGACAGCTTTCCCTAGAGAGCTTCACAGGGAGAATGGACGGCTGCTTGCCTTGAGACGAAGGGCTGGACCAAATGACCCCTGTGGTTCCTCTGGTCCCCAGATTCCATGTCAGATTGGGAGTTTGGAGGCAAAACTCCCACGTGGCCTGCCTTCTAAACCTAAATTCTAATCTGCCCTTGAATGAAGGTGGTGTGACTGCCAGAGACAGGGCAGTTGGGGTGGGGGTGGAGACTAGAGAGGCAGAGGAAAAGTAGACTCTTTCCAATCCCGGATCAAGGACCACCCCACGTGGAGCTGGGCTCGCCGTCTCAGAACCAGGCTTAACTGAACCCATGGCACTGTTTGTTTCCTTTTGTCTTTCCCTGGAATTTGTCCAGCCTCAGCTTTAGAATCACAGACATATGGCCAACAGAACCAGAAGAGTCCTCAAAGATCTTCCAGAGTGGGGAGAGAAGCCAAGCAAAAAAGGAAAAGTGAAAACAAAAATGAGCACACGTGCCTATGATCACGTTTATGCACTTAGAAAAAGTTAAATATATTGTTGCCATATATGTAAAAAGAAAATGAATAAAACATTTTTTACAAAAGATTGCCTTCCCCCAAATTATTCTTTTGAAGCTCCAGTTTTGAACAGGGTGATGGGGATGCTGTGAGAAACTTCTTATCTATCCCCCTATTTTGCAGAACGGACTACTGAGGCTCTGAGTAAGCGTATATTGTCATATACAGCAAGTGGGGAGTTGATCCCAAATCTCCTGTCTCTCAGTCCTGGCTCTTTCTCTGTGATGTCTGGTTCCAGTATCCATAATGTGAAGGGCTGCTTCTTGCCTACAGAAAATACTCTTCAGATTGAAAAAATAAGCAAACAGTCTGCACTAAGAGAAGTTCAGCCAAAGGAGAAGCATTCCCTTTTTGCTCTGACTTTTGACAAGTCACCAACTTCAACCCACTGGAAAATTGTCCTTCCCCTCTCCCCCCGCTTCAGTTTTTTCTTTTAAATATCTACAGGCTTTCCTTTTCAAGTCTCATGTGCAATCACTTCCAAGTTGATAATACATGCCACACAACAGAGGGACAGAGAGGGACTTTGGATGGTCCCAGATTTAGTGTCAGTGTCAGAATTTGAATCCAGCCCTGGAATCTTTCCTGCCCACCAAGAGAGCTCAACGATTTTTTTCCCTTCTTTTCTTACAGGTAGAATGCTGACTTTCTGATGTTACTACCCCTATTCTAGAACAGTCTCTCTTCGGTTCTCTCTTTTTGTTCTCAATAGCCTTAGAATCCTCCTAACTTGGATCATTGTACCGAGCTTTATCCTCGCAGATCCCCCAAAGTCACAAGCAGACGTCACGGCTCCTGCGAGGGAGTCCCAGCAAGGCCAAAGGAGTCCCCTCCCAAGGGACCCAGGCACTGGAACGAAGTGCCATGCACACCTCCAGGCAGATCAACAGCAGAACTTCAAGACTCCTGACTCCCAGGTCAGTGCTCTCTGCCTTTCTCCAGCAGGTATGTGTGTGGAGGGGGCGTGCGGGAAGATGTCGAGAGGAGGGGTCCGGAACACTGGGCTCAGCGACTTTAATGGAGGGCCAGGGAGGTTGGGGGCAGGGGGCTGAACTCCTGGAGGCCGAGCTGTGGCAAGTGGGGGGAGCAGAAGCTCAGAGCCTCAGAGCCTAGCGCCAGTCAGATGGCCTCGTCCCGTGTCAGCCGCGCTCGCCAACCCTCCCCAGCTCCATTAATCCATCGGCTTGCTGAATCCAGCCTCATGAGAACGGCTGGGTTTTCCGGGCTGACGAATCTCTATCTTCCGGGCTTGTCCTGAACGTGCTGAGCAAAACGATTTCTTCATGGGCCGTTTCTCCTGATTGGCGGGTAGCGCTAGCACCTTGGCAAAGCTGGGACGGCGGCGGCCTGGGCGGCCCGCTTGCCTCCATTTTGCCTCTTGCTCCTCCTACCTCTCCAAGCCCCCCCGGTGTCTTCCCAGAGCCCGCATTTCCCCCCAGCTCCCGGCGCCTTGTGCCTGGCGAGCAGCAACCCCCAGTGCAGCCACTCCATGTATCCCGCTCAAGCTCTTTGAAGTTGCCCGTAAAGACAAAATCCACAACAACACTAAAAGCTAAGCCTGCGAGCAATCTAATGCCAGACTCCGGGTGGAACTGACAGTAATTACAAGACAGACGAGGCTGGCCAGAGCAAAACGTAGGCACAATTCAGTTCAGGGAATTAATTCTCCAACCTTCCTCAACCTGGAGCCCATCGGGCCTCCAGTAACGTGCCCTTTCTTGCTCTCAGCGTTACGCCTCTCTTTTTCTTCTTTGAGTAGCCTTGCCAAAGATTTGTCTGTTTTATTGGTCTGCTCAAGTAATCGGTTCTAGAATTTGTATCTCAAGCTCTCGGCGCCGCTCATCTTCTTTCTGGTAATCGCCACCTCTTTATCCTTTTCCTCTGCATCCCAGGAGAGCCGGCCAAGTTCTTTTTTCTGCCTTGCTGATTTGTTTTTCTGGGTCATCAAGCCTGTTCCTTATTACCTAGTTCCAAAGTGGCCTTTAATTCAGCCATTATGTTTGTAGTTACTTTGTAGTTCTTCCATTTCTCATCGATCTCCCTTTTTACATCACCTTGTTATTTTATCTTGAAATGAAAGAGCTATTCTCTCCTTAAGACTTTTGGCTCCTCTTTTAAACAGGTCATGCCTTCTTTTCTGTTAAGCTCATTGGGAGGGAGGACAAATCCTGTCTTGTGTCTGCTGCTGGGGCAGGCGGGTGGCAGGGTCTCCAGCCTAGCCCCTCACCCCTGGTTTATCTGTGCTGTGCTGGGTCGGGCACTCGCCCCTGCCATGGGGGGCAGGGATGCGCTGGCTGTCACCGGGCCTGTCCCCTTTGCCCCCACCTCCTGTCGTCTGGTGGAAGGTCACTTCCCAGAATGCATTTCCCCATCCTATCCCCAACTTTTGTTTTCCGTTATTTGCTGTATCTTGCTTGGTTGGAGACAGATGGTGACAAAGGAAGAGGGGGTGCTTGGACGGGGGGCGGGGCAGTAACAAGATTCTCCTTCAAAGAACAGCTCTTAGGAGGTGGAGAAGAGGGTCTGACCCCATTTCTGGTAGGGACAAGAGAGATGAGAGGAGAGAGGTGAAGCATCTTCTCATCATTTTCCCCTGGGTCTCTGTGTTATGAAGGGCATCCTAAATAGCTTTGGTGATATTGCTGGGAATTTCCCCTTTTATCTGCATTCCTAGACATTCTTAGTGAGAGATTTAAAAGCTAATTTTGGGAAGCGGATGTGGCTCAAGTGACTGGGCTTCCGTCTACCATAGGGGAGGACCTGGGTTCAATTCCAGGGGCCTCCTGGTTAAAAAAAAATGAGTGCCTGTGCGGCAAGCCAGGGCCCGCTGGGCGAGCCTAGTGCCCACGCAAGTGAGTCACACAGCAAGATGATGATGCAATGAAAGAGATGACGGGGAGAGTCAAGGTGAAGCACAGCAGAAACCAGGAACTGAGCTGACACAAGTGACGGGGAAACTCTCTCCACGTCAGAGGTCCCCAGGATCGAATCCCCGTGAATCCTAGAGGATAAAAACGAGAAGAGAAGACAAAAAAAGAAATAGATACAGAAGATCACACAGCAAAGGGACACAGATGGCAAAAAAAAAAAAAAAAAAAAAAAACAAACCACCAGGGTGGGGGAAGGGGAAGGGGCAGAAAAGACTAATTTTGAGCTAGACTTTTCATGATCCATTATTTAGTGCACATTTATTACTTAATCCCTCCCCAGAGTCCAATTCTCCATCTTCCAACAACACTAGATTTTTCACTGGGGTCTAGCCTTCTACCATGTTCAGTCCAGGTGGCCTGGTGGGGGCTCTGGAGGTGAAGCACATGACCCCAGCTAAGCCAATCAGCAATTTGCCGCCACCCCACCCCTGGCCACTGTGATTGGTTCAGGGGTGCGTGTGACCCGAGGCTGGCACAATCTGAGTAAGGCTCAGGAGTTTTGTGGAAACCCCTGGAAAGGACACCAGTTCCCAAGAGATGTGAGTCTGAAGGCCGTGGGCCTCCCATGGCATCCTGGAGCCTGAGAATGAAGCTGAGGCTGGAGGGGAGCCAGATCCTGAGGACGGCCAGGAGCCCAAATCCAGCCTTGCCGTTTAGCAGTGCGAACCAATCAATTCTCTTTTATGTTTAAGCCTGTTTGAGTCAGATCCTCAGTTCCCTGAAGTAGAATGACGCCTCCTTCATACAAGCATGATCACAGGATTTTTTTTAAAAAAGAAAAAAGGGCCAAATGTAAGGAGGATCTATTCCCCCATGTTAGCAGCGCTATCTTTGGGTGCTATGATTATGATTATTTTTATTTCCTTCCCAATTAAAAAATGTATTTAATTTCATTTCCCTATATTTTTGTAAGGATCATGTTTTCTTTTGTAAAAATAAACAAACAAGAGAGCCTGATAAGTACTATATTAAAATTTTGCTCTTCAATTTGGAAAGACAAAGAGGTTAAAGCGGAAAATGCTGTCATCCTAGTTGACCCGATGGGGTCACAGTGCAAGCATTCCCAGATGGAGTGGCGGGCAAGCCTCCTCCCAGCCCTGTAATGTAGATCTGAAAACCTCCTCCTTAGTGCCTAACAAAGAAATCCTTCTTTATGCACTAAGAAGTGACCTTTCATCCATGTGGGATCTAAGCCCCTTCTCGACGTAGAGGTGGAATGGACATCACCATCCCAGCGTCCACAGGATGGAGGAATAAAATATGGATTAGAGTGGACTTACGGGTATTCTACTATAGAACTATTGTGACTAGTAATGGAAGAAATTGTAGCAGTGATGTGGAGAAAGTGGCCACAGTAGTTGCTGAGGGCAGGGAGAGGGATGAAAAGGTGTGATGTGGGGGCATTTTCAGGACTTGGGATTGTCCTAAACGATATTGCAGGGACAGATGCAGGACATTATATATCCTGCCATAACCCACTGAATGTACTGGGGGAGAGTGTAAACTATAATGTAAACTATTATCCATGTGGTGCAGCAGGGCTCCAAAATGTATTCACCAAATGCAATGGATGTGCCACAATGATGAAAGAGGTTGTTGATATGGGAGGAGTAAGGTGGGGTGGGGGGGGGTATGTGGGAACCTCTCATATTTTTTAATATAACATTTTGTATGATCTATTAGTGTTAAAAAAAAAAGATAATCAAAAAATACAATTAAATTTTTAAAAAAGACATTCTGAAAAAAAAAAAAGTGACCTTAGAAATACTACTCTCTCCAGAGAGGGGGGCCACATTGAGAAGAGAAATGGCTTCAAGAGGTTTTGAGACAGTGCCTGAATGGCAGGACTGTCATAGATTCGGAATGGGTGGGACGTATGTGGGGGCCTTGGGCGGGGTTCAGGGAGGACCTCAAGTTTTCCCTGGCGGCCTCTCCAGGGTCAACCGTGAGGCCTGGCAGCAGGCAACCCACGTCCAGCCAGGCAGGGACACTCGCGTGTCATATGCTTTGCACATGTTGTCACACTCAGCCTGTCTGCGCTGCTCGTGTCAGGGATTCAGTGAGGCAGGTGGCAGCCACTGTCCACCTTGCAGCTGATCACCCGGGGCTTGGGGAAAGCACATGTGTTTTATCACTTGCTTTATCTTGAGTGGCACAGAAGATGAATGAGCTACTGTGGAGTGGGGCAACCTTAACGCCCAAGTCACCGCTGCCCGTTACCACAGGCATGCAACTCCAGCTGAAGAGGCTGACTGCTGGTGTCTGTGGGTTCAGGAAGCTAAGTGGTGGCAAAGGAAAAAAAGAAAGGTAAAGTAGAGTCTAGAGTCGGACTGGGCCAGGGGATCCCTGTGTGTGTATTGGTGCATAAGGGCACTTGGGTGTCCAGGTTTTGGAAATCACAAAGACGTTATTTTCCCTCATGTGACATTTGGTATCCTCTACAGCAGGGTTTCTCTAAGTGTGTTCCATTGTATTATAGTTCTTGAAATGTGTGTATTAGGTAGGTAATGTGTTTGCAATAATCGTTGTTTGCAAAATAATTTATGCATAGTATATTCTTCTCTTGGAGAATCACAATGGGCATGAGTACATTAAAGACTATGAAAAGTCCTTTAGTAAAGGACCCTGGTTCACTGAATGATCACAGAAGTCATTTGGGGCAGATCACCTATCGATTATGCTGGACAGAGCGGGCTGTGAGGCCAGCTGTGCAGATGCTGACTTCTACCTGGACTTGGGCTAGGTGCCACCTAGAGAAGGGTGGGGCTTTGTGCACGGATGGGGGAACCAGCTAACTAGGCTGTGCATTGCAGCCCTAGAGCATTTAAAGCTTACAGTAAATTCAGAGTTCATCTGGTTTAAACACCTCATTTTATAGAGAGGGGAAGAGAATCACTCATGATCTCCAGTCATATTTCTTGGTTGCATGCTAACAAAGCAGATGCAGGATAAAAAGGGAGAAAGAGGTTTGGTGGAAGGATGGGGAGCCCCTTGGATGCACTGGAAGCCTGGAGAGCCAGCTTCATAAAGCAGGCCGGAACTAAGGGAAGGTGGGCTAGTAAGAACACTACCAGATTGTGCCAGGAAACTGGTTACTTTGGTTTATCGGTGCCATGATGCAATAGAACTGACACAGTGCTCTTTGTGTTATTCTCAGTGGGCACGTGGATTGACTGCTCAGTGGTCACATGCCCCTGCCCCAACTGTCAGTGTCTGGGAGAACAGGTGTTTGGATTTTTGGCTTCCTAACTCAAGGCTGGATCCTGCTCACATCGAGGCTCATCCTGGAGGGAAGTTCGTGCATTCGGTTGGGGGTAGGGGGAGGTTAAAAATCTTTGACTTTCCAGTTCACAGGAGTCAGTCAAGCGTGCTCCTTCATATGCATATTTAAATCTTGACTTGACTAACAGCATCGGCCTTGGTGAATGGCTACTTTACAGTGGTAGGATAACAATGGAAACATTTGGAAGCATTCACCTATGCTGCTCTCTCTGGCATTTTTCTACCCTTTCCCCCAGTCTTCACTCACTAACCTCATGGTAGAGCCATCACCGCAGAAACATGGAAAGAAATTACATGAATGAACATGCAACTTTTGAATTTCCAAAATTTTTTTACACTCATGGCAAAGACAATAGTTTAAAAGCCTCAAAATCTTGCCTTTTTATGGTTCAAATCCTATGTATGCAGGACTCAGGAGGATTAGTGTGTGGTTGGTCAAGATAGTTTTTCCCACTTACCCAGATTAAATTGATAATTCCTTGAGCAAAAGAAGGAGGAGATCATCCGAAGTAAAGGAAGAAAGTTAGATGTGAGCATGAGTCTCTGGGAATGGCCCTACCCTCACACACCATGGCCCCAAGCCCTGAAGCTGAGGGACAATAGAACCCCAGACAGCTTGGGAGATCTGGGAGCAAGACAACAGGTGCTCTGCACCCCAGAAAAGCTGGGAAGGCTGGAAGCGCCAGAGAGAAGCCCCAGCATTCAGCGTGGCCAGCAACCAGCAGACCAGAAGCCATCATGGGAGGGCCCAGGTGCATCCCTGAGCCCTTGCACCCAATGTCACGTGGGGAGCGGCAGGAGGCTTCCTCATGTGCCTGACACTGGCCCTGAGAGCCAGCAAACCTGGAGGGCCTCACGCCTGCGGTGATGTGGCGGTGAGCAGGTGCCAGTGTGGACCGAGGGCAAGAGGGCTGCAGGAATGAGGCGGTGAGCTCCCCCAAGGACCAGCCAGTCAAACCCAGCTCCACAGAGGCCAGTGTTGGCAGGTGACTGCAGAGAAACAGACCTGCTCCCTTGGATGCCCTGACCTGATGTTCTCCCCACTCCAACTGGTGCCACTTCTGAGAGAAGGGGAGATGGGCAACACCCCAAATTGACTGAAATGGATGTCCTGGAGAAAGCAGATGGGGGATCAAGGGAGAAAATAGGTTTTTCTCTCTCCCTCCCCCATCCGAGTTTGCAGTCCCTGAAATCCATTCTGATATAATAGCGTTAAAACTAGTACACAATATTAAACAGTTTTAATCACCTATCCCCTTAAATTACTCTCAAACACTACCTTACTTAGATTTTCCTTACCTACTCCTTAGGTGGTCAAGGTTAAAATGATGGAGGGCACTTTGGCAGTTATTTCCTCTTAAATAGAGGGGCTGGCCCGCTGGGGGCCTTCTGTGTGACAGACGTGGGTTCATGCCAAGCTTGCCGCGGTCTGAATGCCCACCAGCAGCCCTGGCCCCCAACGAGCCCTGGCCTCCTGGGTTGTACACCCAGGGAGCCTCCCTTATTGCTAGCCCCGGTGGCCTTCCTGTGACTTAAGCAAGCCTCCCGTTCAGATTGTTTCCTCATCTGTGACACGAGATCACCTTTGTTTTGCTGGCTCATTTTTCTGGTGCCTACCATGTACAGGCACCTTGACATCTTGGTTCATCTTCACAACAGCCCTGCCTGGTAGGCCTTGCTGCCCCCTGCGGGGACAGGTTCAGAGAGGAGAAGAGACTCAGAAAAGGCCAGACACCTAGTTCATCAAAGCAAAGACGCCATAGATGGAAAGACACATTGTTATTTTATATACAACAAAGGAAGGAAAAGTGCTACCAATTATACTTGCAAGGCGTTTTTGTTAAAATGGTTTTTTCAGCGATGTTAACATGGATGAAGAGGTGGGGCTTAGCAATGATGAGCAGCCGAGGGGAGCAGATGGTGGGCTCGGGTCTGATCCCAGGTCTGACAGATTCCAGAGTCCATGTTGTTTGGGTTCTGTGGAGTCTCCATGGAACTGTAGGATGCGAGGAGCTGAAGCAGGCTGACGTGAGCCTCCAATGAGTGACAGGATGACACAGGACTTCTAAATGGGGTACATGCTGTGCAGACTCAAGAAATCATCACAAGAAGGAGCAGCTGGACTGGAACGAACCCCTTGCTGACTTTTGTGGAAGCAACCTTGGTAGATGAACTTCCATGCATTCTGGGTGGATTTCTGCCCACCCATGGGGTCTGATGCAAGCTTGTATGCCAACTCATCTAAGAATCACTTGACATGGCCCAGATCCAGTTCACCTACAGGGAATAAATTCCCAAAACCAGTTTCATGGATTTGTTTGAGAGCTGATGCATGTTCCAGTTGAAAAAACTGACCGGGACAAAATCCAGAAGACAGGCCGGGCTCTCCTAGGGCTCCTGCCCTGGGGAGCAAGACCAGCTCTCCTGTGGAGCTACCTCTTAATGGCCTCTTCTCCTGGGGTGGGACAGGACCTGGATTCCTTGGGACCCCAGCCATGACAGGTGACCTGCCTCTGTCTAATGAGTATCCAGCACCCACAGACCATGGAAACTGCCACTGCTGTGAGACCCGATCTTCAACCAGATCCTCCCCTCAGAGAGAGCCCAAGCTTCCCTGGCCTTGGACACGATGATCTGGACCTTTACTCACCCTTTGGGGCGCCCACAGCTGGTTCTGCCCCTCTGGGTCGGGAACAGCCCTTCCCTGGCTCCTTTGCCTCCTCGACCATCCTCCCAGATGGCCATCTGATTTAAAAGGCCACTGCCATTGCTTGCTAACACATACTGAGCACAGCCTGTCCTAGCACTTCAGGAACCTTGTTTTATCAAGTCTTCTCAATGTTCTCTGAGGTAGGTAGGATTGTTGCCCTTTGAATGATGACAATCCTGAGGTTCAGAGAGGCCAATAACATGGCCAAAGTCACACAGTCAATAAATTATAGCACTCTCAACCAAGTCTCTATTCTCTGCCTAGAACAGTGCCTGGGACAGCATGAGCACTCAATAAATACTTGCTGGATGGTGGAATGAATACTGCCTAATGATGATAATGCTGAAAAGTTCACTGGGAGCTAATCGTTATTTGCTTTCATTCCTCTGATTACCTCACCCACTGTGGACCTACAGAGGAAGCAGTTTGCAGGCAACCACGGCTGTAACCGCACACGTGTACGCGTGCACACACACAGCTCCCTTAACGACCCGCTGGCAATTGATATACTGCTAAGTAGCATTTCTTGTACTGGGGAGATTCTATTTCCACACTAGCAGCAAATATGACCTTTGTGTCAGCTGCCAGCTGCTTATAATTCTGACAGATGCAAGCACATTTCTGGGAAGCTGTAGCCACTCAGGACCTTGCAGATCAACAGGCAGCGCTGGCGGCTTTGGTAAGATTGATCGGCCCGTGAGAATCCCATTTACAGCCCTGACGGAGCCTCGGTTTACCACGGCCTGGGCACTAATGACTTCGACAGCTCCGATCTAAATCTGTCAGCCAGGGCTGGTGGTGATATTAAAGAACACTCTATTTATATGAAGCTGCAATTAGAGGAATGCTCGCCAATGGGGCACCGTTTCCAAGTAAATCCTGGGCCTTCCAAATAGTGTCATGCTCGTGGTTATTTTAATACGCTTGGAATTTCAGGGATATTGATGTGACGGGCCATCGTGGAGGATTAGCCAGCTTTATTTCTGCTGACATTTCAGAGCGTGCACACAGGTTCCAAAGACACGCCGGGGCTCCTCCCCAGGCGGTGGCGGTGGGGGGGGGGGCAGCCGAGGGAGGGCAGCAGCTGCAGGTGGGGGCCCGCTCCTCCTTCAGCTCCTGCCCTCTAGCCCTCCCTTCCCAGCCGGCCTTCCCGGCGGCACCTCAATTTTCTGCCCGCCTCATTCTGTGCCCCCTCCACCCTCATCTTCCTCTGGACTCTGTCCTTTTATCTGAGATGGCCCTTCAGACAGAAGTGGATGGGGGCCTGTTCCCGTTCAGACAGAAGTGGAAAGGGCCCTACTTATAACTGACCCAGCAATAGGGTTGTCACATAAAATACAGCATGCCCAGTTACATTTGAATTTCAGATAAACAGTAACTTTTTTTTTTCCATGCAAGTATGTCCTGGGCATTATTTCGGGACAGGCTTATACTGAAAACATTTTTGTTGTTGAGCTGAAGTTCAAAGGTTAAGTGGTCATGCTGTATTTTTATTTGCGAAATCTGATAGTTCTGCCTGGAGAGTTTGAGAATAAGTGGGGAGCCCACTGCTAGGTAAAAAGTGTCACAGCTTTCCCTGCCCGTTGATGTCCTTTGTCACAGGCTCCCTGATAGAGCCCCTCGGTCCTGCACATTCTGTTACATTGGGGTTATTTGGTTCCATGCCCATTTTTCCCCTACTAGGTTGGGAGTTCCTCGAGGGCAGAGACCAGACTTATTTCTCTCTCATTCCCCAGACCCTGATGTCTGGGGGCTGTCAATAAATATTTATTGAATGAGTGGATGGGTAAAAGGGTGTTTCACTCCAATTATGATGATGGCATTTTTCAAAACACGCTTGGACCTTTGTCTTCCGTGATGAGCCGGTGAGAAGAGCAGTCCCTTCTCTCCCCATGCTTATTAACCCTTCCGTTGCTAGATTCCGGGGAAGGTTGGGAGGGCCCTGGGTGGTAGTCAGGGAGCGGAAGAGCCGGTTTTTACCAGCTGGTATGGAAATAATTATTAGTTGCAAAAATGGGTACTATTATTATCATTGGCCTTGTATAGGTAAGCAAACTGAGACACAGAGAGGTTGTGAAGTTTGAATTTGGACACACAGTCAGAAAATGGCAGTGCTGGGTTTGAGCCCAGGCAGCCTGCTCCAGACTCGGGGCTTGTAATCACAATACGGTTCTCTCTTTACCAATGATTATTGTCCCTTCTGAGTACTTAACATGCTAGTGCTGCCAGGCCTGTTCTAAGCATTTTATTTATGTGTATTATAATCCTCATAACAGCTCTTATTATTTCCATTTTACAGATGGAGATGGGCCTTACCTGAGGTTAAGTTACCTGCCCAAGGTCATGCAGCTAGCAAATAGAGGGGTTGGGATTGAACCCCTGGCTGCAGAGTTTATGCCCGTACCCTCCCTCCACGCCAGCCTCTGCTCAATCCTACAGCAGACCTGGGCATTCTGCAGAAGCCGTGACACAAACAGTGGCCTGGAGAACCATCGCCTGGCATCAAAGCCTTCCAGAGTTTGGTTCTAAATTGTTTTCCTGCATTGCGCTGCAAAGTGCATGCTGGACCAAACCAGCCATGTGGTGTCCTCTGAAGGCTGGCGGTGTCCAGTTGTGGGGCCCAGGCTTGTCTTGCTCTCCACTGGGCTGTCAGCCTCGCCTGGCTTGAAGGAGGAGGACACATCAGGGGTTGGAGAGCTGGAGCAAGGAGGTTGCTGGGAGTCGAGGGAGAAAAGTGGCGTCAGGGACAAGAGCAGCGGCTTTGGGGCTCAGAGGAAGGGCGACAAAGGGCAGCGTCGGGGCAGGTCAAATGGGGGTGCTGGATGTGAGGAGTAGGAAGAGGAGGCTGAGACAGGATGCTGGGCAGGGTGGGACTGTACTATAAAAAACTGAGCTAGGAAAGCTGTGTGGTTTCGAGAAGGGGGAGAATTGATTCTGTCAGCAAAATCTCAACGAACCTTTGTGGGATGAAGGGTGGGAGAGTGTTGTGATTTTTTACCTTTGGGAGTACGAAGACTTTAACTTTAATCTCCCAAAACTACCTGGGTCACAGCCCTGGGGTCATGCCTGGTATCCATTGCTGTCTGCAGAGTGGGAGGCCCCACAGACACCCCTTGACCAGGCTTCCAATCTACTGTACCCCATGGCTGGAGATGGGGAGAGTGGGGAGAGAGACTGGCAAAGCCAACCCTGGAGCCCGGCGGGTCCTGCAGTCGTTGTATTGATCCCTCCTCTTAGCTCATTTTCGAGAATTTTCGCCCCTCTTTCTCCTCCAGGCCAGTGAAAACAATTCTGGATAATCTGGGGCAGGCAAGGGGCAGGCAGGGGGCAGGGCCCCCGGAAAGCTTACTGAGGTCCAGGGGAGGGCTGGGTCTCGGCAAAGACCCTCAGGGCCATCAGGAGGCAGAGGGGGTGCCCAGCCCCCAATGCGGGTGGGACACAGGGCAGGATGGGGAGGGCGGCTGGACAGGCACGGGGGCGCCCAGGACTCACACGGGCTCTGGGCAGCAGGACAGCTTCAGGGCCTCCTGCTGCACACACCCGATACACTGTCAGGCTTGGGCCAGGCTGACCCTGCAAGGTGGGCCCCATGCCTGCCCTTGAGCAGGAGGTAGGGAGGGCCAGTCCCCACCATAGGCCTGGCCTGGGTCAAGTTCAATTCCCACACCATTGCAGAGATGGCCAACTGACTCAGAGAGGCTAAGGAGTTTGCTCAGGCCACAGGGCAAGTAACTATTGGAGCCAGTTTAAAAAAAAAAATTTGATTGAAATTCCTATAATATTAAGTTAACCATTTTAAAGTGAACAATTCAGTGACATTTAGTACATTCACAATATTGTGTCACCATAACCTCTATCGAGTTCCAAAACATTTTCATCACTCCAAACAGAAATCTCATATCCATTAAGCAGTCACTCTCCATCTTCCCTTCCCCCCAGCAACTCTGGCAACCACCATGCTGCATTCTATGGATCTACCCGTTTTAAATATTTCTTATACATGAAATCCTATAATAGGAGGGGCCTTTGTGACTGACTTCTTTCACATAGAAAAAGGTTTTCTAGGTTCATTCACTTTGTAGCCTGAATCGGAACTTCATTCTTTTTCATGGCTGAGTAATATTCCTTTGTGTGGATATACGACAGTGTGTTTTATCCATTTATCCATTGATGGATGTTTGGGTTGTTTCCACCTTTGGCTATTGTGACTAGTGCTGCTATGAACATGTGTTTAGGTATATTTGTTTGAACACCTGTTTTAAATGCTTTTGGAACAGAATTGCTGGGTCGTATAGTAACTTCATGTTTAGCTTTTCGGGAAACCACCAAACTGTTCCCCAAACAGTGGCTGCACCATTTTACATTTCTACCAGCCATGTAGGAGGGTTCCAATTTTCTCAGTATCTTCACCAACACTTGTTATTTCCCATTTCATTTCCCACCCCCTCCACCACCACCAATTATTGCCATCCCGGTTGGTGTGGCATAGAGCCTGGTTTTAATGTGGTTCTGGCTTCCTCTCTGTTTACCACGCCCTTCCCACATACACATCACTGTCCTATGCTCCAGCTGGTCAGAATTTTTCCAATCCCTTCTACACCATGCTGTCTAAACCCCAGGTCTTTGCATACTCAACTCTCTGGTGTGCTCGACTCAGGCATCACCTCTTCCAAGAAACCTTCTGGACTCCAACTGACAGCTCCCCCTCCTCTGTGCCCCTGTAGCACCTGTGCTTCCTCGTTTGGGTATAAATGCCTGGTGACTTGGCCTCCACCACTAGATTCCAATGCTGTATCCTGGACCCAGTACTGTCCCTGGCACTTCAGGTGCTTTATACATGTCTGTCCAGAGGAAGTCTCCAAACCTGTGCTCCTCCTCCCCACATCATGGCACCAGGCAGCCCAGCAGACCAGTGAGGAAGGAATTTCTGGGCAGAGACACAGTCCACATTGAACCACGAGATGAGAGTCCCTCGCTTTTCCTGCCTTGGCCTGAGCCCAGGATGCTGGGGACCCCGTGAGTGCCAAGCTAGAAATGTGGGAATGTAAAAGTCAGACAGTTGTACTGCTGTTTTAGGCGCCCCTGGACCATTCCTTCTGGAAACAATGTTAGATTGCTGCAAGAGCCCACGAGTGTCTAGGACAGGGCAAGAGACCAAGAGGATGCAGGGGAGGCCTCAGCGATGGGCTCCTTGGACCAAGAGTGGGCCCAGGATGAAGTTTCCTGGCCTTGGCCCCTGACCTGGTGACCCGCTCACAACTGCCCCCTGGCTCCTTCCACGGAGCCCACATTCCTCCAAAATGGGGCACGGAGGAGTGACTCCAGAGCTGCTCAAACCACGAGCTGGATCTGAACCCAGATGGGGAGGGAGTGCATGCCGGGGAGGGGGGCAGGCGCTTGGAGGCTGGTGGAGCTGGTGGAGAAAGCACCGCACGCGAGGCCGCGCCTCGCTGGCACCCGTGAGCACGCGTGGACCCTCTGAGTCTTAGATTCCTCATCTGTAAAATAGGAAACAACACCAGAGGGTCATGGAGACGGTCGTTTTGGAAGTATCTGGACAACTCAAGCGTACTGCCAGGCGAGTTATTCTGACTGCATTTCGGGGTTTAAATAAACCCAGACCGCCTCAACTTATTGAGGCCTGACCTTGGCATTAAAAATACACAAACATATGGACTTGGTACAGCCTCGTGAGGGAGTCCACAACTCAATGAGCATTCCTGGCTCAAAACACTAAATGTGGGTGCGCAGGCAGGGCTGACGCAGTTAAGGGGGGCTTCCTGATGGAGGAGAGCAGGGGCCGGGGCTGCTTCTGGAGGAGGTAGCAGAGCTGTAGGAGGCAGAGGCAGTGTGGCCGGAGGCAGGCCAAGGACAGATTGGGGCTTCCTGCGGGAGGCAACAGAGAAGCTCCTGTCAGCAGGGAACTCTTGCACTTCCTGGGATTTTGCAGCGAGTAAGGGAAGGGGCGTCGAGAAGCACAGCCGAGGCCCCCGGTCTACTGGGGCTCTGGGAGCTGAGTGCGTCTCTATCTAGCTTCCACAATGCCAGACAGGCAGACGTGGGATCAGCCAGCCCGAAAGCCAGATTCTCCGTGTCTGTCAACCCCTGCTTCCTCGGCCAGAAATCTCCCCTGCTTCAGCGTGATTGCAACACAGCCGGTTAAGTGCTGTGTTGTGTCTCTCTGTCAACACTCCCTTATCTTCCATCCACTAGAGCAAGCAAATGTTTTGGAGGACAGAGGACACTGCATCTCTCTAAGAGCTTCTCATGGTCTGGCTTAATTGAATTTCCTGATGGATATATTTTTAATCTTCTGAAGAGAAAAGGCCTGTTGACTCTCTTATTTTTGGAGCCCATGCTTCTGTCGACTGAGAAATGACAAACCAAGCTGCAAGGCAATAAAGGCATTTGTCGGGGGTCATGGAATTGCAATTTGGGGAGCGCAGATAGCAACCCATATCCTGTCCCCCTTGGCATTTCCAGGCAAGGGTTTTAAAGGAAAAGAAGGCGTTGTTTGTGGTTGGGGATAATTGGGGTACTCCTGTTGTCCCTCAGGTTGGCTAGTTACTGAGTTCTTTGTCTTGTGGTGTGTTGATGGTGCCCAAATGGCCAGGAACATCCTTGCTGGAGACTTTGCATGTGGTGGCAGTTTGTGACATTTGCATAAGAGTAGCCTCCTGAAGGCCCTCACGAGTCACTTGAAACCTCTGAGCCCTAGAAACTCTAGTTGGGGGGTGGTCTCCCCTCCTCCCACCCTCGGCGTTTGCCACTCTGAGGCGGGATTGTGGTGGTGGCTGGGGCTCTGTGTCCAGAGCAGAGCTGCGCAGCGGCTTAGGCTGTGCACCTGCAAGTGGCCCGGTGCCCTGGACGGGTCCCCATCTCCCCACCCCCACTTTAGGCCTGAGAGGAAGCAGAGAGGAGGAGCATGCCCCTCAGGCTCCCACTCCCCACCCTCTCCCTCACCCCGCCCCCCCATCATGATCACCCCCGCCCCAGCTTTGCTCTGCGGGCTGGCTGGAAGGACGTGCCCAGACGCGGCGTGAGGCGTCCCTGGCTCCCCTCTCAAATCTGCAGCTTCGGAACGTCCTAAGTAAAACCAGGCCAGGCTGCCACTCAAACCTTTACAGCCATACTCAGCCCATCAGCGAAACCAGACGGCAGGCAAGCTAACGCGTCCACGGGGCGGATCTGGTGTTTAAATCACTTTGAAATTCCATTTGTGGAATTTTCTTCTGGGTAGAAAGTCGGGCCCCACCTTTGAGTGGGTGTGGTGGGCTTGGCCAAATGCAACTCTCAATAGCTGGGGATGCTGATCACGGCAGAATGGAAGCCTACTGTGTGGACTGAGGAAGGTCAGAGCACACAGCACAGCAGGGAAGAGATCAAGAACTGTATCCCGCCAGGGAGACAGCATTTAGCGGGGACCAAACTGAAGCCGGCTAGTAAGGTAGGGAATCCACAGAGATCAGCAAACAGCCCCAACTCCTCCCCTGCCATTAGCAAAAGGGTGGAATAACAGATGGTTCAAAAGCAGGCGCGAGGCTGAACTTGCTCTCTCTAGCCGCCTGAATTCTTGTGCTCTCTCGCCTCTGGACCACGACTCTAGCTGCCTTCTCCCCCACTTGGATCACTATGAAAGTAAACCCGGGGATTTATAATCTACAGTGGGAAATTGCAGTCTGTAAATCAGCCTGCTTTCCATTTTTCAACCCCTTCCTTTCTACCTGGGACCCCTGATGTGTTATTTTCTCTCATTTCTTGTTCCTCTCTGCCTGAATAAATTACTGGCCTAACTCACCTGACATGCTCTTGAAATTTATTTCTGCAACGTAGTCAAGAGCCTAGACAAAATCTGGTAACAAAACCACCCTGCGTAGGGAAGCAGACTTGGCCCAGTGGTTAGGGCGTCTGTCTACCACACGGGAGGTCCGCGGTTCAAACCCCGGGCCTCCTTGACCCGTGTGGAGCTGGCCCATGCGCAGTGCTGATGCGCGCAAGGAGTGCCCTGCCACGCAGGGGTGTCCCCTGCGGAGGGGAGCCCCACGCGCAAGGAGTACGCCCCGTAAGTAGAGCCGCCCAGCATGAAAGAAAGTGCAGCCTGCCCAGGAATGGAGCCGCACACACGGAGAGCTGACACAGCAAGATGACGCAACAAAAAGAAACACAGATTCCTCATGCCACTGATAACAACAGAAGTGGACAAAGAACACGAACATGCAGCAAATAGACACAGAGAACAGATAACTGGGGGGGGGTGGGGAGGGGAGAGAAATAAATAAATCTTAAGAAAAAACAAACAAATCACCCTGTGAACTGGCACCATCACCAAAAACTGTGTGTTCCTGGGAAAGCCATTTACTGTCTCTGAGCTTTAGCTTCCTCAGAAAAAGGAAGGGGGCTGGGGAGGAAGAAAGAAGAGAGGGGAGGGAAAGAAGGAAGGGAGGAAGGAGGGAGAAGCATAAGGAAGGAGAGAGGGAAGGAGGAAGGTGAGTAGGAAAGGGGGAAGAAAGACAGGAAAGCGATCAAATGCTTCCTTCCCCAACACTGCACGTCTATTAAAAGTTAGCATCACTAGTACCCAGAGGATGTGTAAGTGTGTATGTGTGTGTGTGATTATACCCATGGCCCACCATTGTTCATTTGCCCTGCATCTACTTCTAGGGTCTCCCATGAGTTAAATACCCATTGTCTTAGAACTCGAGTCCTTTTCACCTGCTGGGCTTCAGTTTCACCCTCTGTCCCATGCAGATAATAAACATAGCTGCTTTCCTTCGAGAATCAGCATGATGGAGGAGAAAGAGCAAGGAAGTTGGCATCTGCAGGCACAGATCAAATCCAGGCTACCACTGACCGGCTGTGAGGATGGTGCTCCTCATTACATCGTTCAAGAATTATCAATGCTTAACCTTTCTGAGTCTCCATCTTTCCACCTGTAGAATGGACCATAACCTGGAGTCAGCACTTGGCTGAGAGGGTTACAAAGAGGGATCTAAGTGAAGGTGTTACTGGATTTTGTTTAGGTTCTTGGCTATGCTGCAGAAATGAATTAGGCCAGTAATTTATTCAGGTAGGTAGGGAAGCGAAATGGGAGAAAATAACAGATCAGGGGTCCCAGGTAGAGAGGAAGGGGGTGAAAGTGATAAAGCAGGCCAATGGACAGACTACAATTCCCCACTGTAGGTTATAAATCCCCAGGTTTACTTGCATGGCCATGTGGCAGAGGAAAAACGGCGACAGCGGCGCACAGAGGACAGGACGGGTCCAGAGAGGAGAGAGTTGAGAGCAAGAGTGCTCGTTCAAGCCCTGCTCGGCTTCATGAACTGTTAATTATTCCACCCCTTTGCTAATGGCAGGGGAGGGGTTCCAGCTGTTGGCTGTTTTGATTCATTACCACCCATCAATTCCCCGGGAGGGCCCAATGATCAAGTCCTTGGGGAACATCCGGGGCTTTTCCTGGCTTCCAGAAGAAGTCTTTGTTCTGGATAGCAGAAACCCGGGGGTGGGGGTCTTCCAGCAGCCATCTCGGGGATTACTGATGGCCACGTGGTTCCAGATCCATCTATTGCTTCCCTATCCTACTAGCCTGCTTCAAAGGTGTGCAGAGCGGCGGCTCCCGCCGGCAGCGCCCCCAGCTGCCCCGAGCCCGGCTCCCTGTGAATGCGCTTGCGGGCAGAGTGCAGCCACAGAGGACGGCTAGGCGCCCACTTGGTCTCCTCTGGGAGTTTGCGGCCTCAGCTAGTTGGTGAAGAGAATGGACTGTGTGGTGTCAAGCAGGTTGGGTTTGGGACCCGTGGTCCCTATTATTCTTTGAGCGGGCCCTACCATTTCTCTGAATCAAAGGAACCAGAAAAACACAGTCAAGATAAGAGGGGGGAATTAAAGGGCTGAGTCTCCTGCTTGTTTTAGATTTGGTTATAAATGATTCACTGAAATACATGACACCATCCCTTGGCACACTTTCGAGAACACGGCGAAATTTTAAATGAAGTTTGGCTAAAGACTGAGTGATTAACTGCTCATGCAGGTCCTTCTTTCTTTCCTCCTTGAAAGCCACAGAAATCTAGCCAAATAGATTAAATTATCATTATGTTGCATTGACACCCAACGCTGTTCCCATTAAATGCCTTCATTAGCTAGTGAACGTTCCATAAAACCCCTTTTGATAGCTACTCACTTCTCGCCTCCTCCCTGCTTCCCTTATCAAATGACACCCCCAAGTTCCCGTGCAGTCATCAAAGATCTCCACAAGTTTCCCCCAAACCATTACTTACTAAGTTGGAGTTTCTGCAGAATAGAGAAACTGCCTTCAGAAAGATATAAATAGGGCCAATTTAGGTATCTTTATTGCCGTGGTTCCACCAAGGACCGAAGGACAAAATAAAGAGATGCCGGGACTTTCTTTAAATGTTACTTCAACTCTTAGCTATCTCCTCTTTGAGAGCAAATGGATTTCAATTATGCCAAGCCCATGAACAGGAAACCTGGGATTTATGCCTTAAATGTCCCCATTCACCAGTGATTCAGGTTTGTTGATGCCGCCAATGAATCTTTGTGCTGCTGATGGTGCGGCGCAGGGAACCATCCTTTGATTTCACATAGAAAAGCTCCCCATTCAGCTGACTCTCCAGGTGTGCTCCAGCACAAAGGCCTTGATGTTCCGGTGATTTCCCATTGAAGGCTGGAGTCAATCACGCAGCCTTTCAGGTCCCCAGCGCCTGTCTCCTTCTGCCCAGCTCTGCGCGGTGCAGGTTTGCTTTAGGGGGAGTGCGCGGAGGTCAACACCAGGACTCTCGGCCTTTGGTCACAGCTGGGCCGGAGGCTAGCTGAGGTGGCCTTGGGTGAGGTGCCGTGGGCCTTAACTGCAACGTGAAATTGTCCTAGGGACATCGAACAGATGGAAGTGTCTCAGTCTCACCTGCCTGCTCCGTCTGCTCCTGACGCTTGCTTCTCTGATGTTTTTGTCTGGATCACAGTCAATGTTTAGACTAGGCAAGAGTGGAGGAATTCCAGAACATCTCTCAATTCCTTTAGCAAAGGACCAAATATTATTTCGTGACCCCCAGAATGGTTCCCAGAGGGTTTGCTTGGGCTTCTTTTACATCATGAGCCTCTGGGAGTGAACTAAAGAAATCTCTCGGTAGCCTGGTGGTCCTTGGAGAACCGAGGCATGGAAGAGCCAGCCCTTCCATCTTCTAAGGAAGGGCGAGGCTTGAAGATCTCACCCTAACTGAGAATTGGGTTAATTATATTAGAATTCAGAATTCTGCTGGCTGTTCGGAAGATAAGAGCGAGGCTGCTGCCCCGGAAGCAGTGGTTATTTATGCCGAGCTGTATGTTTCCCTGTGAGGCTTGGATAACGATGGGGTGGGCGAGTCTCGTGCCCGCCTAGAATGTGGAGTGGTAAGTGACTGCAATGCGGAGAAAACGCTGAGCATCTGCAGATGCCAGGCTGGCAGGCTCATGCTGCTAAACGGTAGGAATCTTTGACAACTTTTCTAGAATCTTTCTGGAGTAAGACAAAGGTTGTGGGAAGAAAAAGACTACCAATGTTAAATGTAACTAATAAGTTAGGCATTTGAAATACACTGTGTCCTTTGAATTTTATAAAAGCCCAGTCAGACCATCATTTTATCCTTATTCTGTCCAGGCTGAGAGGAGAAGCAGCAGCTCAGAGCAGTGTAACGACTTTCCCTGGGCCACAGAACCCAAAGGGCAGAATCCCAAGCGGGACACGGGGCTTTGGCCAAGAGCCCGCACTGGCCCTCGGTCTAGTTGGCTGTCTTTATGGCCAGTTTAGCCGCAGTTTGGGCATTTGTGGACTGCCCAGTAGGATGGATGCCGTTGGGACAGGATGGCAGGGCAGCACGCCCGGCCAAGGGACACTGGGCAGAGCGCACCCCCTCTCCCCAGCCAGTCCCCCAGGGGGCCTGTGGAAACGGTGCTGATGGAGGCTGAGATGGGGAGCTGCTTGCCAGAGACAGTGGACCAAGCCGGCTGGAAACGTGAAGGGCTGAACCTCCTGAAACAGGCTTTTGTCAGAAGTAGAGGGTCAGTCTGGGAAGCCGAGAAGCAATTAGCTTTGTCTGTGGATTTGAATGCTGAAGTGATTCGAGAATGAGCTAACCTGATTTCCTGAGGCCAGATGGATGGATAATCCACCCCCAGGCCTAGCCCTGGGTCTCCTGGAGGGAGGCGGAAAGGGGAGGAGGCACCGGTTAGCAACCACCTACCTGTACGTTGCAGATGTACGCTCCAGGGATCCTAGGCTCTGCCTCCTCGGAAGGGGGCAAATGAATTTCTCCTCCCCTCAAGAAACATCCGAGGCTCCCCATTGCCTATGGCAGGAAATCTGCACACTTTAAACAGTTTTTGAGCTAGACCTTTTTTTTTCTTAAAAGATTTATTTCTCTCCCCTTCCCCGCCCCGCCCCCCCCCCCCCCCCCCCCCCCCGCCCCAGCTTGTCTGCTCTCTGTCCCCATTCACTGTGTGTTCTTCTGTGTTTGCTTGTATTCTTGTCAGCAGCACTGGGAACCTGTGTCTCTTTTTGTTGCGTCATCTTGCTGTGTCAGCTCTCCATGTGTGTAGCCCCACTCCTGGGCAGGCTGTACTTTTTTTGCACAGGGTGGCTCTCCTTACAAGGGTGCACTCCTTGCACGTGGGGCTCCCCTATGCGGGGGACGCCCCTGCATGGCAGGGCACTCCTTGCGCGCATCAGCACTGCACATGGGCCAGCTCCACATGGGTCAAGGAGGCCAGGGTTTGAACTGTGGACCTCCCATGTGGTAGGCGGACGCCCTATCCGTTGGGCCAAATCCACTTCCCTAGACCTTATTTTTACCCTACTCTACCTTTCTGTTTCCAGGTGTGGAAACTAAGTTGTTAGGAGGAAAAAATGATATACCAAAAGATAATGGCAAAGAACGTCCCAGATTGGGTGTTCAGCCCCCAACCCAGGGCTCTCCATGCACTGCTCTATCCCCTCCTTAGAATTGGCCTTCAAGACCCTCCCCGACCCGCTCACGGCCCCTGGACCTTCAGCTCCTTCAGGGCCGGGGGCTGTGCCTTTGGAGTCCCGGAGGTCTGCTTAACCCAGGCCTGAAAGCTTGGGCTCCAGAAATGCTTGCTGGGTGAGCGGGTGGATTTGACTTGGGGGAGAGTCTTCTTCCCTTGGGAGCACCATGTTTCCAGGGATAAAGGCCCCTTCTCTGTTAGCATATCCCGAGGCAGCTCCTGGGCTGGAGGGGGAGGGGAAACAGGTGCACTGGGGTCACCTATGACTTGTTGGGGCAGGGTGATCGGGAGGACGGAAGCGGGGGCAGAAGCACCCCCGTGGCCTCAGCTTGTTTCCCCCTGAGACCAGAGGCTCCTTGAGGGCAGGGACCGGGTCTTCCCTCTATGAAATTGGAATGATAAATGATTTTACAACCATCTTGATTTTTCTAGAGCTTCCATTTTCTCCAGGGGATTGTAAAGATGAAACGGAGGTTAACTGAAGCAGGCTGACATAGCAATGATCCTTTGTGGTGCCCATAAAGACCCCTGCCCCTGCCTGGAAGAAAGAACTGTTAACAAAGAAATCAGGCTGACACCAGCAAAATCTGCTAACCTTACCAGATACCCCAACATCCTGGTTGCTAATTAAAGCACTGGGACACCCTGCTCGGACAGTCCACACCAGCCTCCAAACCCCTGTGGATCACATAGCTCACCTACCCATCATCCCCACCCCTCCCCTTTCCCCCATAACTTTCCTTTGTCTCAAGCAGCCATATAAGCTGCGCTCCCAATTCAACCTTTTGAGCAGAACCCTCTTTGGGTGCTGCACCTGCATTAATGCAACTTTAGCCCAATCGACTTGCTCTGCACCCCCTTTTTAAAGTCTGCCTATTTTATTTTCAGCACAACACCTGCAATGCCCTCAGGCACAGGGCTCAGGTCTAGTCCACGCTTCAGAGCAACCCGGGCCAGGCTTCAGATCACCGGTTTCCAGGGAACCTGTAGATCCATTTCATGGGCTGTCTGTTGTGGAGGAAAGCGTTCAAGCTTTGAGTCAGATAAACCCAGCTTCAAGTCTGGCTTCTGCTGCCTCTTAGGTTTCTGACTTGGGGAGTAATTCGGACTTCCTGAGCCTCCTAGTTCCCCATCTGTGAAATGAGGCTGACAGAGTCTCCCTGCGGGCTGTGTGGACTCCAGGGAAGGGGGGCATGGCACGCAGCAGGCAGCCTGCCGAGCGGAGCTGAGCCTGGTGTGGGGCAGGGAGGGGCACCTGGGGGTGGCCACGCCCAGCGCTGCCTCGGGCCGGGGTTCTGCGGGGGCGGGGGGGGGGGGCTGAGGGAGGAGGGCCCTGGGCAGGGCTGGGGGCCCCAAGCACGCAAGCTCCTTGTCTTTGTTGTGAGGAAAGCTCTGCGCTAATGGAGCTAAGGCTGGCCCAGGAATCATCCCTTGGGGAAATGAAAGGGCAGTTCCTGAGCCCCTGGCACTTGGGGATCCCGAAGGCCTGAGGGTGGGAGGTGTCCCCAGAGGTGCTGCCCTTTGAAAGCAAGAGGCATGCTGCCTTCTCACACGTACGTATGTCCTACCATGAACCGGAGGCAGAGAACATGCCTGAGGGGTCCTAGAGTGGGGCCTGCACCGGGTTTAGGGCAGTTTTGTGTCAGTGTCAGGAATCTGGGTTCCAGTCGTGCTTCTGCATCAAGTCAGCTCTGTGTTCTTGTGCAAGTCACCCAACACCTCTGCGCCCTGTTTTCCAGGCCATCCAATGATAGCTTGGACTAGAGCGGTGGTTCTCAAGGGTGGAGCATCCAGCAGCAGGACCCTTCTCCACGCACTAGAAGCAGCAGCGTTACGTCAACACCGCTGCAGCTCAGAACCCAGCAGGACCACAGGGCCCTTTGCCTCTTGCGGAAGCCACTCCTGGAAACTGTGAACCTCAGGGAGAGAGGCTCTTTAAGGGACTGGTCTGCTCTGAACATCTCTGGCTCTGGAAACTTCAGGCAGGGACGGTGCAGGGGGAGGTCCCTGGAGCCCCAGCCAGCCATCCGCACTGCCTTGTGTTGCTGTTTCCTTTGCTGTGGGCATCAGTTAAGGCTCTTTGGGTGAAAATGGTGGAAGGGACTCTGGGTGACTTAATACAGAAGGAGGATTTGGGGGAAGGATCCTGTGTCATCCACAGAATTAAAGGAAGATCAGAACCTCTGGTCACATCTTCAGAGCTGAATGTCTCAGTTGCTCTGGAGACCTCAGAAGTGGGAGTTGGTGCAACTTGTTTCAGGAGTGCTGTGCCCTCTGTGCCTTGGCTCCAAATAGCCACCAGCCTCTGTGTTTCTCATTTCAGTTTAAAATTCCCCAAAGAGAATGCAATTGGCCCAGCTGGGGCAGGTGTACACGCCCCACCCAATATACCTGGGCTGGAGCTGTAGAGATCCCTGTAACTTGGGAGGGCTCCAGAAAAGGGGAAGTCTTTGTATCAAGCGTAATTTTTGTTGTCTACTACTTCTTGCCTCGCCAGTTACATTGTCCATCCCTGGAAGGTAAACGCTGTGGCTGACATTGTTAAATTCTAAGACGGCTCTCCCAGAAAAAAGGAAATAGCTCCAACCTCAGAACACTGGTACAGGGCCCCAGAGATTTGGTTACGGAATGAGAGAGCATTTCGTTCCCTGTTTCCATAACTGCAAAAGTCTATAGTTTAAAGTATGACACAGGCAGAGCGATTTAATTTAATTTATAGACAGACTAGTCAAAACATACATCTCATTGGACCTGGGAGCTAGTGTGAAAAAACTGAGCGTGGCTTTGAATGAGGAAGAAATGGATGCGTGCATTGTCTACCGCACACATAAACGTGTCCAGACACCCGCGCCTGTAAAGCAAGTCGCATTTGCTATTTGAATGTGTGCTACTTGGAAATGTTCTTTCTTATTAATAATAATTAATGAATGAATGGCTCAGAGAGTTCTAGTTTTCTCTTGCTATCTGAAATTAGCACTTCTGCAGTTTTCCTAAATTGCTACCTTTTTGATAATGTGTATATAATTACCCAACTGCTCCCTGATTCCACCCAAACTCCCTCTTTGTTAGGTTGGCTGACTTTGCCTGAATGCTGTCAGATGCTGGTGAGGTTTTTAAAAAAACTGTTATGATTGATGTAATTGAAGTGAGACAAGCTTACATTTTGTCTTTTCTTTTTTCTTTTCATCCTCCCCTCCCTATCACAGCAGAGATGAGAGAGAAAGAGACAGAGACGGAGACACAGAATGGAGAATTAGCCGTCTCTGATTTGTTGGAACTGCTTTACCAGAATGCGCAGGATCTGCATTTTGCTCAAAGAACTTAATAAAACACCCACAGCAAACTTCAGGCTGCATTGTTCTCGTCAATTACTGGTGAGGCCTCGGGTTTCTCCTCTTTAATTGCTGCGAGCAGGGAAGCTTTACTCAGTGCGCAGTGTACCCAAGCATGTATGGGGTTTAATGAATCATACTAACTCTGCACTCCAAGCAATTAGGTAAATCTAGCTGTTAGTTAGTGAGGCATAAAATAAATTTAATCTCTCTTCTAAAAAATCAATTATAGTGCTGTAATGTATAATTCAATTTGGGTCATGCTACATAAATTTTCTGTTTTTAGTATGTTTTTAAACTGGTTGTTATTAGATTTTTGCAAGCCATGTGTGTATGTGTATGTGTGTGTGTGTGTGTGTGTGTGTGTCCGTAGGTGGGGGATGAGGGAAAGAGTCTGGATTTATTAAGGAAACAGTGTCTTGCAGGGTCTTTGTCCGTATGATTCAGTAAGTCTTACATGAGCGCTGTTGAGCACCAGCCCTCATGGAGGATAGAAAGAAGGTGGCATCCGTGTCTGCCCTCATGGAGCCTACAGTCTAATGGATAGTGCAAGACCAAGCCAAATCGAAAATGAGAAAATAATAACAAGGAAAGCTGGATAGGACGTACCCAGGTAAGGCGTGTTGGAGAAAGAATGGAGGGTTCTGAATCTGGACATCTGTGGTGCATTTTTAACTCGGCTGCCGACAAGCTGTGTGGCCTAAGGCAGGTGACGACCTCAGTTTACTCGTCTGTAAAATGGGCAGGAGAGTCCCTTTCTTTCAGGGTTTTTGAGATAGATCAATGTGATACTGGCTGGGAAGGCACCCTATAGCACCTTCAATCTGCAGCCTGGCTGGAGAGGAGTGGATGTACATTCTTGTCTCCCTATCTCTCTGTAAGCACCCAGAGGTCAGGGACTGGGCCTTCCCTTCTCTGGCATTCTCCTTGGTACCCAGCCCTGACCCATGCACAGAGAAGGTGTCAGATGTAGAAACTGAGGCATGAAAAGTGGGTGGTACAGGTCAGAGTGGACCTCTGTGGAGTTAAACAATGAAAAGTTTCAATAAAAGCAATTTGCTGAGGGCTGCTTTGCGGCAGGCACTGTGCTCAACCTTAGAACACAGTGCTTCTGATCTCACATGGTTTTCCCAAGTTAAAGGTGAGGATGCTGACTCTCAGAGAGGTTAAGCCACTTCCCTAAGGCCACACAGCAAGAAAGTACAGGAATGGGATATGAGCCCAGGTCTCCCTGTTCTCCTTACTCTTCCTCACTTGCCCCACATGGAGGTAGACAAAGATAGGAAAGATGGGACAGGGCCCGAGGGGACCTGACACTCATACCCAAGAGCTTCTGCTGGAGCTCTGAGCCTGGAAACTCCCGCATGTCCCCACGAAGCCTCCACCCCCTCCCCCTCCTGCCCCCACCTGCCCGTTCGATTTTGTTAATGGAATTCTTAGGAAAAATTACACACCGTTACATTTCCCTCCTAATCTCCCGGTAACAGCCATGGTACCAAACATTATTAAACTAGTTAAGGCTCCATCCCAGCTGTCTCTTTCCAATTTTCTTGCTTCCAGGGGGTGCTCAGCAAAGCGGTGAGCAGGCTTACCTACTGAGCGCTCCTTCACCATGAGGCAAGCACAGCCATCGAAACCAGTGCTCCCGAGACACCAGGGGCGCGGGGACGTGCGACGTGGGGAAGGGAGAGGGCACAGAGTTTGGGGGACTGTTGAGAAACCGGGTTCTCAAGCTCGGTTCAGCCGGTGTGCCGGGAGGCCCTGGGCCATCCCTCTCCCTCTAGCCTAAGTTAGCTCCTCCGCCTGCTGGGCTCCCTCCCTGCTCTGAGCCTCTCTCCGCGTGTCTTCTTTGTGACTCAGAGAAACGCTGGCCGCTGGCTGCGTTTGCAAATGGAGGCTCTGGAGCGCGGGCGGTGTTCCTGACTAATAAGCCATGAGCTGCTCAGCGCCATCGGTTGAGTCACTCTGCAGAGCCTATGGGTTATTAAAAAGGAAAAAAAAAAAAGCTAAACTAGCACGTGAAGGAAGACGCTTTCACAAAATGATTCCCATCCCAACATAAAGCCTTTAATTAGCAGAACATCTCACCCAGCTGAAACACAACTTCCACATACATATACCCCGTGATGTTAATTATGAAATGAATTTGCACAGGCATGATTTATGGGTCTTTGACTTTAAAGAGAGGGAAAAAATCGGCTGCCTTCTTTATTTATGCTTTCTGCCCTCTGAGCAAATTCACCAGAGAGAGAGACCGTGGATGGTTGCAGTGTTTCTTGGAAGCTTAATGTCCCTTTCAGTGACTTTTATGCTTTGCTTACATCAATCAACTAAATATTTATTGAATCCTCAATTGCCCAGCTCAGAGCCAGTGGCTGGGGGAGAATGGGGATTCAGGATGGGTCCCTGGTGCTGTGTTTGGATGACCTATTTCCTTGGAGGGACCTTGCTGAACAGAGAGTCTACCTTCTTAATTCTGTGAATGAGGAACTGAGGCCAGAAAGGGAAATAACTGCCCCAGAGACACACAGCGAGTCTGGGTCCACACCAGGGCCAACAATGGCGGCAGCTTGCTGGGCCCCGGAGTAGAAGGAAGCGCTGGGCCAGCAGTCTAGTGGGGACACGAGACATACACAGAAGCTGACATACACACTGCTGACACCCTGGCAGGCCACGGAACGTCAAGGTGAGCGGACTGCACCGGGGCACCCGTTGAGGGTGTCTGCACCCCAGAAGCCCTGAGGAGGGGGCCCTCAGAGCAGTCGAGGAGCTCCTGGAGGAGGTCTCCTGGGTCTGGCCTGGGCGACTTGGATAGGCTGAGAAGACTGGGTGCTCCTGCAGGCACCAGCATGGGTCAGAAGTGTCTCAGGGACAGGAGGGGGTGCTGATTTTGCAAAGCCTTGGTCCTTAGGTGTTTCCTGTGGGGCTGAGGAGGTCCTCGATACAGGCAGAAAATAATGAGGAAGGCAACAACCCAGAGGCTGCTGGTCCTGCGTCTCAGCTGAGCACCAAAGAAGCAGTGATGACGGGCCCTCTGCAGCCACCCAGCGCTCACGGCATGGGTGCCATGTCAAAACTGCCAGGGCTGGGTGGTCTGCGGCCTTCTCAGCCCCTGAGGGACCTGGCAGAGCTGACGGTGCCTGAGCCTGAGGCAGCAGGCTGGTGATCTGGCAGGGGCTGGCCTTAGGCTATATTCCCTCCCCTCTCCCCCCAGTCATCATCAACCTCAGATCAGCCTCTGGGAGGAGGGACCCAGTGAAACCCTGACTTGGCTGAGAAAACACTGGCCGGACTGAGAAGACCCAGAACTGACCAGCTCATGTTTCTGCCAAAGTAGATTCTAAATTGATGTAAGGAAATTGAATTAAAGGAAACCAAGGAGAAATAATGAACACCTAAGTCTATGGCCTGGAGATCCATCCTCACCGTGTTTGCTTGGAGGGCTTGGAGGACGATGCCTGGGTGATGCCTGGGGGGAGGTGGGCTGGAGAAATGGCAGGGAGGTGGGCTGCAGGCGATCTGATGACTGGGGGGGCGTGGGGCTGAGGAGTCCCAGAGTCCCAAAGTCCCCAAAGCCTGGCCAGGCCTTCTTTGGGGGGGTGGGGGGGGGGAGATTTGGAAAGATACAGAACCTTGTACAGCATTGCACCTAGCTTCTGGCTCAGCTCTACCACTCACTGGCTGTGTGACTTGGACAAGAGGCTCAGCCTCTCTGTGCCAGAGTCTGTCCCTCTCCCCCTTTTTTTATGTAAAGGGGGTAGACTTGATAACCCCTAAACCATTGGCTCTCAAACTTCCAGTCATGGGGGAATTGGACTAAATGCAGTTCCCTCAGAAGCTTGGACTTGAGGGTCTGGGGTGAGATGAAGAAGTGCTGTTCCCAGGACCCACGGCCATCAGTGTCCAAGCCGGGCGAAGGTCCTGCCCCACTCCCGGGGCCCTCTGACCCTCCCACCTCCCACTCCCGCCAGCTGGCCCGGTTCCCCTGTGCCCCACGTGGCTTCCCTCGTCCTGTGCTCCTGAGCTTAGAATGTGCCCCCAGCTCTGAAGCGCCAAGCTTCGGGGGCTCCCTTCCCTCCGTCTGAGGAGCTCTTCCCCACCCAGGAGCACGAGACCCTCGAGCCTCAGTTCCATCACCTGTAAAAGGGGGAAGGTCCTGTTTCACAGAGCTGTAGAGAGGGGGGCCTTGGGGTGGGCTGGTGGGAGGGGCTTCGGGCATGTGGGCTCCTGACCGATCCGTGCCCGGCCTCCCCCTGGGAAGCCCCATGGACGGGAGCTTGGGATGAGCCCGGGACCCTGCACCCACAGGCCCTCTGCCCTATTAGCTTACAGTCCCCTTGAGGGCAGACCCCCTGTCGGAGAGACCTCTGGGGTCTCCACAGCTGGGGGAGGGGCTCCTCAGGAATGTGCTGACTTACAGACACCCCACTATCATCAGGCTGGGGGGTCCCTGAGCCCCCAGCCTCCCGCCATGCTCTTCCTCCTGCTCAGAACGCCTTTCCCCCTACCCTCTTTGTTATTATTATTATTAGAAAAGTTGTGGGTTTATAGAAAAATCACGCATGAAACACAAGGTTTCCATATACCACCCTATTATGAGCACTTGCGGTGGGTGGTACATCTGTCCCCACTGATGAAGGCGCATTTGTATATACTTGAACTATGACCTGTAGTCGTAGTGGGCCTTAGGGCTCACTGTTTGCATTGCACAGTCCCATGGAGTTTTTTAAAAGAAGTTTATTCTAGTAACATATAACAACCTAAAATCCCCCCCTTTTAGCCACAATCAAGTGTATAATTCAGTCTTGCTAATTATGTACACACTGTCTTTTGTTTTTTAATCCATGACTTATTTACTAGCCATCTTTTTTCTCTGTTTTCAATAGTGAAAGAAGGAGAGTGGCTGTAGCTCAAGGGGTTGAGTGCCTGCCTCTCATGTACAAAGTCCCAGGTTCAATCCCTGATAACGCCTCAAAAAAAATAAAGAAAAGAAGACATGGTAAAATTGTTTGGACATAGCAATATAGAAAGCAGAAAACTCCTTATTTCAAAACTCCTCCTTCAAAATAACGTAAGGCAACAGTCTGGTGTAGCTAAGTTCAGATTTTTAAAATCAGCACACATGTATATAACAAAATATACTTATACTATACACACTATTTTGTGACATTTCTCCCCCCAATAAAGAACATGTCTTACCCATGTTTCATGTCAGTATATGGAAATCCACATTCTTTTTCATAAGTATATAATACTCCGATGGATTAATGTAGCAGATTCTCCACAGACCAACATTCAGTCATCGTCTAACTTTTCACGGCTGCAAACATCACTGGAAAGACTCCCACTGCACAGCTATCTCGATGACCTTGGAGCTTATAGGCTACACCCCTGCAAGTAGAATTACTGAATCAAAGAGTATGAATATTTTACATTCAGCCTATGTTGCCAGTTTGGCCCTCAAAAGGGTTACCTATCCCTGCTATCTTTTAAATCTTTGCCAAAAAGGGAGATGAAAGCATCTTTTTATTATTTAATTCTCCTTTCCTTTACTTATTAGTGAGGCCAATCAGCTTTGGGCTGTCCTTTGAAGTGCCACGTTATGGCCTTTGCCCATTTTTCTTTCTTTTCCTCTTGCTAAGTAGTTTAAATATATATAAGCAAGGTATTCACCTATTTTAAAAATACAGCAATACAAAGGGGTATAAAATAAACACGAAAGCCCTGCCTCTGTCTCTCCCTGGACCCTTGGCGGGGGTGGGGCAGGCTGCCCAGCTCTCAGGTTGCAACAAACTGCCCCATGCTTTGAAGAGTCCTCCCATCCCCGGAGGAGAAGCTTCTAGTAGGCGCTGTCCTCCCGGTCTGCACGCCGTCTCCCCGACTGCACGACGCCTTCTAGGCCTGAGCTTGTGGCAGGGGCACCCTGGAGGGCCCGCAGGGGTGGTGTGGCCTGATAGGGTCCAGGATGCAGAGCCCGGCTGACTGTGAGCTGGGCCCGGGGGTGGCAGCTGCAGGCAGGCGGCTGGGGAGCTCAAGTCTCCTCTCCGTCATTAATGCTCCTTGAGACTCTCTTTAAGTAGCCGTGGCTCTTGGTGTCCTTGCTTGTAAAATGGAAAACAGTGATGTCAACTTCAAGGGCATCTAGCGAGACTCAGATGAGACTGTGTACAAATAAAACTGGAGCTTTCTAAAAGTATGAGCAGTGAGTCTTGCGTGTTGATGCCCCAAATTCCACCATTAGATCATATCCCTAGTGGTTGGTAGGCAGCTAAATGCAGCCTCCCTTGTGCTTTCGTTGTTCTACATTTAATGCCGTGGTTACCAGCACGGGCCTTGGAATTGGAAAGAGCTGGCTTCCAGTCTCCTTACCAGCTGTGTGACCCTGGGCAGTACCTAACCTCTCTGAGCCACAACGGCCTCCTCTGTGAAATAATGATAACCAGGTCACAGTTTCTTGTGAGAAGTTAATGAGCTATGTGTTGAAAGGCTGGTGCCAGGCGGGCATTCGATAAATGCCAACTATGTTATTGTCATCCTTAATAACTGTGAATTATTAATAATACACGATTTGAACCACAATAGCCATCCTGTCTCTCTCTCCCTCTGCCTCTCTCGCTGTCGCTCTGAGCTTGCTGAGAGTGAGCTCACGGACGACTGCCTCTTGCCCACCCCCTCCCCTCGCTCCTTCTCCTCCAGCACTGGGGTGAGTGCAGTTGGTGGCACTCAGACGTCAACCACACAGCCCTGCGACTCTTTGTCCTGGGCCTCGTTTTCACTCCACATGATGGGCATGATTTGAAGGGTTCTGAGAAAGTTTTCTATAGTGTCTTTACCTGCTGTCTAAGGTGATGGCTGAAATTCCACCTTTACTGGCACCTCATTTTGGGGCTAAAATTGTTTTTTGAGATGACAAATGGTAATGCTATCAGGGCTCTCAGTTATGAAATATGGTCAATGGGACCACCTCTGCATTCTCACTGGGAGATGCTGGGCAAGCTATTTAACCTCTCTGTGTCTGTTTCCTCATCTGTAGAGTCGGGACACAACAGCACTGATAAGTGAGGCTTAATTGAGATAAAGCAGCTAGCACAGGCTGGCCCACAGTCAATGCTCACCAAGTGTCAGTGATGGGAAGCGGATTTGGCCCAATGGATAGAGCATCCGCCTACCAGGGTTCAAACCCTGGGCCTCCTGACCCGTGTGGAGCTGGCCCATGCGCAGTGCTGATGCGCACAAGGAGTGCCCTGCCACACAGGGGTATCCCCCGCGTAGGGGAGCCCCACGCGCAAGGAGTGCACCCGTAAGGAGAGCCGCCCAGTACAAAAAAAGAGCAGCCTGCCCAGGAGTGGCACCGCACAGGGAGAGCTGACGCAACAAGATGACGCAACAAAAAGAGACAACAAGATTCCCAGTGCCGCTGACAAGAATACAAGCGGACACAGAAGAACACACAGAGAATGGACACAGAGAGCAGACAACTCGGGGGTGGGTGAGAAGGGGAGAGAAATAAATAAAGAATAAATCTAAAAAAAAAAAAAGTGTCGGTGATGAGGGTAACCTTCCAGGGGGTGGGGGGCCATTCCTGTTCCTTCTCTGACTCCGTATGCCCCAAAGCCAACCGCAGTCTTTGCTGTTGGGTGGATTATATGCCCTGGGGTTCGGAGCAGGGGCAGGGGCAGGGGCAGGAGGTGCTTACATTTGAGGGACCATCTGGGGTGGCTCTTCACAGGTGGGGGGCTGGGGGGCCACCTGAGCAGCCAGAGAAGGTAGGAGCCCCGAGTTGGTGTGGGCAGGGGAGGGATGAGGTGTTCCAAAAGGAAAGGAAATGAGAGAGGGTTATAACTCCAGCCAGAGAGTCTTGGAATGGCTTCTCGCCTGGCTCTCCTACAAAGCCGTGGGTCTTTGGGCTCATCACTTTCTGGACTTAGATTTCCCAGACTGCAGAATGGAATGCCGATGTTCAAGAATGGTTGCTGTTCACAGTGGGACCAGGAGACCTCATGACATAATAATGCACTCTTTAAGCTGCCGTCTTGATGGAAACATGGTGCAGGACCTCTTTTGTGGAGAGAGATGCTGTTATAGGCAACCAAGCCACTACATCCCCCTCCTGGCTATTCCTTGTACGAGCCAAGCATGCTCCCACCGCAGGACATTTGCACTGGCTGTTTCCTGTGCCTGGAGCACTCTTCTACCAGATACACACATTTCTTCACCTCCTTGGGTCTTTGCTCAAATGTCATCTTCTCTGTATTTCCCTGGGCACACTATTTAATATTGCACACATATGCACACATCCGCGCACACACACATACCCATGCCCTAATCCCCTCGTCTACTTTTTCTTCTGTCACTTACCACCACTGGATAAACTCATCACTTTTTTGTTTGTTTATTGTCTATCATTCTGTAGTATTTCCCCACTATAGTATGTGCTCTTATTATCTCTTGCTATTATAACAAACTTCCTAGAAACTTAGTGGCTTATAATGACAAAGACTTCGTTAGACCTCACAGTTTTGTAAGTGAGGAATTCAGGCAAGGCTCCTCTGTTTCATGAGCAATTAAGGGATGTTGCTTTGTGATCTTCAGCTGGTGACAAGGACTGGCACGTCCAGGACAGCGTCAGTGGCCTGTCTGGTCTTTGGTGGGCAGAGCAGGGGGCTGGGCTCGGGCGGCCTGTGGTGCCTACAGGTGGACTTGCCAGCAGCGCTGGAGTCAGACCTTTTCCGCGGAGGTTCAGGGCTCCCAGAGCGTGTGTTTCAAGAGGCCTGGGCAGAAGCTGCCAGGCTTTTTGAACTAACCTCCAAATGTCACTTCTTCCTTATTCTGCTAGGCACCAAGGCCCCAAGGCCAGCCCAGAAACAACAAGGAGGAGAATAGACTCCATCTCTCACTGAGAAAAGTGTCCAAGAATCTGTGGCTGTCTTTATTCTACCACAGCATGGCTGTTAAGGACAGGGTCTTTATGTTCATCACTATATTACAAATGTCTGGCACATAGTAGGTGCTCAATAAGTAGGTGATGACTGAGTGAGTAAATGAATCAACGCAACCTTCCAGGAAGCCCTCCGCTCCTACCTCAGGCCATGGGATCCTCTCCTTCCCGTCTCCACCTCCCACCTTCTCTATCCTCCCCCAGGCACTCGGGTTCCTTTCTCCTCAGTCGAGGACCCGCGAAAGCAGGTCTCAAGCTCCCAGAGGGCAAACTTGGGCTCTGTCTCATGCAGGGAGGATTAACAAAATAAGAAGTACCTACTAGGCATCAGCACAGGCAGACATATTATATATATACAGGCTCGTGAAGCACGACTATCAATAAGGTAGACATTGCTATCCGATTTTACAGATGGGGAAACTGAGGCACAGTGCTTTTAAATCATTTGCTTCTGGTCACACAGTCAGTTAGAGTCTAGCCTGGTGTTCCCACAGAAGCAGGCGCTCCGTGTCTCTGCCAACTGGCTGTTCCAACGCTATTCCACGCTTGTGAAAATGAGGCACCCAAGGCCTGCCCTTGAGGTTTCGGGCCCGCTAAAGATGAGTTTTAGGGGACCCCACTTTTCTTTTTTCTCTCCTGGAGGCAGTGGTTTCCCACTGCTGAGCTGCTCTGGCGAGGGAGCTGGGGTTCATATTCATGGAGCAGCCAGGCGTGAGTGATTAGCTGTCTCTGTGCTGGAGGAGGAGGAGGAATAATTGGATGAGGTATTTACATAACAAGTTAATGCTGCCGCTGGCAGGGCTCCTTTGCAGCCTCCCCCACCCCCACCTCTGCTTGTGCCCACCCTGTGCTGGATGGCCAAGGTGCGGGCAGGGTGGCTTTGCTTCCCTCAGCAACTGGGGCTGACAGCTGAATTATGAATATGTTATTAAGGGAAGAGAATTATAGCGTCTGGGCGAGGCCTGCCTTGGGGCCTGCGGGCGGCCTGCACAGGGCTGGACCCCCAGGCAAACAGAGAAAGAAAGAAAAACCTTTTGCAGACTTGCAGGGCTGAGGGGCCCACACCCCGCCAGTAGGTGACCTGCCTCGAACCTCAGGAGAGCCTGGCCCACCTCGGCCCTCTTCGGGCCCTGTCTCTCTGTGTAGCCTGCTGGGTCCCAGGGGGCCCTCTGGGCCTAGGGCTCCAGGCCAGCTGCAGGGACAGCCGGGCTGGGGAGCGGACGCTCTGTCCTGCAAGAGAGTTCCTCTTCGGTGGCTGAAAGGCGAGGTAAGTCGTTGCTCCACACCCTCCCCTGGGCTGCTTCCAGGGCTGCCCCCGTCAGGGCTCACTTGGGTCCTGGACCCAGAGGCTATTATTAGGATCTCATAACCGCCTTGCCCGCGCGGGCTGGGAGGAGGGCGACGGGAACGCCAGGCGGTCCTGCTGGCTGCAGTTCAAAGGGCTCCGCAGCCTCTCCTGTACGCGCAACCGCACAGACTGGGCGTTTTCAAGAGGACTGGGAGACATGACCAGCCCGGGTGCCGGCCCGGCCCGCTGCGAATGCGTCGTGGCGGCCTCACGGGAGCTGCCGGCTGGCGCGAAGTCATTCCCGTCCAGACCGCGGAGGGGGCGGGAGCAGGCCTGCGTGGGCGGCGCGGGCAGGGCACCTTGGGGAGCTCTGTGCACTTGGGCCCCTCAGCGGTGAAACCAGGATGGCCCCTGTGCCCCTCCCAGGGCTTGGATGAGGTTTTGGTTTTGTTTCTTCTTGGAGAAGTTGTAGGTTTGCCAAAAAATCAGGCAGAACATACAGAGGTCCCATATTCCTGCCCTATTATTAATATCACGCATTAGTGTGGTACTTTTGTCATAATTGGTGGCAGAATATTATAATCGTGCTAACTATAGCCCATGGTTCACACTAGGCTTCTCCGTGTTGTACAGCCCCATGTTTTATTATTACTATTACTATTACACTAGTAACATACATACAACCTAAAATTTAAACGAGTTGCTGCATCTTAAGAAAAAAATCATATCCAAACTTGAGTTTTAACCTCTTCTAGGCAACTGACTTACTGAGAAAGCTGGGGGGTGACAAGCCCCATCTCTCAGGCCTGCTGGGATGTTTAAATGACGAGCCCCACGGTGTAGGAGCTGCCTCACCTCAGTAGCCGGCACCTGGCAGGTGATCTTAAGAGCATCCACGGGTGCCACTGCAGGACTGCAGGGACCTGCCTGGAGGGGGCCGGGTGCTAGAGATCCTGGGGAGAGAGGAACAGGTGCCACGACAGCTGGCGTCAAATGGCTAAAGAGCCAACTTCTCTGAGGGAGGCTGGACGTTTGCGCCTTTCAGGGGGCAGAACTGGGGCCTGCGGCTGCACGATGCAACCAGAAGTGGTTTAACGCAAGCTAAAGGTCAGGCTACATTGTGGGGGTGGGCACTCTGTCCCTGGAAGCCGAGATGGGTTGGGAGGTCTTAGAGGGAATCCAAGTACCAGAGAGGAAGGCGGTTCCCGTGGGTGCCATCTATGAGTCCTGCTGTGAGCTGCGTTCTTGAGCCAGAGGGGGTGGCATTGGCTTGGCTGCAGCGCCCCTTCCCCAAGCAACATGCTGGCCCGCTGCCACGCCCCAGGGTCACGCCTCCATCCCCGCCAGCCAGCAGCATCTTTCCAGCACTCTTTGGAACCTCTCTTCCCTCCATGGGTGATGGCCTCTGCCTGCAGGGTGGTCCAGACCCCAAGCCCAGCCATGCCCTCTGCAGACTGGCACGGACCATCTCTCTAGCGCCATGTCCTGCCACACCCCTAGCCATGACAGCTCAGAGCTGGCTGGACGCAGGATCAAGACTTGAACCCAAATCTCCACCACTGATTCCAGATCAGTTTTGTTTCCACTGCATCATGATGTGCTCCAAAATTTCTGGTGCGGTCCCCCCTCCAGGACCACTCAGACACGCTCTCCTACTTGCCTCCACTTCATAGGATGCGTGTGTGAGAAGGCGGCATGTGGGGAGACTGACTTCCTCGCTTCTTGCTTTCCAAGGGCAGAGCCTCTGGGGAGACCCCTCATCCCCAAGCCCACAGGACTCCCCAAGTGCCAGGGGCTCGGGAACTGCTCTTTCTGTTCCCCCAAGGGCCAGCCCAAGCTCCCTTAGCTCAGGGCTTTCCTCACAACAAAGACAAAGAGCTTGGGTGCCCAGGTCCCCTCCTCCCTCAGCCCCACCCAGCAGAACCCGGACTGGAGGCAGCGCTGGGTGTGGCCACCCTCGGGTGCCCCTCCTTGCCCCAGGCGATGCTCACGCGGCTGCCTGCAGCACACCGTGCACTCCTTCCCTGGAGCCCACACAACTCGCGGGGTCAGAAAGTCCAAGCTACTCCTTAAGCCTGGGTGATTAACAGAGAGCGGACCTGGATCCCTGGAATCCTGTGCAAAATGGAGTGCTCCCGGGCAAGCAGAATCTCCCTCAAGTCAGAGCCTCCGGGCAGCACTGCTTGAAGCCCAAGCTTTCAGGCCTGGGTTAGGCAGACCCCAGGGACTCAAAGACAGACCCAGTCCCTGAAAAAGCTGTAGGTCCGGGGGGCCGTGAGCTGCTCAGGGTCTTGAAGGCCGATGTGGAGATGAGCGAGGCAAGGGAGGCACGTATCTGGGGCGCAAAATATAAGGGGGTGCCGAAAAACTCAGTAATCAAGATAATATTTCAAAACAGTATTTTAAAAAATCAAAAGTAATATCATGGATTTTTTTGCATTAATGTTGACCTGTTAATATTCATATTTTGCATTAAAACACTTGTATCTTGATTACTGAGGTTTTCGGTTCCCCCTAAATGTTGTGCCTTGCTGTCCTCACTCTAGTCTTGGCCCTGGAGCATGTGGCTTTCTGGTGGCTGGAGGGAGGGGCCCAGGAGGGGTCTTTGGCCTCTAGGCGCTGCTTGTGGGAACCCAGGGGGAAGGTTGTGCAGGTGGAGGCCTGGACACCTCGTGCCTGGAAGCCTCCGCTGACCCAGCCGGGGGCGGAGGGAGGCAAGTGTGCTGTGGGCTGGCAGAGGCTCCCCGAGCGCCCCACGTGCAGCCCGCAGGAAGGAAGAGGATCCAGCCCAGGGAGCGCCGGGACCAAGTGCTGTGGCTCTTGGGAAGCCGGGAAGGTGCCCAAGGGGCCTGGGGCCCTCCCTTTCCCTTCCCACCCCCTGCTCTGCCCCAAACAGGGAAGAAGAGAGGGTCCGAGGTGGGAAACAGAAAACAGGCAGTGACCATCTCCCCCGACCCCTCTGCGCCAGGGCTGCACCCCGCGTCGTGACCCCACACGCCGTCTTGTCTTGTTTAATCCTCCCGCAGCCACCACTCCCCTTTTTTGGTGAGGAAACGGAGGCTTGACCAGGAGCAGATGCTCAGCTAATGGGGCAGAGCTGGGCCCCAGACCCCGGCGCCCCGCTTCCCGGAGCAGTGCTCTTTCTTCTCTCCCCCCGCCCGCCTGCAGAGTTAGAGCACGGCCCCCTTCCCACCCGCCTGACCCCAAACTGTCACTTCCACCTTTTCCCTCCCCTCTTAACTTTCCTGGAGTGAATATCATTATTAATATTATTTGCCTAATTAACACGTTGGCTGAATGACAGAAAACATGCAAACAGGTTTTGCCAAGGAAACTCTGTCTGATTAAAACTGCAGCCTGTCTAATTAGATGGAGATTTCTTCATTAGTTGCTCCATTTTCGACGACGGGTGTCCCTCCCGGCCCCCTTCCCTTGCTCTCCACCCCCTCCCCCCGGCCCCCACACCTAACCCTGGAAGGCCTGTGCCACGGGGGCCCTCTTCGCTCCCAGGACTCCCACCCACCCACCGCCCCCCTGCTCTCTAGGCACTGACGGCCCGGCTGATGCCCCCTCGGTCTGAGACTGGGCCCTGCAAGGGCCTGGAGCTCCTGGGGCGGAGAACCCTCCTGGAACGGACTGTCACAGCGAGGTCTGCGACAGCCGGAGCCTCTGGGATGGCTCAAGGTCTCTTCAAGGACGGTTAACCGACAAGCACCGCAAAACAAAACCTCAGGTCCTCTCGCCAGGACGCCACAGACAGCAGCGTGCACTTGCGGTACCGGCATTAGATGGCACTGTTTGAGCACCTACTATGTGTCGGTGCAACTACTATGTGCTGGCACGTTGCGGGTGTCGTCTCATTTACCTTCATAGCAACCCCATGAATGAAGAGTAGCGAGGCCTAGAGGAAGCGAGCAAGGAGCAGCGGCTCGACTCCCACCCAGCACTGCCGGCCCCCACACTCTGGCTTCTCCCTCTCGGGGGCTTTTCCCTTTGGTGCCAACAGAAAACCCTCCTCTCACTCCCATTTTCTCTTCTCTCCTTCTACCGAAGAGACGGTTCTCCAGGAAACAGGAAGTGCTGACCGAGGGACATGGGCAGGGCCCGGCCAGGGCAGCCCAGGACCCCCGCAGGTTGGGGACAGTCTGACCCCGGGATGGCTCCTTCAAAAGCGTTGGGAACGAGTCCCAGGATGAGAGGGGCCAAGCTGGGGAGGGGCCCCCGGTCGTGTGGCGAATGGGGTCGAACACCAACAGAGGCTGGGGGCCTTTGGCCCAGGAGGAGCAGCTGGCACGAGATTACCCGAAGGGCAGTGGGACGGAGCCATGGCTTCGCCAGGGCCTGCCCCGTCTGTGGAGTTGTGCAAGGCACTTTAAGTGTTTGATGTTTACAGCCAGATATTATCATCTCCACGCTTTATACATGAAGAAACTGAGACTCGGAGGGGTTCAGGAATTTGGGCAAGATCCCATGACTAGTAAGTGGCTAAGCTGTTTCGTGTGGAAACAGGAGCAGACTCATCAGGGATGACTCCTGGGGATACAGGGAGCAGAGTGGGTGGTGGCTGGAGGGATTGGAACTCAGCCCGGGATGAGGATGGCTCTCACGGTGAGCAAGGGCTTCCTGACCCAGCCCGGGCTGTCCCCAGAGGGAGTGAGCCCTCCGTCATTGGAGGAGAGCAAGCTGGGGGAGGGTGACCTTCAGCCAGGGATGTGAGCACCACGAGGGGTAGGAGCTGCCATCTGAAGGCTGCTGCCCTCTGACATGCCCTTCGTTCTCCCAGGATTTATTGAGCACCTGCTGTGTGCCAGGCACTGGGAGTCACTTGGACCCCCTGCCTCATGGAGCCCGTCATCAAAATGGGTGGAGGTCGGTGCTCAGCCTCCCTCGCTCTCCCAGGCAGGCCTTTCTTCTCCACGCTCTCAGGAGTGCCCATCCGCCCCAGCCTGGTCCCCTAGGCAGGGGTTCTTCACCTTTTTTTGTTCCACGGGCCCCTTTGCCAGTCAGGTGAAAACCACGGACCCCTTACTGAGTCCACACCACACTCTATGTCATTTAGTAAATATAGCACACCTGCACCAACACGTCCCCACAGGAATAGTGTTTTTTTATTCTTTATGAAGTCATGGATCCTTTGTTAAGAACCGCTGTCTTAGGGCCTTCTGACCCAATCCCTGCAGACCCGGGCCCTGATCCCGCCTGCCAGGACCTGCCCAACTGCACCTTAACGCCACGACGCTCATGGTGGAAGCAGACAAGAGAAGATGGAGGTGGGACCAGCCGCTCCCTCCCTCCCTTCCCCTCGAGACACCCACCCCCGTGAGTCTCAAACCATGATGTAGAGCAATTAACCGTGTAGAAAAGTCTGGGAAGCCACTTCCCGGACGTGTCCAGTGCGAGGGCAGCTGGCCTGGTGGTGCTGGAGAGTTGAACGAGGGCCCAGCTGGTGAGTTCCAGAGAGGCCCTGCCTCAGACCTGGCCTTCCACACTAAGCCAGTGCTTGGCCTGCGAGGGGGTGCAGGAAAAGAACCCTGGCCGTGAGTATGAATCCCAGCTCTGCCACTTGTTAGCTCTGTGACCTTGAGTACATTTCTTAACCTCTCTGAACCTGTTTCTGCATCAGTGAAATGCAGGAATGATAATGCCTCACAGATGACTGCAAAGACTAAATGAAACAATGCAAACCAAATTCCTGTGCAGTCCCTGGCACACAGGACAGCTCTGTTACAGCACTCTTCCAATGGATGAGCCAAAGTTCATAGACACCATAGCAATATTCCAAGCTCAAGGCAATGTCTTTATCTCTGTGGGTGGGAGGATGCTGACTTTGACCTGGTATGGCTAACGTCTCTTCCCAGAATCCCCAGCTGCTTCAGACTCATCCTAGTGGCCTGGCAATGCCTGGTGGCTTCCTAAAGCCTTGGTGTCCTTCTCTGACTGATGGGCACCGAGGTGGTTTATGGCCTATTGGCCAGTTTTACCAGGAAGCCGAAGACCTGCAGGGAGCATGACCAGAGGCAGGAAAGACAAGCCTCATTAGACAGCTCCAGTGCCGCTGGGTTCTGTCACCATGGCAGCCAGCCCTCACCCGCAGACCAGGTGGTTTTTATTACTGAACTTGGAAAACTTTACGGCAACGCCAACAATGAATCTTTATTCTGTTGTTAATAGTGTGTCTCTTATTAGCATGTATCTTTCCCCCTTCTTAATAACTTTTGCATTTCCAAGCTGCATGTGTAATTAAGTCATTAATCCCTTACTGGAATTTCTTGTTTTTCTGAAGCTGTAAACCAGAGGTCTGGCTGGCTGGCTGGCATGAATAGAAGGGCAAATACTTCACCAAATTGCCCTGGGAATGTCATTCTAATTATTGGATTCTGACCCAGCAGAGTGCTGATAAGCTTTGGGTTTGGAGACACCCTATCTCTCAGAGGAGCTCAAAACCTGCTCAAGGCCTTTTCTCTCCCTCTGTGAAATCCCTACCAAGCAATTAAGGCTGGGAGGTCCCTGCAAGCCTTGTGACAGGGTCAAAGAGACAGGAATGCCCTCCATTTGTGTTCCCAGAAGAGGGATCCCTGGCTTGTCTGGACTTCCCTTCTCTTCCTTCCCTCCAACCTGAACACCGGGGTATAGTCTGTACGATGAGGAGCGGGCGGATGGGTGGCTTTACTTGTTGACCTCAGGGCTTTCTTCTGGCTCTGAATGTTCTGGTTCTCCCTGACGGGCCTTCAGATGTTCCGAGGGGTCACGTGAGAGAAAGTCAGCTCTCTGAGCTCCTGGCTCCAGGCTGTATTCAGGTTGTAGGGTCTGCCCTGACCGAAAGGCGAGGGAGCAGAAAGGCTGCTCTTCTGCAACCTCTGCTAGCTCCTGGCCTCCAGGGTTGGCGTCCAGAGGCAGGGACCTTGATCAGGGCACCGGCCCAAGAACTTGAGAGGCAGTCCAGGCCAGAGCCCCACAGTTGCAGCCAGGGACCCTGTGCCAGCTCCCCAGGGGCCATCGGGATCCAACACTGAGCCAAGAGAGATGCCCGCCCAGGCACAGTGCATGGTCCAGGGAGGGCCTGCTCAACCTTGGGGTCTGCGACTCTCCAGGATTAGTCACTGGTGGCCTGGTATGGGATGGGGGAGCCAGCTTGAAAGGCTAGAGGACTGACTTGTCACTGCAACCTGGCTATCAGCTCCTTTCAGCCTGCAGCCCTAAACGAATCTCTTTAATCTTGTACTTAAGACCCTTCAGCGACACCCCACTGCCCTCAGGAAAATCAGCAGGACTGACCACCTGCTGTTCAGTCTGGCTCCTACTTACCCCTCCAGGGTCATTCCATATACTTAAAAAAAAACTAAGAATGAAAGAGGATCACCATCTCACACCTTATACAAAAATCAACTCAAGATGGATCAAAGACCTAAATATAAGAGCTGAGACCATAAAGACCTTGGAAAACAATGTAGGGAAGCATCTACAGGACCTTGTAATAGGAAATGGCTTCATGAACTTCACACCCAAAGCACGAGCAGCAAAAGAACAAATAGATAAATGGGACCTCCTCAAAATTAAAGCCTTTTGCACCTCAAAGGAGTTTGTCAAGAAAGTGAAAAGAGAGCCTACCCAATGGGAGAAAATATTTGGTAACCATATATCTGATAGGAGGCTAATATTCTGCATATATAAAGAAATCCTATACTCCAAAACAAAAAGATGAACAACCCATTTTAAAAATGGGCAAGATGGGAAGCGGACTTGGCCCAGTGGTTAGGGCGTCCGTCTACCACATGGGAGGTCCATGGTTCAAACCCAGGGCCTACTTGACCAGTGTGGAGCTGGCCCATGTGCAGTGCTGATGCGCGCAAGGAGTGCCGTGCTACACAGGGGTGTCCCCCAAGTAGGGGAGCCCCACGTGCAAGGAGCGCACCCTGTAAGGAGAGCCGCCCAGCGTGAAAGTGCAGCCTGCCTAGAAATGGCGCCACACACATAGAGAGCTGACACAACAAGATGATGCAACAAAGAGAAACACAGATTCCCATGCCACTGACAACAACAGAAGTGGACAAAGAAGAACATGCAGCAAATGGACATAGAGAGCAGACAAGTGAGAGGGGGGAAGGGGGAGAGAAATTTTAAAAAATTAATTAAAAAATAAAAGTAAAAAAAATAAAAATGGGCAAGAGATTTGAACAGACCTCTTCTCCAGAGAAGAAATACAAATGACTAAAAAGCACATGAAAAGATGCTCAACATCCCTAGCTATTAGGGAAATGCAAATCAAAACTACAATGAGATACCATCTTACTCCCATTAGACTGGCAGCTATTAAAAAAACAGAAGACTGCAAGTATTGGAGAAGATGTGGAGGAATGGGAACACTCATCCACTGCTGGTGGGAAGGCAGAAGGATAAAGCCATTCTGGAGGACAGTTTGGCAGTTCCTCAATAAACTAAGTATAGATTGCCATATGACCCTGCAATCCACTGCTGGGTATATACCCAGAAGAAGTGAAAACAAGGACACAAACTGATATATGCACACCAATGTTCATAGCAGCATTATTCACTATTGCCAAAAGTTGGAATCAACCCAAATGCCCATCAACAGATGAATGGATAAACAAAATATACATACAAGGGAATACTATACAGTGCAAATACATGGGATAACATTGATGAATCTTGAGGACCTTATGTTGAGTGAAGCAAGCCAGGCACTGAAGGACAAATACTACATGACCTCTCTGATATGAAACAAGCAAACCAAACTGTCTCAGAGAGGTAGAGACTGGATGATAGTCTCACGGGAAATTGTGGGGGAGAGGAAGATTGTGAGCTGACATGGGTGAAATCTATGATAAAGTGGAGGTAAGGAGCTGTTCAGGGAAGTGGTAAGACGGGCATAGGGATACTATTGGGTGGGGCTTTGCAGGCTTGCGGAGAGCTAGGGTTGGGAGGATGGGTCAGATGGCCCAAGGAATTAGGGGGAGGGTTGGGGGGGAGCAGATGAACATGTGAGATTGTTGAGTATGTGGTTAAAACTGTAATTGTTGAAAAAACTCATTAGAAAATATAATAAGGAAGGGTTACTGGTTTGAGGTTCTTAATGAGGGCTCATCTGGCACAGGGGCAGGCTTCTAGGGAGTGTGTGAGTGCTTGTCTTGTCATAGTGTATTATATCATTGAGTGGAGACCCATATAATGAGTGGGAAGGTATACCCTCATCCTGGGGAGTCCTGATGTTCTCAAACATAGGGAAGTGTGTCTCTCGAGAGAATTGGTAGCTCCCAATGGGAGAGGACAGTCTAGTGTGTCAAGCCTCAGCACTGTTGCAAGTATCTGTGAATCTGGCCCTTCAAGCAGTGAAGCTTGGTTGTCACTGTGAGCTCTGGGGCGGGGGGGGGGGGGGGGGGGGGGGAAGGAGGGGGAGGAGAAAGGAATAGAATAGATGGAAGCAGGGGTAAGTGGGGGGCAATGAAAGTGCTCCACAAGTTCCTGCAATGATGAATATAGGACATGTTAAATTTTGCCAAAGATTTATAAAAGTGTACAATCTAAAATGTAAACCATAATGTAACTAAAAATTTAGAAAAGTATATAGTCTAAAATATAAGCCATAATGTAAAACAAAATGGAACCATGTTTGGTAGCTATGTTTCAATAGCTGTACATTAGCTGCAGCAAATATAACATGAACATGTAAAAAGATCATTGCTGGGGAAGGGGGAAAAGGGTTTGATGTTGGATATATGGAAGTCCCCTACATAGTATATGTGACTTTACTGTGATTTAAAAGTTCTTTGAAGACAAAATTAAATAGTAAAAAAAAAAAAAAAGGATGTAGACACTGAGATAGGAATGAGAGAAATTGCCTTGCTATTGTACATACAGGGCAATACCTATTACAGTGATGAAAGGCAAAATGTCAAAAACAAAGTTTTATGATATTTTTGATTATTTTACTACCCCAATTTATTTTGTACTTCATTTTAGTTTTTCTAAATTAGTATGTATTCTATTTCTAATCTTTAAACCTATCATTACTATTTCATTTTCCTAGTAATTGAATTTGGCAATATATTAGGCTTCATTTCTGAAGAAGTTTTGGACCACAGAGGGGTTCAACTATGGCAGGGGAGGAACACTAGTGTGGGATGTTACTGATGGGGAACACATGGTTGGGAGGGAGTTCTCCAGGGAATGTTTATAGGGTATATAAAAATGTTCAGATATTTGTTGGGTATTGTCATAGTAGTTAGAGTTACAAATGACAACTGAGGGAGTGCTGAGTTCCTAGCCAGAGGAGCTCTGTCACATTTCCCAATGGAACAGCAATAATCCCCCAAGTGCAAGGGCAAAGACCAGTGAAGAAGGACGGTCCAAAGATGAGCCCTTGATACTGATGACTATGCTTATGAACCTGTCTGTGTGCCTGAAATTTCAACTAGGCCTAGAATGGCAAGGTGCCTAAAAGTTACCTCCTGAGAGCCTCCATGTTGTTCAAATGTGGCCACTCTCTAAGCCAAACTCAGCATGAAAATGTATTATTACCAACCCCCCCCCCCAGTGTGGGACATGACTCCCAGGGTTGAGCCTCCCTGTCACTGAGGGATTACTACCAATCACCAGCTGGTGATGCAACTAGAAAAAGACCTTGAATAAAAGGGGGAAATGGTAAAGACAAATGAGTTTATGTGGCTAAGAGACTTCAAAAGGAGTCGGGAGGTCATCAGACGGGTTGCGCTTACACCATGTCTCAGCAGGATCCCAGAGATAATCAAAGTAGATACAACCCCAGGTACTGGTGCTTCTGAGGGCTACGGAGACACATAGGTTCTACAGTCATGGCAGAAGGTCTGGAGTTCACTGCCTTGTCAGTGGGCCCTACTTTGAAATTTATGTTCCTGAGTGTGATGGAGTTGAACTCAGATGTGACCTTTCTACACATGCCTCTTCTGTCACTTTTACTGAACGTGTGGTTGGTGCTGGGGTTCGTGTATACTCAGGAGACTTGAATCTCTGGACTGGACATGTGCCAGCAGGTCTCTGAGCCTCAGCAAAATTGCGACTCCTACTCTCCAGTTCGTTGGACTTACCCAGGTCAGCTAACAGGGAAGTGAAGATGGTCAGCCACCATACCAGGGAACCAAGAGTGCTTACAACTGCAAGCAGGAGAACCACATCCATCAACCATGTGGGATCTAAGCCCCCTCTAGATTTAGAGATGGAGTGGGCATCACCATTCCAGGGTCCACAGGATAGAGGAATAAAATATGGATTAGAGTGGACTTACTGGTATTCTACTATAGAATTATTGTGACTCTAGCAATGGAAGAAATTGTATCATTGATGTAGAGACAGTGGCCATGGTAGTTGCTGAGGGCAGGGAGAGGGAAGAAGAGGTGTGATGTGGGGGCATTTTCTGGATTTGCAGTTGTCCTAAGTGATATTGCCGGGTCAGATGCTGGACATTATATATCCTGCCATATCCCACTGAATGTGCTGGGGGAGAGTGTAAACTACAATGTAAACTATAATCCATGCAGTGTAGCAGTGTTCCAAAATGTGTTCACCAAATGCAATGAATGTGCCACAATGATGAAAGAGGTTGTTGATGTGGGAGGAGTGGGGTGGGGTGGGGTGGGGTGTGGGGTATATGAGAACCTCTTATGTGTTTTAATGTAACATTTTTTGTGATCTATGTATCTTTTTAAAAAAAGACAATTAAAAAATTAAAAACTGTGAACACAGTTTATTTATTTATTTATTTATTTTTGAGGTACTGGGGCCGGGTGTTTTGTGGGTTTTTTTTAACACTTTTTTTTTCTTAAAGTTAATAGATCACAAGAATGTTACATTAAAAAAACATAAGAGGTTTGGGCTGGGTATTGAACCCAGGACCTCATAACCTCCTAGTGGGAAGCCAGCACTCAAACACTGAGCCACATCTGTCTCTTGAGTTGGTTCCTTTGTTCACTGGCTTGTTGTTTGCTTTTTGTTTTTAGGAGACACCGGGAACTAAACCTGGGACCTCCCCTGTGGTAAGCAGGCACTCAGCTGACTGAGCCACATCCGCTCCCCATTCCATATACTTTTCATGCTAAACATCTCACTATCCCTATCATAACATGTTCTTTCACATTTCGTTTATTCGTTCCTTCATCCCTCCTTCCCTCCATCCACCCATCCAATAGATATATATTCAGAGGCTGCTCTGTGTGGTCCTGTGTTGGGCTGTGCTGAGCCAACATTCATAGCTCACAGCATAGCAGGGGAGTGAGACATCAATCACATAAAATGACTCACGTCTTGAATTATAAACTGAGAAATGCTATGCAGGGAGAATCGGGGAGTGAAGGGGGTATAGAACCATGAGATTGACTGGGTTGGGGGCTCAAGATGAGCTCCACAGGACAGGACACATGAGCTGAGACCTGAACCATGAGAGGAGTTAACCAAGAGGAGGGAAGGGAAGAGCATTCTTGGCAAAAGGAGCAGCATCTGCAAAGTCCTTGGGGTTGGCAGGGAGCTGGAAGAAAGCCAGAGAGAACGGAGAATGGAGTAAAAAGGAGAGGGGCAGGGTTGAAGTTAGAAAGGGGGCGGCTGGGCCACGGTAGGGATGTCATCTGAAGGGTTTCCAGCACAGCAGTGATGTGCTGTGTTTTTTTGCTTTCGCCTGAGCTCTAGTCCCCATCAGGAATGTTTCTTCCCGTGGTGTCTCTTTCCTGGCCTGCAAGCCGATGCCCAAGATGCTCCAGGGAGCAGAGAACGCCCCTTCACCCTCAGAGCTCCTGCAGCCTCTCGGCCTTAAGGCTGGAACAGCGCTTGCCACACCATGCTCTGGCTTTCTCTCTTGACTGGGAGCCCCTGGAAGGGCTGGGGTTGAGATCTCATCTTGTCCGAGTTCCCAGGACAGTGTCTTGTTTGTGTTAGAGCTCAGTCTAAGTATGTGAGGAATGCACGAGGGTGTTACTAATAATCCATTACATGGGGAGGGCAGTTAACAAAAGGACTGAGGTGCCATCTCTAGGGGTGCTTTAAGGCCATCTGCCACTCTGGGCTCCAGAACCCTCTTTATCCTCTTCCACTGCTGGAGTTTTGATAGGTTTTCTTTTAGAATTTTTCAGGTGTGGGCCACTCAGATTTCTGCAGGCCACCCCAAACCAAGACATTGTTTTGTTTCTCTGGGTCTACCCAGCCCGTCAAATCCACAGATATCACGGACAATTACGGGACACTGTAGATCCCCCCAGGGCCCACTGGATGGAACGTGAGAGAGTCTGGGCTATGATGTGGACCATTGACTATGGGGTGCAGTGATGCTCAGAGATGAACTTACCAGGTGCAATGGATGTATCACGATGATGGGAGAGAGTGTTGCTGTGGGGGGAGTGGGGGGCGGGGGCGGTGGGGTTGAATGGGACCTCATATATATATTTTTAATGTAATTAAAAAATAATAATAATAAATAAATATTTTTTTAAAAATCCACAGATACACCCCCCACACACACACACACATTTCCTAGAGTCCCATGGGTATGTCTTGAGTATCTCACCAACCAGACTAGTCTGACACCATAGAGCATCTGTCCCATTCTGGTGACCCTGGAGATGCCCACCTCTGAGGCATAGGTGCATGAAATGCCTCTCTACCATCTTCTTGGAGGACACCTGCACTCAGAGGGGCCAAAGGGATGTGCCTCCCTGGGGTATCCAAGCAATGGGGACACATGGGTGTCTGTGCAGAAGAGGGAGAGGAGAACGCTCCTGTTCTCCTTTCTCCATGACAGTTGGTCACTGGGCACCACCTCGTGAAGGCTATGCCCTGGTGTCCACTTCAGTCCACTCTCCTTGAGGCTTCGTCCAATGCTCCACCAATGCTGAAAACAGACACTGCTGGTTCCCCAACGCCCCACCCCTCTGGAGCTCACACTGTCATGTGGAATTCTCCCCCAGACCTTCATGCAAATCAGAACATGCAAATTTGACCACTGGAAGCCTATTCCACAAAGATAGGCAAGCCTGCTTGGAAATATCTGGATCCCCCTGCAGACACGATTTAGGCTCTAGTAGATATGGTTGTTTTTTTAAAAAAAGAGATTATAATCAGCACACAATTTTAAGTGCTTTTTTATTCCACCTTGTAAACATGTCCATGCTATTACAATCTTCATAAGCATAAATTCTAATAGCTCCCTGACAGTCTCTTAAAGGGATGTACCACTTTACAAGAACACTCGCAATTATTGAAATTTAACTTGTTTCCAAGATTGTTGCTATTTTAAGTGATGCGCATGGAGCATCACCATATTTTGGGTTATTAGTATATAGTTCAAGGACAGGAACCACAGGTTAGGAAGTATGAATAGTTGAAAGACTTTTGATCCACGGAGTTCAATGGCCATCCAATCGGCTTGTAGCAACCCACACACCCACCAATAAAATCTGCAGGTAGGCACCAGATCCTCAGCAGTAAATTGCCGCAGGGTCTGCCTGGCAGGTTACCTCTAGTTAAAAATGCCGGCACTGATTTTTGCAGCTCAGGGTTTTATAAGGACAGCAAAAGGGGTTGGCAGGGGACTGAATGCAGACCACAACATCAAGAGAGTAGAGTTTCTAACCAAACATTTAAGCATAAACATGGATCTAAAACAACCAATTGTATAGAGCTACGGCTACTCTGGGGGTCTTGTGACAATGGCACTCTCACCTCCCAGGTGGCATGGGTGAGGAGGAAACCCCTTCCTCAGATAGGTAAGGCCAAGGCCCTACCCCGTCCTGATTTCACCTGGGTCCCTACCTGTTGTCTGGACTGGGCATTGCCCTGCTTCTCTGTGCCCACCCTGGCCCTGTTCAAGTGCTCCACCGGCCCTGGCCACTCGCTCACCTGTGTCAGGGCTGGCCTGACAGAGGCAGAGGAGTTCTCCCTCTGTCTAACTGTGTGCAAAACCCATCCTTCAACAGTGTCTTCAATAGCTGCATCTCTGAAGCGTTGTCTCTTTTCGTTCCTGTTCAGACCTGCTGCATAAGCTGGAGGTGGGACTCTCCTCCAAACTGGCAGTGATGTCCTGCAGGTGCCTGGTACAAGACAGCCATCTCCTTCTCTTTACATTTTGGTGGTGGGTGGGGTTTATGGACCTTCCCACCTTTTTACCAGGACACAACATCCACCCCATGTATGTGATACCTGAATTGATACTTGGGCTGTTTTCTAGGTTGTATAGGCAAGAGTGCCTTCTGCCCCCTGCTGAGGTTGAGTGCCTGCCCGTGCCCTTGCACAGGTGTAAGGGGAAGAGTTTGACTACTTCATGCTACACCCTCACCGTCCATCAATGAAGGAGATAACTTATGTGAGGTTAAGGGGAAGAGGTGCCCCAGAATGGATCAATGATCTTCCACAATAAAGAAGCCGAATAGAAGAATGACAGGCAAAGGAGGCAGTGCCTAGATCATTCCATACAGGCCCATCTCATTTGGACAATCTTGGAATGATAGGAAGAGTCATCCTTTCCTACTTGGTTGGTAGAATCATAGACCACAGCTACTTTCAAAGACTCAGGTACAGGTGAGCTCAGTCATCCTCACTGTCTACCCTGAGGCAGGCTTAGGTCTTTTGGGCTCGGATTCATCTCAGAGAAGGTCCTGGGTGCACAATATATATTACATTGTTATATATATTATATATTGCAGTGGCCAAGTCAGGTGGAGTCAAGCTGCTGTCTCTAGTGCTGGCTTGTCCACTAACAACTGTGTAACTCTGGGAACATTACTTAACCTTTCTGGGCTACAGTTGTGTAAATCTAGGATACTAACAGGATCTACTTAATAATGCTATAAGAATTAAATGAGATAATCTGTGTAAAATGCTTAATGCTGTGTCTGGTACACAGTAGAGGCCAATTAATTGCTTGCCGTTAATGTAATTATGAATATATCATTCTCAAAATCTCCTCCCCGGTTCTCCAGCAACAGTTACTCACCTTGCACAGTGTTTTACAGCCCATGGACAGCTTTCATTTCCATTAATCCTTTGAAGTCTCACAATAATGGATAAGAAAGTTATTTTTATTTTCCTTCTCTCAATATAGCATGCTTTTCTCTAAAATGGGAACAATTCCATTTCTCACCCTCCTTACAGGATTGCAGCAAGAATCACACAGAAGGAAATGGACATGGCTCAACCAATCGGGCTCCCATCTACTATATAGGAGATCCAGGGTTCGAGGCCCAGGACCTCCTGGTGAAGATAAGCTGGCCCATGTGGTGAGCTGGCCCACGCAGAGTGCCAGCCCACGCGGGAATGCCACGCGTGCAGGAGTGCTGCCCTATATGGGAATGCCACCCAGCATGGGAAGGCTGCCCATGCAGGAGTGCCAGCTGACGCAGAGAGCTGGCATGGCAAGATGATGCAACAAGAGACACAGAGGAGAGAAAATAAGAAGGCATAGCAAAACAGGGAGTTGAAGTGGCACAAGAGAGTAATCGCCTCTCTCCCACTCCAGAAGCTCCCAGGATCGGTTCCTGGAGCTGCCTAATGAGAATACAAGCAGACAAAGAAGAACACACAGTGCACGGACATGGCAGACAATGGGGGGAATGGGGTGGGAGAGATATAAATAAATAAACTTTAACAAAAAAAAAGAATCACACAGAAAGGGCTATGGTAAATTGCATTGTAAATGCTAAAACACCGTACAAACAGAAACCATGCGAATGTAACATAACTGCTGTGTGAGACTGCACTTTTATAAAGTTAAATTTCTTATCTAACCATACTAGTTTCTAAATTTAAATGGTTTAGACACTAAAACTTGTGGCTACAAGCTGCAGCCCCGTTCCTTGTTAACGATCTGGCACTTGAAGGCTGCATGGCAGACTGGAACAGGAAAAAACGGTGGAGTCAGGTGGAATTGGATTTATGCCTCTGTGACTTTGGGCAAGTTACTTAAACTTTCTGAACCTAGACCTCCTCATCTTTAAAATTGGGGTGGTCTTATCTATCTCACAAAGTTGTAAAAATTCAATGAGATGATTTAGGCAGGATGTTTACCTGCTTAATCAAGAGACAGTTGCTGAGCACCTACTAGGTACCAGCCCCCATTATTGGCCGTTGGAATAGACGGCTGAACAGAAATGAGGTCTCCTCCCTCAGGGAGTGGAGAGGACAGACCAGAACCACATATAGTCAGGGTGCATTCTGCTGGCAGTCACTCAAAATTTAACAAAATGTGCTCCAAATGAGTTCAACGATCAAGGACTTGTTATCTTACATAATAATCCCAGAGGCAGGACTATCCCAGTGTTGGTTAACCCATCAAGGCCAATTCTTTCCATCTCTCTACTCTCTCTGCTCTGTCTTCTCAGTATTACCAGTGTTTGTCTCTGGTCTGTTTGCCTCCTGGTCACAAGATGGCTGCTGAAGTGCCAAGCTGATATCCTCACGCAGAAATAGACTAAGAACCCCTGATACTCCTTGGTAAGAAGCCTTTCCAGGAAGCTCCTTAGATGCCATGCCTGCAAGTCTCATAGACCCCAAGTTGAGAGAGTGTAATGATTACGAGTTACCAATCAAATGTCCACCCCACCCCCAGCAACCCATGAAGTACATGACCATGGAATTCCTGTACAAATAATGAATGAATAAATGGAGTTTCTGGCATAGTGCCACATATGTAGCAAGTGCCCAATGTATAATTCTTTCCCATCACAGTAGATGAGTGGGCAGAGGACCCTCTAACCTTTCCAACTTCCCAAAGTAGAAAAAATACAATAAATGTCACCAAAAAAGCCCCTCCAAGGGTATGCCCGATTAATTTTGGTGCCTGGAGAAGGCATTGCAATCAGAGAAGAGCACACACTGTTTCAGAGATGGCAGAGGAAGCGGCATCTAGAGCCTGGAGGCCTTGCCAGCCCTCCGTGAATTACCCAATTACACGGCTTTTCTGATCTTTTCACTACCCCATACCTACTGCTCTTCTATTCTTTAAAAAAAAAAAGTTACACAGAAACAGTAGGCCACATTATGCATTTTCAAGACACCTGTTTGCAATCATATTTCCTTTTATGGAATGTTTTGAAGCTTGTTTTCAGTAGCTACCTAGAAAGCCAAAAAAGTACCACTAGCACCTGCACAAACTGCTCCTCACGCTTCACACTGGAGGCTGCATTTCTCGTTCTTCCTTACATTACAGTGCCTTGTGGGAACAGGACCTTGCCCTTACCTGCTTGACTGCACTTCGGGTGCCGGGAACAGACCAGATCATCCCTGTGTCCCCCACCAGGGTAAATGGCTCATTGACTTGTCATTGAGTCTCGCCGGGGGTCAGGCTGCCCCTGGTCGCTCCAGGTGGCAGGGTTCCCATCTCAGGCAAGCAAAGACAATAGCTTGATGAAGCAGGGATTGGTGGCTGACGTCCTATTTCAGGGATTCAGTAATCAGTCATTCAGCAAATATCGACGGAGTGCTGAGTACGTGCCCAGCCCAGAGCTAGGCACAGGCACAGAATGCCTGGCTCCGGCATCCTCAGAACTCAGAGTCCCTGTAAGTCAAATAACCTTCCAATAATAAAACTTCACATGGCAGGCGATCTTGATATGTAGCATCTAAACTGGCCCAGTCCATTACCAAGAATAAAAAAAGTAACAGGAGAGACCTGAGAGGTGAGGAAACTTTTTGTTTGTTTGTTTGTGTTTTTTATTTATTATTATTGAAAAAATAAAAATGCCCTGATAAGGATTGAAGTGATGAACACACAACTAAATGATTATACCAAATACCACTGATTGTACACTTTGGATGAATTGTATGCTTTATTAATATGCATCAATAAAATCGATTTGTTTAAAAAGACAACAACAGAAGTGATGATAGTCTTACAGTCCCAGATACACATGGAGCCCAGACACCCTGCCGGGGCTGTGGTTCAGTCCTTCTCATGGCCCTCCCACCCTCAAAGGCAGTCCAGCTGCACGCCTCCTCTACTTATTTTGGGTATTAACCTTTGCTGGTACCTGTTTTGAAAATTTCTTTTTTCATAGCTGGATGGATATGTGATAGAGCAAAGTAAAGTGAATGATTAATTGTAGAACCTGGGTCAGGGGTCAACAAACTCTTTCTTAAAGGGCCAGATAATACTGAATTTCCACACTGCAGGCTCCAAGGTCTCCGCCACCAACCTGCCATTTTATGGTGAAAGTAGCCGTGGACTGATGGGGTGACTAGTTCTAACACAGCTTTATTTGTGGATACGAAAACTTGACTTTTGTGTAATTTTCTCCTGCCATGAAATATTATTCTTCTTATGATTTTTTTCAACTACTTTAAAATATGAAAATCATATTTAGTTCACAGATCATATAAAAACAGGTGACGGGGTGGATTTGGTCCACAAGTCATAGTTTTCCACCCCCTGATCTGGGTGATAGGGATCTGGGTGTTCTTCAACTTTTCTTTATATTTGAAATTTTTCATATAAAATGTTGGGAATACATCTTTTCTAAATCAATGGGCTGTCTTTTCATTTTGTTTTGGTGTATTGTTATTTTGTTTTTAATTTAAAAAGGTGGGTTTTTTTGTTTTTTTGGTGTTTTTTTGCTGTTGTTTTTTGCTGTACTAACAAAAGTACTGAAGTACTTTTTTATCTAGCTAAATCTGTCAGGCTTTTCCTCTGTGGTCTGTGATTTTTGTGCCTTAAGTAATCTTTCCCTCCCCAAATGTCACATAGATATGTCCTTTTTTTTTCTTTTAATTTTATTTATTTCTCTCCCCTTCCCTCCCTCCCCACATTGTCTGCTCTCTTGTGTCCATTCACTGTGTGTTCTTCTGTGTCTACTTGCTTCTCGGTGGCACTGGGAATCTGTGTCTCTTTTTGTTGCATCATCTTGCTGCGTCAGCTGTCTGTGTGCGCAGCGCCATTCCCAGGCGGGCTGTGCTTTCTTCGTGCAGGGCGGCTCTCCTTGCGGGGTGCACTCCTTGCATGTGGGGGACACCCCTTCGTGGCATGGCACTCCTTGCACGTGGCAGCACTGTGCGTGGGCCAGCTCACCACATGGGTCAGGAGGTCCTGGGGATCAAACCCTGGACCCTCCATATGGTAGGCAGATGCTCTATCAGTTGAGCCAAGTCTGCTTCCCTGGATATGTTCTTAGGTTTCTACAACCCAGTTGGACCTGTACATGTGACGAGAGCTGGGAATGGCCTGGGTGACTGACCCTTCCTCTCCCTTCTGATTGGGAGCCTCCCACCATGGGCAGGCCTGATTCCAGAGTCCATTTTGTCCATCCCAGGGACACTTCTCTTTCTTCCTGCCCACCCCCACCCCCATCTCTCCATCCTCTCGGACTGGTCCGCAGGGCTGACCAAGGCCCTCTCGGCTCTGGCCCCTCTCCCTCCTGGGCAGGCTCAGGGCTCTGGGGTTCGGACCCTTCTCAGGGAAAGTCTGGATCAACACTGCCCTTTTCCGTGACATAGCTCGCTGCTCTTTGACACTGAAGGAGCGCCTCCTCACTTGCCTTACTGAGTAGCCCTCCCCACCAGGGGCAAAGAGGAGAAAAAGAATGCAATCAAGGTGGGGAAGAGAAAGCCCAGCATTCCCCAGGAGGAGGCGAGCAGGACTGTTGCTCGCATGAGGCCTCGTGTGGCCTGCAGAGGGCTGGCTCTGAGCACTGGGCAGGGCCCTGCTCCCCGCCCTGCAGCTGCCTCTTGCCATGGGGGCTCCAGGCAGGGCCCCAGACCCCTCACAGGATGACATTTGAAGTCTTGGAGCCTACCAGCCGTGCAGCCTTCACCCTCGATTCGTTGAAAACGTCCCCCTTTCAGCGACCGATGCTTCGTTCCATGGGCTCCCCAGCATTTCTCACTCCTCAAGCCTTCTCTCGACCCAGAACCGGGCGTGACAGGCCCCTCTGGCTCCATTTCACCTGGACACCTTGCTTCTGGTTTCCTGGCCTGTCAGCCTCCCTTTGTCTCCTCCAGCTTAAAGCCTCTTCCCCTCCTTCCTTCTTCCCACTCTTTGGTTTCTCCAGCACCATCCAAATTCTTTTTGCTGCACCCCCTCGACTGATTGAGGAGTCCTCCAAGGGCAGGCAGCGCCCTGACTCTGTCACTACCATGCCTGTGACCCTGGGTGAGATCCCCCTGCCCTGGGGCTCTGTTTTCTCTTCCGGTAAAAGGAGATTTTCACCCAGTTGACTTAAAAATTTAGCCCTAAAATGGACCTCATTGCAAACATGAACCTTTAGCAGGCCCCACTTGCCTCCAGACAAGCCAACTTCCTGCCCCTTCAGGTGTTGGAAAGGGGGCGGGAGTTTTCATGGACCCTGAGGGAGCAGGTAGTAGACCTGGCCGGCCTCCCACGTTGTTTGCGCTCACCCTGGCTCGGCCTCTAACTTTAAGCAGGAGTCTGGCCCCCATAAGCATTCTGGAAGAGTCTAGCTACGGTGGTGAAGGAGGGCGCCACCTCGGTGCCTGGGGACCCAGCGCGTCATCCTCCACTTAACTCAGGGGCAGGATCTCTGCTGTCTCACCTATCCCCTCAGCTGCTTTCCAGCTGCAAAGAGAATAGCAGAAGGGAGAATCAGTGACAGCCTGGGAGCTCACGGGGGCCGAGTCCACCTCCCAGCTTAGCTCGGGGTCCCAGGGACCTCCCCCCACTGCCTCCTCCCGGGGCGGCCGTGTGGCCCACCCACCTCCCACAGTCACCCCCACAGAGGCCAGGGCGCCGTCCCCTGGAATTTAGTGAGGAGCAGGCTCCTGAGGGGGCATGGCCTGGGAACCGGCTGGGCTGATCCTCCTCTTCAGTGGAATCCCCAGATTCGAGTTAGTCTTTTTAAGAGGTGGAAGGGAAGTAGCCCTGAGGGCTGCATGGGGCAGCGAATGGCTCAGGCAGACCCACCACCCACCCCAGGAGGCAGCCCTGGTGGAAGTTCTGGCTGGAATGGGGGAGGCAGAGGTTCTTCTGGGGATTTGTCTTTGGTGTTGGACTCAATACTTTTTTCTTTTTAAATAGAGCAATTGGTTTACAGAGAAATCCTGTAGAAAGTACAGAGCTCCCCATACACCACCACCACACACACACGTACGCTTTTCCCCATTAGAAACAGTTTGCTTTAGTGTGATGAAACAACATTATTATAATTATACTATTAGCTATAGTCCATTGTTTACATTAGGGTTCACTCTTTGCATTGTACAGTTCTGTTTGTTTTCTGGCAACTTATATTCAACATAAAACCTCTTGTTTTATCAACTTCCAATTGTACAAATCTGGACTCAATACTTTTAAAAAGGTAGCCTCTGGGGCCATTTTGAGATGTGATTTAGCACACGGGCTTTGAAGGGAGAAAGACCTGAATTCAGCTTCCTCCTCTGCACTTCACCAGCCGTGGCCTCTGGTGTAAGTCCTAAGCCATCTCCAGGGCTGCCCTAAGCCCTGTGAGATGCGACCACGCACAGGCACCGGCGTCGTCTGCCACCATGCCGCTTTCGGTTTGCTCTCCTTGGTTTGTCCTGCTCTGCTCCCTGGGCCTGTTTTCCCTGGGTGCCTTCACCCTCTGAGGACCTCACGGGCATTGATCTAGACTCTGCAAAGGACAGAAAAGGGAATGATTTTAAGGTCAACAAGAGGGAAAAGAGCCCCTCTGTGCAGGGTGGGCGCTGGGGTCTGGGCCCTGGCTCAGCCGTTCCCCACCTGGCGAGGGGCTCCGGGCCCTGGAGGCAGCCTGCAGGTACAGAGCAGCTGGGAGCCAGGGGGCTGCAGGAGCCCACCTAGGGTGGGATCTGGGGACACCCACTACGGCCCGGCCTCCAAGGCCCTTCTTCAGTTCTGGGCACCACGTAAGCTCCTGGACCTTAGAGTTCCCCGGTCGGCTGGGATAACAGTAATAGCTGAGGCCGGACTGCCCAGCACCTGGAATGGTCAGAGCTCAGACTCAGATTTCAGATGACAGAAATGAAGAAGTGCAGCCTTTCCTCTCCTCCCAGGCGGATGGGCTCACAGTCCCAGCAGCCTCTGAGGCAAAGTATTCAGCGTGGAGCCTGGCACAAAGGAAACTCTCAGTGAGAACTCTTCTCCCTTTCCTGATTATCGAAAGGGGACCCTCCTAGCACCCACTTCATAGGGTTGCGTGAGGGTTAAGAAGGTGATGCATTTTCAGCTCTTAAAAGAGCCTGACGTAAATCGTGCTGTGGAAGTGTTTGCTAACCTCTCATCATCTGGCCCTCATTTAATTCCAATTCACTTCCTCCTGCATGGGGAGGGTCTGCCGACTGGAAGGGCTTGTTTTGCTGAGGTTAAACAAACGCATGTGCTGAAGGTCCTGTATGCTCCCACCGCCGCCCCATTGGCCATGCCGTTGTCCCAGAGAATGTAGGAGGTGGCACCAGTGGAATATCAACAGGCATCTTCGGGCAGCTGCCCCCACACCTGAGGGCTGGAAAGAATTAAGTGTAACTGAGGCTGAATTTGTCTGCCCATATGGCCTTGGTCTGACCTCTTTAGCTAGAGCAAGGTGTGCAGAGCTGTTGCCCTTGCAGAGGCCTTCATGTGCCTTTGCAAAGTTGTCTCATCTGTCGGTGCACAGCGGGTGCAAGCGGCCCTATCCAGGCTGTGCTGTGAGCCAGCGTCAGCCTGGGAAGAGCCAGCATGAGAAGGAAACCCAGAGGCAAGGGACCACGCATGTGTGCAAATAGGCTGAGAAGCCCAGAAAGGCATTTGGGCAAGTTGGAGACACAACCCAAAAACCAGAAATGCTGGAGTGTTGAACCACAACCAGCTGGTGGGTTGGGGGGGCAAGGTGCCAGCAGGTGGGATCGGCAGGTCAGTCATGGCTAAGAAGGAGATACCAGGCTGGGGGTGATCAGTCATGGGGCAAAGAGACAGGCAGGAGCAAGACCAGATTGTGGAGGTTCTGTTTCCACGGCCAAGGCCAGGACCAGTCCTCGCACTTGTCTAGCCCAGCTCTCTACCCCCTCCCCCCCCATTATCTGCTGACCCAGCCAAGTCTTTGTCTCTTCTTAGAGCCAAACTCTATCTCTCCATCTCTTGTCCAAGCACATTTTGGAGGACTCATTCCCTGGGAATCCTGCTCTGTCACGCACCCAGCTCAGCCCTCTGCAGCTTGGGATTTCACAGATCAGTGACATTTAAAAAGTAAATACAATGGGAAGTCAGCAAAAGAGGACCAGTTGTTCTCTTTTCCAAGTAAGGATGTTTTCAAAACCCAATTACCATCTATCATTGCCCTCATTCTATAAGAGAGATTGTATTACCACCCGGACTTCAACCCTTCTTTCACACCCCACATCCAATCCATTGGCCAGTCGTAGCAATTCTGCCCAGATTGGATCCAGGTTTGGTGGAAGCCCTCTTTAAGAAAAAGAATGGCATATGCCAAAGACAAAATTAGGTATGAGCATATTATTTAGAATGAGAAATCACAACAAATCAAAGTTTAAAAAGCTGACAATTGCCATAAGCATGACAAAATCCAGGGGGGGGGGGGAGGGAACACAATATTTTAGTAATTAATGCCTGACATGCCTCTAAGATACTTCTGTTCTATATTTTTGACTGCATGCTCTTGGACTTCCTCTTCATGTGTCAACAATTTTGCATTATCATTTTCTATAGAGAGAATTGAAGGGCAGTTCAGGCCTCCCTTTGGCATTGTCAATGGAATTTTGTTTTCTCTTTCCTATTGACAGTTTAGTTCAGCTCCATAACTCATGGCTGTTACATCATGTAAATTTTAAGGCGGTGGCAAGATTTGGGAAAACCTTTACAAATTCCCTTCATATATGAGCTGTAAATGTATTGTGCCTTCATAATTGTATTCACAGGATTATCAAGTCTATGCCAGACAAGAAAGCACTCCTGTTTTGGCCAGACATAGATGAGAAGCAGATCTTTCACTTACAAGTATACACAGCTGATGACAGAAAAAAATTTCCCTTACACTAGCTTCTGGCCCAATACATTCAAACCTTGTTTTTTTTCCCCTGTGAAACACTTACAGAATTTGGTTTTGTCAGAAACTCTCCACTTTTTTCTTATTTCTCTCATTGGGCTGCAGCTTAGGCATCTCCACTGAGCAGTTTGGGACTCTGGGTGCCGGGTGGCCTCCCCGAGATCCCGCTGGCTAATGTGGGCATGTGCCACCCCTCCAAGACAGCCGCCTTTCAGAGGAAGAAAGGATTCATTCCTGTAGGATTCCGAGCACCAGGAAAGGCTGGGGGCCTGGAGTTTTCTCAGCTGCAGGGGCCTTGCCAGGATTGCCGGCTGGCATCCTGAGCTGCCTGTGCCAGCCGGTTCTTCCTGGAGAAGCTCCGCAGGCCCCAGCCTGGAAGCTGGACGCGGTCACAGGGATTCTCCCAAGAACCCACCAGACATCCGGGTGAAAAGGCTCTGAGACCCCCACCGAGGAGGCCAAGGATCCGGACCCTGAGGCACCACCTCCCTCCACCTCACCCCCACATTTTGGAGATGGATTTCTTAAACTGCTATTTTCTCTAAAAAGTAATAATAAGGCATTCTCACTTGAGAGAAAGATGATTATGTTTCAAATTACTCAGCCTGCCAGATGAGACTGAACTCTCTGGACTCAGGCATCCCGGAGACCTACTTTACACACACAAAGCTCCGACAGCAACTCATTTGCCGTGTTGCAGAGTGACTCAAACGGAGCGGCGTGTTTAAAACTACATTAAGGGGCAGCAAACACGGTAATTAGGGCATTTGTTATACTGTAAGGAGCTTTCCAGAACATGGAAATCACGAAATCATGATAACGATGGTGAACGCCGTGAGGGAAATCAAATCCATCCGCCCATCGCTGTCTCCTCGCAGGAAAAGGCCGAGGGTGAATGAAAGGGGAACAAGAGGTCTTTTGGGGTCTTTGTGAGAGAGGAGTCACGGAAAGTTATTAAACGTTTTAATAACACGGAGAGTTGTGGCTTCAGCTCGGGTTAGTGGAGGCTCTGATCAAATCCAGCTTTGCAGCAGGGTCTGCGTCCCCAGGGGAGATGGAGGGGAGAAAAACCACAAGGAGGGGGAGGGCTGGCGAGGCCCGCCTCAGATTTCAAAGCTGCGCGGAAGCACTGTTCGGCGACTGACTGGTGGTTCTTGTTTTCTTTTGAATGCCTGGAAGGCAGGGCTGGGGCGTCTCAGTGCCATTTAGGCTCGTCATTAACTCAGACTGGAAGCAGGTGTGTGTGTGCGCGTGCGTGGGTGCGTGCGTGCGTGTGTGTGTGTGTGTGTGTAGGGGCTGGGCCAAAATCTAATGACGAGTGTAAAATGTGAGAAATCTGCAGACAATCTTGTGTGTGCTGTTCCCACACATGCAAACATGCACAGTAGGCCAAAAAGGCTGGTGACAACCACTCTGGACTGAGCTGACTATACTTACTGTCTTTGAGCCTTGATTTTCCCATCTGTAACCTGAAGGGAAGCCTCCTGACCACCCACGCTAGTCGAGAGCCCCTTTAGAACTCTCATGTCCCTGTAAATCGCATGTATCGCATGAGCCTTCTCATGTTTAATGAGTGCCTTCTCCAAGCGGCTCCAAGCTCTGAGATCGGCACCCATACAGGCCATCACTTAGTAGGACCTCAAAAATGTTTGAATGGGTTCCTGATCACCAAAAGCTGTTCTTATGAAAAACTCAGTTTTAGGCTGGGGTGTTTAGAGAGTCTGTTTTAATGAACTGATAAAAAATAGTAAGGAATGAGCACACTGAGGCCTAGCATGGAAACTAAGGCATCTTTCGTCCAGCCCCCATCCTTTGTGTCAGCCTGGGGACCCCTGACACCTGCAGGGTCTTGAGGAAGAATATAAATGGGGGACCCCAGCCCGCAGCCTAAGCCCCTTCTTGTCCCACCCCAGCTCCACCCCGCTCTGTGAGTGACCAGCAGTCCCCGTGCCTCCTTTCCCCAGCAATAGTCCCCCGGCCTCCCCTTGGGCCCAGGGCCTTACACACTGGTGATGTGGGCAGACCTGGATGGACTCCAGGATGAAACTTGCTCAGCCCTGGGAAGCAGGATCAGGGCCATTCAGGCAGGGAGTTCTGGGGTCCCACATCCAGAATGTGGTCTACATGGCTTGGTTTAGGGTGGGGCATGGCCAGGGAGGCTGTGCCGGCTTGAGCTCAGGGAAGGGGGCCATCCACTCCAACTCATCCATCAGAAGATGGGAGCCGCAGGTCATCCCTTTTGGGTTCAGCACTGCCCCCCTCAATCTTTGCAAACATGCTCCTTCCTGCTCTGACCAGCCCCTGCCCGTGCGGGTAGGGCAGAACCCCATTCCCCAACACCAGCCCCAGTACTTGTCTGGCATTGAGGATGCAACTGGGGTTGCTGGGAGGGAGAGGACAGAGCATGGCTTCTCCTTAACACCAACGTTGGCTCTGAGCTGAGTGCTGAAGGACCCGACTAGGGGCCAGTATGGTGAAGCAGTCATAGAACTTGGGAACTGGACTTCTTCTGGTCAAACCCCTCATTTTACAGAGAATAGCAAACCAAGTAGGAGCAGAGCATTGCAGCCTCACGCAGCACAGGACCCCGGTTAAGTCATTTGCCCTTGCTGCATCCCAGACACCTCAACTGTTGTGCTATGGTGGAGGCTGCGAGGATGCACTCATTAAAAAAGTGCCTACTTGCCTACTTTTTGACATGGCATGTCCTAGGGGCTCAGAAAATGCTTACTAAACACAGGTGCACCTGCCTGTGAACGTGAGGCCTGAGGCTGGCACCCAGCCCTCTTGATCCACAGCCCTGTGTGCTTTTTCTAGTCTCCAACCAACCTGGCATCTGCAAGCACACGGGACCTGGCCTCCTGTCATAAAGGTCAAAGACTACCCAAACTTTCCTGTAAATTGCACTCAGGCTATGTATGAATCCGAGGACCCCCCTGGGACTGATGGTTCTTTTAAAACTCAGGTCCCTATGCCAGGGACCCCATTGCCCATTAGATCAGGACGGGAGGGCTTCTGAAGTCGGGCACGTTGAGGACAGAAAGAGGAGGCAGCAGGGCAGCCCATGAGCAAAGCAGTACCTGGTGACATGTGGCTCAGGAGCAGTCCTTTAGTTGTAAAGCGCAGAACTGTTCTGGACCACTTAGGCGGGCTTCACTGGCAGGAGGGCAGAAAGGCTACGGCTGGGGAACCAGTCCGGGAAGTAGACAGTGGACAGGAGCCAAGCCAGGCCCTCCTGGGTCCCCAGGCTGTAGGGACAGTGATGGGAGTATAGGCAGGGATGTCCTTGGAGCTTCCCAGCCTTTCTCACTCTGCTCGAGCAGCCAAGCCCTGGAGGGGTTGGCAGTGCTCAGCATGGGGTGTGCGCCTCCTCCCTTGAGAAGCCCCCTAAGGCTGCAGCCAGAGGGAGAACCTGGGATGCATTAGGTAACTGACTGCAAAATACGTAAAAGCACAAGTCCCTCCCGGTTTTGGGTTTTTGGGCAAATGATTTTCAGTTTCACAGATTGTTCAAAGGCTACATGTAACCCAACACTCCCAAGCTAGTGAGGAGTCCCCCCAAATTGGTACAATTTTCATTCACTTCACCCCTCACCAATTCTTTTTTCACCCTTTTCCCTTTCCCCTAAAAAATGGGAATGAATAGGGCAAGTGAGTCACTGGGATTTGGCCCACCCAAACAGGCCAAAATTTAAAAAAATATGTGAATGGCAAATTGTCCTTCAAACTCCAGATACCCAGGGCATGCCTTCACTACAGAATAGCACCCAAGTCCCCAGTTGTCATTTGCTAGACAGAAAAGAGTATTTTAAAATACTTTCTATTTGAATGGTTACTACTTTTATAAAAAAAAATGTGGTCTTTAAACTGAGAACCTTCAATGAACTAGAAATCAACTTTTTGGAGCCATTCCTTCCTCTCTTGGTCAAGGGATTCATATTTACTCTTGCTGCCTGAAATACAAAACTGAGGTCTGGAGGAGGAGGCATGCTCTTTCCAAAAGGTCAAGAGTTGTCCTGGAAAGAGCACTGGACAGGGAGTCCAGCAGGTCTGAAAACTAGTGCCAGCCCTGCCACTAAGAGTGGTGCGACCTTAGGAAAGTTACTGCAACTCTCTGAGCCTTCAGTTTCCACAGCTGCCAAGCGGGGTTAAACAAACTCTGGCCAGCCAAAGAATGGAATGGGCTAGAAATAGCTTGTAGTTAGCTCTGAAGGCTGCTTAAAGAATTAAACGAGATTAAAAAAGGTAAAACACCTACCACAAGGCCTGGTTCAGAGAAGGTACCCAGTGAGGTTAATTGCATGGATAGTTGGGAGAGAAGGAATACAGAAGGACTGGCGGTATCCCTGTGTGGTGTGATAGCTTCCCAGAGCCTAGTGGACTTCCAGCTGCTGCCTGAAATTCCACCATTAAAGTTCCTTCCTTTAGCCTGAAGCTTTGATCCCAATTAAAATGCTAATTATCTCCAAGAGTTCTTATTTATTTACTTATTTATTTATTTTGTTAGTCTGTCATTGACTTCTGAGAGTGAATGAAGGAATTGAGAGCTGCATTTCCTGGATAGATGATAGAGAGGATGGCCTATCCTCCCAACACACACATCTCTTCAACCTTCTCTCCTCTATTTCCCTATTTGGTCCCTACCTTAATCAGAGCACACTTTCCTGCCACCTGCCTCCCCCATGCCCACTTCTGCTGCCATGCCTTTCACTGTGCTCCAATGCCCTCCTTGCTCCTCTCTGCCCCACTCACCAAAGACATGCTCAAGTTTCACCTCTTCCAGCTCATATCACTCTCCTTCCCTGCCCTCTCCAGGATTATCTTCAGTTTTACAAACTTGAGCTCCTAAATGGAGGATAAGCGTGTGCAGAAAGATGGCATTTCTGGGGAAAGACATGTGGATAGCACCTCCCAGAACCCAAAGGCCTTTTGTTGGCCGTGCATATTATCAAGGCAGTATAATGTGGAACAAAGAATGTGGTCCTTGGAGCTGAGCAGAGCCCAAGCTCACATCCCAGGCCTACCACCAAGGAACCACTGTGCATTCACATGGCATCCCTGAGCCTCAGTCCTCCCGCCGAATGAAGGAATCAGCATGAGGAATAATGAGATGAGGTATTAACACACCTGGCATATAATCGGGCCCCAGAAATAATAGTTGCATCCTCTGTCTCAGTCTTCCCCTCACCTGTCAATTTCCTACTCTATGAGATAGCCTAAGTGTCACCATTCCCATCTGACAGATGGATTATCTAAGGCCTGGAGGTGTTAGGAGGTTTGCTGAAGGTCACATGGCAGTGAAAGCCATCCTGGCCTTGGGATCACCCAATTCCCAAGCTGCTGCCCGAGCCATCCCCTACCTGGCCCCTGCCACTGGGTCTCACAGAGTCTCGGCCCATGCCCTCTCTCTGGGAGGAGCTGTCTGGGGCAAGTCAGCCAGCAAGGAGGGTGTCTGCCAACAACAAAAGAGAAGCCGCTAGAGGGGTGTGCCGTGACAAATCAACAGCCCTGAAGAGAAGGCTCTTCTCTGGGAATTCTTCTCTAGGAATTAATTAAACCATGGCTTTCATTTCATCTCGCTAACAAGGTTCTCTGCCTCCAGGGTTTGCTGGAGCGGAGTTGATCTCGGTTTCTCGCCACACTTCAGCTGCTGGCACTGTGGCAGATAAGGAAGGGGGCAGCTGTCACGTCCAAGGACAAGGAGCTTGGAGTGGAAGGAGGCCGGCGCTCTACGGGTCTGACCTTTTTTTACAGGTGGGGGAACTGGCTGAAGGCCTCTCTGCCAAGAATTCCACATGCCCACCAGCTAGGAACTAACTTGGACAGGTAAAAGAACAGCCAGGAAAGAACAGGAAGGCATGAGTGGCCACAGGGTTTCCTTCATTCCTCTGGGCATCCTCCAGACAATGATCTTTGGCCCAACTCTATGCCAAGACAAGTCAAGGCAGACTTTCGTGAGCAAGTGCTGCTGGGAGCTGTTTTGAAGCTCAGGAGACAATGGGCTAGAGATCCTCAACCCAGGCACCACTGACATTTTGGGCTGGAAAATTCTTGGCTGTTGGGAGCTGTCCTGTGCATTGTTGAGCAGCACCCCTGCCTCTACTCTCTAATTGCCAGTAGCATTTCCCTTCCCCAGTGGTGACAACCAAAAATGTCTCCAAACACTGCCAATGTCCCTTGGGGGCAAAACTGCCCCCAGTTGAGAACCCTAGACAAAGGAGGGCCATCCAGGGAGAACCCCATCAGACTCAGGAGACGGTTTGACCAGCGTGAGGACTCTTACAAGTTACAAGTGAAGCATTCCTTCAAGCAAGTGTGGGCAGAGGAGGCTTGCGTGCTGAGCTCAGGCTTTTGAGAATTGTTCTGGAAATTACTGTTCTACTTATCTGACTTCCTCCTCTGGCCACAGGTTTCTTGTCTCACTCACCTGGGTGTTGAAGCCTCAGCAAATCCCCTGGGGGTAAAGCTTCTGTGGGGACTCTTTGAACCTGATCATCTCAGTGGCTGCACACACAGAGCGCCCACCTCAATTAATGGTGTCCCCTTCCTGGCTTGGTTGGTGTAAACTTAAAGTTGATTTGTCCAAGTGATAAAGTGACATGGAATGTGGACCAGAGGAGGAAAGGGGTGCAAAGGCATTTGACAACTGATCTAGGCATAAGGAAATGGACTGACTCCTCCTTAATGGGTGCAGCAGTTCCCCTCTTCAATCAAAGCATCCATTAGAGGAGTCAACAAATGGACAAATGAGATGGATGTTTTTGTCTCAACAAAAGATTAGCCAATGGAGTCCTTTACAGGATGCCCACCCAAGCACATGTAAAATAATATTCTCTCTAGGAGAGGCCAGTTTGCCCGCAGTGCTTCTAGCCAAAGTCATTGCTGAAGCAGATTGCCCCATATTAGTCTCTACCTAATTCCCAACCCAAATATACTTGACTATTTTGGTCTAGACCACACTTGATCATCATAAACAGCCATCAAATCCCTCTCCTCTCCTATTTACGGATGGAAGCAGCTGTGGTATTTGCATGCCCTGTTTCTTAATATAAACAAGACTCTGATTCCTAACTTTCTTTGGAGAATTCCTCCTAGGCGCCCATATTTATTTACGAAGGCGGTTTGGAAATACAGCAGGCATTGCTGTAATTTCTGGGGGGTGATGGAGTCGGCTGGGGAGGGCTGGCGTTCCCTGGGTGAGGGGCCATTGCGGGGGGAGCCCCCCTCCTAGTGGGCATCAAGCCTGACCTCACCTCGTGTTATCCATTATCTTTCTTTGGTTGCTTCATTTTGCTTTGACTGCTAGGAAGCTCAGGGGGTAAATCTGATTAAATCTGATTTATTCCCGGCCCCTGGCTGGGGGAACTTCTCTTTTGTTTTGTTTTTGGCTGCTAAATATATGTCTTCATATTGGAAACTGCCTCAGAATGTTTCAGGGAGTAGGTGGGCTAGAGGTCATTCACAGGTAAATCTCAAATGCACAGAACATTTCCTCCCACCTGCGTTTAAACGGGGCACCCTGTTGTGTCTTTCGCTGGAGGATCTCTCGGTATTACAGAGCTGATAAAATAGCCCCAGTGAGATGGAAACGGAGCTTGTCAGAGCTGGAATGGACCACAGAGCTCAGAAGCAAGAAGGAACGGACACTTACTTACTACCCGAGGCCCTTTACCCGTATTTACAACCCAGGTGGGTTGTAAACGTGGGTTGAGAACTCCAAGGTCCTGAAAGGTAGGACGGGTTTCTCAAGCTGAGACTGGGCCCCGCACCTCCCAGTTCTCCCAGCCCGATGCTCCTTGCCCTCTGGGCCCTCAGGCTGGTGAGGCTGCACCAGCTCCTTACCAGAGGCCTGCCCAAGGCAGCCGCTTGTTCCAAAGGGGAAGTTCCGCCGGCGGAAAGCCAAGATTTTAGTGACCCCGATCACTGTTCTCAGGGGAGACCCTAAACTGTGGTGGTAGGATTGCTCGTTCCCAGCCTGTGTCGCTGTGGACAGAGCAGGCTGGGAAAGAGCAGCTGTAGGGTTCTGCCCCACAGGAAAGTACAGCAGCTTCTAGAGACCAGGTAAGGTCAACAGTGCGCTCCAAAGGGGACAGCACGGCTTTCCAGGTTGGGACATCGAGTCCTGCCCTCTGTGTGAGGCTTGACTTGAACCCCGCAGCATCTGGCCGTCGACTTTGCCTACCCTTGCCCGAGCACCTCCAGAGCTCTGAGCCAGGGAGGAGCATGTCCTGACCGTGGGCCCAGGGTCACAGAGGCCAGACAGGTCCAGCAAAGGAGTGATTGGGTGGTGCACAATTCTAGAATGAAGGGCCCTCACGTATCCCACAGGAGCAGGCTGGTGCAGGAAGGGACCTCAGAGGCAGGGCACTCCTCGCCCTGCTCGTGGCAGTGGGGGACACTCGGCTCCCGCCTCTCAGGTGTCCCCTGTGCAGCGGCCGGCCTGCCTTTAGAGATGAGAGTGGGGTGCTGAGGGCCGTAGCCATGGAAATCCAGCGCACGAGTTCAAAGATAGAGCTGTTTCCATCCTTGACATCTCAGCGAGCGCTGCATCTGGAGGGCGTTTGGAAGGGCCGAGGGACAGTGTCCTGGCGAGCAGGGTTCTGGTGCTTTCCGTGGTGTAACTACTCCCACCGCAGCCAATCTCAGACTGCCTAGGGAGAGATGCTCACAGGTGTCTCACAAGCCGGCTCCGGCTGTCACACTGACCTGCGGCTCTGGTTCTAACCTGGCCTGCGAGCTGGACCCTCAGGTTCCTCCTCTGCCGACAGGGTGATGAACAGTGGCCTCCACGTGCCTCCAAGGTGACATCGGGAGACCACCAGGAAACCCAGCGAAGGGGCTTTGCTGTTTTTCAGAGAACTCTTCGAAAAGCATAATTGTACAACATTATCACCAATTTTGATCTTGTGAAGAAAAAAAATTTACCACAAGAGCAGGGCTAAGACGGCAGGATGGAGAGGCCTGAGTTTTGAATTCAAAACCCCAGGTTTGACTCTGAGTTTGCGAACTGTGAAACCACAGGTCTCGGTTTCTCCACCTGTGAAATGTGGGTCCCACTTTACACCCCGACAACCTCCTCGGGTTGTCGTGAAGCCCGGGGGATTAAAAAATAGACATTTTCAAGGGCCCCCTACCTGAGAGAAGGGGCTGGTTGTATTGCTGTGACAGAAACTACACACAAAAAAATGGAGACCAACCACCCATCCAAGGAACAATTTACACTCCAGAAAACTAACTCTAATTATTCCTTTCAGTCCTAAAGGGCCCAGAAGAGAAGCCGGCAGCCCATCCTTCATGTCACAATTTAAGCCCGAACCAAAAGAAGGAAAAAGGGTGCATGCACAGGCTAGAATTTGAATATCTAATTTGATGGGGCATAAAAATTGGCGGTTATTCAAATGAGTACATTTGCATATTTAGGGTTTAAGGCCACATGATAATTCCTTAATATTTTTTTCCATGGTGCAGAGTGAGGATTTTAGGTCTTTCCTCTTTTTTCCTTTCCCAGGGTTTTAGGAAGGGGTTGAAAAGGCAGCTGGATGGAGCGCAGGAGGCCCTTCCGGAGCTCGCGGCCAGGGGAGCTGAGCAGCCCTTCCCTGAAGTCGGCTGGCAGCAACCAGGGTGGCTTTGCTTCGCACCTGGGGTGGCTTCCTGGCTTCGCAGTGTCCAGCCAGGAGGGGCGGCAGGAGGCTCCAGGCCGGCTCCTCGAGGTTCCAGTACAGCAGCGGCTCTCAGCACTTGGGGATTTGTAAGAAATGCAAATCCCCGTGTCCACCCCAGACCTGCATCAGACAGGTGATTCTGACAGAGGCTGGAGTTGAAACAACTGTGTTTAGAGAATATCCCTAACCCAGGCTTCCCTGTGTTTCCACAGGAAACCCAAGGTCCTCAGCTCCACCCCTAACCAGTGATGTGGCCTTAGCCAAGGTCATCACCCGTGGGTGCCTAAACGTTCTATTGTTTGTTAGCTGGAGATCATAGTATTTGCCCTGGTTATCTTATAGCAATATTGTTGTTGGCCTGAATTTAAAAAGAAAAATATCAGAATAGATTCTGAAAAATCTATTAACAGTGCAGTAGTACTGTTATGAGAAGAGGTAAGACAATAAAGAGGAAGTTCATTAATACCATGGGACTCGGAGCCTGGTCCACCGACCAGCAGCTCTGCAACCACCTGGGAACTTGCTAGAAATGTAGTATCTCCCGCCCCTCCTCAGACCTACCGAGTCAGGAACGCTGGGGCAGAGTGTGGCCCTCTGAGCTGGGACAAGCCCTGCTGGGGACTCTGAGGCCGGCTCCAGCTTGAGAACCTCTGCGGAGAGCTTTGCTCTACCTTGGAATCCATTTCACATACTTAGGGTTTAAGGCTACATGATAATTTGGGTTTATTCCTCATGACCGAGGCCAAGTTCTCATCCACTGCCCTTCAGGGATGGCTTTGTCTTGTGGTGATGGAGGAGGGAAGACCCCAGTTTCCTTCAGGAGGGAAGAGGGGACAGAAAGGCCATTCCTTGAATGGGGGGAGGGGGAGCTGGCGGTCAGCAGGCAGTGGGGGAACCCGCCTGGCTCCGACCCAGCACCCTCCTCTTCTCCACCCGGAGAGGCTGAGCCCAGGAGGGGCTGCTGTCTTGGGTGGATAGAGGCAGCTCTAGGTCGCAGCTGAGGCACCCAGACATTGCTGGAATTTCTCACCTTCTCTTCTGGACCCAGGCCTTGGCCTCTGCCTTCTGCCCAAGCAAAGCCTCTACCTTCCATCACTCAATGAAGCGTTCTTACAGCCTACCCCGTGCCAGGTGCTTGGCCAGATGGGAGAAGTAGGACAGGCCTGGACGAGGAGGTTCCGGCCTCAAGGAGTGTGCTGGCCAGCAGAGGGGGCATCTCACCCTGGGCGCTAGGGAAGGGCAAGTGTAGGGGGTTGTTGGGAAACTCAGCCTGGTCAGAGGTCAGGGAAAGCGTCCCAAGAGAGGGGTAGTTAACTAGAGACCTGGGAGGCAGCCAGGGAAGAAGGATGGGAAGAATGCTGAAGAAGAGAACTGAAGGCACAGAGGCAGGGGAGAAGAGGGCTCAGTGTGGCCAGAGCTTTGTGTTTAGGTTGGAGATGAGACCCAAGAAGCAAGCCAGATGCTGCAGGCAACAGGCAGTCCTTGAAAGGTGCTAAGCGAGGAGGGAGATGGTGAAATTTATGTTTTGCAAAGGCCACGTTGACTATAGGGTGGAGACTGAGTGGAGGCAAGTAAGGCTGCAGGGAGAGAAGTCAAGGTGCTGTTAGGACCGTCCTGGAGAGAGATGATGGCTGTCTGGACCAGGTACTGGGGGCTTCGAGAGCCAATTAGCAGGTGGAGGTGGCTGCATCGGATGGTCCTCTGAAAGTTAAGGTGGGAGGCAGAATGTGGTGGGAGGGTTTGTCTTTCTCCCAGGTTGGGAAGCTGCCCGGCATTTACCAGGGCTGGGAAGCCCTGGGCTAGGCTCAGGGTCAGGGTCCCAGACCTGTGCCCGAGGCCCAGGATCCTACCTTAGCAGCCAGTCCCCATTCATGGTTGTCCTGGTCCTCAGTGCAGGTGGCAATGGGCAGGACTGGGCGGGGTCACCCCCAGCCTGGGTGCCCATGCCAAGCAGGAAGGTGGGCTGCAGCGAAGCCCAGGGAAGGGGACCTGGGCCAAGCCAGGGAAGGAAGTGGGTGGTGGTCGACACTGCTGACTCAACAGGATGGAAAGGGAAGCTTTTGGGGTGAGACCCAGAGAGGAAAGATGGAGACAGGACACAGAGAAGGAAGAAGGAAGCTGGAACTGCAGCTGCCTGGGGCTGGGGCTGAGGTGGAGTGGGCTGGCCTGGCTCTCTGCTCTGATACCAGTCTGCTGCCCTGGCTCCAATTCCTTGCTTCCCAGACTCCTAGACTGGCCCAGCTGTGGCAGTCCCTCTTTGGGCTCATCTTGCTCCAGTCCCTGTTGAACTAATCTGTTCTCTCTTGCTGGCCAGGTGACCTCTAAACTATTCTTGATACATGTTCCCTACATTTAGTCCCTTTCCCATTCTCATTTGAGACTTGATTATGGTCTTGAACTCTGAACAGTCATGATTTCAGAAGCACCATAAACTAAAAGAGAGAAAAGAATGTATGCCAGTCATGAAGTAGATTCACAGAGACTCCCATAATAAACGGACTCAAACAAGTCAGGGACTGTTTTCCTTCCATTGAGGAATGGAGTGGCAGCCTTTGTCATGTGGCAGCTGCATGGCTTCAGCAGGGTTTTAGGCTCCTTCCCATTCTCTGCTCTGCCAACTCCATAGCATAGCTGCATCCTTTTGCCCATAAGATGGATGCTGGATCTCCAACCATCATACCCATATTCCAGGAAGGAAGGAAAGAAGGAAGGAAGGAAGGAAGGCAGGGAGGGAGGGAAGGAGGAAGGGAGGGAGGGAGGAAAGCAGAAAGTCAACAGCCTTTTAAGCAGCTTTCCTGAAAGCCCCACACTATGACTTCTCCTTCAGCCACTGATATTTACAAGAGAGACTGGGAAATCTAACTTTTTATTTGGGCACATTGATATCCCCAAAATACAGAGATTCTATTGTAAAAAGGGAAGAATGGATATTGGGTAGGCGACTGGAAATCTCTGCTGCAAAGGGAATAAATGGGAGTAATTAGCAACTTTTTCCCATTAGAATCTACCTTTTAAAATTAAAAAAAAAAGGATTTATAAAATGGCAAACTATAAACATTAGCAAATGAGGTCAAGTTATTAAGAAAGTCATGATTTCTTAGGCAGAAATCATTAGGTTTCAAGAAACAGAAGCTACTTGACTGCCTTAAGTGAAAGAGGAAATTTATTGTAAGGATCTGTGGGACTATCCAGGCTCTGAAGGCCGGAAGCTGGTGAGCCCAGGAGCGAGGCACTCGGCCCAAGGTTTTCCTTTCCCTTTCTGCTTTCTCAGGGCCTCCTGGTGACCTGTCTCCACTTCCCTCTGACCTTGAGCTTCAGATCTCTCTTTTTCTTGCTGCTGCTTTCTCAATCTCTAATGCTTGGGTTTCTATTACTTAGGAACGTTCCAGGAAATGATCAACCTGCCCTGCCAATTCACGTGTCAACAGGGATGAGCCCAAATCGCCACAACCCAATTCCAATCCCTGGGATAGACCAAGTGATAGCCCGAGCCTGGGTCGGATGCCCGCCCTGGCGCTGTCAGCGGAGACTCAGGAGCAGGTCACCTGAGGCGCCAGGTGGACAGGCAAGCATTTAGGCCACATGGCCCCACAAACACCTGAGGAGAGCCTTGCTCTTTGTTCTCCCTGTCCTTAATCCAGCCCCGGCTTTCCTTCCAGGTAAGCAGAGAAAGAGAAAGCTTTTCTCCGACTCCCCCCACCCCCACCCCATCTCTATTTGAGCTGGCCCCTTTGCAGGAAGGCTCTGGAAGCCAGGGGACTTCCACGCCATCTCGACCCCCATCCTCACGTTCACTGTCCTCTTCTACAGACTGGAAAGTCATGGTCGAGTAACACAGCCTCGGGCCTTGGCGGCCCGTCGCCCAGGGGGTGAAGCAGCGGCATAGCTGCCCGGGTGCTCAGCGCTTGGAGGACATTGCCCACACCCCGGCAGGGTGGCCCACCGGCGGATGCCGGATGCACAGTTAGGAGCAGAGGGGAAAAGAGAGATGCTGGCTCCAGCCTAGGAGAGTGAACCAGACGTACCAAAATTTAAAAAATGCCTGAGATAGGGGGTTCTAGCAAACGGCCTGATAGAATTAGTGTAACATATAGCGGGGGGACCTTGAAAACCTGAGAGGAAACAAAGCTTAATAGTCCCAAAGCCAGGAAGAGGCCCTGTAGACAGCCGAATAAGCCAAGGCAAACAGAAATTTCACCTCACTGGTGAAGTGCTCTGCTAAACTCTTTGCCTTTAGAAGGATTTTTAAAATTGAATTTGCATAAGAGGTAATATATGAGTTTAACGTATAATTAATTTCTGGTTTATTTTGCCATTACACAATTCAAATTTCTTTACAGAACTTTCTGGTGTATACCCTTGCTTATATTTTTTAAAGCTGTTTCTCTATATAGAAGAAAAGTTTTCTGTTCTTCTATCTATTTCATCATCTTGAAGCACCTCTAACAACTTCATGACCATCTCTGACATGTACCAGGGGCCAGAAGGAGAACTCCCAGCCTCCCATCTGCCGTACTAGGGCTGTAAACCTTGCGCAAGGAATGCCCCTTCTACACAGGCTGCGCCAACACACACGCATCTAAATAGGCACACACAATGCTGGTGAAGTGGTGGTAAATCAGACACTTTCCCAACTGAGCAGCCCGATGCTAAACTCCGTTGGAGCGAAATTTAACAATGCACTTTAAGAACCCTGAGAATGTTTTTTTCTTTCAACCCTGAAAATATACCTCTCCCCAAAGAAAAAAACTAAAGAGTGACACCTGTTCTATGTTCCCTTTTCCTCTCCTTTCTTGCCTTTTTAAAAAAATTCCTCTTAAAAATATTCAATAAAATTCACTCTTATTGGTAAACAGTTCTATATTTTTTTATTTTAATTTTTATTTTTTATTTCTCTCCCCTTCCCCCCTCAACCTTCCCCACCCCCTCACCGTAATTGTCTGCTCTCTGTGTCCATTTGCTGCATGTTCTTCTTTGTCCACTTCTGTTGTTGTCAGTGGCACCGGAATCTGTGTCTCTTTTTGTTGCGTCACCTTGTATGTCAGCTCTCCATGTGTGAAGCACCATTCGTGGGCAGGCTGCACTTTCTTTTGTGCTGGGCGGCTCTCCTTACGGGGTGCACTCCTTGCGTGTGGGGCTCCCCTATGCAGGGTACACACCTGTGTGGCACGGCACTCCTTGCGCGCATCAGCACTGTGCATGGGCCAGCTCCACATGGGTTTGAACCGCGGACCTCCCATGTGGTAGGCGGATGCCCTAACCACTGAGCCAAGTCCGCTTCCCAGTTCTATGTGTTTTGACAAGCATATAGAGTGGTATAACCGCCACCGCAATTAAGACACAGAATGGTTCAAGCACCCCCCCACAAACCTCTCTCAGGCTGCCCTTTGTAGCCAAACCCTCTGTCTTTTAGAAAGGAAAGGAAAAGCAGGGGGGGGGTAGCTAAAAGGTATCTTTTATAGTAATCTCATTTATTAAAGTGCAAAACTGAAAGTGTATATTTTCCCATTTTCCAGTTTAGGCCAATCATCACAGCTTCACTGGGTAGAAGGCCACCTGTGTGTCCAGGCTTCACCTCCTTTAGCTCAACGGCTCCCCACTGCCTCCTGCTAGTGGATGCCATCATCCCCTCACAGATGTGGGCTCACTTTTCAAGTTTCTGGGAATGGCAGGATTGATTTCCAGCCCACTGTTTTTCAAAAAACTGCAACGTGCTGCATGATTCTTGAAAAATCTGCCGTTGGCATTGACACATCCCATCTGGGTTCCGCTCAGTTTTGAAAGGAGAGACTATAATATCGTTTCATACCTTATCAAAGTGTACTTTACAAAAGGAAAAAAAAAGATATCCTAAGTTCAGACACATTGGTTATTTTCTTTTCTTTCCCCCCTCCTTTTGGTAAGCATTTATATTCCCTAAGAAGTTTGGGCTCATTAATTACAGCGGTGGTAATTATCACCCACTCGTACTTCTGCAGAGCCCTTCTGAGGAGTTGAGAGTCCTTTATAAACGCGAGCTCAGTAATCGTCCCCGCGGCCCTGCAGGTAGAAGGCGGCTGTCCTCGGAGTCTGGGCTCCGCGGGTGCCTGGGGTGGACTGCAGGTACTTGGGTCCTGGGGGGCCCAAGCTGCCTGCAGCCCTCTGCAGGGACAGCGGGGACCTGAGACCCCGAGGGCTAAGTGCTGCTGGTCACTGGCTTCGGAGGCATCAAGCTGTTGTGGAACTTCCAAAATCAAACCCCTCCCATGAGAGCCCCCTCCAGGACCCGCAGCCCAGGGCCCGGCGCCCGAGCCCGGCTCCCAGCCACCCACAGCCTCCCCGGCCTCGGCTGCCGCTTTCCAATCCCTGCACCTCTGCTAGTGCTATGGCCCTGTTTATTGTGGCCTTGCTCCACTTTTCTAACTTTGCTCCAGTTTTCAGCTGAGGTCCTGCCCAATTCTGCCTCATCTCTTACCCCCGACCTCAACCAAAACGTAGAGTCTGCATTTTCTAAACCCAGAGCCGTGCAGCTTCTCCTGGTTGCCACCTGGTGTTGCTAGGAGCGGGTCACCTCGGGACCAGTACTTTCATAATAGGAAAGGGGGTCAAGAGACGCTGGCTGAGGGGCTGAAGGGGACCGGAGTAGCTGTTCTCCGGGCAGCGTTGGCCAAAGGCAACGGAGTAGGAGGAATGCAGGAGGGAGCAGGGGGCCACCAAGACCCTCTAGATCTGGCTGCAGCTCCCCACCAGCTTCTGCTCCCAGCCATTGTACCATAAGCCTGAGCAAGAGACTATCTGCCAATCCCCAGGTGCCTCATCGCCTCTCCAGACTTACTTGCACAGCTGCCTCTAATATCATCTTCCATGCCTCCACTCAAATGCCACCACTTTTGTGAAATCTTCCCGAACCAGTCCTTCCTCCATAAAAAGTCCTTGTCCCTTGCTCTGAGCCCCACAACCTATTGCATAAGAAATGGTTTGAGACAAACAGACCTGGGTTCAAATTGTGGCTTTGGCAGAGGCCTTGGGCAGATCTCAGCTCCCCCATTCTCAGTGTCCTTGTCTAGTCAAGGGTAATAACATGCCAACTGTATACATTTGCCATGAGAATTAAAAGAGAAAGCTGGGTGTCTGATTCTTGACACACTGTCACTGTCTGTTTCTGTCTTTTCTGCCACGCAGAAGGTGGGGACGGTGCCTAATTCGTTGCTGGGGATGGGGTGGTGCCTGAATGTGTGTTTTATAAAGGTTCTCAGGTGATTCTGATGTGTAGCCACATTTGGGGACCACAGACCCAGACTTCACCTACCCTTTCTTGTTAGAGGAGAAATCGGGTCACAGAAAGGGGGTGGGGTGCAGTGTCCAAAATCAGCACCACAAGTAAGCGTTGGAACAAAGGTGAGACTCAGAGGCCAGAGTTGAAAAAAAAATTTTTTTAATTTAAAAAAACAGAGGCGAGAATTGGAAGGGACCTTCCATGACACCAAGCAATGACACACCCACAGCTCAAATCCTACCCAATATTCGATAAACCTGTCTGCTCTTTTTAGCTTTTCTTTAATTTTATTACCTAAACTAATGTATGATTACATTCTTGTTATAAAATAGTCAATGAGTCAATATTGATGCATTGTAATTATCTCAAGTCCATAATCTACATAGTCACTCTTTGTGTTATACAGTTCTATGGGTTTTTTAAATTTTAGTTTGAAGGCATATGGAAGACTTTACAAAAATTATAGTATATGGTCAGTAGTATTCACAATTTAATATTAAACCTGACACCTCTGTCTATCTTAGGTGATGGATAAAGTTGTTGACTGGGGCGGGATGGGATTCAGCCACAGCCAGAGCCATCACCCAAGTTGACACTCCATTCAGAGAACAGAGCTGAGCGTCTGTTGGGTGCCAGACCACTGGGCGTTCAGCCAAGTCCTCTGGGTTACCCTGACCTCAGTTCCTAGATTCTGCCTGCATTTCTTCATCTTGTCCATCAGGAGGTGCTGACAGTCCACACTGATTGCTCCACTGAACTTCAGATTTGTCACATTTACTGTTTCTCTGCCCACTGTCTGGTAGCCCTGTCAAAGAGGGACAGAGGTTTACTTTGAGTCCCCTGTTCCTTGTATTTTGGCTCCTGATGATCACCTTTCCCTTTTCTAATTGCTTTTAAGTTATGGCTTTAATCACATATGCTACATTCCCACCTGGGATCAATACAGCTCACCCACAAGCAATTTTTTCATTGCTATTCATTCGACTTTCCTTATCTCCCACTTCTTCTAAGATCACCATCAGCTTTTTGATGGGCACCTTTGCAAGTTCTCTCAGGGCACATGGATAGCTCACTGGCTCATCAGCCTCCGGAGACTGGACTAGCTCAGGGCATCTGGGCTCTTGACTTCCTCCCCTCCATCACCGCTGCAGCCCAACGACCCAAGCAGCCCTTTCTTTACAGGCTGTGGCTTACTCTCCTGGCCCAAGAAGCAACCAGCAGTGGAAGAAATCTTCTTCCCCCGACATCAGTGGGCTGCACGGCAGGAAGGTCATGAGCCTCAGGAGTGAGATTGGCCCTGGTTCAAACCTCAGCTCCTCCTTTGACAGGCTCTATGACCTGGAGCGAGTGATTGAACCTTGCTGATCCTTGGTTTCCATTTTTGTAAGATGGGAAGAATTGGTCTATGATTAGGGATAATGTACTTGTTCAACAAATGAGTAGTTACGACTACTATTATCATCCCAAGTGGCTTGAGCAGGGCTTCTCTGGGAGCCAAAAAGGAGAACTTCTTTCCCAAGCTGAGCTGCTTGCCAGGGCATCAGCCAGCATTGCCTGCTCAGGTCCTCAGCCACTGGCACCAAGGGAGGCTGCTGGCACCAAGGGAGAGCAGATGGGTTTCTTGGGAGCTTCTGTGACGAGAACAAGAGGACAATGGGGTAAGCCAGGACACTTTGGGCAGGGGTGACTCTCCTCGTGGGTTCTTTTGTGGCAGCTGCTTTCCTGGTGCCCGGGAAGGGGGTGCCATGGTTGGCCCAGGGTGCCTTGCTAAACCCCATTCTCTTCCTGTCCTCTGCAGTAAGATCCTGGTCACCCTCAGTTACTGCTCTCATTTGTGGACTTGGCAAGATCTTTGATACCACTACTTAGTCAAACTCTTTTACAAATGAGAAAACTGAGGCTCAGAGAGGGGAGGTGATTTGTTCAAGGTCATCCAGAAATTAGGTTGTGGAACTAGGGCTAGGGCCCAAGAGTTCTGGAGCACCCACCCTTCCGATGGGCTTCTTCAGCCCTGCTCATGGCTGGCAGGAAGCTTTCTGTAAGCCCAAAGGCTCAGGGCAAAACAACCTCCTCCGTGCACAGTGGCTTCTCCGCCCTTACACTCTAGAGATGTGCTGGGGGATAGCCTCTGAGTCAAGAGTCTGCTGTGTGACCGTGCACAAGTCACTGTCTGTCTCTGGTCCTCTGTATAATGATGAGATTGGAATAGTTGATCTGTAAGGCCACTTTTCACTCTGATAGTCTCTGACTCAGTGGAGGTAAGATCCACGCCTGCATCACTCCTTCCTCGGGGTTGGGCAATCCCCAGGCTCACTGCCCAGGAGTGAGGAGTGAGAGTTCTCTTCCACTCAAGCATGCAGCCTTCACCACTCCAGTGCTGAGCTGGAGGGAGGCGGGGCAGGCGTCGAGGCGCCTGAAGTGCAACGACGTGTGCACCGTGAGCTTATATTGCACGGCCAACTAGCCACGCTCTCTCCAACGCAGAGCTTAGCTGGAAAGGCTCAATGGCGCTAAGAGCCCCCTTGATGAAGGAGGATCCGCCCTCTCCGAATCCATTTGGGCTCCTGCGGGGACCCACAGGGAGGCTACCCTAGACCTGGGGCTCCCCGGGCATGGCCAGCATCAGGTCATTACCTGTTAAGAGCCCACTCTGGGGATGGTCCAACCCTGGCACCACACGCACACACACACACACACACACTGCCTTGGGCATCTTTCACACAGCCCACCTCCCACCCCACCAGAATCAGCGTTTGCAAAGGAACTGAAGCAGTACCTACTGGATCCCCAGGGACCCGCTGCCCACGCAGCCACATCCCGCCAGCACCTCCTGCGCTCCCCTGGGGCCACGCCTGCAGAAGGATGATAAGGGAATCGGATTCTCCAGCGACACCAGAGGCACAGTCCAAGATCCAGAATATTTAGCTGTGTTTACCCGCAATAATCAGCTTCTCAAAGACACGTCGCTGGGCAGCTCTTGCTGCATTGATTATGCCGCCTTATATTTTTGGCCCCTGGGGGCAAACAGTTCTGATTAATATTTCACAACATGGTTTTTTTTTCTTCCCGTATTCCTTTCTTCATGTTGTTGCTTTTCTTTTCTTTCTTCTTTTCTTCCCCCCTCCTCCTGAGCCCTTGAGAGCCTGATAGAGAGACGCAGAATATTTTACCGTCTCTTGTGTCTGCCTGCTCCAGTAATCAGCGGACTCAATCACGCTTGCAGTGTTTTTATGAATTAATAACAGGCACTTTGGAGGGCTAGCGGGGGAGGCAGGAAATGCAATCTATGGAAGCTTAATGAGCGCCGTGGGGAACAGCTACCTTGCCGCCTCCAACCCTGCCACACCGCACTCTAAATCATCGTCTCTGAAATTACCCACTTCCAGACCAGCCTCGACAGCTTGCACTGGGCTCCAAAGTGCCCCTCTGTCCCCGCCAGGTCCTCTCAGGGAGGGGGTCTGGGAGAGGCAGCCGCAGTACATCTCCATTTTAATTTGAAAACAAAAAAGGGAGAGGGCCAGAGTCTGGCTTTCCGGACAAATTGCTCTGCCCTTGCACACACTTGGCATCTGTTGTCCTTTGACAAATTGGGTGAGAAGGCGTAAGAGAAGGGCGGGGAGGGTCGGGGGTGACCCAGGCAGGCCCCCATAGGAGTGCCAGAATCCAGAGTTGGGGTCTGAGTGGGGCTTTCACTCCCGCAGGTCTAGAAACTTGATCTTGTCGGAGCCCTGCTTGGTGATTGATTTACGCCACCTAAGGTCTTACAGTCCAAACTAGAATCTTCTCAGACTGCAGGCCATGAAAGACCACCTCAAAAAAATAATCCCCGCCCTTCCTGGTCGGGTACAGGGTCCGGCAGTGTATGACCAGCAGACTGTCACACCACGGGGAATTTGCCACTTGGGTGCGACAACCCCTGGCCCCGTTCAGCAAGGCCAGTCCGCTGCCCCCAAGCTTGGGTGTCGGGGCCACGCTAAATGGCAACAGTTTCTAAACACTGTCTCTCCATGACCTTGTATTCTGGTAACAAACAGTTTGAGGTCGGTCTCCAGTCCACAGACCACGGCTCGGAGCAGCACCAGTCTAAACCGGAATGCCACGTGCTTAATTTGCAAAGGGAAACTGCCATCACCAAGTAGACCAAGATCGTGGGGCTGGGGCCAGGTAAGCCCTTCCGGCAGGACAGAGAGAAGCCGGGTTCTAAGCAGAAAGTTGCACTGGGCCAAGGCATTCATTTTTGTTTGTTTGTTTTCTTTTAATTTTGGCAAATGTCATATCGACACAAAAGCAGAAAAGGAGTACGGTGAGTACTCAGGTACCCAGCCCCGAGCTTCAGCAATTTAGCTGAGCATTTATGGTGCGGCGGGGGTCCTCGGCTCCCCGGCAAGGGCCGGCCTCGCCCCCGCCGGCTGCCTTGCGTCTGGGGTGCTGCGAGATGGACGTGCTCGCCTGGCCTCCCTCCTCAGTGATCCCGGCTGGCGGTCCAGGCTTCTCCCGGTGCTGCCCCTCGCTGCACCCTTCTCTCTGAAGGACAGGCACCTGGGACATCGGGGTGGTAAGGGCAGGGGTGGGGAGGATTCTTCAATCACACGTTTACTTCGGTTCCCGTTTTTGACTCATTGCATTTTGGTCTCAGTGATGGCGTTTTGCCCCTTCCTACTTTCATTCTCCTTTAGTGACTTCCGGGACCTAGAAAAGCCAGAAAGCAAGAGCTTGGAGAAGGCAGCACGTTTTAACCTGGGGTTTAATGGTGCCTGCAGCGAGCCCTATAAAACCATCTGCGACAGCAGCTCTTCGTTAGAAACAGTGGAAACTGTCAAATCACCCGATCCGAGGCAGGTTAGCACAGCGAAAGGCGGCAGACCTGGCAGAAACCGTGGCCGGAAACCCCCGAGGGAAAGGCTGTCACCAGAAGGATCCCCGGAGACCCCGGCCGTGAGCGTTCCATCTGGAACAAGAATCCCATTCAGGGTCAAAGGGAAGCCCCGATACCTTCGAAAGGCCTCATGGTTGGCCCCTGAGAGCTGCGGGCGGGGAACCCCTCAGAGCAGCGGACTGCTGGGCCCTCCCCACCGGTAGGAGGAGGGAGGGCTGGGAGGCCTCACCCGGCCCCACTTGGGGGCCAGCTGCAGCGCCCCCACCCACGCCTCAGGCTGTGGGCTGCTCTCATTTTCTTGTTTCTTACTAAACTCTTTACTTCTTTGCCTACCCTTTGGCTTGTCCTTAAATTCTTTTATGCAACATTAGCATAACCCAGAAGCCCAGAACCCAGAGCCTTCGGCCAGCAAGCCCCTCTGTGCACCAGGCCCTGGCACTTCAAGCAGAACAGAACAGAGCAGCACCTGCCTGTCCCCGGGGGCTCGGGCCTGTCCTCGGGGGCTCAGGCCATGCCTGTCCTCGGGGGCTCGGCTCAGGCCGTGCCTGTCCCCGGGGGCTAGTGGCCGTGCTTGTCCTCCGGGGCTCAGGCCGTGCCTGTCCTCAGGGGCTCGGGCCGTGCCTGTCCCCGGGGGCTCGGGCCGTGCCTGTCCCCAGGGGCTCGTGCCTATCCTCCGGGGCTTAGGCCATGCCTGTCCCTGGGGGATAGTGGCCGTGCCTGTCCTCGGGGGCTCAGGCCGTGCCTGTCCTCGGGGGCTCGGGCCGTGCCTGTCCCCGGGGGCTAGTGGCCATGCCTGTCCCCGGGGGCTCATGGTCCAGTGCTAAAACCCAGGGATTTCTGATGGGAAAACGCCTGTCACCTGGTGAGAAGGTGACTCACTTCAGAACCAGTGACCAGAGAGAAAGAGAGGTAGGGAGGGAGCTGGAGAGGCTAGACAGGCTGGGTAGAGACTGATAGGTGATAGCTAGACGAGATAGGCGTACAGGTGACAGGTAAGAGATGAGGGAGGTGGGTGTATGCATGATAGACAACAGATGAGATGGGGGAGAGATAGGTGATAGGGATAGAGACAGAGATGGAAGGTGGAGACAGCGGATAGATGAACAACTACACACGGAGGCAGGGGGAGAGCCAGAAGCTCAGAGACCGCTGACCTGGGGTAAATGACAAGGCAAGGGGAATGGGAAGTGAAGCAGGGAGGCAAGGAGGGTAGGAGGGAGGGGGGGTGTGGAGGCCTGTTAGCTCCTTCTGGAGGGCTAGGAGGGGGGTTAGCTCCTCCTGGGGGGCTAGGAGGGGGGTTAGCTCCTCCTGGGGGGCTAGGAGGGGAGGTTTAGCTCCTCCTGGAGGGCTAGAAGGGGAGGTTTAGCTCCTCCTGGAGGGCTAGGAGGGGGGTTAGCTCCTCCTGGGGGGCTAGGAGGGGAGGTTTAGCTCCTCCTGGAGGGCTAGGAGGGGATTAGCTCCTCCTGGGGGGCTAGGAGGGGGGTTAGCTCCTCCTGGGGGGCTAGGAGGGGAGGTTTAGCTCCTCCTGGGGGGCTAGGAGGGGAGGTTTAGCTCCTCCTGGGAGGCTAGGAGGGGGTTAGCTCCTCCTGGGGGACTAGGAGGGGAGGTTTAGCTCCTCCTGGAGGGCTAGGAGGGGGGTTAGCTCCTCCTGGGGGACTAGGAGGGGGGTTAGCTCCTCCTGGGGGACTAGGAGGGGAGGTTTAGCTCCTCCTGGGGGGCTAGGAGGGGAGGTTTAGCTCCTCCTGGGGGGCTAGGAGGGGGGTTAGCTCCTCCTGGGGGGCTAGGAGGGGAGGTTTAGCTCCTCCTGGGAGGCTAGGAGGGGGGTTAGCTCCTCCTGGGGGACTAGGAGGGGAGGTTTAGCTCCTCCTGGAGGGCTAGAAGGGGAGGTTTAGCTCCTCCTGGAGGGCTAGGACGGGGTTAGCTCCTCCTGGGGGACTAGAAGGGGAGGTTTAGCTCCTCCTGGGGGGCTAGGAGGGGAGGTTTAGCTCCTCCTGGAGGGCTAGAAGGGGAGGTTTAGCTCCTCCTGGAGGGCTAGGAGGGGTGTTAGCTCCTCCTGGGGGACTAGGAGGGGAGGTTTAGCTCCTCCTGGGGGGCTAGGAGGGGAGGTTTAGCTCCTCCTGGAGGGCTAGAAGGGGAGGTTTAGCTCCTCCTGGGGGGGATAGGAGTGGGGTTTAGCTCCTGGAGGAGTAGGAGGGGGGGTTTAGTGCTTCCTGGGGGGGGGGGGGGAGAGTAGGAGGGGAGGTTTAGTGCCTCCTGGGGGGAGAGTAGGAGGGGAGGTTTATTGCCTCCTGGGGGGAGAGTAGGAGGGGAGGTTTAGCGCCTCCTGGGGGGGTAAGAGGGGAGGTTTAGCGCCTCCTGGGCTCTCCTGGGGCAGGGCCCAGGTCTCAAGGCCCCACCTTGCGTGCCCCCTTTACAGCTTTTGAGAGCACTGCTCACTAACCAGGAACGCAGGAAACTATAGATTCAGATTTACAGACGTTAGCCCCTCTGCTCACACAAGGAGTGCTGCTTCCCCCAGTGCTTGGGCCATCGGCCAAGGCCAGGCTGACCGGGGAGAGTTGGGCTGGCTGTTACTGCTCACTTGGCTCTCCCAAGTGAGCAGACTGGCCACTTGGGGGGAGCCTGGCAGAAATGCGGGTCCTCTAGCCCCGCCCAGGCCTCCTGAATCTGAATCTGCATTTTGACACAATCCCCAGGCCGTGTGTGGACTCGTTCAAGGGCCAGTAGTACAGGCCTGTCACATGTTGGAGGACCTTCTCCCCTCCGCAGCCCCTTCCCACTCCGGTTTGCAGCCAGCCTGGAGAAGTCCACCTCTTTGGCCAGGCTCTCTGGGGTCCAGAGATAATGGCTTAAAGACTGATGCCTCTCAAATACATTTTAAGTGAAAATGCTTTAAAGATCGAAAAAGCTCTTACATCTGAAAGAATATATTCCCAATGATGAAATTTCACCCCCCTTGATACACTTTGGCAAAGAAAATTTCTAAATAGGAGAGAAGTCCTTCCTAACATTTCATGAATTGTCATGTAATAATAATTAATATTAGCATAGAATCATAATTTTATAATGTGATTTTATTTCTCCTCTCATGTCATCCTCCTACCCTCTAAGAGGTAAGCAAGGCAGCCAGTGAAGAAACTGAGTCAGAAAATTGGGAGACTTGCCTGTGGCCGCCAGGGTGCCAGCAGCAGAGCTACTACTAACCCCAGCTCTCCTCCCAAGAAACCCCGGGTTCCTCTGGGCGCAGCTAATAGGCAAGCCCTGCCAAAGAGGACTGTGTGCAAATTGAGTCTTTTCGCAGCGCAATCCCATTAAAAACATAAGGACCGGATGTCTGCTTCAGTTCAACAAATGTTTCCCAGGACCGGGCCCTGAGCTGGGGGTGGGGCAGCAGGGATGAATGAGCCCCTGCCCTGGGACCCTGCAAACTCTTCGGACCTCTTTTAAAAATCCTTTGCTGGAGAGGAATCATACAGGAATGTTCCCCCCCCCCACCCCACCCCCACAAGAAAACAGCAATTTTTCTCCTCTTAAAGAAGAGGTAAAATAAAAATCTCAGTCCCCAGACCCTACCACTCCAGCCAACGCGTGCTTCTCGGGATGCCTGCAGCTGTGTGTTCCTTAAAAGGAACACGGGACCCTCTAGCAACACATTTGTGTCTATTACCACTTTACTCAACATAGGAGCTCCTGGTGCAAAATCTGCTACCAAAAAAGAAAATAGAAGAAAAAAAAAAAACAACCTGAAACCTTTTTTTTTTAAAGCAACACATTTAAATAAGCTTTACTCAAATTGGATTTAAAGTGGTTTCGCTTCCCTCTGTTCTTTGAGTAAAAACTTACCTTTCCTGTGTCCCCTTTCCTCAGAGCCTTCCAGACGATTTAAAGCTAATCTGTTAAACCTTTTTGCATCTAGAAGGATTTAACCAATATTAATATATTTTACTCCTCCCAGAGAAAATATGCCTTTCTAAACTCATAGCCTCCTTAATCCAGCTTAAAAAATGTGTGTCTGCAGAGCATTTGATCTGAAAAGAGTTCTTTGAAAATAATTTCCTGGTTGAAGGGGTTGGGAAATCCTGCATGCAGGCAGCCCCATCTTGGATCATTGGCGTACTAAAGGCTCTGAGAAGTCCTGCAGAATTGAGACCTATTTACATTTGTTTAAATCAGCACTTCCCAAACTTTTTGGCGGCCTAAAGTCCTCTAATACTCTTACACAGCCCTGGACTCCATCCAATGCCTTTGGGAAATTTTACCAAAACCCAAAGGCTGTCTCTCCTCTCCTAAGAATTTCAGGCCTGCAAATAGGTGAGGTGGGGTTCTATGTTTCCCGGCAGGGCACCCCGGGCGTTCCCAGATGCCTCTCCTCAGCCTGTTGTAAGAGCAAAGGAAGGTTTCAAGTCTCATTTCTGCCTTTCAGTGACTGTGCAACTGCGAGCCAGCCACTCAGCCTCTCTGAGGCTCAACTGTGAAATGGGAGGGCGGAAGGGAGGTTCAAATGACCTGTGTCTATAGAGCTCCCCAGTACACATCACCCCGGGTTCCGCAGGGACCTAAAAACCGTTATTATTCGACCGTTAGGCAGTGAGGGCTAAGTATGGCCTTTCCTCCAGGGTAGCTGCTTCCAAGTCCCGAAACCCTGCGTGACATTTTTGCCCCCTCATCTCACCTACCAGAGTCAACCCTGGAGCTTGGGCACTGCCTGGAAGCCCACATTGGGGCACCAATACCCACGATTGCTCCTCGGGCTTAGTCTGGGAAAAGGACTGGGACAAGCTGTGGGAGAGAAAGCTGGTGAGCCCCTCTGCGCCCCGCTCACACCCCACCCTCTGCCATCTCCCCACCGTCTGCACAGTTGTCCCAGCCTCTCCTTTGCTACGTACGTCCTCGTCCGGAGCCACACCTGTTAGCAATCTGTGCTGACATGCGGAGTTGCCTGTGTGCCCGACGCCTGGCTGTGGAAATCCCAGAGGATTTTATTTTTGTCACATACATACCTTGTGTGCAGTCAGATGGGGGTGGTATTTATGTCTTGGTTCTCTTTTGCAAAAGGAAAAAAAATACAGTGGAGCTATAAATGTTACGTTTTGAACAGCTGCCCTCATGCACTGTGTATATAACTCTGCTGCAAGAAATTTAAACATAAACTTGAGTTTTTGTGAGATGGGATGGAGAAAAATTTGGCCATCAGCATCTCAATTATTTTTCTGCACCAAGTGCCAAAATCAGGCATTAAAATGCAACACCCCCACCCCCGGAAAAAAGGAAAAACACATACACATATATACAACAGAATTTGCTCTGGGGAAAAGGTAACTGTTGTTGATATGACATGTTTTTGCAGCACAAATGTTGGCTCTTCAGCCCAGTTTTGCTCTTTTATACACACTCAAATGGGAACCATCTGAGAGAACACACAGCAAAAACTGAAAGCGTTTTCTCCCAGCCTAGCTGTGAGTTTCCCCTGCACAAGAACCTGTAGCAGGCTCCAGCACAAATTCTCCAGGAGATGGGACTGAAGCAGTAGAGTTTTTAGTATTTGGCACAGAAGGAGTAGGGAAGAGAGGTAGTGATGGATTAAAAATCTGGGCTTTGGACCCAGCTGGACCTGAGTTTGAATTCTGAGCTAGGAAATGTTCTCATTCTCTCAGAGCCTTAGCATTCTTCCCTGAAAAGTGGAAAAATATTACCTACCTGTCAGGATCGTTGTGAGGTTAGAGATGGCACATGCAGAGTATTTAGCACTGTATCTGCCAAAAATAATAATAGCTCATTAAAGAGTAGCCAAACAAGAGAGGGTGGTGAGGGAAGCAGATGTGGCTTAAGTGATACAGCCTCCTCCTACCATATGGTAGTTTCCAGGTTTGTTCCCTGGGAACTCCTGGTGAAAAAGAAGAAGAGAAAGTGTGCCTGCGCAGTGAGCCAGTGCCCACGCAGTGAGTCAAGTGCCCGCGTAAATGCCCATGCGGTGAGCCAAGTGCCCACGTGAGAGTCCACGTGGTGATCCAGTGCCTGCGCCATGAGCCAGTGAGTCACGCAGCAAGATGATGATGCAACAAAAGAGACAAAGAAGAGAGTCAAAGCGCAGTGCAGCAGAGACCAGGAACTGAGGTGGCGCAATTGACAGGGAACCTCTCTCCTCATCAGAAGTCCCCAGGATCGAATCCCTCTGAATCCTAGAGGAGAAAGACAAGAAGAGAATACAAAAAAGAGAAGAAGATACAGAAGATCACACAGTGAATGGACACAGACAGCAAAAGCAGCAGGGCGGGGGCGGGGGCGGGGGTGGAGGCGGGGGTGGGGAAACAAAGAAAGAAATTTTTTTAAAAAAAGAGGGTAGGGAGACCTGTAGGAAAGGATGGGTGTCGTTTTCTGGTTGGAGGTGGGCAAGGTGTGCATCGCACAACTCTAGAGGGCGCCACTCACACTGCAGTCCTCAAATCTGTGCACAGTAATGCTGGTTTCCTGGCCCATGGAACTGAGTTTCTGAAGGATGGAACTTATTTTACCCAATTTGCACAAGGATGTAGTGTGCCAGTCAAAGAATGGGGAGGGAGTACACATCTTCTTCTGGGGGCCACTGAAGGACCGCTCTTGGGAATGCTCCCCAAGGAGGGCAGAACACAAACTGCCCAGGCTTGGGGTCTCTGCCACACCAGCCGCTCCCCTCCGCTGTGCAGTGACATCCAGAAGGCAGGAGCCAAGCGGGTGGAGAAACCTCGGCCCTTCCTGTTCTCTCAACGTGCTTTTCAGGGAGAACCGGGACACATCAGCATGGCTCTTCCTGGCCCTTGCCGGGTCCGTGCTGCAGTACATTTGGGGGAACCACGGGATTTACCCCCAAAGGAGCCTGACTGGGCTCCCTGGCAGCCAGGAATGGGTGGGACATGTTCTGGTGCTTTCTTTAGGGAGAGCCAGTTGGGGCAGAAATGAGTTTTGATTGGACTTGGGGCATGGCCCCGCAAAAGAAAGAGCTTCTGTTTTTGGAGAAGAAAATAATAAAAGCCCACTACCTACAACAAGGAGGCTATGTTGCTTAGAGTCTGAAGGGCTCTATGAAAGGGTCCTCCTGAGAGGAAGCGGAGGGTGGAGAGGAGCAGCAGCCCACAGCACCAGGCCGGGACTTGTGAAATTTTCATCTGAGCTGTCTGTCTCAGGGCTGGTTAAACTCATAGGTTCAGACCAGACAGACCCAGATTCACATCCTATGTGACCTTGGAAAAAGGCCACCTCACTGGCTATGTGACCTTGGAAAAATCACATCACTTCTCTGAACCAGAAAATGGAAAACATAATGCTTATCTCATAAGGATGATTGCATGGTGCAATCCACATAAAGTGCTTGGGTCAGGACCCTGTATACAGGAAGGACATAATTAATGCGGATGGGTGGGGATGATATGGCTACTACTATTGCTGCTAACCATAGTGACCATCCTCCTCCTCCTCGTGGCAACCCCATGGTACACAATGGGATCCTCTTTCTGTGGATTTGGAAACCGAGGTTCAGAGAGTTTAATACTTTTCCAAGGTAGCGCAGGCCATAAACTGGGATCCGAGGTGAGAATTACTCCAAAGACAAATAAATGTTCTTGTCTCTGCTGGGCTGCTCCCTAAAGGGGCTGCCTCCTCCACGGGCAGCCTGGGCTCCCTTTTCCTGGGTGCCTGGTGCCGATGCCACATCAGCAACCAGCCCTGAGTCCAGGGATCCCTGAATGGCGGCCACCAGTTGTGTTCAGGGTGCCTTCAGCTGCCGTTCTGGATCCTTCTCTCCTTTGCCTACTCACACTCTGTGCTTTTGGAAGGCTCTGCCTTCTATGACAGAACCCAGGCACTAGTAAGTTGCAGTGGGGAAATGCACAGGATCACCCATGATCTCCAACCCCAAAGAACCCGCCATCATAGGAGAAGGCAGGTGTGTAAATAGCCTCCACGATAACACAATAACACATGGACCCAACATCCCTGAGTTCAAATGGGCTCGTATTTCTATCATCACAGAGGAGGCTCTTGCACCCTGTTCCACAAAGCAGCACAGCCATGCCCTGGGAAGTCTGGACTGCTGAGGACTTCCAGGAGGCCCAGGACTGTTTTGCCTGGACCCACAGACAAGCCAGGTGGGTCGCATGTGCAGCTGAAAGAACCCAGTGTCTTCTGAGTCTCATGTCAACTGCCAAGGAACACTGCCCCGTCTGAGGTCTTTGTCAATTCCCACCAGTCTCCTTGGGATCCCCTGCTGCTCTGCTGTCTCTGTCCAGCACTGGGGTGGACACCTGGAATCTGAGGATGCCAACACTGCTTGTTTTTATTTTAAAGATTTTTTGTTAAAATGTATTCCCCACACTCACTCCCCAATGACTCCCTCATCTGTCTGTTTATTGTCTGCCCGCTGTGTCTGTTCATTGTCTGCTCATTGTTTCTGCTCGTTCATCAGTTCATTGCATCTGCTCATCTTCTTTAGGAAGCACCAGGACCCGAAACCAGGCACTTGAGCCCCACCTGCTCTCCACCAATGCTTCTTTGTGGTATGAGAGGAGGAGTTTTCATTAAAGCCTGGTGGAGGAGTCCGAAGGAGGACTTCTTGGACCCAGCATCCCAGACAGTTTTCACAAAACATCTTTCTCTTACAATCCCCCTGCATCAGGTATGAGTTCTTTGGGGGGGTGGGTCCAGTGACAAGTCCTGACATCAGCCCTGTAGCAGTTTGATATGGTTATGAAGTAACTTATGCTTTATGGCTTGGTATCTGTAACTCCTACCCCAAATAAATACCCTTTATAAAAACCAACCAATGTCTGGTATTTTGCATCAGCACCCTTTTGGCTGACTAATACAACCCCCAAGCAGCAGTGGACTGTGTTTTTTTGATGAGAGTCGTCCAGCCTCTCCTGACTGCAAGTGCACCATGGGCAGCCCCCACCAATCATAATCCTGGCCTGCTATGTGAACCTACTGTGTGCTCAGCAGCTCCCAGGAGATTCTCAATAACTGTGTGTTCAATAGGCACAGAGAATCACTACTGGATCCTTAAGTGGGAGAATAAACATGTTGCGAAAGGTGCCTTCCACAAAGCTTGTTGTCATCACTTTTCTCAGTCTTTTAGAGTTTGGAAACTACAAAAAAATAGGGAAAAATGTAAAACTTAACTCACCTATAATCCCATGATCCAAAGACAACCACCATCAGGGTTTTTCTGTCTTTCCTTCCAGCCTTTGGAGAACCCTCTTTGCAGGGGCAAAGGGTGAGGGAGGCAGGGCCAGGGTTTAGGAGCTCAGCCCCCGAGCAGAGCTGCAGAGCACAGAGCAGGGCTCGGCTAGAGCTGCACGACGCACAGGAAGGAGCTGGTGAGGAGAAGTCTGACAAGAATCCAACAACCTTGGAAAGGAGAGGAAAGAGGGACTGAGTCCAAGCCTGCTGCCTTCCAGCCTTCCAAGACCAACTAGATAGAGCAGGGAAGAGAAGTTGAGAGAGAGAAGCAGGAAGCTTCCAGAGAGGGCATCTGTGATGCAGTCAGAGGAGGCAAAGAAGAGTCGGGCTCCAGGCTGTGGAAAAACAGGGCTGGTTGATGTCCCGGGCAGAGCCTGGGAGGCGGCTGGTGGAGACCCTCGGAAGGCCGGGACCCCACGGGCGGTCTGAAGACGAAGGCCTGGCCCGCCTGCTCCCGGGAGTGGGTGCTTGCTCGCCCTATCTCCTCTCTGTTCTCACCTGCGGGCTCTGCCTGCTGCTCGTGCTCTCTGGGCAGGCCCAACCTCCCAGCCAGGCCTCCGGGTGTTCTCCGGAGCGTCAGCGGGTTGAGGGACTGCTCCGCCCCTCAGAAAGCAGGTCTCTGACTGCTTTGTGAGCCTGGAGAAGAGCTGAAGGAGGCTGGGCCCGCGGGGCTGGACCAGGGGTCCAGGCTCCCGCCGAGCCTCCCGCCGGGGCCACCACCAAGCAAGCCCCCCTGAGAGGCGGGCGTGGGGACACTGGGGTCCTCGCCCGGGACCTGCTCCTGACCCTCTCATTTATGACTTGGAGAAGCCACTTCACGCTGTGAGTGTGCTTTTTACTTCTGGCTGAAAACGAAAAGGCTCACCGGGCTAAGCAGAATCAAAGAGCGAAGGGCTGAGCGACCCGGCCCCAGGCCCTTCCCTTCTCCGGACTAGTCAGGCGTCTGGGAGCAGCTGTTCTGACCTGAGTGTGCACGAGCGTGTCAGAGCCTGCTCACAGCCAAGGAGCCTGCGGGAAGCCAGAAAGGTGCTCTGGACCAGGCTGGAGGGGAGAGAGGAGATGGGGAAACAAGGGTGGCATGCCTCAGGGGGACCCCATCTGACCCCAGGGCTTTGCATTCAACCGATGGCTTCAATACCCCATGAGACTGTCACAATGACATCCCGAGGTACAGAATCCCTGTTTTTACCAAAGAGGTCCTTCCAAGGCTCAGAGAGGCGAAGTGACTTATTCAAGGTCACACAGCTAGAAGAGCCAGGTCTCAAACCCAGTTCTACCTGATTCCAAATTCCAGGCTTTTTCCAGGTGTTGGCACTGCAAGGAGCCAGGGGATGAAGGCTGGGGCTCCTGCGGGTGGACACAGCCCCCCACCACTCTGGTTCCCTTTTGGGGTCCGCCCATCTGAAATTTCTAACCTTGGAAGGACTCTCTGGAAATCTGTGCAGAATTTCCCTCTCAGGGGAGCAAGAGTGGCTGCTTTCATGGGGGGGGGGGAGGCGGGTGGCAAGAAAACCAGGTGGCAGGTGAGGCCCCAGGAGGCCGGTGGGGCGGGTCCTCGCAGAGCTCGGCCTCCGGCTCGCCCAGCCTTTCCCGCCCCCTGCGCAGGCTTCCTGTCCTCCTCTGGCTTCTACCACATTCTTCACCACCCCTTTAAAAATTAAGGGTGCGGAGGAGGTGGGGGTGGCTTCTGAAACAGATAAGAGGTAATTGCCTGCCTTTGACTCCTCTTGATGTGAAAATGGGATTGGAATTACTCACTCTGGTTGAAAGGTTAGTTGAAGGTTATTACAGGAAAATTGTTATTCATACATTTTTTTCCTGTGCGGCCGGATAGCCTAAAAGATTAAATTCACAGAGTGCATAATGACCCATCACGGCCGACAATGGTAGGGGCGTCCCCGGGGAGGGGAGATAACCGAACAGAGACTTCTCTGAATAATTCATGCTCCAGAAGCTGCCGCACTAACAGATTACAGGAGGGTTTTCATTAGAAAGGAGAGAAGAGAAAGGTGCTTTGAAAACAGCGCGGTGCTGCTCGTCGTGGGCAGCACCCGCCCAGTTTGCTGCAGCTTCAATCAGCGCCTGCCCCGCGCTTCGGCGGCCTGGAAAGTGGGCGATCGGCAAGGGGAGGGCAGGGTTGTTTGTGACGGGGTGGGTGTGGGCCGGCGCCCCGCTCTTGGGCGGCCTGGAGGAGAGCTGACGCCAAGTCTGTCTTGTGAGGCTCTGGATGTATTTTTAGAAGAGGACAGGCCCAAACGTGGTGGTGGGTGGTGTGGGTGGTGGAGAGCCGCGAGGCAGGTGGCAGCACCTCTGGGCGGGAACCTCATCTGGAGATGGAGGCCAAGGTCGTCACAGCTGGAGGCTTTGGGGCCATGAGGGTGCGGTGCGAGAGTGAGATCCCTCGGGGTGGGCCCCAAATCTTATCTGTGAACCCAGTTGCCCGTGAGACCTTGGGCGAGTCGAGGCCCTCCAATGCCCAGGCCCAGGCAGAAAGCAGAGTGGCTTGCCGGCCCCAAGGGCTCTTTACTCCGGCGGCTGCTGGGGACTGTTCCTGGACCGGGCAAGCACGGGTGAACCCCTTTCTTCTCACCCCTCCGGGCGCCCGGGGCAGCTCTGGCTTCTCAGGCCTCCAGCATTCCCAGGCCAAGCCAAGCAGGTGGGAGTAACTTTTCCAAGATTTTTAAAGAGGTGCATCCATTCTCTCTCCCAGGTGAACCCTCACATGGCACCTGTTTTACAACTCAGCGGAGAAGCTGGGTGGGGACAAGCCGGCTGTTCAGCCTCTGCGGAACCCCATCCGAACCGCATTCGAACGCCGCAGCTGCTGCCTCAGCTCGACTCCGCTCTGAACTCTTAGGGCTTCGGGGCCCACTCGTACTTAAGGGCCCTCCTTTGGAGGAGGTCCAGGGGCCGGGGCCCACGATTCTGTGCCTTGCCTCACCCAGAGCTCCTCGACGCCCCCCCACCCCAGCCCCCTCACTGCAAGCACAAGGCAGGAACGACCACCGCCATCCCCAGGGTTCAGACCAGGTTGGCCCCTGTGACCTCACACCCCGCTGTCACACGCTGTTTTGTCTCTGGATGTGCACTTTCTTCCTTCTCACTGCACAGGGAGGCCTAGCAGGCACACCGACTTCAGCCAGTACCTTCGGGCCCGGCTTCCCAACGTCACGGCCCAGGGATGGCGCTTGGGCCAAGGCGGTAAGCACATCTCAGTGCTCTTTCCAGCCAGGGCTGTCATCAGGCGCTGAGCCACGAGGACAAGGAAAGGGACGCTCACACCTAGACACAGTGTGGAGAACATGCAGAGCACCAAAGTGCAAGAGGGATCTTAACAGAGGCGAGACTGGCAGCCAGCAGATCCAGGCTCTCGTCCCAGCTTGGCCTTCTATAAACTGTGCACTCTTGGGCTGGCCATTTTGCCCCCTCATGTCTCAGTTTTCCATTCTGTAAAATGGTGTCAAATGGCCTGACGTGTTATCTCATGGAGGTGAATATAAAACTATGCAATTGCTGCTATTACTCTTCCATATGCCACCAATTATTTATTTGGGGTCAGGTCCTGAACCAAGTACTTTCTGTGGCTGACCTCTAATCCTTGCAGTAGGCCAAGAGGTAGATATTACTGTCTTTTGTTTCAACAGGAGGACCCAGAGATCAGAGACACAAAGTGAAAAGACCAGCGTCGCACAGCTGGTAAGTGCAGAACCAGCCTTGTGACCTGGCCTATCTAGTTCCAAAGCCGGACCCTTTCCCCTGAGGGTGCTGGGGTAGGTCCTGGCCAGCTGGGTCCCTTCTGCTCAGTGGGCCATAGTATTGCAAGCTGGGCAGGAGGGAATCGTCCACACTGGCTCTCGGTGCCCAATCAACAGGAAGGGAGCTGTTGATGTCAACAGGTGGTTCAGAAGAGAGTGAAGGCAAGTCACCCTCCCAGCAGAAGAGGAACTGGCTTGGGCCTCAGGTAGATCTGAATTTGAACCCCAACTGTGTGACCAGAGCACTTGGCATCTCCTCTCCTCTCCACTGTTCCCTGTATGGAATGAGATTGGAATAACTGCACCTACTCAAAGAGTTGTTGGGAAGGTTGTGGTGTGTGGGGAAGACGGAGCACAGTGCCTGGCATTTGGCAAATAAGAGCTCAAAGCAGGTGGGCACTTATTTCTAGGAAAAGGCAAACCTTCTGGACTGTCTGGTGTGTTGACCCCTTTTCCCAAGAATTCTGAGCACTTCATTGTTCCTTTGCTCATTCATTCATTCATCTATCCCACCTTCCTGAGAGTTCCACTCTTGCCCTGTCCTTGGATGGACACCAGTCACAGAGAACTCAATCCCACGTGGGCCTGTCCTCACAGGGCTCTGAGCATGAGGCAGAAATGGACACACATGCCAACATGGTCACCCTTCTTGATCTGTAAAATCCAGAGAGGCTGAAGGCAGACCAGAAAGGATAAAGGGAGACCAGCAAAGACTTTTGGGGAGCTCGTATGGCTTTAAACAAAATGGAATTCTGACAGAATTTATTCCTTCTAAGATCTCAGGCAAAGCCCTCAGAAGTCAGTGTGATCACGGGTTGGTGCAACTCTCCAGCTGGGAGAGAACTTGCAGATAATCTAGGTCCTTAGTTTTTGGACGAGGCCTTGGAGATCCACGGACTTGCTCAAGTTCACACGGTTCGTAAACCACCAAGATTCAAGCCTGGTCTCCTGTCATCCAGTCTTAGATTTTTTTTCCCCCTATGCTGTATTCTCTAACCTCATCCAAAGATGAGAGATATTGCTGTTATTTTTTTTTTTAATTTAAGAGTTTGAATAGATTGTTCCCGTCATTTATTCTTTTATTTTATTTTGTTTATTTTTTAAGACGTACTGGGGATTGCACCTGGGACCTCATACATGAGAAGTAGGTGCGCAACCACTGAGCTACACCCGCTCTCTGTTCCTGCCATTTAAATAGCAATTCATTGTTCACCCTCAGTTTACCGAGTTTATCTAAGATGTATATGGTATCTCAGGTATGTTTCGTGTGAATCATTTGTTGTCATAGCCAGTTGGTACTCAGGATAAAACAACTATTGTCTTATTAAATCCTAATTAAATCCTAATTCAAGCAATTAATTTAGCCCCCTAATGCTTATGATTTGAGGATATGGATTCAAACTACCCATTTTCTCCTCTTCCCCTCCTTTATTTGCACAACATGTAGTGAGCAGCTTCTTAGCAGCCACTGTGATGGGCACATTTAGGGATGCAGAGACAACCATAGTTCATGTCTGGAACAAGCATATTTAATCTATAGGAGAGATAAGCCGGGCAGAGCCGCAGGGCATGAGAGCAGACTTTGGAGGCCTGCAGGCCAATGGACATTCCTCGACCACATCCCAGCTTCTCTGAGCTTCCGTTTCCTCTTCTTCAGAGGCTGCCCTCCCTCTCAAGGCTGTCATGGAGATTAAGTGGGAGAATGTACTAAGGTCCCTGGCTTTCCAAGAAATTGGTCATGATATGCTGTGACATGATTTTTTGTTTGTTTTTTTAAGATTTATTTATTTATTTCTCTACCCCTCCCCCCCACCCCGGTTGTCTGTTCTCTGTGTCAGTTTGCTGCGTCTGTTTTGTCCTCTTCTGTTGTTGTCAGCGGCACGGGAATCTGTGTTTTCTTTTTGTTGTGTCTTCTTGTTGTGTCAGCTCTCCGTGTGTGCGGCACTATTCCTGGGCAGGCTGCACTTTCTTTTGCGCTGGGCGGCTCTCCTTACGGGTGCACTCCTTGCGCATGGGGCTCCCCTACGCGGGGGACACCCCTATGTGGCACGGCACTCCTTGCGCGCATCAGCACTGTGCATGGGGCCAGCTCCACATGAGTCAAGGAGGCCCGGGGTTTGAACCGCAGACCTCCCATGTGGTAGAATGACGCCCTAACCACTGGGCCAAGTCTGCCATGACATGATGTTTTAAGGGGTCAGAGGAGGAAAAACCATTCTGAGTTGAAGAAGCAGGAAAAGTTTTGGGAGGATGGTGTATTTAAGCCATCTATTGATCTGGTGGTGTGGAGACAGTGGTGGGAAGGAGCATATGTCCATAAGGACCAGCCCGAGCAAGATATGGAGAGTGGAATGTGTGAGGGCACAGTGAGTCATTCAGCATGAGCGAAGGCTGCAGTGAGGCTGGGTCCCCAAGAGCTTGCCAGTTTTGAGTCAGAACGGCCACAGTCAAATAATGAGCCACATTGGCTGATTTTCTCTTCTTGAAGGATCAGCCCAGCCTCTCAGGGGTGACTTGGAGTGAGAGGAAACTGCAAATCCTCCTCCCTCCAAGAAGATCCTCCATTTATGTAGATTAAGGCATTGAAGGTCAATGTGACATTAGCCTTCAGAGGAATAGCCCATTCGCTCTCATTTTTGTGAGGATTTGCATTGCAGATTAGCTACCATGTTTTGTTTTCACTACTGAAGCAGATAAGAAATGGAACAGAGTGGCTCTAACTGGGGAGTTAAAGAGGACAGGAGGGCCTGGAAGTGAGGTGCATTCCCATGTGGGACCCCTGGTGGGAGGGCAAGGATCCCAGATACCACTGAGCAATATGAGAATCCTGCGGCCCTGGAGAGGAACGAGAGTAGGTTTGGCTGCTGCCCCCCCCCCCAGCATTCCTTGATGCTCCTTCTGGTCTAACACCCCAAGCCCATTGGGAAACAGCTCCTCTGCTACTTCCCATGAGCCTCATGGTGCTGCTCCAACAGTGCCAGCCAGAACTGGCCAACCCCCGGGCCACAGTGATTAGCCCAGTAGAGAGTATATGACCCAACTTGGAACAAGCAGAGTTTGCCCTGGGAAGCTTTATTCCTGGACACTAGGGGATAGAAGCTCTGTCCTTGCTCTTGGATGTCACATTGTCAAGATATGTCCCAGGGCATATCTTGGATCCACTCTGCCCTTCCAGATTATAAACAAGTGAATAAACTATTCCTGTAAAGTCTCCTTGCCTTATGTCCAGGATTCCTTGGGTGGGGGCGGGGAGCCCCTATCCTCTCAAACACTTTCCCTCCACCTTGGCCGGCTGCCCTGGCCTCTGTGGCCTGCCCACCTCATGAAGACCCCTTACCTCAGGACACAGGGCCTGCCTTTGGGCCACCCCCCTCCACTGCGGGGACTCAAGGCTGGGGCCAGCAACAGTCTGCTGCTGGGCAGCTGGCGCACCATCGTCCTCCACGTGCCTGCCGTGACTGTGCCAAGCTGCCTGCCCACCCCTGACCCCGCTGGTGTGCCAGAGACCCACTGCTGGAGCAGAGCCACAGCCCCACGAGGATGCCTGGCTGAAGCCCGCAGGGCCACACTGCCCTCTCCTCCTCTGTGCCCCTCTCCAGTACCTTGAGCTGTGCTTGGAGCCATCCTTCCTTCTGCCCACTGAGGCGCTTTGTGGAGCTTAAGCTGCCTCCTTGACCACCACCACCTTCCTTTCTCTTATAATAATAGTTCCTTTCCAGGAAGACCCCCTGCGGCTCCTACCCCGCCTGCCTGCCATATGCCCAGTATGTCCACATGCCCGGGGGAGGCAGATTGGGTTCACTCCACTCCTATTCTGCACCTTAGCAGATAAGAAGGGACTTGGAGAGTCATGCCATGCATCCCCAGACTTCATGCAGGATCCCGGAAAAACTTCCCCAGACCGCTGAAGAGAAGCAACACCTAGGAAACTTTGGAAAATGAAAAGTAAAACGTTGGCAAGTTGATTCTTTCCATCTCACCTCTACCTTCCACCAATTTTAGCCAAACCCCAGAGATGAGCTCCCCAATTGTCTGAAGGGATAGGCCCACTGCAGTGTTCTATCAATCATTCAAAAGAAATGAATCTAAAACAGGGCTTATCTACAAGCAATGTGGTATCCTGGATTGGATTCTGGAACAGAAAAAGGTCATTAGGGGGAAAACTGGCAAAATCCAAATAAAGCCTGGAGTTTAGTTAATAGCGTGAGACTCCTAAGCTGGGCCTTTGCGGATAACCAGAGGAAAAAACTCTAACAGGAGAGTTAGGCAGAACTAACATTTAGACCTGTCTGCAGACATAATGTATGTTAGTTCTGCCTAACTCTTCTCCTGTTAAAGCTTTTTTCTCTGGTTTTCCCCAAAGACTCGTTTTGGGGGCCTAACAGTAGCAGACCAATGTTAATTGCTTTGTTTTGCCAAGTATGCCATGGTTATGTACAATGTTAACAGTAGGGGGGAATGGATAGGCGTATATGGGAACTCTTTGTACTATCTTTGCATCTTCTCTATAAATTTAAAATTACTCCCCAATAAAATGCTCATTAAAAAAAAAAGGCAGCAAAAATGAAGCTCCTGTCTTCCTCCACCCAAGCCTGCTCCTCTTTAGTCTTCTCCAGCTCGGCTAACATACCACAGCCCCACCGGTCACACTAATCACCCCGGGGTTGTCCCTGCTCCTCCCTCTTTCACCCTCACATGCCCACACAGCATTCTAAAGTCACTCAGGCACACACACAACACACCCCTAACCAAGTCAGAGCCCTGCCCGCTCTACAACTGTTGCGTATTCCCAGTGTGACCCATTTCCTTGATTTCCACAAAGTGCCTTCAGTCCCTTGTTATCTGTCACTCAACTACTGTGCTAGCTTTTTGGGTGTCTGTCTTCCTTCAGACTCTTTCCCTCCCAGGCCACCATATGCTTTGCTGCCAGCGCGTCTTTTCACAACACTACCCATGTGTCTGCAATGCCTGTTGGATAAATTCCAAGGTCTGCAATTTGGGAATCCAAAACTATAACTGACATTCTCAGACTTCACTGTCCCACATATTTCCAGGAACCTCTGTGCCCCTCACGGTGCCTGATACGAGGCAATGCTTTCATAAATATCTTTGAAAGAGTGAATGATCTATTTATGTTCAGTCATCTAGATCGCCTCCACTCTCCCTTCTAGGGGTGGACTTAACAGATCCCAGAATAATGGCGGGAAGGCAGAGACCATCTGGCATGCAGAAACTGAGGGCACGTCATTATTCTCCTCATGAGCACCACATCAGCGCAGCTCAAAGAAACAATGTTTGAGAAAAATGTACTCAGCTTAAAACCCAGCCATTGAAATGAGTGGAGGTGAAATTGGTGACATCTGAATAAGGTCCATTGATGTCATTTCCTGGTAATGATACCCTACTATGGTAGTACAAGTTGTTACCACTGGGCGAAAATGGGTGAAGGATGTACATAATCACTCTGTATTATTGTGTACACTGCATGTGAATCTACATTTATCTCAAAATACAAAGTTAAGAAAAAACAAAAACAAGCAAACCAACAAACGAATATCTTCCCCATTGGAACATTTCCCCCCACAATCCCCTAGTCCCTTCTGTCACCATGATAATCTAGATCCCATGATAAGGAGTGAGAATACTTCTGGGAGATTTTAGAGGAAATAGCCTGTAAAAGAAGACATCACTCTAATCTTGGAGGCGTTTTATCAGAAGATCCGTTCTATAATCCTACATGATTCTGAACTCTTGGCATCTTGTGACAGGATGCCAAGAGACCACGAACACTGAAAACATTTCTGGATGAATTTGTGCATTTCCAACTTCCTGGCCCTCTATGTGCTCTGGTCAGTGTTTGACATTGATGCACATGATGAATACCCAAGGGGATAGGGTATGGTTTATGTGTGCTCAGCCCTTCCTTTGAGGGCACCACCCCTTTTTGATGTGTAATCTGAGGTGCCCTGACCCCTCCCACTCCGTGGGGATAGACAGGACCTGGACTAGCCCTGGGGGCACTCATTGGTTCAGGGATATACGCATGACCCAAGCGGGGCCAGTCAGTCTTGCCAGGACTTCGCTGCAGCTGGAGGGGCACACTTTTTGCCAGGAGGATAGGAAGTTGGGGCTGCAGACAATCATCTTTCTTGACTACAGAGAGAAAGATCCACCTCAATAGCAGTAAATGGAGCCATCCACAAAGGGAATCAACTGAGAGGAGGAGGGTAAGAGAGAGCCTATATCACGACTGCCAGGACACAGCCGCACCTGCTCTGACCATCCAAGGGACTTCCCAGCTGCAATGTGCAATGACCCATTCCTTTTTGCTTGTTTAAGCCAGCTTAATTTGGGTTTCTATCAATTCTATCACAAAGAGTTGAATCTTCTACAACACCCAAATTGAAAAATTCCTTCATAGCAAATAAAAGGAAGATAAACGAGTCTAGCTCTACCAAACCTTTTAAACCAAAGGGTGATGCAGATCGTCCCAGCTGGCCCTCTTCACAGAACGGGAAATGCAGGATATTAGAGATCTGTAAAATGCCTCTCCTGGAGAGGGAAAAAAAGGGCGAGGATGTCCCAGGAAGGGTGCATACAACCACTAAATTCTGACTACTGCTCTTTAAGCTGCTTTCTCTAATTAAGTTACCACAATTAGGGCTAAAAATCTTCCTGTTTCAAAATCTACCCAGTATTTTCTTAGTGTGTGTGTGTATATATATATGTTATCTCTTTGTAGTATAAATCCTTTGGTTATCTTCCCAGCTCACATTGAACCCATAACTGCCTCCACGACACACATAACCATTTTGTTCAAAGTGACTTATCCCTCTAGAGGAAGTCGCAACCTTCTATTTTATTTTACTTTTATTTCCAAGGAAATTACAATTCCAGTACCTTCTCTGCAGAAAATTAGATGGTGTCATATAAGCTTACCCATGAATCATGGACCCAATGGTGTCTGTCATGATTTTGGGGGACAGGAGGTGGGCTCCTGACAAGGCAGAAGGATCAAGGGTTCAGGAATTTTATCCAAGAGAAGGCATGAGTCAGCCACTCTTCATGTGTCTGAAACGTCAATCAAGAGGCAGAGGGGTCAGTCGAAGCAGTGAGAGGAAAATGACGCCCTTATTCAAGATGAGAAATGGAGGGAGAGTCCAAACGGCTTCTTGTCCTGGCCTGTTCCCAAGGTCAGGCACCTGCTTTCCTTGGGCTTCTGTTAGACATCTCTGTGTCCAAAAAATAAATACCCCCCCCTCTTTCTGCTATTAAGTTAAATCCAGTTGGTTTCTGCCCCCTTGCAACCAAAGACTCCTCTATCCTGCACTCAGATTTTTTGCTAAACTGTAAAATGCTTTTTCAATCCTTCTCTTCCTTCCCCCTGTGTGATCTCCTGACACACATTTATTCCGCAGAATATCAGATATAGGTCAGTGGATGTCACCATGGTAAGACAAGCAAAAGAAAAGCTCACCCTTCTCAAGGCTCCTTAGTAACGGGACAGGACCATCCACGCTTCTCCTGCCGGTGGGGGCGGGTGGCGGGAGGTCATGGGGGTCAGCCCGCGCTTTGGCATGTGAACTTCTTGTTCCCACCCAGTCAGTCAGCTGACGTGGGAATGTTTTATTGAAGCAGACATGTGTCAGCCCTGCTTTGAAACAAAGCCACTCTGCCAGCATGTATCATCACAAAAGCAGGGCTATGCAAGACATCTTTGCTAAGGTCCTGATTTCCCTCTATGCCAGGCACCATTTTGGAAAGTTGCTATGGGAGGCTGGTCTGCACTTTAATGACGTCTGAGACACATTCAAGGCTAATGCTTTTGCAAAACAAAGCACCGTGAAGGTTTCAGGAGGGGGGTGGCGTGGAAATCAAATGACCCGTGGAGGCTAAATTACCAGCCTCACCGAGCAGTTTTAGAAATGCGGTTCTGCCTCGGCCTGGGGCCACCACTCTCTCGCTTGCTCTTCCAATTAATTATTGTGTTTTAACACTATCTCCAAAGATAATTGCCTGTCAGTGTATCAGTATGTAACACCTCGGGGTGAACGAGGCGCTTGCACCGTCTGTCAGCGCTAATAAACACAGGGCGGCGAGAACCCACCTGCTTGAAGCGCTCAGCCAGGGTGGAGCATCCCAGCCTTCTCAGCAAAAGCGCTGCCTTCCTCTCTCTCACCGACAGTTTTCAGGGCAAGGGGGGGGCGGGGAGGCGGGGGAGGGGGCGGGGGGGCAGCGTGGAGCAGAAGCGCATGCTCCGTAGCTTGTTTAAAAAGTCGGCTGATCCCACCCTCATTCTGAGGATAACTTCTTTTCAGTGGGTGGTGCTTGTTCATTTAACTTCGAGGGTGGCAAAATAGCTAGCAAAGGAGGGATTTGTGTGTATGTGTCGCCCATCCCAGTCCTACCAAAGGAAAAGGTATAAGTCACCAGGCTTTGTAATTACAGAATTGGTAGAAGTCAAATATTTTCAAAATAAATCATGGTTGCAGGGGTCTTTCGTATTTTTAAAAGCAACCTGGAAGAGTGATGGAGTGCTAGGATTGAAACAATTTAGCTTTAATGCCTACTGCATTAAATATTTCAACGGGGGAAAGAATTCCCCATTTCAAACTAAATTGAGCCCATTCGGTGAATATATGAGCATCATATGGAGTAAGTGTCAATTAAAGTGATAAGTAGTGGGTCTGGCACTGAGTTCTGGATTGTTCTGAGGTCTGCTTCCCTGGTGTGGCCATTCGGCGCTTTGGGCGAAATTGAAACAGCTCCACTGAGCACGAGCTGGGATTCTTTTGAGAAACTGATCCTCCTCCAATACCTCTGAATTAATTGGCATTTTATTCTCATTTAAATCTCTGTCACAACCTTTTATTTTATTTTATTTTTGTATGTCTGAGGAAATGACAGTTCCAATATCTTCCCTGCAGCTTTCAGGGAGCTCAGAACAAATTAGGTGGTGTCATATAATCTCACCCAAGGAACGCAGAGCCCTCCAGCTTCTGCCAGGATTTGAGGGGGATGAGGTTGCCGGCCAATTGCTTGCTTAGTAGCAGAATGGAGAGGAAATGGAATCATGAATGGCACTGAAAGTTTTACCCGAAGCCAGTTTGCTTCCTCTCTCCTGGGTGGGTGGTTACCTTGACATGCAGGACCTTCCCACAAGAATACGGGGGCACCCTCCCCAAACGGGAAAGGGGGAGCGTGGCGCATACAGCTGTGTGGCCTGGGCAATGGGAGCACTGGCCAGGGGGACCAAGCTCACCCCAAGGGGAGCACCCAGGATTCCTTAAGAGCCCTGTGTCGTGGGCAAGGGCAGCCCAGAGAGGGTCCGCTCTCCCTTCTCAGGGAGCCGTCCTCAGGGAAGGCCCTCTCACCTGGCCTCGACTTCCCTGGTTTCCTCTCCAGACAGTGCCAGTCCGTGGCGGCCTGCACGGGAGGGTCCAGCCTTACTGCGTGCCCCAAATAAACAATATGATTAAGTTCCCCACCCACTCTGCTCCTCACCCAGGACCTCCTACGTCATGTAGACTGTCAGACCCTCAAATAACCAGAGACTCTTCTCCAGGGACCCCTGGGTGAAGGCTGCTGTTTCCGCGGTCCTCGGCAACTCACATTCCCGCCCGCATGAATACGAGCCCACACTGACACCCTCATCACTCCTGTCCCCACCTCTCACCTCCCAAAATATTCTGCACACTGAATTTTCCTGGGCGGCATCGGTTTGTCGGTACCCAGAAGGCCTGGGCACTTACGAGTAGTAACGCAGATTGTTCCAGTTCCTTGCGTCCATCTGCTCACGCAGGGCGCCCACTACAAAGGCATATCCTCCCCGTGAGAATATTTTGGGGAATTCACGAGGAAGGTCTCACCCCCACCCAAAGTCCCCCTGTTGCCACTCACAGGCCCTGGGATGACCGCCGGGCACCGGCTTTCCCCCACCACGTCTCCTTTGGGAACTGCATTCACAGTGTGGCATCCCCACCTCCGCCCTCACCCACTGCTCCACCGATGGCCACCACAAGGTCCCAGCATTCTCATGGGACGCCAGCAGGGGAGAAGCGCAGGCTTCCTCCACTCTGCAGGACACTTTGCCAGCGGGGGCTCCCAAAGAGCACTGCTTGGGCCCCTGTGGAAATGCCCTCGAAAGCCTGCTCCTACTACCCTCCCTTCACGGGGTTCCCACACAGCCCAGGCAGGGCTGAGCCGCGGGGAGGCCTCTTGTGCTCTTTCTCCGTGGCTCTCAGGTCTGCTCCAGACATGTGGGTACCAGCCTCCCCTCAACAGGCCCTGCCCCCACTCCCCCTGTGCACCAAGTTCTCCCTGGGAGGGCTGCAGCCCACACAGGAGACGCCCACACCCCGTTCGACCCGGATGGAATCCCTGCTGCAGTTCCACGCCACATTTTGCAATTCTCTTGGCCAGTGGGTGGCTGAGCAGGGACAGCCCCTTCTGGGGTCCATAGCCCTTCCAGGGGGAGGATTTCTGGGCCTTGCCCAGTGAGAGCTGTAATTCCACTGCCTTGAATTAATTCAAGAAGGGGTACTTTGTCTTTTCCTGTTCTTGTCTTTGAGATGCCTGGGTTAGAGACCTCAATATTTTTGTACCGTCCCACCGGCTGCAGCCCAGCATTCTGGTGCATGCGGAATTCAAACTGGAGGGCCCTAGAGCCACTTACAAAACCACGTTTTCCTAGATTTTGATTCGGAAGGTGTGGAAGAGTGCCCGGAGATGAGGATATTTTGTAAGCTCCGAGGTTCGCCATCGTTTGGAACCACATTCTTCTAGCTCACGTGACTGTTCACCAGGTGTGGGATGTGGGGGTGGGTTCTCCCCAGCTGTTTCCTTGGAGATCTCTGGGCATCTCCTCTGCAGTTCCTGTTTCAACCTCCCACGTGCTCTGCACTTCACGCACCACCCGACGTGGCCTTCTCTAGTTCCACCTAACGCTGGTCCAGGCCTGTTGGATGAGGCCAGTGCATCTCCTGCTTTCTGACCTCAGAGAGATGCCAGCCTTCCCTTGTCAAGGAACATCATTCTGGAATCTCACACTATCTATGCTGAGCCTGGCGTTCAGTTCAGAGCTGTGTGTGGCTCCTGAACTCAGATACAGGAACCGAGGGAAAGAAGAGGCGGGTGACTCCCCCTCATACCCAATCAGGATTTTTCTCTCCAAAAGATACTGCCCTTCCCTCTTTGCCATCTTGTCTCCGTTTAGTTTTGGCTGTGGCCAATGCCTTGCTAATTTAACTAAGTCCAACAAAGGAACTTAAGAGTTAAAAATGCTCTGAATTTCTGTCTCCCACTCCCCTCACAACCCCTGACAGAGTCCCAGGCCTTTTCAACATTTTCTAATTAACTGTGCACTAAAAGATGATGGAAGGTTCCTTGGGAAGGCTGAGGCACAGACGCAAAGGTGAGATGCTGTGGAAGATCTTAGCTTTGACTTAAAATTTCATGCTAATGTTGTATTCTACCCTTCAATATGATTGCTCTTGTACTATTTTTAAAAATGTTTTCAGTTAGTTACCAAAGAACCAAACTGGTGCTCCAGTAAGACACGCCGTATTCACCCCGAGGCGCCGTGTACTCCCTGGGATACTGCCCGCCCCTGTGCACCGTCCCAGTCTGGATAGGAGAAGCCTGGCCCTAAGCAAACAGAGAGCTGCCGAGATCTGCAGGACAAAAGCACAGTGCAGAGTGGAAGGGATGTGTGCCCCCTGTCCCCACCCAGCCTCGGGAACCTCGGGGGCTGCGATGCCTGGGGTTCTGGGCCTGTGAAGGAGAAAGCCATGGTACCCGCAGGCTAGCCCAGGCGCCCTGGAGGATGCCGTTGGATATGGCAATGGCACAGCAACATGGCTGGGAGGGCTGGACTTGTCTGTGAGCACATATGAGGCATCACCTGGTGATTCCCAGAAAGACCAGATGGGGAGGAGCAATTTCAGGCCGGCAGGTGTGCACCGGTAGAGGAGGGCAGCAAACTAGCTGGGTCCGAAGTACTACTATCAGTGTGATTTCGTTTGCATCCTGGAAGACCCTGGTTTATGGACTGATCAGAAGTATTGTGGGAAGGAAGGCTCATGGAAATCGAGTCTCGTCTTGTTGCTTTAAATACCACCTAAATGCTGATGACTCCCACATTTTTATTTCTAGCTCAGACCTCTTTCCTGGACTTCAGTCTTAAAAATCTGAACACCCACACAACATCTTGACTTAGATGGCGAACAGGCATCTCAAACCCAGCATATCCAAAATTCCTGATCTCCCCTTACCCAAAACTGTCTCCGCCTACAGCCTTCCCCGACTGAGCTGATAGCACCTCTGTCATCCCACCCGTTTGGCCAAAACCCTTGGCTGTGCCCTTATTTCTCTCATTCTCTCATCCCACATCGAGTAGACCAGCAATCCAGGAGTTTCTATCTTCAAACAGATCCAAAATCTGACCACTGCTCCCTAGTTCCCCCAATACCACCCTGGTCCAAGCCACCTTCATTTCTCCTCTACATTATAGCAAAGATTTCCTCATGGGTCTCCCTGCTTTACCCTCACCTCCTTACCATCTAGTCTTATCACAGAACTAGAAGATCCCTTAAAAAAGTAAGCCAGGTCATTTCTCTCCTCTGCTCAGTGCCATACCCCTCCATGCCAAGTAAAGCCCCAGAGCTTTACCATGGCCAGCAAAGCCCTGTGACCCACCCTTTTCTTCAACCTTGTCCCCATGACCCTTTCTCACATTACCTACCCTCTGCTCCAGCCACACTGGCCTCCTTCCCGCCCTTTAGCACTCCCACGCCGATTCTGCACAACTGTTCCCTCTGCCTAGAAAGCTCCTCACCCACATATCTGCTTGGCCAACTCCCCCAAGTTCATCAAATCTTTGCTGAGATTGCATTTCCTCCACGATCCACCTTGAGTGCACTGTTTAACACTGCAACCCACACCGCCACACCACATCTCAGTCCTCTCCCCAGCTCTACTTTCTCTTTTTCCTCTTAACGCCTATCACTTTTTAACAATTTACATAATTTACTTATGTATTATATTTATTTCTTGTCTTTCTCCCCTCCATTGGAATGTGAGTTCCACTAGGGTAGGAGTCTGTCTTGTTCACTGATGTGCCTGTTAGACAGTAAATGCATGAGTAGGCACTCAATACATGTTGGTTGAATGTTAAGTGTTGAATGGAAGATCTGTGAGCACAGATGAAACAGCATAGAAAGATGTATTGCCTAAGATGGCCAAAATAATAATATAAAACCCGTGGCTCTTGGAGTAAAATGCACCAGTTGTTTGAAAGTCCAATTTGAAGGTGAAAAGAAAGTTTTTTGAGAAAAACCAAGATGGGCAGAGCCAAATGGAGATCCCAAGATCTTAATGTTGAATAAAGCAAATAATGCTAACAAAATCTCCTCTTAATGTGTAACTTCTCGTTTATACAGTTATTTTATCCCCCAATGACCCTACAAAATAGATTTAACATCTCCATTTCACAGGAAAGGGAGCTCAGAGTGATGAACAAACTTGCGCTGTGTTACGTAACTAGGAAGGGATTGAACCAGCCAGGGCTGGTCCAAGTCTGGGCCAACTCCAAACCCCAGTTCCCAGTTCCCTTTCCTCTCCTCGTCACTATTCAGGCCAGAGGACAAGAGAAAGAAAAAAGGAAGATTACCACTGGTTAGGAAGACAGATCTAGGGTTATCTCTATTAAGAAATGTCCAGCCTAGAAGGATTTCTCCAGAGACTGAGGCCATTCCAAGAAACGCCAACACATATTCTTTACAGCCTGGATCCCCAGTTAAGTGTGACAACCTCATTCCCAGAACTTTTGCAGGACAAAGTCTTCTAACAACACTGCCCTGGACCCACCTACATCCCCTTCATCCTGAAATGTTGTCCAGGCCTCGGGGCCTGCTCAACTTCCATTTTTCCCTCCTCTTTTAAAAGAATATAAAATCGACAATGATCTGGAGACCGATTTTGGCATTTAAATCAGAACAATAGAATTGGAGGCCAAAGGACTCTATGTTGACAAGACAAAGACCACATTGAGAGCTGCAGGCAGCCAGCAGAAGGGAGTTATGACTGTGTCCAGCCTCGTGGTAGACAGACACACAAGAGGTCATTCACCCAAAGTAAGGTTTAAAAATTCTATAGCATGCATTTGGACTGTGTTGGAGTTGTTTTGTCTATTTCTGTGGACGCTGACCTACCTCCTTCCTCGGCAGGGCCAAGAGTGCCCCCGTAACTCACTTGTAAATGTCCTGCAGTGCCGGCCCACTTCTGGAGTTCATGCTCATTAGCAGACACAACTGGAAATTCTTTAGCTGTTGCAAAATGGGTCATTTGGAACAGAGTTCCGGTCTCTGAGTATGTTCACGTGGTGGATTGTCAGAGCTCCCTTGGCAGGAGGAGATGTGGATGCTGTCATTATCCCTCAAGTGTTGAAAAGGCCCAGCTAGAAACATGTGGCATTTTCTTAGATCACTGCAGCTGGAGCAGATCTTAGGCAATGCCGAATCCATTCTCATTTGAGAAACCAAGGTCCTAGGATGGGGGTCACAGTGCTAGGATGGCAAACCCTTGGGAGCACATTCACAGAGCCCATCACTGATGGCCCCTTTTATTGTCACTCAGATACTGTGAATGCCTTGGCTGGGGCACTGGGCCGTTTCCTAGGTGGCAAAGGCTGCTGAAGACTCTGACATTGAGCTTTTGTTTGACTCTGCTTGATGCTTTTTAATTTTCTGTGCTCAGCATCCTCAGTCATTCATTCAATAAGCATTTATTGAGCACCTATGACTACTGCATTTGCTGGGTACTCTCTTGACAATAATAATAAAAACAGACACTTAGAGAGTATGTGCCTGGCACTACTCTAAGAGCTTTACCTACAAAAACTAATTAATCCTCACCACAACCCCAGGAGTGGGTGAACTTGTAATAAGTGGAAGAAACGAAGTCTAAAAAGCAATGAATGCCAGATGCTAAGTTCCTTTGTTTCCCCAGGGTTACCTCACCAACATCCATAAAAAGTTAACGTCATGAATTTTCCATTTATAAACGCAGACTGATCATCCAGGAAACATCCCAGTCTCGTCCACTTTGCAAGCCTCGCCCTTTCACCCCTTCCCTGCCACTGTGACCAAAAAGCCTTCTAAAGGGAAGAAGCATTCTCTTGCTCATGGAATTGCCAAATGCTCTGAGGATTAGGCCACCAGATAGGGTGGTTCTGCTCTTCTAATTACAAAGTCATCCCCAATGGGACCTGCTGGCACATTTGGGGCAAACCCTCGGTCCCCAGGGAATTGCACACACCTCTCTTGGTCAATGTTTTGTGTCTTGGTGCCTCATTTGGTGTGGCCACTCAGTGGATGCCTGAGCTGATTCACACAGGCATGCCTGAAGGAATGAAGTTTGAATGTTTTATTTTTTTATTTCAGAGACCTTGAGAAATTCTTGCCCATGAAAATCTCTTCATGTACTCTAAAATTCTACCTTTCCAATAGGTTAAAATTCTGCCTTGAGGGAAGTGGACATGGCTCAACTGATGGAGCGTCTGTCTACCATATGGAGGGTCCAGGGCTCAATCCCTAGGGCCTCCTGACCCGTGTGATGAGCTGGCCCATGTGCAGTGCTGCTGCCGCACACAAAGAGTGCCGTGCCACACAGGGGCACCCCCACGTAGGGGAGCCCCACACTCAAGGAGCACGCCCCACAAAGGAGAGCCATGCCTCGTGAGAAAAGTGCAGCCTGCCCAGGAGTGGCACCGCACACACAGAGAGCTGACACAGCAAGGTGATGCAACAAAAAGAGACAGAGTTTCCCAGTGCCGCAGCATAATGGAAGCGGATGTGGAAGAACACACAGCGAATGGACAGAGAACAGACGGGGTGGGGGGGGAGTGAGGAATAAATAAAATAAATCTTTAAAGAAAAATTCTACCTTGAATTTTTATCATCTCAGGTTGCACGGTCCAATACAGTAGCCACATGTGGCCACTTAAATTCAAATCTAAATTAACTAATATGCATAAAATTAAAAACTCAGTTCCTTACTTACACTAGCTATGTTTTAAGTACTCGATAGCCACAAGTGGTCAGTGGTTAGCATACTGGGCAATGTGAATACAGAACATTTCCTCCATCCCAGAAAATCCCATTGGATCACACTGTTCTTGGGAACCAGTTCTTAAACTTGTTTTGGTTCACAGACCAACGGCAGATATGATTAAAGATCTGAACCTACTCCCCAGGAAAACGCAGGCTGTGTCTGTGAGTACACTGACTGCCTCCCCCACACAGACCCTCCCTGCTGCTAAGTTAAGGACCCCTGCTTTAAGTTTAAATAATTAGGATCCGAAGAGTCCCTGGGAGGAAGAGCACATCAGGTGGTTACCAGTTACGCATACCCGTGCATTGGTGAAATTATCAGATGCTCTCTGGAACGCCATCCATCTGGTGTGGAGAACGTGGAGGAGGTGAGAGCCCTACGGGCCCTGGGGAGCTGGAGGGGCAGGGGCAGGGAGAGAGGAGGCTGTCACCCAGGGGGTGGAGGCATTCAGGTCTGCGAGAGCAGGAGCACCCAGAAGCCACTTTCCCACGCTTTCCTCAGTCCTGCCCTGGACACGCCCGAGGATAACACTTTGCATTTGAAACCCAGGGAAGTGGAGGCCCTGAAGAATTCCCCGATTTGCCTGAGTGGGACAGACAAAAGGTCCGTGGCAAGATCTGAGGGGACAGCGCAGGTTCCTGTTGCTCCTTGGAAGGCTGGCCAAGCACCTCACCCCCTAGTCCTGCGTGCGCGCGTGCGTGCGCACACGCGCACACACACACACCCCTGTCCATACAAAACGGCATCTAGAGAGACGAGCCAACACAACTCGGCCTGGCCGAGCTCAGCGACGTCGACAGGAACTGAAGCGCTGTAATTAAGCTCGCTGCTCTGGACTCAGGCACACCCTGGCTGGAATCCCTGCTACCTCGAACGAGCGCTGGTGTGACCTTGAACAAGTTACCAGATGAAGCCCCTTAGCTGTCAAATGAGCCTAATAACCACCTCCCCATGGTGAGAACTGAGGCAATGCATGCATGAAGAGCCCAGCCCTTGCCTGCGTCAGAGCTCAGAAGGAAGAGGACAGAGAACTCACCCCGCACGCCCTGTGCAGTCCTCTAAACCCGGTGCAAGGAGGAAAGGAGGACCTTGGCCTCAGGAAGAGTGTCGGGCTAGGTGTTGTAAGTACTTATTTTATTCAGCAATAATCCTATGAGGTAGGTATCCTTATGGTAAGGGAAATGGAGACTCAGAGAGGTAAAGTATCCTCCCCAAGGTTGCACAGCCAGGAAGTGGCAGCACAGACATTTGAACCCAGGTCTGCCTGACCAAAGCACAAAAATCTCCTTGTACTTCACACTGTGTCTCCAAAAAGTTTCACCTTGTCACCTGGCAGGGAGATGGCCCATGGAACAGGACCAAGGATCACAGAACAGTCTTCCCCAGACTGGGTGAGGCTGGGTTTCCTGGGAGCCTGAACGGTTCGCTCAGGAACAGCTGGGAGGGGTGGCGTCTGCATGCTGATCAACAGGCCAGCACTGTGTCGCCTGGCCAGGCCCACCCCGGATGGACTGAGCACAGGCCCGCGTGGACAGCGAGGAGCTCCTGCTGGGTGGCTGCTCACTTGGGGCACAGGGCTGGGGGCCGGCGACAGGGCCCTTTAGCCTGTTACACTGTCCCACCCCAGCGACCCACGAGGGCTGCCCCCAGGGCAGGCCCTGCCGGGGCCTCTTTAATTATTTTTTAGGGCCTGCCAGGGCTAATCCTCTTAAGCCAGGAAAACAGGTTTTTGGTTACAGAGCAGTTGCCATTTCAGTTGTCCACATTCTTGTGTCCGGAGGCAGGCCCTCCCTCGTGGCCGTGGTAGGACAGCAGGAAGGAGCAGGGCAGTGATGTGGAGAGACTGGAGTTTGACCCATGGCCCTCGGCTCCCGCTGAGTGACCCGGGCAAGTCAGGGTGTGCCCCTGGGCTGCAGTTTTACCGTCTGTAAAACGGGCTGGGACCTGCTTCACAGGGACGTGCCCAGAACACAGCGCGGCACGTAGTAGGTGCTCAGGAACTGCGGACACCCCCCCCTCCTTCCTACTGGGGGAGGAAGGACCCAGGCTGTCCTCAAGGACCCTGAGGCAGCCCCCCCGCAGGGCTCCTCCCCTAACACTTGCCAGCCCCCTGCCCTGGAATGACCCGCCCCACCCCCTCAGACACACAAACCCCCAAGAACGTGCCGTGGAGATTCAGAGCTGAAGAATGTGTGCGTAATCGCAGCCAATGATCTCAGCCTCGATGTATTTCTCTCTTCCCTTTTCTCTCTTTTTAAAATTTAATTTCATTTAGCTTGGCTTCCACGCTAAAAATACCAAACTTGAGATAAAAGCATGTGCAGTGTGCTTTTGCCTTATTCAACCTTCCACAGTACAGTGAGTGCTTGGAATAGTGGAAAGGGGGAGAACAGGTGCTTGGTGAGATGCTCTGAGCCTGCTCAAGCTCTTCTGCCTCAAGAAAGGGTCTTTGTGAAAAAACTGATCATTTTCTCAGAGAGGGATTGTGCTGGCTTAGGGAAGGCTGCGGTGCAGGAAGGCGCAAGCCAGTTCCTTTTCGATCTCCGAATACAAGGAAACTTTATTCCAGATGAAATCTTGCCAACATCCCATAAATCATGACCCTGGTAGACCTCATCTGTTAGGGAAGAGGCCACACTCTCTCCCACCTGGCAGGGGCTGCAATTTGCAGACAGGCAATAAATCCTCATCCTGCCTCCTTCTGCTTTCAGAGGTTAGTGTGGGGGCACCTGGCCGGGGAAGCTTCTGCTACCTTCTCTGCAACCAAAGGACCCACCAGGGATGCTGCTCTGTTGTTTCCAGCCAAGCTAAGGTAATGGGCCTGTTTCCTCTGAGCATGGTTTGCACGTATGAGGACATATAAAAGGGAAATGATACCACTCGGCGCTCTCCCCAGAGAGCAGGAACTCTAGGCAGGTAATGCATTTAGGGAAAGGTTTTCCTGCCTTTATATGAATCTGGACTCTGATATGCCCAGGAATTATTGGTGTGTGTGTGTGTGTGTGTGTGTGTGTGTCCTGCTAGGTGGCTGTGAGGATGGAGAGAGGGGCCTGGAGCTGAGTCTGCTTTGGAGAACTGTATCACCCTAGACACTCCTGCCACCCCCAAACCCTCTGCTCAAGCTCAGCTAAGTGCCATTTCCCATGGCATCCCTGGGCTTTTGGGAAAGGCAACCCTGGGGAGCACTATGTCCCCTCTGACTGCACAGCTGTCTGGTGGGGCGAGGGGACTTCGTTCTAGGTCCAGTTTGGCCCCTCTGGGTAAGGGATGTGGTTCTCTTAAAGAGCACTAGAGAGTCAAACTGTAGACATTTGTAGGAAGAAAAAGCACTCAAGGGTTGCTCAGGCAAGTGGAGAGCCACAACCTGTGGGCGTCACTTGTGCCTGTTCCAGGGAGGGCAGGTAACTTCTATTACCGTTATTATTTTCTCTTGCCGGGAAGTTTATTTAACCTGTGGCTTCAAAAAATTTTTTTATGTTACAATGCCTATGAAATGTTCACAAACCTTCCTTACTGCCCTGGCAGAATGAAGGGGGGAGGGTCCTGAAAGCGCGGCCTCCCTCTTTGCCCTTCCATCAAGGTGTGGGAGTGGTCGCGGGGTCGCACGGAGGGCGGAAGTTCCGGTGTGGCCAGCAGTGACTCCCGACAGACACGGAGGACACAGACTCCCCGCAGACCCTGCGGAAGCAGACACCAGGCTGCTGTCCTGCCCCCAACTTCCCGAGGAAGGTCACCTGCAAGGAGGTCTCTAAGTTAGGCCTCCGAAGTATTTTCAGTGCTTACCAATGTCGTAGAGGCAAGATTTTAATGTGTCCCCGCCCCCCCCCCCCCCATTCTGTAGTCTCCCTCTGCTCTTTCATTAGCTTGCCACAGAATGGATATTGTCTGTGGGCAGTGTACTCATTCATTCATTCATTCATTCATCCAGCCAAGATGTGCTGAGTACTATAACCCTTGCACTACTTTAGGCTTTTGCAAGATATAGTGGATGCCAGAAATTCTAGCACAAAGTCTCAACTTTTGGGGGAAGATTTCTCTGATTGTTCTTAGCATCACATCATTTTATCCAACTATGAGCCAATTCAAAACTTGTTAGCCATAATTTCATGCTTACATACCTGTTCCATTTCTAAGCCATTCTAACAATTAGAAAGTACGTGATTTTTAATTCTGCCCTACAGTAACTTCTATGTTCTGGCACAACCCAGAACTTTCATCCCTCTTTGCTGGAGCTTTTTGTAAAAACTGTGGTCCCTGCATCTGCTCTTCTTTCATCTGAACATCCCCAGTTTATCCCCTAACATCCCAGTGGATATGGTTTCCAAGGCACCAATCCCCCACCTGCACTGCCCCCACCCTCAACACCATGATTTCCTTCTCAATCTAGTTCTGGCTTTCTAGTTCAGTTGTTCCAAACTCTAAGCCACAGACTCCTGGGAGTCTTATTTCAAGGATTCTCTGAATCTGTTGCTGCTGTATGGATTTTGATTAGATTCAGCTGCATACTGTAGAAAACAAAACAAATAGCAGCACCTTAACACAAGATAGACATTTCTTTTTTTTCACATAAAAGAAGCCTGGGCAGTTTGGAGCTGATGTGGTAGCTCCATAAATACATCAGAAACTGAACCACCTATCTTTCTTCTCTGCCGTCTTCAGAATGTGACTTCCATCCTTATAGTCTGAAATGGCTGCTGAAAGTCCAGCCATCAGATCTATGTTCCAGGCAAGAGAGAAAGGGAAAGAGAAGACATAAACCCCTTCCCTTTAAGGTGATTTTCCAGGTGTGAAACAAAATACTTGCTCAAGGGAACATTTCCCTAACTACAAGGGAGGCTGGGAAATGTTATCTTTTATCTTGGCAGTAAAAATGCATAGCCAAAAATTGGGGTCTGTTAGCTAAGGAATGGGAAGAACAGACATTTGGTAGCCAACGGGGAATCTCTGCATTAACAGTAAGCCTTTGTAATAGAAGTGCAGTTATCATGTTGGGGAGTGGAGAGGGAAGCTCAAACACTTTTCTATATAAATAGGCCTTCCTCACACAGGTCGGGAACCACTGGTGTTATTTAAAAATATTTCCCTTAAAAAGCAGGACCCAGAGCAAAAAATCAATCTGAAGAGGTCTTTCCTAGGAAGGAGACATCTATTGTCCCATCTCCACCATCTTCCTCTTCTTCTGAGAATTATACCTCTCCTAAATCCAACCAAAGGGTTCTAATGGCCCTGCCCACCTGGCTACAGTTGATTGGGTCAGGGTTGGGTGCCTGTCTCTTTCTGATCCAATCAGAGACCCAGCCCTTCCTACCTCTCTATTCCTCCCACTCCCCCAGAAAGAAGGCAGATCAAAATGGGGTATGTATATATAATGGAATATTATTCAGCCATGAAAAGGAAGGAAGCTCTGATACATGAGACAACATGGATGATCTTGAAGACATCATGTTGACTGGAATAAACCAGACACGAGAAGACAACTATTGTATGATCTTATTGATGTGAAATACAGCTGACATCTTAATCTCTGCCAGTTTTGAAGAGAGAATATTTATTTCTGGTCCTCTGAAACCTCAACACTGATAAGTGGCAAAGGCAAGTTGCAGAGCTTGTTACGTACCATCTAATATATACAATAAAATAAAAGAAACAACTACAATGGTCAAAGCCAAGTAAGCATTGGCTGCCTTTATCTGTGGGATGCTGTACTAAGAGGTGCAGTTATGCCGGCGCATCTGGGGAAGACAACATTACAAGAGTAATTACGGTACAGGGGTCTGAGGTTATGATGAGGAGGTAACCTGATTCCAGGCGCCCAGAGCAGGTCTAACTCTGAGTCAGGAAAGCCTGGCTGGGGACGCGTTATTTAAGCCGACGCTGAAGGATGAGTAGGTATTATCCAAGCAAAGCAGAGTGTGGGTTGGGGGAGAGTGGGTGTGAGTGGAAAGAGTGTTCCAGGCTGAGGCAGGGTCTGTACAAACACCCAGAATTGAAGACAAGGAGGCCAGGGAGGAGGCTGAGAGGCGATGGGGGCGGAAGAGACCACAGAGGATGGTTGGGAGAGGCATTTAGCACCCGGGAGCAACGGGCCTTGGGGGCCTTTAGGAGCAGGTCAGAGGGAGGGAGGAGTCAGGGTGACTCCTGGGCTACCAGCCTGGACAGTGAGGTGGGTGGCGGTGCCATCGCTGACCTTTGTCAATCCACGTCTCTTTGGTTTCAGTGTCTTGATCTGCAAAGCAAGGGGGTGGATCAGACCTTTCCTAGTGTCCTTCCCCAGCCTTCAAGTTACTTCCTTATGACTCAAAGCCCTTAAAGGTGTGAAGGAAAGCCCAGGTGAGCTGAAGGAGATGAAAAGCACTTTGGAAACAGGTAAGATATGAGAAGCACCTTGTCCAACCTTTGATGGATAGGCTGGACAAGGAAAGAAGGAATGGGTGGGGGTCCTGGTATAAGCCAAGTTGTGGCGGAGGGAAAGGGTGGGGCAGAGTACAGTGCTGGACCATCCAAGTTGAACTGGATGTTAATCATATCATGTGGTTGGTATATAACCATGATTGTTCAAAAAACATATTTGACATGTTAAAGTCTGGGGTCTCACACATGACTCATCAATCTTACACACACACACTCACCAGGTAGCGCTGAGCACTGCCCATGCTGTGCATCCATAGGAACCTGAGCATATGCCCATTTAGCTTTCATCACATGATTTTATGATTGTTTAACCATATGTCTATATAACTTTAGAGAACATCAGTTGTCTGCTAGCTAGGAGTGTGCCATCACAATGACAACTGTAATAGTATAGCTGCCATTTCCTGAGCACATTGTAAGTGCCAGGTACTGTGCTAAGTATTTTGCAGGTTTTATCTCTTTGCAAAAAAGTTCTATGAGGCAGTATTACTATTATCCCCATTTCATAGATGAGGAAACTGAGGACCAGAGAGGTTCAGTAATAATTTGCCCAAAATGACACTTTGAAGTAAGCAGAAGATCTGGGTCAGAACACTTTGTTCATGTCTGTGTCCTCAATGCTTAGGACAGCAACTGGGACACAGTGGTTGGCCAACGTCTGCAGGTGAAAAGATACATGAATGTATACACCCGGTGTGCACAGGCAAATGTGCCAGGGCTGGCCTGTGAATTCGCCATAAATGTTTTTTTTATCTTGGCTCACCCTTTGTCCAGAAATGGTCTCTCTCCTAGTTATGTTCCCAGACAAAATCCTGTACTGTGTCTTTTAAACAAACAAACAAACAGACAGACAGACAGAAAAAACCTTGTGGCTGCTGAGGCAATCCATTGCCAACCAGCTGAAAGGACGACAGTGAATGTTTTCAGAAGTAAAGTACTGGGCAAAGCGTTTTGAAAAGAAGCAGAATTGGTCAATCGTTTGGCCCCCAGAAAATCCAGCCAACCAACAGATGTGCTATAACAAAGAATCTAGAGTTTTCCACAATTGACAATGAAAATCCAAGCTTTGAAAGCTAGAATGAACCTCGTTTAAATCGAGGTGTCTAAAACAAATGTCAATTTATTGGGAGATCATATAAAAGAAAGATTAAGTCCTTGTTTAAAGTCTTGTAATTACTTCCATCGTTATTATTTTTAAAAGTATTACAGCATGGATGGACCTCAAAAACATTATGCTACGTGAAAGAAGCCACATATTGTATGATTCCATTTCTATGGAAATTTCTAGAAAAGGCAAATTTAGAGAGACAGAAAGCAGATTAGTCATTGTCTGGGGCTGGGGGTGGGAAGGGGACTGACTTCAGTGGATATGAGGGAGCTTTGGAGAGTGATGAAAATGTTCTAAAACGGAATTGTGGCGACGGTTACACAATTCTGTAAATTTACTGAAAATCATGGACTTGTACTCTTAACATGGATCAGCATTAAGTTATGTAAATCATATTTCAATAAAATTGGTTTGTAAAAAAGTAAACTGTTAAAACAACCATAAAATCTCTAGGTAAAGGTAAAGGATCTTTGAAATTTCTGAATCCAGACTTTTATTTTGCAGAAGAGGAAAGTGAGGCCCCGGGACAGGCTGGGGCTAGTAAAGCTGATAGAAGGAAGGGGGAGTTGCCTGAGGCTGGAACCCGAGCCGTGACTGTCAGTGGGAGCCCTCGTGCTGTGCCTCAGTGGCTCCAGCTCCCTCCCGCATCCCTCAGGCCTGCCCAGGCCAGCTTCTTTCTGCCACTCAGAGCGGCCTTCCCTGCTCACGCCCTCTGTGGAGGCCTCCCCGCACACCCCAGTCACTGGCATATTGCCTTTTGATTTTCCCTAGCGTTTACAGCATGTTTTTCAAACCAGCAGGTGAGGAAATCACAGTGACTATTTACTCCTCACTCTTTTAGTCAGGACTCTTTCCGTTAAAAATTACTGGTCTTGATTTTTAAAAGTGGGGGAAGAGGGTTGTAAAACTGGGAGGTCCAAGAGGCAACCTGGCTTTCAGCGCTGCTGAATCACCAGGTTCCATTAAGCCATTGGGAATTGGCCTCTCTTTATTGTCTCCTGACTTGGCTTTTCTCTGTGATGGTTTTGCTCTCAGGCAGATGCTACCCACAGGGGCAAAACTAGCCCCCAATGGCCTCGAACCATCCTCAGCACCAGCTATTCCTGACATCGAAGGAGCCTCTTTCTCCAGAATCCCAGCCAAAATGTGGAAAGGGCTCTGATGGACCCAGCTGCAGGGCCCTGAGCCAACCACTGGGCCAGTGAGGGAGAGACTCTGATTGGTCAGGCCCAGTCACATGGAAGCTCGGATCACATGACCACCTGGGTTATCTGCCTGCCCGAACCACGGACACTCAGAATGAGAAAGAGGGCCGGCAGACAAAGCAGGTCTCTCCACACTCCCCGTAATTCTCCCCACACGCGTCCTTGCTTCCATCCTCAAACACACGTAGCAGTGAAAGGAGGCATGAACCTTCCTCCTGAAGCCCGGGTCCCGTTCGGAGCAGCCAGCGCTTCTTTCCCCCAGTCACTCAGCCTATACTGAGTGCCCTTGCAAAGAACGGCGGGAGGTGTGTTTCAACAGCTAAATCACAGTCCTAGGAAAACATGAGGTTCCTAACACTCCTTACCACAGAAGCACGTGGTTGTGTGGCCAGAGAGAGGGTACACGAGGAATCCCAGAAGCGTTTTGGGAGGGGGCAGAATGTGGGTTTGCCTTTCGGGCAGATATGAAGAGGCCGAGCGGTCTCCTGTGTGCCATCGAGCTTTGCCTCGGCCAGTTGTGCACGGGGAGGGGAGGGACCCCCGCGGGAGCATCCTGCCTCCGTCGCTGCACTCAGGGGTCCCCAGGGCAGAACTGTATTTTCTCCTTCCTCGGAACTGAATCAAACTGCCCGAGATCGTGCGTGTCTTGTTCTTGATCATCTGGGGACAACCCTACTTTGTGTGGGTGTTTCCTTGTATTTGTGACTTGTTCTCTTTGTTTCCATTCCTTTCTTTTACCTCGCAGTATCTGCCTTTGTCTCCCTGTCTGTGTGTGCACGTGTGCATGCGTGTGCGTGCGAGAGAGAGAGGTGCATCTCAAGAACATCCTCACCCCCAGGTGTTGAGTCACATCCAGCAGACACGCTGGCCCCTCTGAAAATAGTGGCCCCAACTCTGAGAAACGGCGCCACCCTTCTGTTCCTGCCACCCTCCAGGCATTAGATCTGTTAGGACTTCAAGGCCAAGTAAGTCCAACAGGCATCATCCACTGGCATGCATTCATTTGTCTTTTCATTCATTCATTCAACAGAAGTAAAGGAGGAGAGTACATGTAGCTCAGTGGTTGAGCGCCTGCTTCCCATGTATGAGGTCCTGGGTTCAATCCCCAGTACCAAAAAAAAAAAAAGAAATGAAAGATAGCAAGACTGAAATGGGAATACTTAACAAGTGCTTCGGCAGCACATATACTAAAATTGGAAGGATACAGAGAAGATTAGCATGGCCCCTGTGCAAGGACAACAAGCAAATTTGGGAAGCATTCCATATTTTTTGTTAGTTAACAGTAGCACAGCATTGTGAATGCAGTCAACAACACTGAAATGTATATCTGGATGTGATTAAAAGGGAAAATGTTAGACTGTATATAAGGTAAAACAATAAAAAAATTTTTAAAGTCCTTGGAATTATACTACACAAACAGTGAAAAACCATGGACTATAGTTAATAGTAAAATTATAAAAATGTGCTCTCATCGATTGTAATAAATGTACCACACTAATGCAAGGTATTAATAATAGGGTGGTATATAGGAATCCTGTATTTTATGCATGATTGTTCTATAAACCCACAACTTCTCTAATAAAGGGAGGAAAAGTATAAAAAAGGAAAGAAAGCCTGCTATTCTCAAGCACTTTAAACTCCTTTCCTGGCAGGCAAATGTGTACAAGCAGGTAGTATGCTCACTACAGCTGATTCCTGCCTACTGGCTGAGCAGATCGCTCATTCTGCATAAGCTGGTGCTACAAGTCATTGATTTGGCATTTCTTTCCCTCTTTAGAATCAAGGCTTTTCATGACTTCATTAGCAGACCTCTTGGGTCAGCCCAAGAATGAGTGGACAGATCCTTCTGAAACAATGGGATATGATCTAAGACAAAAGTGGACTTCAGGAACAGTCTCAGAAGGTATGGGATGTAAGCTGGCCTTTGAGGATTAGTAGCCTGAATCAGTCTTGGTCAAGACATGAAATGGGAAGGTGCCTGAATATGGTCCCCGCCTAGGAAAGTCCCTCTCCCAGCGCCTAGACAAGGCCTGAATCCAAGCAATTGATCGGCCAATGGTTAACAAGGCTCACTTCTGAGTTGTCCAGGAAAATGAAAGTACTGGCAATTTTTTCCCCAATCTGAGGGACAGTTCTTGCCCTGGAGAAGTTGACATTCCAAAGTGACTGGTAGTAAATGCTTCCAGAGTACAGGGCAGGAGACAGTGCTCAGTTACCAGTCAGAAAGGAATACTTCGGGAGAGAGGAAGACGAGCGTGCAAAGGATGGGAACTCCCCAGTTAGCTGGTCGTTTCCTGAAGGTATTGAAAGGGTCAAGAAAGGGGATCGTTTCTTAGAAAAATCTTGCTGTTAGACCTTCTCCCCTCCTTTTTCCTTTGTTTTGCATGGGAGAAAGTTGACACTCAGAGAGATTAAGTGACTTACCCAAGATCACACAGGTCATAAATGATAAAACCAGACTCAACTCCAGATCTTTCTGGATTAGATTTCTTCAGGAGGCATCCACTTCTTCTCTCGATGAGAATATATATTGAATTATCAACCTTTAAGGAAGAGCTTAGTTTAAATTCACTAACCAGATACACTGGTAAGGGACTGCGCATGGAACCTAGGAAGGACACGTGTGGGTGGGATTCAAGGATCTGGAAAAGATCAAAACAAGGGGCAGTGTCCCGGGGGAGCTGCGCAGCCTGTGCCATGGGAGGCAGCACATAGCAGAGGCTCCCGGTGGGTTAAACGGACCCACAAACCACTGCAAAGACCAATGGGAGGAGGAGAAGCGAAAATGCTCCTCTCCTCCAGGGTAGCTGGGCCTGGATTGTCCTGGGGGGCAGTGAGGTGTGAACTCTCCTCTCTACTGTCACTGCCTCCAGCGGGGCCGCTTCAGACAAAGCCTCCTACTCACGTCTCTTCACCCACAGGCTCGGGCCTCAGGGAGGTGCTGCCCTCAGAGCACGGAGAAGGCGCCCCTGGACCTCGCCATGCCCCTGCCATTTGGGTATAAGGAGGACGGCAGCGTTTGCTTCTCCTCCCCCATTCTGAGCGCCTGGCAGGTGATTTGTCCTGGCCCCACCGTTGGGTGCTGGGGAGCCTGGCGCTCCCTGCCTCCCTCCTGGCCCCCATCTCTGCGCCTCATCGTCCAGCCGAGTGACCCCAGGCAATCGCTGAGCGTCAGCTTCCTCATCTGTATCCCGGGGATGGAAGCGCCTCGCCGGCGGCAGAGCATGACGTAGGAGCCATCGAGCCCCTCCCTCGGGCACGTTGTTCAGCGCAGCTTAGGGGAAGCAAAAGCTTTACCAGTGGCCCCAACATTGCGTGTGAAACTTGTCCTAATAGGGTCGTCACTTCCCCTTCCGTAAAGTGGAAATTCCAGCTCTGCCTTCTGCGTGGAAGCTGTTCAGGGTCAAGGTGAGGCATGCTACACCAGCCTTGGAGAAAATATCACCCAGGATCCTAATGCACGGTGCTGTTGTGTTTAGTTTCAAGGAGAAACCTAAAAATTGCATTTTCCAACCCGTTAGGAACAAATTGTTTGTTCCTAGACCTCTTCTCCCTGTTCACATTTAGGAAACACTAACAACCCTAGGAATATTTATTTACACTATCACTCAGCAGAAGCAATAAAACTGGGGCTATAAAGTTTAAACCCATTCGCGTTTATGGCACACTATGGCTCTCAGCAAACCACTGGAGAGTAGCAGGGCTAAAAAAAAGAAAAACAAAACAAGAAAAGAAAAACCTCTGCTCTCAAATATTTAGAATCGATAAATATGTTGTGGAAATAACACATTAGCCATGCAAGGACTACTTAGCTGCCAGGAGAAGACTCTTGACAGCTGCAGAATACAGAGAGAATAGAAAAATCCTTAAGCCTGAAGCTTGCTTCAATCCAAATTCAATGGGATTAATAAACCCCTCCCCCCAGCTCCCCCACCCCCCAGTAACAGCCTGTGGGAGCAGACCTTTGAAGTAGGACACACATCCAGACCCGCAAGCTAAGTGACCTCTCGGGACCTCAGTTTCTCCATTTGTGAAATGGGTTGAACTAAATTTGTTTTCTCTGTATTCATTTATTGTCTATATTGTTTATAGCAGTGGGACCCTTTTTTCCCAACTGCAATGTTGATGAAATGCCAGTGTTGAACAACAATAGCAAACAAAAGCAGAATTGCTCTGACATCAAGGTGGGGTGAGGGTGGAGTTGTGAGCACCTGCTCCCCTGGCAGCTCCCCACGCCAGCACAGCATCTCTCCAAACCCCAGAACTCCACAGCACGCACTTCCAAAACTGCTCTTCAGATGATCTTTGGAGAACCTTTAAAACATGCCTCTGGGATTTTAGGATGTTTTTGACATTCTTTGATCCTTCTCGCCGTCTTTGGCCTTCTCTGACATGAGACTTATTTCCTGCTGCGTGCATCAGACAAGCCCTGTCGAGGCTGCAGAGCTCCCCTCAGGATGTGGGACCACACAGACGGAAGGGTCTGGCACAGAGCCCTGCACCCAGTGGGCGCTCAGCGAGTGTGCCCTCCTTCCTGGCCCCAGCTTGGCCAGGAGTGCTGACCTTCAGTCCCGCTCCCCCCTGTAGTTCAGACCCCCCCTTTCCATGGAGACTCTAATGGCCCTGCACTTTCCCCTACACCCTGTGTGTTGGGGAGCAGGTCTGTCCCCATGGCTACTGCGTCGGGCTGTGCTTGAGTCCCTCTAGGACTGTCTCCCACCAGGGCTGAAGGGGCATGTGTGTACAGGGTTTTCAAATAACCTGGAAGATTTTTTTTTTAATAAAACTGTTTTTTTATTTTTTATTGCTGTTCCCAACCCACCTAGCACCAGCTGTGATGAGAATCACTTGTATGGTAAAGTGCTATTGATAAAATTGCTCCCACCGGAACTCCGCTGTGCACGCGCTATTGGCTCGTCATTGCTCGCGCTTGCAACCTGCTCATCTTTCCCCCTCCCTGCTGATCTCTCGTCTCCTGGCCTTTTCCCTCTTTCCTCTTCTCCTCCTCCCACCTGTCTTTCTTGCTCATGCTCCTGCTCTCTTCCACCATTTCCTTTCTGCCCTCTCTCATTTTCTCTGCCTTTTCTTTCTAATATCCCTTCAAATGTCTTCCCTCCTCTCTCTCTCCATCTCATCCCAGGCTTGTCTGTATCTCTCCCACTTGTCTTCCTCCCTTTCCCATCTCTCTCTGTTTCCCCACTGTCTGCACATTTCAGGCCAGCTCAGCTCAGTGAGGCCCATTGGGAGGTCCAAGCCCTTTCTTCAGAGAGAGGCAGACCCCAGCCCGATCCCAATAGGCAGGTCCTACCTGTGCTTTGAGGACCCCACCATCCTCATTCATCTGTCATGGGTTCCCCTCTCCTGCCAGAGGGTCTGGGGAGACAGAAGGAGCAAGCAAAGGAAGGATGATAGAAAAGAATCTGGTGGTTCAGGGAACAGTGTGTATTCTGGAAGAACAGCATGACAGGGAGCTGCTAAAGGCAGGTAGGGACCTGATGACAGAAGATTATGGAAAAAACCTGATTAAGAAGTTTGACTTTTCCGAAGCTGACTTGGCCCAGTGGTTAGGGCGTCCGTCTACCACATGGGAGGTCCGCGGTTCAAACCCCGGGCCTCCTTGACCCGTGTGGCGCTGGCCCATGCTCAGTGCTGATGCGTGCAAGGAGTGCCCTGCCACACAGGGGTGTCCCCGTGTAGGGGAGCCTCACGCGCAAGGAGTGCACCCCGTAAGGAGAGCCGCCCAGCGCGAAAGAAAGTGCAGCCTGCCAAGAATGGTGCCACACACACGGAGAGCTGACGCAACAAGATGATGCAACAAAAAGAAAGACAGATTTCTGTGCCGCTGACAACAGAAGTGGACAAAGAACACAAAGCAAATAGACACTGGGAAACGGACTTTGGCCCAGTGGTTAGGGCGTCCGTCTACCATATGGGAGGTCCGCGGTTCAAACCCCCGGCCTCCTTGACCCGTGTGGAGCTGGCCATGCGCAGTGCTGATGCGCACAAGGAGTGCCCTGCCACGCAGGGTGTCCCCCGCGTGGGGGAGCCCCACGCGCAAGGAGTGCGCCCGTGAGGAAAGCTGCCCAGCGTGAAAAGAAAGTGCAGCCTGCCCAGGAATGGCGACGCCCACACTTCCCGAGCCGTGCCGCTGACGACAACAGAAGCGGACAAAGAAACAAGACGCAGCAAATAGACACCAAGAACAGACAACCAGGGGAGGGAGGGAAATTAAATAAATAAATAAATCTTTAAAAAAAAAAAAAAAAAAAACAAAGCAAATAGACACAGAGAACAGACAACTGGGGCGGGGGTGGGGGGAAGGGGAGAGAAACAAATAAATAAATAAATCTTAAAAAAAAAAAAAAAGAAGTTTGACTTTGACCTATAGCCCTTTCCGGTTGTTAGGGTGCTTTTAGTTGCAGTAACATGAATTTTATTTTCTTAAAAGGCTTAAACAATATGCTGGCATACATAACCTTGTGAACTTCAGGTCCACTTCTCTCAGGGCACAGGCTCAATCTATTTTGTGAAATTTTCTTAGCTCTGCTTTCCTTTCCACATTGTCTGCTCTGCTCTTGTGGACACTAGAAGTGAGCAAATGACAATTAGTGCAAAGGGCTTCATTGTTCGTTTTTAGCAGGAGAGAGAGAGGGCACAGCCCCTCGTAACTGTCTCTTGAGAACAAGAAGGGCTCCCTGAGAAAGCTCTAACCTTATCTCCGGCTGACCAGAAGAGGACCACACGCCGCTTCCCAAGCCAGCCGTTGGCAAGGATGGAAGGATTACCCTTCGCCCATCAGGAACCCCTGGGCTGAGGACAAGCCTCCCAAATTCAAGCAAGCTGCCCGAGGAGGGAAGAATGGGCAGGGTGCTGGGAGCCAACCCAACACCCTCCCCAGCTTAAGGCTTCCGTGGGAGAGCGTGGCGATGGGTGGAGGGTCTGTGGAGTCCTGGGGGCAGCATGGAGCACCTTCCCAGAGCAGCAATATTACCTGCAGACTTGAGGAAAACTGTGTTACATTAAAGCAATCACAGGGAAGCGGATGTGGCTCAGGTGATAGGGCCTCCACCTACCATATGGGAAGCCTTGGGTTCCATCCCTGGGGCCTCCTGGTGAAAAAGAAGAGAAAGCAGGCCCTCACCGTGAGCCAGTGCCTGTGCGGCAAGCCAGTGCCCATGCAATGCCTGCGTGGTGAGCCAGTGCCTGCATGAGTGCCCGCGCGATGATCCAGTGCCTGTGCACATGAGCCACGCAGCAAGATGATGACACAACAAAAGAGAGACAAGGGGAGAGTCAAGGTGAAGCACAGCAGAGACCAGGAACTGAGGCGGCACAATTGACAGGGAAAGTCTCTCCCCATCAGAGGTCTCCAGGATCGATCCCAGTGAATCCTAGAGGAGAGAAAATGAGAAGAGAAGACAACACAGCAAAAACAGCAGGGCAGGAGGAGGGGAAGGGGGAAAAATAAGTAAATAAATTAAAAAGTCTTAAAAAAATGATCACAGATACATTATCAGTAAAATGCAAAATACAGACATGGTTTTAAATTACAGCACAAGACTTCAAAGAAATATTTTGCCTAACTAAGCTTAATGAGAGCAGGCTTACATCTGTTTTGATTATTACTACATTCCTAACACATGGGAGATGCACAAGAAATATTTATTGAATGAATTAGTGATTGCAACAGTTTCAGGTTACTTCCAGATCTGGGGATACCATACCCTCTTTTCTGTTATTGGGAGTGCTGTGATAGAAAAGTTTGAGAAACAGTGCTATACACAAGAGGGGATTCTGGGCAGTTGTTTTTCTTTTTTGATATAACAGCTTTATTGAGATATAATTTACGCTTTTAAAGTGTCGTGTTTTTTGTTTTGTTTTGTTTGTTTGTTTGTTTTTAGGCGGTCTCAGGGATTGAACCCAGGACTTCATGCCTGGGAAGCAAGTGCTCAACCACTGAGCTACATCCACTCCCCAATGAGAAATTTTTTTTCATTTGTTTGTTTTGTTTTTAGGAGGTACTGGGAATTGAACCTGGGACCTCATACATGGGAAGCAGGCGCTCAACCACCTCGAGCTACATCTGCTCCCCTTAAAGTGTTTTTTTTAGTGTATTCACAGAGGTGTGCAATCGACACTACCTGGGAGCTGTTGAGCCAGGTGTGGGGAGAATCATGCCCATGAAGGTAGAAGGGACCTGTAGAGGAAAGTGTCTGGTGGAGGCAGGGAAAGCTGCAGGAGAGCTATGGCGATGCTAAGGGAGGGTGGTAAAGGCCCAGGTTCCAGGGTAGAGTCAGCAAGATTGGAAAAGAAAGGACTGATGTGAAAGGAATTGCAAAGGACTTGACCAGATTCTAGAATGGCTCATGGTGGGGAGAGAGACAGCAGGGCTAAGACGCCTTCTCGGTTTCAAGCCAGATTTCCACTGCCCACGCCCACACCGTGCAGTGAAGCCAGGATGCAGCCGAGAGCAGTTGTGTGTGTCCATCTCTCCTGCTTGGGGCAGGGATGCCAGGAACACGGGTCTCCAGATACAGGACACGTGAAGATGCAGAGGTGCACATACCTGCTCGAATTACTCTGAGAACAGCACTCCAGGTGCTGCCCTCCTTGCCACAGGGCCCTGAGCTCAGCGACTTAGGAGCACCTTCCGGGGATGCAGCTGATCCAGTCAGGTGAAAACCAAAATGAATTCATGCTTTGCGAAGCTCTGCAATTTCCTTAGCTGTGCCTGGAGGGGAGAGGGGAGGCAAATACCCAGCTCCCTCTTTCAGGGTGTGCTGGAGATGCTGAGTCCAGGAGAGCAGCTTTCTGGAAGCTCTAGTCAGAACAGGCCTTGGCAAAACCAGACTAAGCGGTGTCTTCAGTGGCAGGTAAGAAGGTGGTATAAAGAGCCCAGGACGGGAAAGCACAGACCCAAGTCCAGGACCCGTTTCTGCCTCTTGTGAGCTGCGTGGCCTGAGGCAAGTTCTACCTTCCTGGGCCTCAGTATCTTCAGCTCTAAGTTGAGGAGGTTGGACTAGCTCAAAATTGCCCAAAATGCTTTCCTTTGAACATTAGGCCTTCCAATGTTCCAAACAAAAATTTTAGGTGTGTTGAATGCTGTATGACCTCCCTCCACCCCCGTGAAAGAAAGATTCTGAGTCCTGCAGTAAAGGAAACTGTTGACCTTTGTTCCATCTAGAGTATCCCCAAGTATTTTAATGGGTGGAGTGGGGGCAGGGAGCTCCAAGCCTCATTTCTTAAATATCCAAAAACGCCTTCCTACTGCTAGGTACCACAGTCCTCTACCTTTGCAGGTTAATTGCGTCTTCCCCAGCCCCCTTCTTGGTGACCACAGCGGCGGCCTCCCCATTCCACAGTGACTAGTTGTACCTCTTCCTGCCCTCTGGTGCACATTGGGTTTTGCCTCAGTTCCTTCCCAGCTCACTTCCATTCAGACCAGAGCTGCTCTTGGGCACCGTGTTGGCCAGTCACCAGCCTAAGTGGTTGCTTTATCCCAGACGACAAGGCTTCTGTCTAGTGCTGCAGTTCCCAGCTCCTCCCTGATTTTTCTCCTCCCTCTTTCCAGGGAAAGGACGTTGATCTTGCCATGGGGGACGTGGCGGGGCGTGTCCCTCACCTCAATAGCTTTACTGTGAAAGGCAAATTTGAAAAACAGAAAACAAAAGAGAATAAAAATTTTTCAAAAATTGACAAGGAAAAAAACGCTATAAACCTGGCTGAAGCACATTCTTATGTTGTCTTTGTGTAATCCTTATCTTGAAAGAATTAGAGTTGTAATCAACAAAATAAACCTTGAGACAGGCAAATAAAAAAGCAACAACATAAGAATGTGCTTCAGGCAGGTTTATAGCATATTGGTCAATAAAACTTTCTCTATACTGTACCCTTATGAAAAAAGACATAATATGGTCATTACTTAATTAGCCACATAACCACAAATAAGTTTCTGCCTTACATACAGATTTAATGTCAGTAGCCTTCCAAAAGAGAGCTTATTTTTAAAAATGCAAAACTCCATTTTATGACTCCTTGACCAAAATAAAATCAGAAGCAAAAATAATAACACCTTCCCCCCCAAATCATAGAAAGTTTCAGGAAACAATGAATATGAAAGACATTTCCAAAATAATGTATGGTCTCTTAACTTATTCACTCAATCAATGTTTATTACCACTATATACTTCTGGAATGAGGTGGATATTGTATTAAATAAATATGAAGCGAACATTTATTAAGTACCTACCAGTGGCTAAGCTTCGAACTAGAGAAACAAAAACAAAAAAAAGGCACGTCCCCTGCCCCCGTGGAGTGCACAGCCTAACTGAAGCAGATGAGCAACCACAAATGCAGTGGCAAAGGACCAGCGAAGCATTGGGGGAGGAGGGGTGGGTTCTGCTTGGAGAACGCAGGAGACCCCTCGCTGGAGACAGCGCAGCTGGGTCTTGGGGTGGGGTGGGGAATGTGCATTCCAAGCAGAGGAAGCAGCACCTGAGCGAGCAGAGTCTCCCCAGTCCCGCCCTGGCGCAGGAAGCATGGTCCAGGCAGCTGGAGCTGAAGGTGCACGCAGGCTTGTTTGCACCATCCCACACTCCCGCTGGTGCTTCTTTAGTATACTAGGCGTCTCTTTCCCATTTTGAAGGCAAAGCTGCTGAGATCAACAGTATTTCCCAGGCCCCTTGCCAACGGAGGTTGGCTTCTGAACCCCTTACCACTTGGACTCAAGTAGTGACATCGTTCTTGCCGGCACTGAGCCCAGACTGGTCTCCCAGTCTGCCCATTAGGACCTAAGTACTTCTGGATAGAGGAACATCTTAAGCTTATTATTGGTTGACATTTTGGCCTGGACCTAACAAACAGCTGAGAACAAGCCAGGCCTGGGGCGAAGGGCAGGATGGCGGCCAGGGGATGGAAGACGGGCTTGGCCGGGGAGAAGGAGATGACAAACATCTTTATTTGTCATTTTGTGACCCAGAGTGTTATTAAGGTGGGAGATTTCACATGGAATCATTTGTTCAGTCAAACCAGACATTTTTTTTTACTGTGGATGGGATTTTTCAGATGAGGGAAAACTCCAGCTCAGCCCTGAGGTTGAGGTGACCCACGGCAGGATCGGCCTCCCAGCTTCCCAGCCAACGTTCGGTCGGCGTTGCCGGGCTACTCAGAGCCTCGTGGGTGTCCCTCCCTGCGTGCACGAAGCCACGGCTCCCCAGCCCTGCACCGCTTCTCCTCCCAATAAGGATTTCTCTCGACAGAAAATAGAGGTAAGAGGGCAAGGCACTATTTCCAAGTGGTTGAGCTGACAGCTGCAGATTTCGTTTGGGGATGTGTGTTGACCTCTAATTGTTCCTCAAGTAACCTGGACTGAGAGATCGATAAACCCCGTAGAGAGTGGATGCCCCTCTGGTTTCCTTAGTTTTAGTTAGAAAATAGTCAAATTCATGACTCTCTGCAGATTTTACTGGACTTTTCATTTTCTGAGGGGCCTGATGACCTATGATTTAGCCAATGACCTGGTCGGGCCTGGGAAATACACAGCAACCTAGAGGATTGGAGCTGGGAGGGAGCTGGCCAGGCCTATCCAGGTGAGAGGGCTGCACCCAGAGAGGGTAGAGTCCTGCCTCCAGCTACACAGTGACACCAAGGGTATGGGAGCACCAACTCCATCCTCCCATTGATTTCTCCACGCTAGGTTACTCATCTAACAAGGAAGTCATGGACATTTTGCTTAAGGTGTCCCCAGAGATCTTTTAAAGGAAGGTTTGGATGTACCACAGGAAACAGCAGACTTGTAATTACAAAAGCTATTTCCCCACGTCCCTTCTTCTGTCCCTTCCTAGCTGGATGACCTTGGCCATGCCACTTTCCCTTCTTGCTGAGGGTGCTTTCTCAGCTGCACAGTAGAATGATAATGACCCTGTCTAAAGGGATTATTCATGAGTATTAAACGAGTTGGTAAGTGACAGTCCTTACCTAGAGCCCACACAAAATTAGTGGGAATCTCCGCGAAGCTGTCCGAGGCCCAGGACTGTTCGAATGACACCACCTCTGCCCACGTTTGTAGCCCTTGGACTGGAGCAGCCAACAGGCAGGACAGGGGCGAGCCAGAGTTTACAGCCCAGACTCTCAAGGACTCTGGCCCACTCCTGCGCACTTGCTGTTCCCTGAGAGTGTCAGGGGTGCGGTGACTCCCCCACGGGATTGCAAGTGGCCTAGGCTAGGAGCCCGGGTAGAATCGTAAAATCCCTAGAGTCCTCCCCGCAACACGTTGAGCTCTGAGCAGGCAGCCACTCAACATTTGCTTAATAAACTTACTACAAGATGGTGGTGACCAGTTAACCCAGCGAAGATGCCATTTGGTCCACAGGGCCTAGTTAAAATGAAGGACAGTTCAGGGGAGAATAGTCCTGTCACACACACCCCCTTTCCCACATACTCGACTGCGAAGTCAAGGTCTGCATCAGCCCCGTAGTCTCCATCCAGTGGCTGACCAAACCTGAGGACCAAATTCTTCTGAACCCCTTGCAGCCATACAACATCAGGGCTGGAAACTTTAAGGGCCCAGATCTTTCTCCTACGCCTACTCTGCCTCCAACACAGTGATTTTTAGCGGAGAGACTCCCACGGAGGGTCTGCAGAGTGCAGCTTGATCTCAGCAAGACACTCAGCAGCTGTGTGATTCTGAGAAGCTCCTGTCACCTCTCTGGGCTTCGGTTTTGCCATCTGTGAAATGGAGAGACGAAGCAATCTGTGTTTGCCTAGAGTATCCTATTATTGGAGCCACTGTCTCGGTTCTTGGTTTTGTCATGAGAAAAAACTCAAGGACGAGCCAGAAATCAATTAAACAAGAAGATAATGTACTGGGGGATAAAGTAAGAGAAAGAAAGTACACCTGCAGAGATGAAGGTGAGCATCCTCAAGGAAGAGAAATGCAAAGTTCTGCCCTGAGTTACCCTGTTTTATGGGGACACAGGACTCCAGGGTCTGTGCTGAAGAGCAAGGGCTTAGATTGTGGGTACCCAGCGGTATGGGGTGCCTAAGCCTGTGTGGGGTGCTGTCCAGTGGTGATTGCCTTCTGGCTGCCTTCCATGACCTCTGCAGGGTGTGTTGACCGATGGGGATTAGCCCCTGGCTTCTGACTGTGAGGCACGATGTCACTGTGGGTGAGGTGAGGGGTCACCTGAAAACTAGGTGGGTGGTGGTAGTGTCCCTCCCCGTCCCTCTTTGCTGGCTGCCTTCTGCTCACACAGTCTGGGGCGTGTGCTGCGAGCTGCAGGGTGGGTGCTTGTAAGCTGCCCCTCCCCAACCTGCCCGTGTGACTCCGGGGGCTCATGCTGGCAGCAGGTCAATGCCTCAGTTTCTCTTTCCAGGCTTACTAGGGCCTCTTCCCCCTTCCTGCTTAGGCTCATTCCTAGGGGGCAAACCACAGCCCACCAGCGTTGGGGAGGTCATGACAAATCATTGAATTAGATGCTTCTCAAATATTTATTTTAGTAGATAAATCTTTACTTTTTTTTTCCTCCTAAACTCAGAACCACAGCTTATAAATCCCGAGAAGAACTGAGCAGCTCAGGCTGAGGTGAAGATGGAGCCTCAGGTCTCCTCCACCCCTCAATGAAACTGTCCGAAGAACAATCGTCTCATTTTGGAGGTGAGAAAAATGTGGCTCAGAGCGGGCCCCCTTGTTCAAAGTCACATGCTCCCCCAGAACCACAAATCCTTGGAGTTCAAAGCTCCTGGAGGCAAAGGAACTCCCGTCGGGCACCTGAGGCCGCAGAGAGCCACCTGCCGTTACCAGGCAACCAGCACCGCCCTGCCCTGCCATTCCCACCTCACAGCTGTCCTTGCAGCCAAAACTGGTGTAGAAAAGGCTGCCTGGCTGGTGGGCAGGAACAAAGGGATTAGGCCCCATTTGACAGACAGCGTCCCTCCCATTTGCATGTCATTAAGCTGCAGGCCAGTTAGCAGAGGGGGACACATAGCTTCAGATTCCCTGCCAAGCTGGGGCTGGGAGCAGAGGGACTTTATCTGCATTTTGGACACAGGCCCTGAGCCGTGGGAGCCCATTTGAAGAAGGAGGTTTTCTTGAAAAGATGACTGGGGGGCTGGGGTGGACTGAGGGAGGGTGCCCCCGTTTGGTGGTGACCCCAGCTTTTCTGTCTCCCTTCCAAACCATGACGCAAGCCGGAACAGAATCCTGTTTGAGAGGAAAGTGCTTCCTTCATTACTCTAAGAGTTCAAATTTGGCACCAGGCAATGGCTTGCGAGAAGATAAGTGAATTCTAACAGGCCAGGCTTAGCTGGGCTCCGTGCAACCAGCATTCCCACACCACACACACACCAACCTAGTCAGAAAAAAAGGAAGAAAGGAAAGCAGGTGGCATTTCTCAGCACTCCACATCTGAGGCCCCCTGAGGCTCATGTGATTGACAGGACACTAAATGCAGGAGGTTTCCTGTGATAGAGAAAGAGATTTTCTTGAAGCATTCAACTCCTGACCTTTAAGAGCTCAGGGAGCAAAATGATTTTCAGTCACTTGGGTCTGAGTGGAAGGTATGTGAATTGATCGACTGCCGGGCGTGGGGCTCCTGAGGTCTCAATGTTATGTCATTAAAACCTTACAATCGAGTTTTCCTAATGTATTCCAGCAGCCACCTTCTCAGGGGTGATTAGTAAATGGACTCAAAGTTACCAGGTAGGAAACTCTTTCTCCCAGGCCTGCTCCAGCACCGAGAAGACCAGTAGTGAGTTATGGGTCTGAAGCCAAAATCTGGCCTTGCCTTGGGGTTTTCTTTTTTGATGCTCTGATAGACAACAGTAACTAGTGTTGCTTCCTCTCACATCATCCCCTTTACCTCCCTTTCACTTGGGAAACCCCTGCCCTTCCGCCTCAAGCTGGCTATGTGTAAAAGCCTGCCGAATCGTGGTGCCTTGGTCCTCTGACCACAGCGATTGGTCTGGGGGTTCCAGCTGACCCAAACTGGGCCAACCAGATTCTTCCCCAGGATTGTGCTCTTGTTGCTGAGGATTCTGAGCTGGAGAGAGTGTGAATTTGGGCTGACTTTCGGCCACATGGGGTCTATCTGCATAAGGTAGTCAGCAGGCAAGCTGAGATAAGGGCAGGGCGGAGTGAGAGAGGCCTGCTCCCTCAGGCTCCACCTTCAGTTCTGGGAAGTGCTCTCCTATTTTTCCTAGCTTTGTGAGCCTTAAAACCCTCTTGTGCTGAAGTTAAGTTAGACAAGGTTCATTTCTGTTGCTTACAACCCGAATCCTGCCAATGGATAACACCATGCCAGGTAATGGGAGCTGAGATTCCTGAAGTACTGTTGTCTGGGGTTTGGGGGAAGTGAAATTGATAGAGTGGTGTGAAGTGCAGACCCTTGAAGCCCCGGGTGGCCTGCACACTCAAACATAACTTCAAGAAGAGAGGGAATTTTATTTTTGTTTACTGATGGATTGCTAGCTCCCCAGAACAATGCCTGACACATATCAGATGCTCAATTAAATATCTTTTAAATAAATAAGTGGTGCAGACTGGGAAAGTTTCTTCCCTTCTCTCTGGGAGAACATTCTCCTTTGTCTCTGACCACAAGGTCCCATTATTCAAGAGGAAAAGGATATGAAGTATCAATTAGGAATACACTCATCAGCAAATAATAGAAGACCTCATTAACATTGGACAAACATAAAGGGGTTTATTTGTCTCATTCCATAAGAAGTAAAAGAGTGCTATTCTAGGACTGAGGTGTTCGCTCAATGTTCTCATGAGGAAACCAACATTTCTCCATCGTCTTTTCCACATTCATCCTTAAGACTGCTGCCTCACAGACATGAGATGGCTGTGAGACCTCTCGGGTGTCAGGTTTGCAATCCAGGTAGTAAGGAAAAAGAAAGGAGGAAGCAGAAAAGAGCAGTGCCTCTATCAGCCAAATAAAATTCGTCCCTGAAAACCTCAGATTACATCTCCTTGACCAGAACAATGTCACAGGGCTGACTCTAGCTGCAAGAGAGTCTGTGAAACAAGTATCTTTTTCTGAGCACACTGCTGCCCTTCTCTCCAAATTAGGGCTCTTTCATAAGAACGGAAATAGATTTTGGGTAGCAGTGTTTGGGTTGTGAGGTGCAGACACTGACTTGCTTGGTCTCAAGGACACCCGAGGATGATGTCATAATGGTGCTTGTGGGCTGCTTTAGGGGTCTGGGAGCTGGCTTCTCCCACCATCTTCCATGTGGCCTCTCTGCCACTCTCTGAGCCTCCTCTCTCTCCTGAATTTCATTCTCTGCCTTTTTTATTTTCTGCTCCCTAATAACTTCAATTTGTATTTGACCACCATGACCTAGCTCTCCTGCCTAATAGCATTTTGGCTTCTTCCTCCACTGCTAACTGTTTCATTCTCTCCATGTTTCTTGGTGCCAGACCCAGGTTCAGTTTTAGGGAGAGAGAGAGTCTGATTGGCCCAGCTCGTCTTCTTGTGCCAGGGCTCTTCATAGGTTAAGTGTCTTTGAGTCAGGTGCCCATCCCTGAGTCAATCAGCAGAGGCAATGGGGCAGTGAGCCACATGGTACAAAATGTGGCCACCTAGGGAGGAAGGCTTACAGGCCACCCAGTTCTCCTTATCAGGGGCCACAGCATCTGCAGCACAGAATCTCTTGCTTAGAATAGGCTTGTGCTTCCTCATTCCAGAAATTTTATCTGAGACATTTGAGTGGTGGGAGCACCTCCCTTCTTCCAGGGAGCTTGCTCACAGGTGCCTCTCTGGTGTGCTTCTTGCTTGAATTGCAAATTGAATCGCTGCATAAACCCTACATAACTTAGAGCCCCATGTTGGCAGTATCTTATTTTTCAATTTCTTTTTTTTTAATTGAATGAACATATTTTATGCAAGCCGGTCTACCTTGGTGAAGCCTGTTCCCCTGTGATTCATCAGAGTAATAACTGGAAACACCATTATTTGGCTCCATCCTCCTGCTGAGAACATCACATAACTGAGAAATGTTCATGCATCTCACAGAGTTGCTGGGGAGAGGGGAAGGGGGGCAACAAGAGGGGGAGGAGGGAAAAGAAGGAACAAACAAATCATTATGTACATACACAGGTAGGCATCTAGAGCTGTGATTAGACAGAGAGGAAAACACAGACCACACATGAGCTGATGACAATAGACACACACACACATACACACACACTCACATTGGGAGGCACAGAAAGAACCACACACCTCTCTACTCAGGGATCCCCATACTTGGGGGAAAGCAAAACAAAACAAAACAAAACAAAACATAAACTTCCAGAGTTTCAAAATAAGAAGGGATGTTAGAGAGCTAGTCCAATCGCTTCATTTAACAGATAAGAGAAATGAAAAATGAAGCTCAGAAAGACAGCAGATATTCGTATGTGTCCTGGTTGAAAGCACACACATTTCTGGGTCTGTGCCTAGAAATATGTAAATCAACTAGTCTTAAATGCAGAGCACATCTTTATTTATGTTTACTGAGCTCCAGCTCCTGGGTTAAAGATTTTCAGACATCCTCATCACTTTGATCTAAGGTGTGACTGAAATATCCCTGTTATTTTATTTAATTTAATTACCTTTGTTGGGTTGGCTGAGCACCAACTTAATGTTTTCAGAACATTAGGAAATGTTTTCAGAAGCCTCTGCTCAGGACAGAGAAGCTCCACTATTAACGTCTTACAAACCCTTGCATCCTCTCAGTCACTGTGTGAATGAGCACTTTTTTAAAAAACAAATCCATTTTACTGATACATATTAATAAAGCAGAAACCCATTCGAAGTGTACAATCAATGGTATTCAGTATAATCACATAGCTGTGCATTTATCACTTCACTCATTTTTAGAGCGGTTTCATTATTCCAATAATGTAATAATAATAATAAACAATAAAAGAACCCATCACCTCTCAGTCTCTCTTTTCTTCCCCTGCTTTACATAGCTGCTATTCTGTTTTCTTCTCTCTGGTTTGTGTTTATGGTTTGGAAAAAACAGTCTTATATATGAAATATCACCTATACTTATATTTCACATGATGTTTCACTACGTAATACAGCCCCATGTTATATTTTTTCATTTTCCTTTTAGTAATATACATGACCTTATACTTACCCTTTCAACCACTGGAATTTGCACTTTTAAGGTCTGGCAAACGAAACTCTGAATTCAGGTTTCTGGGAGCCTTCCTCCTTTCACTCCAGTATCATTGGCCCTTCCTGAATCCAGCTCTCCTAACCTCCTACTTGGACTGTTGCTGTGCTCACTGCCTATTGCCAATCTTTCCCCTCTCCAATCCTCTTCCTCCTACAACCAGACAAATCTTGCTAAAACATAACTCATCTTCATGCCCGTCTTAGAGTGACCAGGATCACAGCCGCCTGTGTCCACCTCTGCATCATTCAGTCATCTCCTGGCTGTACGTGAAAGCATCCAACTCAAACAAGCTGATGACATGGGGCAGGGGGAAGGGGGTATTCTCAAGGTCACAGAACTGAGTGTTGGAGGGGTAAAGGCTGGATTCAGAAGTTTAACTAATGCCATCAAGAGCATCTCTTTGTCTCTTAACTCTCCTTTCCCTGATGGTAACTCCTTCTTTACTTTCAACTTTTTCCGTCCTTGTGGTTATGCATGTCCTATAAACAACATAGACTGGACTTATCTTCAATCCAATCTGAAAATCTCTGTATTTTAACCAGAGATTTTAGTCCATTCAAATATATTATCACTATTGATCTATTTGGATTTATTTACACCACTTTATTTTTGTATTCTTTTTATTCTGCTTTTCCTAAGATTCATTTCCTTCCATTTGTTTGATTGAGGTTTTTATTTCTTTCTTCCCTCTTTTCCTTTTACTTACTTTTAGCTTATACCTTTTAAAAGATGCATTGTTTCAGTGATTGTCCTTAAATTTTTGACATGTGTATTTGACTTAAAAATGTCTGAAGTCAAAAAAAAAAAGACCTGAAGTCCATAAAAGCTACATCATCTAATAATATAAGACCTTACAATACTTTAACCACATCACACATACTATTTTTGTCCAGTCTTTTAGATCCAAATTATTTTATATCCCATAATAATTTAATATTATCACTATAGTTGTGTACAGAAAATATTTGATTGGATTTGTCCACGTCTTTATCATTTTCTTTGTACACCATTTCTTCTAGCATCTCATCCTTGCTTCTAGGTACAATTTTCTCCATCCTAAAATAACCCTACAATAGATCTTTCAAGGAGTATCTGTTAATAGATAACCTTCTTTGTCTTTGTTTGGTATGCCTTTACTTTGCCCTTATTCTGACTCTTAATTAGAATTCTAATTTGACAGATTCTTTCTCAATACTTTGAAGATATGATTCCTTTTTCTCCTTGATTCTATTGTTGCTATTGAAAGACTTACTTTTATTTATCCTTATTGGGACTCTCTGTGATTCCCAAAACTAAGGATTAATGTCTATCATTAATTCAGAAACATTCTTATCCATTAGATTGTCCAATACTGCCTCTCTCTCATTCTCTCTATTCTCCCAGAACTCCAGTTATATGTATATGGGGCCTTCTTTGTCTGTTTCTAAATTTCTTAACCATTCCTTCTTATTTCTATCTTTTTTAACGCTATGCATGCCAAGTATTTTCCTAGGATATATTGTCATGTTCACTAATCCTATCTCCACTTGTGTCTAATGTGCTGTTTAACTCATTCATATTTTTTAATATCAATGACAATTATATTTTTCATTCTTTGGGTCTTTTTACAACATGAAAGCTTCTCATATTGTCAGGTTTCTTCTGATGTTACTGATTCCTCCTTTTATGTGTTTATTCATTTCAATTATTCTCATAGACTAGTAGCTCTGCAACCCAAAGCTCTTGTGGGTGGGGGATGTGAGGGTCTAGTGTTGCTCTTTGTTGGGTCTTCTGGTTTATTTGAAGTGGGTAGGTCCTTGTGTGTTTTGTTAGGTAGGATTAGGAGGATACTCTCCATAGAGATTTGTCTGTGGGGACCCTCTGGGTTGATAGCATGTCACTGGAGAGAGGGTCTGAGTTTGCTTCTACCCATTCCCCTAGGACCTTTTCTATCCAGTCTAGCACTATTTTATTGATAATTTATAGACTTGGGGATTCCCACACAGTGCAGGTAGTACAATGGCATAACCGAATCCCTCATAAGACATAGGCTTATGTTATAATTATCAGAGGAGGCTCCCCCACTCTCTAGGACCCAGCAAAGACATACAGCTTTCCTGTCATCTACCTGTGTTAGATATTTTTCTAGTTCAGCCTCAGGCTACAAGCATAGTGTTTGAAAAATCCCACCTTCATGCAGGGTTCTCATTTCAAACTCTGCTCAGGTTCAAAACCTTGCCATCTGTTCTATGAGGATGCAGTCTCAAGTACAGATATTGGCCCTGCCCACTCTGAACCTAAGGCAGAGACAGGCTCAACTTCAGTGCTGACCACTCTACTTTTTGTTCCATTTTCATCTGGGATTCTTTGGGATGCCCCATATTTCTAGCAACCTCAGTTAGGCATTGTATACATATCTTTTATAATTTATACATGTTTTTAAGAATTTTATGTGGGAGGGATTTTAGGTTATATAGGTGAATATTGGCAGGAGCAGAAGTCTCTGCTTTCCTCTATGTTGGCTTCATTCCCAGGGCAACTTTTCTCTAGTTGGCGGCACCAATGACCCCTAGGAATTCCAGGCTGACATGGGCTTTAGAGCCAAAGTGACTCATTCCTGAAACAGGGTCAGTCATTATTATTGGCCTGATTGGGGCCATGAGCCCTTCTCTGGGCCAATCATAATGTCTCAGCTTCCCTTCAAGTTGAAGGGAGGCTTAGGATAAGTCCTACACAAACCACATGAAAACCAACAGCAGAGAAGAGGAAAATAGGTCCTTGACAAGCAAAAACAGCATGTCAATGACTGCCACTTAAAAATGTGCCGCACGGTTCATAATGTAATCTTTACTCTGAGTGGTAAGATTTATAATCATCTCTAGTCATACAGCTGCTGAGAGACAAAGCTGGCACTGGAATGCTGGTCTCTTAAGTCAAACCTTGGGCATTTTTAATCAAGGCCAGACAGCTTGTCCAGGTACTCAAGGCCATGTGTATTAGTCAGCTGAAGGGGTGTTGATGCAAGTACCAGAAATGTGTTGGCTTTTTTAAAGGGTATTTATTTTGGATAAAAGCTTACAGTTACAAAGCGCTAATGAGTCCAACTCAAGGTTGGTTTTTCATCAAAATCAGTTGGCCACATGTTGAAGCAAGATGATGTTTGGTCTCTGCCTGGTGTCTCAGGCCTTAGCTGCTCAGCTGCTCTGTTCTCTTAAGCTGCAGTTATTAAGCGAATGGCTCATCTCTCCCCCGGCTACAGGGTCAAAGTTCTCTCCTCTGACATCTCTGGAGCTCTTTCTCTTTTCTTGTGTTTCTTCTTCTGTGTGTCTTCTTGAGTGAGTGCCCATTTATATCAGCCCATTAAAGGGGCAGGGGCTCAATTCTGCACACCCTACTGAAGTGGTCAGGTCAAAGTCTAATCTTGATTTAATCAAGTAAACGTAAAACCTTTGAATTTAATACAATCAAAGGGTATCACAATGCAGAGCAACAGACCAGTTTACAAACATAATCCACATCTTTTTTGGGGACTCATAAATAGTATCAAATTGCTACATGACATATGCCCCAGCCTTGCTTTATCTGTCTAACCCCACTTCCCACTAGTGCCATCTTACCTTTGTGCCTCATCCAGGCATTCTTGCACATGTAAAGCCCTCCAAGTCAATAAGAGGGCAAGACCTGGAGCGGGAGTGACCGATAGGTTTCCCTTCTTGTGCCACCTCTGGTCAGTGGGTAGTAGCTGCCTAAGACACTATGTGAGGTGGACCCAGACTCGGTGGGTATCTTAGGTCTGGTTCCTGGAAGCAGAGCATAAGGGAAAGATTCCTGTGCACCTTATTTATTGAGGGAATGCTCTCAAGAGAAACCTATAATTACATGAGGGAAGCAGGATGAGATAGGAGAAGCTGAACTAAGTCTAGCCTCAGCCTGATTCCACAGGGAGTTCTTGAGTGTGAATGATGTCCCAGAGTTGTCCCACAGTAAAACAACTCTTTTGGACCCACACCTCAGCCAGGCATTGCTGTGGGCTGACAGGGAGGGGAGCAAAGCCTCCCAGGTATCTCTGGAGAGAAGACTCCTGAGTACCGAGGGAAAGTTTCCAGTGAAGAGTGCAGCTGTAAGCTATTAGCATCTAGCAGGCATAGCAGCTGGAGGTTCGGAGAACTGGTCAGGCAAAGAGGATCTGGGCAGGGCCCCAGGGGCATCCACTGTGGTGGGAAAGTGTGTTGGCATTAATTAATAACAACAAGTTATGAAAGCTGTCCTTTGTTGGGCACCTATGTGTCAGATTCAGGGCCTGACCACATCAGTGAAGTTTTTAGAGGGTCAGTGGTCTTGGGCATTCTAGAACATACCCTCCAAAATAAAGAGAAGTTAGCACAGCTTTCATCTCCCATAACTAAGAAGGAAGACCAAACCTTGGAAGTCCTCTTTGGATTCTGAGTCAGCATATTATACACTTGAGAATATTACACAAACCCAGATAATATGAAAAACTGGTGTCTTTGAGTGGGACACAGAGTAGGAAAGGTTTCCACAGCAGGTCCAGACTATGGTGTAAGTGGGCCTGTTATTTGGGCCATACAACCTGGCAGACCCTATGGTATTGGAAGTGTCAGTAGTGGGAAGAAATGCCATGTGGAATTTATGGAAAACACTAATAGGAGTGAATCCATAGGGTTCTAGAGGAAAGCCATTAATATGCAATAGATAATTATATTCTCTTAAAATACAGCTCCTGGTATGCGCCTGGGGTTTGGTAGAGAAAGAGCACCTGATCGTGGAATATCAACTGCCCATGAACAGTTGCATTTTGTCAGACCCATGAAGTCATAACATCGAGTGGATTCAGCAGTAATCCATCATAAGAGGAAATTGGTTCTTCTGAGATTGTGCATGAATGGGCCAGGGGAGAAAGTAAGCTGTATGAGCTGTGCCTCGGTTCCTATATCACATCTCACTGTTGTACTGGCACCTTTCTCCTAAGCTCGCACTTATTGTTGCATCTATGATTGGCAGCTATGACTACATGTTTGAGAAGGAAAAAGTGCCAATTTGGTTCATGGATCCCCAATAAACTTCTTGCAGATAAAAGTCAGAGTCTATTTCCCAGGAATCATCCAGAGCCTGTCTATAGCAGAAAAAAAAAATTAGACTGTGGACTTCCTCCCCTCTCAATGCAGCCAAATATTGATTCCTCCACCAGCCCACAGAAAAGGGTTTCACTCTCTGGAGAGGTGAAATAGGAGAGCCCTGCTCAGGCTGAAGGTAGGGGCTGGAGCAAGTCTGGATACTGAAGAGCCTTTGGCTCCGAGGAGGCTGGCAGGCAGGCTTACACTGGCTTTCTCCGCGCTCCTTCCCTCGTGGTGGAGGATTCCTTTCTGGGAAAACTAACAGGCTGAAGAGATGATAACAGGTGGGAGTACTCCAAAGAATTGGCTGGGTCTCTGTCTCACCATTCTATAGTAAAACCACCCATCTAGGTTTGGAGAGTTTCCATTCACCTTGTATAGTGACCAATATAAGCCAATGGAAAAGGAACTCAGGAGAAAGAAAAACAAGGTAGAGAGAAGAAAATAAAAAAAGTAAAATCTCAGAGAGATAAACAGACATCATCTATGCAACAAAAACAGGATGCTATTCAAAAGGAGCAGTCAGAAAGTTTCTGGAAATTAAAAACAGCAGAAATATAATTTAGGATGTAACCATATTGTGCACTTTAGAGGAGGGGAAGTGTTTGTGTGTGTGAGAGTGTGTGTGTAAGTATATGTATATAAATGGAGCTATAAAAAAATTAAAGCCTCATTTTCCATAGAAGGAAGATTTTTTATGATTTTTTTAAAATCAAGAACTAGAATTATAAATATTTTACTTAGAAAAATGGAGATAAATAAAAGAAAAATAGCTAAAACTAGAAGTGATTGCCTTTAGGTTTTGGGAAATCAGGGCTGAGAAGGGAGTGGGACAGGGGACTGCTGATTTTCACTAAAAGCCTTGTGGAACTCTTTAGACATTTTAAATTATAATACTTGTGCTACCTTGTTAAAAAGCAAATTAAAATTTAAAAAGTTATTTACAATGAAATTTGAAATGTTTCTAAAACTTGGGTTGAAGTCTATGCACAGCCTTCTACTTCCTGGGACAAGTGCCTCAGTTTCCTCACCTATAAAATGGAGATTAGACCACTTGTTTTACAGGATGTAATACAAATACTGCCAGATATGGAAGCAGTTTTCCACAGGGAAACTTCTGTACAAATGAAGCTACCACGGTTACAAACCTTTTTACCCACTGCTGGATTTGGCCAGTGAAATTAGTTGTGGTGGCTTGTGGTTTTTAGAAGGCAGTGTTCAAAAAGGCACATCACTTTCAGGGTAAAGGCTTTAAACATCTCATTTTAAGACAGTCTTATCAGAAATACCAACCTATGTGGATGATTTGCAAGCCAGTCACCAGCTAAATGTGCTCGCTCCTAAAATAGTTTTGGGATATTTCTAGGACAGACCCAGCCCGAAGCACATTCATAAAGGCAGCCAAGTCTGTCTCCGGCACGCCCGCTCTCCGCTGGCCTCCTCTCTAGTCCCCTCCCCAGACATCCAGAACCCCTGTCTCCCCGAGTCTTGCGTCTCCAAACAAAACCTTCTTTTGGGAGGGATTGGTAACTTAACAACATTGCAGGAATACGACTGACCAACGTGAGATGCCTGAGCTGACATCAAACAACCCTTTTCTAGGAGACTGAGCATTTAAACATGAGGTGAAGTATGACGCTAAAGAAACAAAGCTCTAATGGTGAGTGGTTGTACAGATCAGATACTAAAGCAGTCTACTTGGGGAAATGGCCACATCTTAGCCCTCCTAAAATTGTATCACATACAGAAATAGCGTGGAATCTCCATTTCTATCCCGAGGCAGCCGTCTCTGATGGCTCCTGCTCTGAGATCACGATAGGGTCTGCATGCTTCTGATGTACAGAATCCTAGGGCTTCAGGAAGAGTCCTTGGTAGGAATCTTCTCTACCTGCCTCCCTAGAGCAAAGCCACCCCTCCCAAGCATCGCTTGGCCTTCAGTCATTTGCCATCTTTGCCCCTGGGCCTTATTTTTTGAAGACCTGGCTGGTTACTGCTGTGTGGTTCTTATTATTAGGAAAAAAGTTCTCCCTTACTAAGTCGAATTCTGTCTCCTCCTGATTTGAATTCATGGGTCCTATTTTCACCTTCTGAAACAAAATGTCATAGCAAGTTGAACCTCTTTCTCAGTGCTGGTCCTTTGTTTATGTGATGACCTTGGTATCGTGTTGTGTAGCATTTCCCAAAGTTGTCCATTTAGTACCAGGGTATATTCCTAAGATGTGTGTGTTGAAATGGGTGGGTGGTCAAACAAGTTTGGGGAATGCTGAGCTGATCAAAGCTAGACAGGTTTCTTTACTTCAGGACTTTGGGTCCTTCGGCTAATGCCCCAAGCAGTGTTCTGAGAATGGGATTTAGAATGCTATGTTTTTCAAACTTGTGTGACCTTAGACTGCTCTTTTAGGGGGTGTCTTATGGGATCGATGTTTGGAATTCCTGGTTCTACAGAATCAGCTCTGTATTTGGAATCAGAGGTATGCAGGAGCTGGCTTGTACTGGCTTGCAAGAGCCAACTGTGCACATCTCTTCCCAACTCTGCGTTCAATGATGTCATGTTGAGAGCTTGAAATTGGCCACAGTGGGAGTGTTTATACCATGGAAATTGGCAAATACTATAAATCAGGGCTTTTTATTTTGGGAGAGTTGATTGTTAAACATGCACCAGCACACCACTGAATCAGAGGCCTTAGGTTAAAGACAGCAGCTACTAGAGCTTGGACAAGCCATCACTCCTCTCTGGTTCTCTGCCCTCATTCTTTGAATCTGTGACCTGCTCTAAGATGCTGGAACTCCTCTGAGAGGAAGTTAAATATTCACAGTCCATTCACCCATTCTTCATATGCCATGACTTCCGAATCTGTCAGCACCCTGGTTGGCTGCTTATGACCAAGTGTCCTTCCATTCGGTCAGTGTCCCTTTAAGATGGTAACTTCTGGAAGTAGATGCCATCCTCCAGATGTGGCCTGGACAGTGTGAGCAGTGAGCTAAGGAGTACACATGTAAGAGCCAGAAACCTCTAGTGAGAGAAGACTCTTGGGCAAAGCAGACTTTGCCAAGGTTCCAGAACGGTAAAACCCTACTACTGATGGGGCATCATTAAGTGGTGAGAAGTCCAGGTTCTGGGGTTCAGTGGGAATCCTACCTGCTGTGTGACCTTGAGTAATTAGATTCTCTGGGCTGCACTTGGTTTCCTTACCTGTACTCTTGGGAAATAATAGTACTTAGCTCATATGCTTATTGTCAAGATTAAGTGAGAGAACAGATGTAAAGTGCTAAGTTTAATGTCTGACACATAGGTGCCCGACAAAGGACAGTTTTCATAACGTGTTACTAATCAATGACAGTGGATGCCCCTGGGGCCCTGCCCAGATCCTCTTTGCCTGGCCAGTTCTCCCAAACTCCAGCTGCTGTGCCTGCTAGATGCTAATAGCTCACAGCTGCACTCTTCACTGGAAACTTTCCCTCGGCAGATAGGTGTCTTCTCTCCAGAGATACCTGGGAGGCTTTGCTCCCCTCCCTGTCAGCCCACAGCAATGCCTGGCTGAGATGCAGGTCCAAAAGAGTTGTTTTACTGTGGGACAACTCTGGGACATCATTCACACTCAAGAACTCCCTGTGGAATCAGGCTGAGGCTAGACTTAGTTCAGCTTCTCCTATCTCATCCTGCTTCCCTCATGTAATTATAGGTTTCTCTTGAGAGCATTCCCTCAATAAATAATGTGCACAGGAATCTTTCCCTTATGCTCTGCTTCCAGGAACCAGACCTAAGATACCCACCGAGTCTGGGTCCACCTCACATAGAGTCTTAGGCAGCTACTACCCACTGACCAGAGGTGGCACAAGTAGGGAAACTATCGGTTACTCCTGCTCCAGGTCTTGCCCTCTTATCAGCTTGGAGGATGTCTAAATGGTCCAAATTCCTTCAGACTGAATTATAACAGAACACAGGAAGTAACCATAGCTCTGGGGTAAAACCGTAAATGTATACTGCTATTCATCCTAAGTGAATATAAAATATTTCTGATCCTTCTTCCTGAAAGGGCTGGAAAAGAAGGCACACCAAATCAATGGCCATAGATTACATACCTGAGTCTATGTTAATCTGCTCTAGCAAATATCACATCTATCACAGCAGCTACAATTAGGGTTACTATCTGTTTGAGTGTGTATATAGTCCATTGTTATCCTCCAGGACCTGTCTGGTTTCCACTGAGGGTCAAATTTTTGAATTAAAAGGGGATAAGATAGAGAAAATTAACCCAGGTGGTCCTATCTATGCCTCAGGGTCCCACTCCTTCCCAGTCATGGCATGGACCTTGGCATGGTAGACTTGCTGAGGTTGAGAATTCAATTTCCTCTGGAATTCTGCTACTCTGATAGTTTAGAGCTGGATCTGATTCTCAGTTTTCCTTGTGCTCCAGTTTCAAAAGTTGCAGTCTTTATATACTACCAATTAGAAATTCTGGCTTTTAGACTTAGCCTTTAATTGGTGATTAATCACCCTCAGCCTTTTATTTCTTTCTCCAATGCACTGATTGCCCTTAGCAATAGTCATTAACTTGATAGTCCTTTTAATTACTCCTTCCCCAGAATGTCTCAAATGCCTGAGATAGTTCTCCCCCAGGGTATTCCATTCCATTCTTATCCCATTCCAGGGCACAATTAGCAAAAGTTTTAACCTTTTCACTAAGACAGCATGCCAAGAGTTAGCCATACACCACCATATCCATCTTCTATCACCACCTGTGGTTGCCAGCCAGCAGTAATCCAGCCCCACAATCCCTTTTTAGAGTCTGCTTCCTTGGACCACTCCTGCACCAAGGTTAGGTTGGGCTCTCTGGACAACAGAGTCTGAGATTTATATGCCAGAGGTTATTTGGGAGTGCCCTTGGGACCAATACCTGGGAGGAGTGAAGGAAATAATATTGGGTAGAGGGAAACATTGAGCCATAGTACCATTGCATCAAAGACCTCAGGTGATCCTACAGGGAGTTCTGGACCCAGGATGACCCTTTACAGTTTTCTCATCTTGAGACATCAACCAGTTATTGGATTGGGGCTTTCCTCAGGGAGAGGACATGAGGTTGGGCAAGGTGGCTATCTTTAGTTGAGAACAAATCTTGGTAGGATCATCAGCTGAGAGGAGTCAGTCAACAAAACTCCCAGAAGTTGGGGACAAGGGTATCTGAACAATTAGGCAGTAGACCCCAGCATCTACCACACAGCCATGCCACTGTTTTAGCCCCACCCACCAGAGATCATAATGCCTCCAGCTCATGAGTCTTTCTGGAGTTCTACAGTGGGAAATGGTTTGCCTCATTTCATCTCCCCAACCCACCACCACTCCCCTGCCTTTGTAGGAGCCCCTGGTTTTCTCTCATCTGATGGGTTATCTACCACTAGTTCTTTCTTTTTTCCTTCTTCTTCTTCTTTTTTTTGCATAAAATACAGGATTCCCATATCCTACCCCACCACCAACACCTTGCATTGGTGTGGAACATTTGTTACAATTGATGAGAGCACATTTTTATAATTGTATAAAGTCTATGGTTTAACTTAGGGTCCACTGCTGGTTTAGTGGAGTTCCATGAATTTCTTTTTAAAAATTTTTTCTGTTATCATATATACAATCTAACATTTCCCCTTTTAATCATATACATATATATATATATATATATATATATGTGCTGTTAATTATGTTCATAATGTTGTGTTACCATCACCACCATCCATTTTAAAAACATTTCCCATCATTCCAAATTGGAACCCTTACATTTTAAACCTTTCCTTTCTATTATTTTCCAGTTTCAAAAATGTTATTGGCATCTCATTTATGATGAAATCTCCTCTTACTTTTTGCCCATGTGGATGTATGCTCTTAATTTATCCCTTTATTGTCATTTTAGTGGGGCTTTGGGAAGGAGAGTAAGTTAACATGATTTCACTCTGCCAAGTTTACTTTGGGTTGGAAACACAATTTTAAACCTGTAAGATGGATGTATAATTTGCCAAAGGTAATTGAGGCCATTCTTTCTTCTTAAAGAAAAAAAGGTTTTTGTTGTTCTTGTACAAAGTCTAAATTACTATTGGTTGAAACACAGCAGCTATGGAGTTCAGTCTGAAGACTCCATGTGCTTTCAGGGAAGAAGCCAATCTTGCATGTTCAGTCCTCCACCATTTTGCTCTACGGGCAGCACTATACCTGTGCATCATTTGATTGTCTGATAGCCTTCACATTTTGAAAGCTAGCATGAGGCTTTTTATATCTAAATGCTGCCACATGATAGACAATTTCAGCTAGCCACATATTGTATGTATGAGATTCATAAAGACTTCCAATCACTCATTTCCATTTATCAACTGAAATTTTGTATGTGAATTAAAAAAAAAACATATAGTGAATAGGATGTTACTTTGATGGCCATTCATCATGGAGCATAATAAAATTAATTGGACCTAAATAGGACAAAAAAACAACCTCATTAAATAGCAAATGGTCTGAGTCTTGCCTTCTTTCCATCTTCCCTTGCTTCTTGGATTTCCAGTAGCTTCCATCCTTGCAGTCTGTGAATCTGGACTCTACCTCATCCATAGCAGAGTCAGATTCCTGTCAGCCCCACCTGGAGAGGAGCGTGCTCTCCATAGCTCCACATTAATTGACCTATTGAGAGAAGTGGGGAAGCAGACTTGGCCCAATAGATAGGGCATCCGCCTACCACATGGGAGGTCCGCAGTTCAAACCCCAGGGCCTCCTTGACCCGTGAGGAGCTGGCCCATGCGCAGTGCTGATGCGCACAAGGAGCACCACGCAGGGGTGTCCCCACATAGGGGAGCCCCATGCGCAAGGAGTGCACCCCGTAAGGAGATCCGCCCAGACGAAAGAAAGTACAGCCTGCCCAAGAATGGCGCCACACACACAGAGAGCTGACACAACATGATGACGCAACAAAAAGAAACACAGATTCCCGGTGCCTCTGATAAGGATAGAAGCAGTCACAGAAGAACACACAGTGAATGGACACAGAGAGCAGACAACTGGGTGGGGGGGGGCAGAGAGGGAGGGGAGATAAATAAATAAAAAATAAATCTTTAAAAAAAGTGGAGTGTGTGAAACTGTTCATGTTGTTGTAAGATGGCGCTTGGAGGCCTTCAGCTCCATACACAGAAGTCCTGGGAGGGTCTGATCCCCCCTGCCCACCATCTCACAGGCCTTACTCCCTCAGCTGAAAAGCCCTCCCCTTTCTCTACCATCTCTTGGCTGAAGCAGGTTGCCAAGCCTCCCACATTCTGACCCCATCCTGATCATGGAAACAAAGTGACAGGATAAATACAGGGGCATTTATGACTGCCCTGTTGGAATAAATGGAATTATGCCTGTCTACCTGTCTACACATAGGTATGTAAGTTTTTCCACCCAACAAATGCTTATTGTGCCCCAGTGCCGCAGCAGTAGAAGGCAGAGTCCCATATTAAAAAACGCCAAATGCCTTTTCCCATGAAGAAATGTTTATACATGCTGGGTAGGATCTGATCATTCATTGATTCCACAAATATTCACTGCATACCTCATATATGCCAAGCAGACATGAGGCCAGAGAAGGACAGGAAACAAAACCGGTGAGGCGTTTGTCCTCATGGAACTTGCATTCTGGTAGACGTGAGTCATGACTACTTTGAAGAGAGAAACACCCATCTGGTTGCATAAATGCTTACTTGAATGAATAAAAAAAAAGCAACAATACTCAATAATTGCCACAGCGTCTCTTGTGAAGGGAAAGAAAGGCTGAGATAGGAAATTCTGAAAGGCTGGAAGCAGGAAGCATAACCCTGTAGACTAGAGATTCAAAATGAGCTTAAGAAACAGGAAATCAAGACTCTCCTGGGACATGGGTAAGTCGGAGTCAAAGGCATTAGCACTGAATTAAGAGGAGCTTGAGCTAATGAGAAGGGAGCAGAGTGTGCAGAGTCTGGGGAGGGAACGTGACTTGGGATCAAGTGCCAGGCGAGGGAAGGAAGGCAGGGTGGAGCGCGCAGCAGAGGGCATGGCCGGTATGCTCAGCGCACCCTCCTGCCAGGGCAGGCGGCAGCCACCAGAGCCCGGAGCTCAGAAGCGAAGCGGGAACCCGCAAGGTGGCTCGCGGGGCCAGCTCCCCCGCCCAGGTGATGGAGCTGCTCGCGCATGCTCCCCTTCTCCCTTCCTGCCCTGCTCCCTCCCCTCCACAGGCACTTCCACAGGACCCCGTGTGAGCGATTTTTCCTCTTCGGTGGTGAGGGGCAGCCCACGCTGATCTCTGCGAGGCCTTTTCCCCTGGAAAGGAGCCTCAGGTGTGGAGGAGCAGAGCAGGCCCGGGCCCTGGGGACAGCGAGGGCAGGATCGCACCTCTCGGGTTCCCCAAACTCGCTCACCCACTGCTGGAACCTTTGCAGCTCTAAGGCAGGCCCTAGATGTTCCCTCTTTTGACCAGGACAAGGAGGCCTAGGCCAGTCCACAGCGTGACTCAGCAAAGGCCACCAGGGGCTCCAGCCCAGTTCGCCAAGCCCTGCGTGCCTCCTCGGCCCAGCCTGGTGGAAAGGGCATGCAACGACGAGCCAGGGCCGCAGACAATCACCCCGCTGGGTGACCGTTGAGCCTCCTGCCACTGCTGCTTTCGACACACCACAGACAAAGCTCCCCAGAGGGTGACTTGGCGGGCCTCCAACCACCTCACACACAGAAAGCTTGGGGCTCTGTGCCAGGGCCCCTGAAGCTGTGCCTGCCCCACCGTCCCAGCCCTCACTCAAAGCAGGTGCTCCCGGCAGCACCACGGACGGGGACGCGCGGGTGGGAGCAGGCTTGCTCTGGTGCTCCGGGAGCCTCATAAACAAGTTTGGGGCCCGCCTGTCTTCATGAATCACGGCAGAGCCTAATCCTTCATTAGAACATTCAGCAGTAATTGCTGGCGAAATGCCACTTGCCTTTTTCTCATTTTAACAAAACATTTATGCATGAAAGATTTAATGCCAGGTATCAAGCATATCATTGTAAATTTACCACTAATTAAGCCTAATTAAAATAATTAAATGGCTGTGGAGTCACCATGTGAATTAAAATCGCTTCTCCTCCGTGCAAGGCTGCTTCTCGCTAGCCTGGCCTCCGGTTTGGGAGACAAATATATATCTCTCTACATATTTTTTCCGTTGGCCCTGCTCGGCTTCATGCGGGGCATTTGCATGGCCAAGGCGATTTGATAATTAAGATAATGCTGTGATTTGACGGTGCGGTTTTTCAATTTCAGGACCCCAGGAGATTTTCCTTTATCTCGGTGAAGTATAGACAATTTGACAAATCTGTTGCTCGGAGCAGTCGCTGGCGTTTGCATATTCATTACTCATTGGATTTTTAATCAAAGTAGCTGATGGACCCCTTACACCACAAATAACTCGGTCATGAATAATTTATCCCTGCTCACTGGCTGGGCCTCGCGCCGCCTCGCGGCGCCCGGGGCCCCTGATTGGCTCGCCCGGGCTGGCCTGCCCCGAGCAGCACATGGCCGCTCCAGATGTTTGGGTATCCATATGTGCACAGCTCATCAAAAACGGCAACGGCCCGCACCCAGGGGCCTCGGCCGTCCCCAGATAAGCCATCTGGAGTTGGAGGAGAAAACAAACCATGGTGAATTGTGGGATGCCTGTTTATCTTCAATGGCGCCCGGACTGTGCGCAGGAGGCGCAGAGCGGAGTGGATGCCGCCTCCCGCCTCCAGCTCCCGAATTTAGGGTGGCAGGAAACCTCGGAGATGGGTGAGCCATAGGCAGGGCCAGCCTAGGGTGCTGACCAGCTGAAGGCAGATCATCTGTCTCCTTCCCCAAAGCTTCTTCTCCAGCCTCTTTTGCCCCTGGTCTTAGAACCCGCCCACCCCTTACCCCCCCACCTGTCCTGACGCCCACCTGCCTTATTTCCCATGCTCTGCACCTTGACCTGTCATTCTCTCCCTCTCCACTATCCCCAGCAGGGCCTGTCTAAAATTTCCCTAGGCCTCCAACACTCTTCTGCAGGCCTCAGCCCCAGTCACATCAAACACGTTGAATTTACCCACATGCCACACTAAGTGTATTTTATACATAAGCATGTAAGAGTTGAGTGGAGATGCAGTTGACTGGTTGACATAATGGCACATTCTGCAGGCATTTAATGGCCCATTTACTCATTTTGGGTTTGCAGGTTTCTTTCCACGTGGAGCCGATGAAGACTGGCTTCCGGAGCCTCAGGCATTTCTGCAGGCTCCAGGCAAGCAGGGAGGCCTGGCATGGGGCCACCTCTGCCAGGTGGCTTCAAAGGCCCCATTCCTCACGTTGGCCTTTACCAGTTCTTCAAGATCAGCCTGCGGGACCCCTGCAGGGGAGCCTTCCAAAGGCTGGGGTGGGCGCCCCTCAGGGGCCCCTCCCAGGACTTCTGGAAGAGCAGGCATCTCCCTTCCAGCCCACTGCCCACATGCCCCCGTCCCCGCTGGGCAGCAGGCTTGGGCGGGCCTGGCAGCACCCTGCTCTCCTCTGTCCCCCACACTTAGCTCTCCTCTGTTCCCCTGGCACACACCACATGCACAATTAATGTTCTGATGAATAAATGAAAGCACAAATGAACTCTGGGCCATATATTTCAAAGAACAGGAACAATGACCTTGAAAGAGAAATTAAGCCATAGAAGCCATCCGAAGGCATCCATGGAGGGCAGGTAGGGCAACCCTACCTGCCTCACCCTGGGGTGACTCGGGGCACAGGTCTTTGGTGCAGGGTGAGAGGAGGCATTTCCTTCTCTGCTACAGCTGCTTCCCCAGGCACTCCTCAGCCAACAGCATCATCGGGGATAGTGGGGTGAGGGCGCCCCAGGGATCTGCTTTATCACACAGGAGTCTCCCCTCCCTGAGGACTCTGAGATCAAAGGAATGGAGCCCACCCAGGAGACTGATGCAACTGCAGACGCAGGCCCCCTCCTAGAATTGGGGTGTATGTAATCAAATGCATCTTGTACTGCAGCCGGTGAGGAGGTGTTCTCGTAATTGCCTCCCCCACAATCTAGCTCTGTACCCCCCAACGTGCTGGTGAGGCAGCCGGGGAAGACTGCAGACTAATTATCAGGCAGGCAGGAAAACCAGCAGGCCATGCTCTCCCTGTGACAATTAAAGTGGAAATATTTCATGATTTTTTTTTTCTATTTTCTAAGGTGGGCGGGAAGGTGTGATTGCACAGCCTGAGTGTTGCAATTGCACAGTCTGTGTGTGTTTTGTGGGGAGGGAGGGAGCGAAGAGGCATCCTGAGCCATAAGCAGATGCTTCCTGGAGCCTGGGGAGGATGGTAATGACCCCCTCCCCACTCTAAGTAGCCCACCTGAGAGGAGCCTGCTGCCAGCAAGCTCGGGCTGTCTCCCACGCTGTGCACAGACGCGAATTCTCTGCTGAAACCCGCTCTGCTCTCTGTGTCATTGGAGAGAGCTGAGGCTGCACAAGTCATGGGGCGGGCGCGCTAAGTGCAGCTGTGAGCCCCTGGGCCTGGGCACCCCAGCCCCACGGCCAGACGCACAGCCAAAGCTCCAGAGGGAGACAGATGGAGGTGGGCAGAGCAGAGGGCCGGCCATCTCTTCTCCAGAGAAAACGGCACTCAGAATAGAATGAGGAGTGTTTGCCCTCAGAGAGCTGGGGAAAGAATGGGGTAGGGTTTCCTTGATACCAGAACCTTCCTCACAACACTGCTGGATCTTCTGCCTTCTGTCCATGCTCCTCTTCAGATTTCATCTGCCAGAGAACATGGGGATGGCAGCTCTACCCTGCATCCCCTTCAGTGCTCCACCAGTGCACCTCGGTGGGGGCGGCTGCTCCCTGGGGACTCCGGCTGACTACAGACCAGGGGTGAGATAGGGGTGGGGGAGGCCAATCTGACCTTCCCCTCTGGAACTTGAAAGGGGGAAGCATTGGAGAATCCTCCAAGTGAGGCCAGAAGCAAAACAGCGGACCAGAGAAAGCAGCGGTCACGTTCAAGGTGGAGCCTGAAGTGAAAATTTACCAACTCTACCTCTGCGGGAGGAAACAAATAACTGGTCCCAGAGGCAGCTGGGCTGCTGGAGGTGGCTATTCCTGGAAGCCAAGAGATCCCAATCTCCTTTCCCACCCCCTGCAACAAACATGGGGACCTTGAGGTCAATTTAGGACTGGGGTGGTTTGCACAGGGGCTCTTCCTTGCTCCCTAAAGCATGAGCCCTCGCTGCCGTGGCCACCCTTCCAGGATGCTTCCCCTGGGGTCCAGTCCTCCCAGGTCTCTTTCCCCACTGACTGCCAGCAGCACACGAGGGCATGGCACTAGTCCAAGGGGATGCAATCGTATTGCAATTAAGCACCTTGCTCCGAATTCCCCAGTCAGCCATCGGCAGCCCTAACCATTTCTCGTAATGTGTTTCCAATCCTGGAATTATTAGGCTTGTTTGTTTGTGTTGTCGTCAGAGCAATATCATGTATTCCCAATTCCTTGACAGCTAACTTTGTTTTTATTGTCTTTGAGTTTTATTGTTGAATATACAAAATCTACGTTTAACAGCATTATTACAAGTTTCAACTCCAACTAGAAGTCACATTTTTATTTCTGTTTTCAGCTCAACAAACCTTTATTGAAAGGTGAAAGGCTCCGTGCTGGAGACCAAGGATGCAAAGGGGGCAAGGAAAATAAGAACAGTGACACTTACCAAGCATCAACTCTGTCTAGGGCATTGCTTGAAGCACTCTGCATGTACTAGCTTTAGTTGTTCACTCAGTCCTCCTACTATCATGGTCCCAATTCTTAGCAAGTTACTCATAAAGAAATTTACTAGTAAGTAGAGCCAGGATTGGAACTGAGGAAGTCTGGCTCCAGAATGCATGCTCATTATGCTCATATTATTACTAGAAACAGAAAATGTTACAAGCATTGACCAATGCACCATCCACTCCAACTGCCAGCCTCTGACGGCTGCATCACAGGGCTGGCTGTGAAAGTGTATTTGAATTCAGGATATATTTTCCCCTGGAAACAATGTGGAAACAATGGGGCTCACGGAGGTTAAACGGAACCATCCAGCCTCCATGCTGGAAGTAGGAGGCGCCGTTCGTCATGTCCTCAGGGGCACCCACCCTGAGCCCGAGCTTAGGTCCTGGCCGCCGGCAGTGTGCCCCCAGAGCACCTTGGTAAAAGTCTTGGTAAAAGCTGTGACCCTGGATTTCTCCTTCAGCAGCCGCATCATGCTGGACTGTAACTGCGTGGAGACATAGGCTTGGCTGTTCTTATTCACCGCATTGTCCCAGCACTTGGCCCATGAATGGCCCAAGGTGAAGCACAATTAGTATCTGTGTAAATAATGAATAAGTTAATTAATTCAATTCTGTAGAACCCGCTCTCCAGGTGAAAAGTTGTTCAGAGCTCTGACCTCCAACAGAAGGAAGCACTCTGCCGCCAGTGCAGCCCTTGTCACAGAACCAGGCTACCTCCTCTGCCCTGCTCCTCTAGGGGTGGACCGGGGCCAGGATCCTCCAGATGTCTGCTGAATAGCATGGACCACTCAGCCTCCCTGCTGCCCTGCTTGGAAGCTGTGCTTCTCTTAATGCTACCCAACCACATCCTCTTTGCTTCCCACTGTACCTCCTACTGACCCCAAGCTGAGTTTACAGCTCTTTAACCCCACCCCACGTCTACTTTTGAATGTGTGCCCAGGATTTGTGCAGTTAACTTTGGGGTCCCAAATATAGGTCTTGATATTTATCCATATCAAATTTTATCTTATTGGATTTGTACCCTCTATCTAGGCTGTCAAGGAATGCATGCATCCTTTCCTCTGGTGCATTGACTGGGATACTTCCCAAATACAAGTCATACGAAAATTTGCCAAGAGTTCTTCTATGTCTTTGTTAGCTTTACTGATTGAAATATACTCTTGTCAGCATTTAAGGCAGAGTCCTGTGATATACCACTAGAGATCTGCCATCAGGTAGTACATACTTTTTAAAATTGATCCTGACTGGGCATGCTCCTTCACCAGTCACAAGGTTATCTAACTAAACCTCCAACCAGCTCTGAGTTGTTTCCCAAACCTTGGTCCACAGACTGGAAAGACAAGATTATATAACCTGTTACCTCTTCTTTACCTCTCAGCTCCTCTCTAGGCCTCCCCACCTCCTCTTTCTCCTCAATATTGCAATTTTATAAGAAAATCTACTTAGCATTTAGATCTGCAGTGTAAGCTTTTAGGAAATCCTGATCTAACCCAAATTTCTTTTGTGGGTCTTCTCATAATTTCATAGAATCTAATATCAAATGTTTGTGGAAGAAAGGAAAGACACCCTGAGTGAATTTGTCAAAGTCCTTGTTGGAATTCAAATCTGTGTGTTATAGTGTTCTTCTGTAATTCAGATGTTCTCTTATTCCAGTTTCCCTACAAAGGAGAGCCTCATGCAAAGCTTACATGCTAGTTCTTTATTGGGAGGGGGCACAATCTCAGGATAGCAAGAGTGAGGGAGAAACAAAAGTGAAGTATAGAAAGAGAGAAAGCCAATATAAAATGTGCATTCTGAGATGTTATTCCTTGGTAAAAAAAATAAAAGAGGCTAGGTATACCTGGGGAGGCTGGTTGGAACCACTACTCCTTTAAAATCCATATTTAAAAAAAATAATTCTCACAACTTTTAAATATTGTTAGCTAGTGAGAAAATACGTAAGTGTTATGAGGGTGTGAGAACTAAATTTTAAAACTTAAAGTGCTCCTGAAGAAAATAACAGAAGACTTAAACAAATGAAGGGATATACCATGTTCATGGATAGGAAAACATGACATCACGAGGATATTAATTCCCTCTGCGTTAGTCCATTATTTTAAAGTAATAGCTTAAAATAGTTTGGGACAAATGGACATGTAAATTCTAAAGGAATGTGGAAAAATAAACAAGAAATAATAAGAAAATTCTGGAAAAGAAGATTAATGGGTGAGGTAACTAGCTCTATGAGATAAGAAAACAGTGTAAAACTTAAATAGCTAAAACAGTGATACTGGTGCATAAATAGATAGAAAGATGAGTGGAAACAAAAGGCAAATCTAGAAACAGACATAAGGAATTGAAATATTCATAAGGAATTAAAAATATGATAAAGATGAAATGCCAAGATGGGGGCTTGAATTATTCAAGAGATAATGGGAAATACTCCAACTCAGACAAAAATAACCCCATCTAATGAAACAGACCATTTGTTTTATTTATTTCTGTCATTTATTGTCTGCTTTTCTCTTCTAGAATGGAAGCTCCATGAAGCCAGAGATGCCTGTCTGGTTTTTTTTTCATTGCTATATCCCTAGTGCCTAAAACAGAGTCTGACACATAAATAGACAAAGGCCTAATCATCTAATATATAAAAAGCTTCTGTAGAAAAAGTCCAACAGCACAATAGACAAATTGACAAAGAATATGAACAGAAATTCACAAAAAGATGTTTATCCTTACTCCATATGAAAAATGTAAATGAAAACTTCAGTGTGATACCAGTTTTCATCTATTACACTGGCAAGATTGAACATTGTGATATCTCAATTTTTTGGTGTGGGTCTGGGAAAACAGACCCTTTCACAATTGCTGATGGGAGTATAATCTGGCCCAGACCAGTGGCTGTGAATTTAGCTATGCTACCCAAATTACAAATGCTTATGTCCTTTGACCCAGAAACTCTGCCTCTAGGAATTTATCCTACAGGTACTTTCAGACACATGGAAAAATGATTATACAAGGTTATTCACTACAACACTGTTAGTAATAGAAAAACACTAGAAACAACCCAAATGTCCATCAATAGGGGACTGATAAAATAAGTACAATGGTACCTCCATACAGTGGAGTACAGGGCAATGGAATACCACACAGCCTTAAAGCAGCAAAAGGATCTCTTTATACACCTGTATGAAAAGATCACCAAAACATATTGTTAATGAAAACAAAAAGGTACAGAATGGTTTGTATAGTGGACTACTATTTGTATAATGGGATAAAAAATATATGTGCAAACACAGACATGTTATGTAATGTGCAATTACATAGAATATCTCTGTAAGTATACTCAAGAGACTGATAACACAAGTTGTTTCTGGTGAGGAAAACCGGAGGGCTGGGAATAGAGTTAGGAGAAGAACATTCCACTGAGAATCTGCATTAGTAAGAGTAAACTAAATTGCTGTGAACACTAGACTTCCATATCCCCTGGCTCAATCACAATAGAAATGATTTTCTTGCTCTTTAGTAACCTAGAGTAGACATTTTATTTATTTATTTATTTTTGAATGTGGACACGTTTTTTTTTTTTAATTTATTTTTAAAATAATAAAATAGATCACACAAAATGTTACATTAAAAAATATAGGAGACTCCCTTATGCCTCACTCTCCACTCCCCACACATTTCCCACATCAACAACTTCTTTCATTGGTGTGGTACATTCATTTCATTTGATGAACACATTTTGGAGCATTGCTACACAGCATGGATTATAGTTTACATTGTAGTTTACACTCTCTCCCAGTCCATTCAGTGGGTTATGGCAGATATATAATGTCCTGCATCTGTCCTTGCAATATCATTCAGGACAACTCCAAGTCCCCAAAATGCCCCCATATCATACCTCCTTTTCCCTCTCCTTGCCTTCAGCAAATCCAGTGGCCACTGTCTCCACATCAATGATATAATTTCTTCCATTGCTAAAGTCACAATAATTCTATAGTATAATACTAGTAAATCCACTCTAGTCCATATGTTATTCCCCAGTCCTGAGGACCCTGGAATGACAATGCCCACTCCACCTCTCAATTGAGAGGAAGCTTCAATACCACCTGGCTGATCGATGGGACTCTTCTGTCTGCAGCTGTAGACCCTCTCAGTTCCTTGGTGTGGGGTTGTCCATCCTCACCTCCCTATCTGACCTGGGTAAGTCCAATCAACAGGAGAGTAGGTGCTGCAACTCTGTGAGGCTCAGGGCCCAGCTGGCACATGGACAGCCCAGAGATTCAAGTCTCTTGGGCATACACCAACCCCAGCACCAACCACAGGTTCAATAAAAGGGAGAGAAGGGGCATGTGTAGAGAAGTCACATCTGAGTCCAATTCCATCACACTCAGGAGCACAAATTCCAAAGTAGGACCCACTTTGGAGCCATCTCTCATGACTATAAGAGCTGGGTGTCTCAGTAGCCCTCTGGAGCACCACTACTTGGAGTAGTATCTACTTTGGCTATCTATGAGATCCTGCTGAGACATAAGCCTGACCCCTCTGATGACCTCCCAACTCATTTTGAAGTCTCTTAGCCATGTAAAACCCATTTGTCTTTACCATTTCCCCCTTTTATTCAAGGTCTTTTTCCAATTGCATCACCAGCCAATGCTTGGTAGTAACCCCTTGGCACCAGGAAGGTTCATCCCTGGGAGTCATGTCCCATGCTACAGAGAAGGTAATGCATTTATACACTGAATTTGGCTTAGAGAATGGCTACATTTGAACAATATGGAGGCTCTCAGGAAGCAACTCTTAGGCACCCTGCAAACACTAGACTAAGTTTAAATTTCAAGTGCAACAGACTCATAAGCATAGTCATCATTATCAAGGGCTCATCATTGGACCATCCTTCTTCACTAGTCATTGCCTCTGCACTTGGGGGATTGTTGTAGAGCAGGCATTTTAGATAAGCAGATTGGTGCTTCTGCCATCTTTAATACAAGACTTTGAAGTGTATTCATCCTTGTTCCAGCCCATGGGAAAGGGGGCAGATATGGAGAAGCATGCAGGGGCAGTTTTTATGGCCAGGCCTAGATGTGGTACCCAGTCCTACTCACATTCTAGTAGTTCGAACTCCATCCATCACAGGACACAGTCTTAAAGGAGGCTGGGAAGTGCCCCAAGAAGAAGGGAACGCAGATTTTGGTGGATTGCAAGTATCTCTGCTGGACTATCCTGCTGTGTCTTTTAAAATTATTCAAAATAATGTATACAATTACATTTAGGAAAAAAACCCAAAAACATGAATTAGGTCTAGACTGAAAGCTGCCAGTTTAAGATCCACATATAGGTGGAATTTTGTGATATAGAAAGGGGACAATTCATATCAGTGAGAAATGTATGGACTGTTTAATAAATGTTGCTGGAAAAATAACTATTAATGGGAAGCGGACTTGGCCCAATGGATAGGGCATCTGCCTACCACATGGGAGGTCCACGGTTCAAACCCCGGGCCTCCTTGACCCATGTGGAGCTGGCCCATGCGCAGTGCTGATGCACGCAAGGAGTCCCGTGCCACGCAGGGGTGTCCCTGCATAGGGAAGCCCCATGTGCAAGGAGTATGCCCCGTAAGGAGAGCCACCCAGTGCAAAAGAAAGTGCAGCCTGCCCAAGAATGGCATTGCACACATGGAGGGCTGACACAACAAGATGACTCAACAAAAAGAAACACAGATTCCTAGTGCCACTGATAAGGATAGAAGTGGTCACAGAAGAACACACAGCAAAGGGACACAGAGAGCAGACAACTGGGGGGTGGGGAGGAAGAGGAAAAAAAAATCTTAAAAAAAAATAACTATTAGGACAAAAAAGTGAGGTTCCTTATCTCACACCATGTCCCACAAAAAACTTCCAAACAGTTAAACATAATAAATGAAACAATAAAAGTATCAGAAGAAAATACAGTCTTTGAGAAGGGCTATATCTTTAAAAAGATTCAGACTCAATAGCAACTGATAGGCATGAGCCACATAAAAATACCATAAAAATAATAAAGGACAACCTAAAGTCAAAAGACGAGAGCCAAACTAGGAGAAAATATTTGCCATATGAAACAAAAATACAAAGAAATAATATCCTCACATATATAAACCGCTCTTACAAATAATAGGAAAATAGATAATCTAATTAAAAAATGAGCAAAGAATGTAAAAGGAATGGTCATAGAAAAATAAAAATAAAAATAAGTGGCCAATAAGCCAGGAGAAGAGATTCACAAGTAATCAGGAAGATGAAAATTAGCAAAGTAATGGAGTATTGTGCATTACCTATCAGGTTGGCAAAAATTGGATGGGGGTAGGGGTAAGAGCACATCCAGTATTGGAGAGAGATTGAAGAGATGTTCTCATGCGCTGTTGCCAGGCATATAAACTGGTATATCACTGTTAGAAGGCAATCTGATATAACCTATCTCTTTCAGCCCAGACATTTTCCAGTAGCCATCCTGGAGAAAAACTGACACATGTATTAACACACAAAGCACTATGTCTAAGATGCCCACTGATGCATTGTTATAGCAAGAAAAAAAGAACATATAAACTAAATGTTCATCAACAGAGAAGAAGTTAAACTGATATATCCATACTATAGAATACTCCACAGCAGTTTTTTTGTTTTTTTTTGTTTTTTGTTTTTTATTTTGGATGGGTTAGATCTATATGTAAAGGATGAAGATATATGCAAAGACATATTGTTAAGTGAAAAGCAGGTTGCAGAGCAGCACATACACTATTTTGTAAACATAAAACAAAGCATGTATTTCTATATTTACACAGATGTATAGAAATGCTTATAAAAGAATCCGGAAGAATACAATTAAGCTGTTCACAGGGAGCACTTGTGAAAAGAAGAATAGAATAGAGGAGAGCAAAAGCGAGCTTCAGATTGTGATGTCAGAATTTGTGGCATGCTATGTATAAATGTGCATTTGCTGATTTGTCTATTATATGCATAGATTCACAGCCAGGGGTAAAATATTATAACAGATTATCTGTCCAGGTCTTTCCATGTGCCTGGCCCTGTGATATCCATTTTACTTGCATTATCTCATTTAATCTGCACAACAACCATAGGTCGAGGAACTATTATCAAGTCCACTTACAGATGAGAAAGCCGAGGCTCTGAAAGATTTAATCAGTGCCCTGAGGCCTCACAGCTAGGCGGTGGGAGTGAGGGGATTCAAACCCCTCACCGTGGTCGTGGTCGGATTTCAGAGGCCACACTCCCAGTCTTGACCTTTGAAGAGCACACAACTGTAACAAATTTACCTAGTGACCCCTGACCTCTTCCAGGGCTCTGTGGCTCTGCAGGGTCCTCAAGCCAGCTGGAAACTCAAGGAAAGGGAACCAGAAGTGCTGGGGGCAGCGTGCTCTTGGCAGCAGTTGTGCCCCCAAGGACAGGGGCTGCTGCAGGTTCTCTGGGCCATGAGCACCTGGGGACCCAGTGCTGCCCGTCTCCAGCGACCCCTAAAGACCCTGGCTTGCCTGCCACACACAGACCCTGCAGAGTTCGCATCATAGCCTGGCCTTCTGGTTCAGATGGGGAGACTGAGGCTCCGAGCGGGAAGGGGCTCCATTGCCTGTGGAGGCAGGGCTGGAACTTGGAACGAGGTCTCAGGTCGTCTCATCCCTCCCCAGGCTGCCAAACCCAGCTGCAATTTCTTCACAGGTTGGGTGCAGGTGGAGGGGCTCTGCGGTGGTGTTGGCCAAACGCATTAGGTCACAAACTCTTCCGATTTCTTAAACCAGCTGGGGCTAAGTGCAGCTCTTGTACCCCCAAAACATCTTGGAATCAACAGGCTCCTATTTTCCAAGGGAAACGTCCACAGACACCTCTGATGACTTGACAAAGGCAGGACTGGGGCAAGGAAGGAGCCGGCCCCCTATGGGCCACGGAAAGTTGCTCCTGGGCAACACTGAGTGGGGCTCCTCCTTTTTCTCTCTAAATCTGGTTTTAAATCACCTAACTCCTCCCCGGCTGGGAAGAACAATTACTGCCAATCGATCTAAATCAATCCTCAGGCTGGGAGGCCTCCATCTGGGTTCATTAAAACGGCAGTTGCCCCACTGGGTGGATCCGATTCATCTCCTGGTGAGGAAGGCCAGGGCGCCAGGTTCCCCAGATCAGGAGACATTGTTCTCAGGTGGTATTTAAGGACAATCCCCTAAAATCCAACCACTCTACCCCTCTGGGTGACCCCCCGTGTCTCCCTCCCTTCGTTTCTCTCTGTCTCCCGGGGTCTGTGCTCTCTCTCCCTGTCTCCACATCGGTCTGGGCCGCTCTGTGCCCTCCTAGTCACCTGTCTGCCTCCTCCACCTCCATCACGGAGGGCTCAAGGGGCTGGTCCCACTTTGCCACCTCTGCTATTTCGCCCTCACCTCTCTTCTCCTCTCCTTCCTTTTCTCTCCCTCTCTCCCTGCCTTTCCGCTTCTCTCCTCTCTCCTCCTTCAGCCAACAGTGTGCTCAGGAGCCAGGCGGATCCCGAACAGCGGGTGCGAGCGTTTCCAGACTTTGAGAGCGTTTCCAGACTTTGGGGACCTGAGTGTTGCTTGTTCTCTAGTTCCCAGGCAGCGCTGCCTTCGCGGAGACACGGCGCAGGGCGCAGGGGTGCGAGGCTCGCTGCTGAGCCGCGGCAGCTGTGAGTTCTGTCGTCTCCCCACGGCATTTGTCAGTCAGCATCAACACGGCAAACTGTTGTACAATTTGTCACACGCCCCTCTTAGACATGCTGCTGGCTGGCTCGACACAGCCCAGCGCTAGGCTGGCAGAGAAGCCGGTGCAAGGTGGAGGGAGAGCCGGCCCTCGTCACCCGGCCCGGGGCGGAGTCAACCCCAGGCAGCCACACGGGCTGCACTTGGGGGACTGGCGGGTCCTCGAAGGAGCCTGGCCCTCTCCGAAGCCTGGCAGGGCCTGAGCCCCTCTGGGTGGCCCTGCTGGTTTGGGGCAGTGAGGGAAGCCCGAGTCCTGCCGAGGCCTGGCCTTCCCTCAGAGACGTGTCAGTCCCCACGCCAGCTGACGGGCTGGGTCATCCGCTGTGCCAAGACCAGGTGCCCCGACCAGGCATCTGACGGAGACGCAGAGCTAGGCCAATGCCACCACGAGACGTGTCAGCAGCTGCAGCGCCCGGGGCAGGGGCAGGAGCTTCACCGGGTCCGTCCACAGCAGCAGCACGGCCCCTGCCCCAGCCACGGGACACAGGCACATGCGAAGGCTGCTCTCCAGGGCACGGGGGTTTCAACCTGTGAACACACGATGCTTGAGAGGAAACAGCGCCCTGGTGACAGGAGACCTGGTTCGGCCCGGCTGGCCGGAGCCACACATGAGTGGTTACCTGCCCTGAGCCCGGACCGTCCTCTACAAAGCAGAACACTTGACTGGTCCAGCGCCTTCAGGCAGCCAGCGTCGAGCCCCGCTCAGCACGCTGTTGGCGGAGTGTGTGTGTGTGTGTCTGCCCAAGGGGCGAGGCTTTAACGTGCTTTCCTGGCACTGCAAACCGATCACCTGGAACTACCCCGTCTTGCTGACCCCCTCCTCTGCCCCTGTCAAATGCAGGCGTCGTCTGAGTGGCTTTCCTTTCCTTGCCATCACCTTTCCTTTCTTGATCAGTTGGCGCCTCCCTCAAGCCCTCGTGTCCACCCACCCACACAGACAGCCGCCCTCGCTGCTCACTTGGGCTTCAGCAAGCTCGGAAGGAAAACCGGCAGGCCTCGAGCTGCAGCTTTGATCAAAGGAAGAGCAATGAAAATCACGCCTTTTCCTATCCACCAAGGGGATTTGTTGATGGCAGGTTGGGGGAGAGGATTGTTGTCTCCATCTTCATCATCTGTTTCACGTCTAGAGCCCTTCATAGTTTGCAAAGAGATTCCTCTCCTGTTCTCTCGTTTGAACTTGGGTATCTTTCATATGGAGTGGGAGTGAGGGACTCAGTGCCGACCTGGTCAAGTCGTATTACTACCCCCATTTTACAGGTGACAGAGGATCAGCTTAGGCTCATGGCTGAGCTGTGACCCAGTGCCAGGCTGTTACCTCCAAGCTCAGCCCCTTTCTCCTGCGCCACATGAGGAAGCGCCACCCCCAGGCTCGATGCCCCAAGCTCACTACTGCTAATATTAGTAAGAGCACCTTTACTGGGCGCTTTCTGTATGCCCGGCACCATTCTGGGTTCTTGACATACCTTCTCTCATTTAATGCTCACCAAAACTCATGCCACGAGTGCACCCCCATTTACAGATGAGGAAATTGAGGCCCAGAAAAATTCAGTGTCTTGCCCAAGGATGCCCTTGTAAGCAGTGGAGCTGGGAGGCAGGTCTCCCATGCTTCAATCTCTGCGGATGCCCCCCATTGGCTGGAACAGTCAGGGAAGGCCAAGGAGGGGACGAGAGGCATGCCACAGGTCTGCCTTCCACCCTGACCTGCCCGATCTGCTCAGATTCTGGCACCCTGAAGCCCCCGGGCCACAGAGCCTGGTGCCTGCTGGTGTCTGGAGTAGGAGCAGGGAGAGACCAGATGACTGTCCTGAGTCAGGAGGTTAGAAGCCCTTGAGCAGGAGCCAGTGAGCAGGAAGGGTCTGTGAGAGATAGAGCTGTGGTCACGAAGTGACATCGTGGCTCCCGCGCTGGCCAGTGGGCACCACACCATGCCCACCCACAGGAGCGGCCGACACTGCCTCCTCCTCCAGGAAGAGAAGGTGTGGTGCTAGACAAATCCCAGGGATGGAGCTGTAGGTCCTGGTTCTACCCCGGCTCTGTTCCTCATAGTGTGTGAATGCAGGCAACTTCCTGCACCTCCGTGGCCTCAGATTCCTCATCTAAGACCCGACGCTCTCGTGTACCCAAAGCAGCACATACGAAGGTCATTGCAGCACTGTTTGTGATAACAAAAAAAAAAATCGGAAGCAATCTAAAGATCCAACCAACAGGGGAATGGGTAAGTAAATGAGGATACATACATACTGTAATTGTGGCCCCATATCCATTCCTCGCTGTCTTCTAGTAATAGTTGGGCCCATCAGCATGCAGCCAAGTGAGGCTGTGGGGTAAAAGTAGCCAATGAGTTGTGAGCATTTTCCAGATCACATCCTTAAATGTGTGCGTTTTCCAGATCACACCCTTAAAGGAAAGCTGCTCTCCCTACATTTTCTCTTTCTCCCTTCCCAGGGCCTGGATGAAGCTCCCTCTTCTGAGAGTATGAGCTAGTTTCTGCTATACAAATGGGGACAACTTCCTGGAAAAAGGCAGAGCGAGAAGAGAAGAGGAGCCTGGGTTCCTAGATGATGTGGTGGAGCCAAGCAACCTAGCCCCCTCCCCTTCAGATTACTACCAGCTAGAACTCTTAGATGGGGACTAAACCTCCCACCTCATTCTGAGCTTCTGTTTGTCTTTGTAAAAGCAGCCAAACCAACATTCGTGAGATGAAACGCTACAGGACCTTTAAAAATAAGAAAGTAGCCCTGTTAATATGTCATGAAATGATTGCCAGGATATATTTTTGAATGAAGAAAGCAAGGTGCAGAAAAACACATACAGCATGATTCCATTTGGGTTAAAGCATGCTAAAACCCACACACAAAGAAAAACGTACTGATTTCTACACATCCATATATATGGAAAAGATGAGAAGAAGAATGGGAAGAATACACACCAACTGATAACAGGGGCAGCTTCTGGAGAGGCACTAGGGGTCCGAGGGGGGTCAAGCAAGGATTTGGCATTGTGTGTTTGAATCTTTCACTATGGGACTGTTGATACATTCCTAAGCCCCCTTTCATCCATGACAGTTTGTGTTTTTAGGTTCGTAGAGTTTGTATTTGACACACTACCCTCTACCCTCCCTGGCAGGCCAGACCCCTGGAGCACCCAGCAGGACCAAGAAAGGTGAGGAAACAAGACGTCAGGGCAGATGCCAACAGGGACATAGAACAAATTCTCCTGAACGTCAAGTTTTGGATTCTGCTTTTTTTTTTTTTTACTCAATATTAATATTCACTTAGTTTCGTGAAATATCCTTAAAGCCATATGTAGGAAGCACATGGAAAGCATTAATACTCTTTTACCCAGTAATTCTACTTCTAGGAACACATACAGTTCATCCAACCAATACTTACTGAACACCGATTGCCTGGCAGACCCTCTATTGAACACTGGCGACCGGAGTGAGCAAATCAAACAAAAACCCCTGCTTTTATGGAGCTTACATTGCTCTGGAGGTGGCCAAACCCATTACCAGGTGATGTCACTCAAAAGAAAACTAGAGCAGGGTGCGGGGGTAGGAGAGCAGTAGGGTAGGGCTGTTATAGAGTACAGTACACTCAACGAAGAGACAGGGTAGCAGACGCCTGAAGAAATGGAGGGCAAGGTTATGTAAAAGGGTATTCAACGCAATATTAGTTATGATGGTGAGAAACTGGAGAAAACCTAAATGACTAGTAAGCAGGGGTGGGGGGGTGGGGGTGGGGAGGGGGCGGGGTATAGTTAAATAAGTACATCACTTAGGAAATGAGAAACAAATAACAAATGACAAAATTGGAAATGACCTAAACATCCAACATTTAGGGAATGGTCAAGGAAAATATGATACATCTATGAGACCACTAAAAGTGTGCTTTTTGAAGAGTTTTTAATACTGTAGGAAAAAGTTCTTGATATAATGTCAAGCAAAAATAAATCAGTACTCAAAATTGCATATAGTACAAGATTAAATTAACGTGTTCAAAAGTAGGGGCCTCTGGGTAATAATACATTTTCCCTTCTCTACTCTTCCCTGAATTTTACAAGTTTTATACAAAAAGCATATATTGTTTTGATAATTAGAAAAATAATAAAATTTTAAAATTGTGAAATTACTTTCTGGGGGGAAAAACCCACAAAAGCAAAGAGTGGAGATAATGGTAGATAAAACTGGCAAAACTGTGACGAAATTAACAGCATACCAGGATAAAACTATGACTTTTTAACTGTATTTGCTCGCTATTTGTTTGTGTTTTAAGAGTTTATAGGCTGTAAGTAAAGAGGAGAGTGCCTGGTGGATTTTGCAGCCTGGAGGAGCCACTGTGCCGTCAATGGTAGACTAGCAAGGCCCTTAGGCCTCGCTCACTCTCTCAACTCACAGTTAAAAGGTCCAAGCTGGAAAGGAAACATCACCCTGGACACTAAAGGAAGTGGCCATGTGCCTTATCCTGGAGAGTTAGCCCTTGCTGCAACAAAGCTGAGCTGGGAGACAAGCACGGGCTGTTCCCACTCTACCTTTGAAGCAAAGCAGCTCAAGAAGAAAGTCAGAAAAGCACCTGGCTCACCCCAGTGACCACATCTGGCTCAGGGCTCAGGGTGCACATGGACCAGGCAGCTACCCCCACCACAGAGGCAAGCCCCTCTCATCTCACTTCCCTGCACCCGTTTAGAAATGCAGCTCCCGGGATAGAGGACTTGCTATCGCTTCAGGAGAGGGGCAATGGGGAAGAGGGTGAGGATGGAGTTGGGGATGGCAAAGCTGGGAGCACCCTAGAAGCTCTGAATGGAGGGGAATGGTGTGGCCAGAATGCTTGATGAATGTCCAGGAGACTAAAAAATACTGGGCCAGGGTGAATGGATAAACTGTGGTACATCCAATCAATGGAATACTACTCAGCAGTCAAAAGGACTCCCTTGCTGAAACACATCACAACAGAATGAATCTCAGAAAACATTATGTGGGGTGAGAGAAGCCAGTCTCAAAAGGAGGTTACATACTGTATGATTCCATTTACATGACACTCCCAAAAAGACAAAATTAGGGTAATGAAGAGCATCCTGATTAGAGTGGTGGTTACACTAATCTATACATGTGTTAAAATGCATAGAACTGTGCACCAAAAGGAAAAAAGGCAATTTTACTATATGATCATTTTAAAAATAAAATTAATAATACATATTTTTAAAGCCTAGGTAACAGGTCGATGGTTGCCAGGGTGGTTTGGGGAGGAGTTGACTACAAAAGGACAGCACAAAAGAATTTTGGTGGGTGATGGAAATGTTCTGTATCTTGATTGTAGTGATGATTGCATGACCAAGGTTTGTCAAAACTCGTGAAACTAAACACCAAAAAGAATGAATTTTATTCTATTTAAATTGTAAAGGAAAGAAGTAAATTTTTTTTTAAAGTTTAACAATTTTTAAAAAACCTGGCCAGGGATTAAGCACATAAATTCATCCCTACGGATCTAGATTTTATCTGTTCCATTGCGAAATACACCATTTTTGAAGGCTACCTGAAAGAAGAAAATTAAGTCATTGGAGTGAGGTCAATCATCAAACTTAAGATAGAGGAACCTTTTATTTTCCATTGGTTATAGGAATATCTAATGAACAAAGACATCCTGGGGAGAGTTTTTAAAGGCTAAAAAATGTCTTATGAGTCTCAAGCTGAAAAGACAGATGCACCTCTAATATTTCTATAGCACTGAACACCATAAGAAGATGAATCAAATTTTTTTTTTTTTTAAGAATCTTGATTGGGAGGAAAGGTGAAGCCCTGGAATTCCCTACCTAACCAATTTGTTTTGCATGTGAGAGATCAGTATAAAGACAGTGGTAGATAGATAAGCCTCGGAAAACGTATCACCCACATGCCACTCCTAGAAAAAAAAATTTTTCAAGACATGTCTTAGTCATCTGAGAGACGAATCGAAGAAAACTGAGGATTCGATAAAGGAACTGTACTAATACAAAAGAAATATGGATGAACATTAAAATCAATTAAAACATGGATAAACAATTATAAGATTAATGCAAAAGAAATAATTCTTCATAAGGGAGCACATATACATTTTTTAAATAACTGAAAAAAATAGTGAGTTGCTAAACTCTGATTAAATTAGCACTTTGAAAAAGTAAATACAGATGTAAAAATTCAAGGTGCAATACAAACCATTGCATTAAACAGTCTACTTAAAGAGCAATCTACCAAGATACAGTAGAGTTTCCCTAAGGGACATGAGGAGGTTTAATGATGTAATATAGCAATTCAATTTTTTTAAAAAATCAACTTAACGTTTGCTAAAAATTATTTAATGAATTTAAACATGTTCTTCATTTTATTTTTTTAAAAGATTTATTTATTTAATTCTCCCACCCTCCCCATTGTTTGTACTTGCTGTCTGCTCTCTGTGTCTGTTCATTGTGTGTTCCTTGCCTCTGCTTGTCTTCTTTTAGGAGGCACCAGGAACTGAATCCAGGACCTCCCATGTGGGAGGGAGGTGCCCAATCACTTGAGCCACATCTGCTCCCTGCTTGTTGTGGCTTTCATTATCTCCTTGTTGTGTGTCCTTGTTGCATCATCTCACTGAGACATCTCGTTGCATCAGCTTGCCTCCCCAGCCCTTCGTGTCAGCTTGCTGTCTGGCTAGTCTTCTTTAGTAGCACCAGGAACTGAACCCAGGGCCTCCCATGTGGGAGGCGGGCACCCAATTGCTTGAGACACATCTGCTCCCCATATTCTTCATTTTAATCTCAGAAAATTAAGGACAGAAAGACATGTTTTCTAACATGGTAAAGAATCTTTCTCAAACCAACAGGTAAGTCATAATCAATGAAGACAAACACCATTAAAATCAGCTCTAAGAATAATAATAAAACTACCATTTAATTAACACCTGCTCTGTGCCAGGGGTCTGGTAGGTGATGTAGAGGTGTTATTAATATTTAACCCAAGGGCAACTCAACAAAGTTGATGCATCTCACAGATGAAGAAACAGACTTAAGAGCAGGCGAAGACATTCACAAATGGCTTTCTGAGATGTAAACCCAAGTGGAGCATGCACCAGTTCCTAGGAGGACTTTAATCCAGCTTCCACTTGTGCTGGATGGGAAAGCGTTCCGGACAGAGAGCGAAGCAGCGACAAAGGCAGGATTCCAAAGCTGAGTGTGGAAGGCAGCCCTTCAGGAAAGCTTTGGCTGCCCGGGGAGGACCTGCCCAGGAGGCGAGGAACCAATGAGGGTTCATGTGGTGGGGAGTGGTGGTCAGAAGCGTATTCTGGAAGATTAGAGGTCAGAGGAGAACTAGGGAGCAATACCGACAATATTTAAAACTCTCCGTGGTAGGAAGGGGAGCCTGTTGGCAGCAGGCAAGGGGCTTGGGGAAGCTGGGCTCGAAGCAGCAGGGCTCCCAGAGCAAAGAGGAGTCGCACTCAGCCTGGAAAGTGAGTGGCCCGGGGAGGAGGGTTGGGCCTCTGCGGGCCTCTGCGGGCGTTCAATGCGGGCGTGTTTGTGCACGTGGAAAGGCAGAAGTGACAGAACTGTCCCTCTGTAGAGGACTGCTTACATTATGGCACTGCTTTCATATGTAGTACTTTGCAGATGTTTGAAAGCATGCAAGCTGTAACAGTACCCTAGCTTGAAATACATGAAATGGCCATTTTGTAGGTTAAAAAGCAGTCGCAGGGAAATGGATATGGCTCAATCAATTGGGCTCCTGTCTACCATATAGGAAGTCCAGTGTTCAATGCCCAGGGCCTCCTGGTGAGGGCAGCTGGCAAGGCAGAGTGCCAGCCAACATGGGAATGTGGACCCACACAGGAGTGCCGCACTGCGTGGGAATGCCACCCTGTGCAGGAAAGCTGCCCCGTGCAGGAGTGCTGGCCAGCGCAGAGATCTGGTGCAGCAAGATGGTGCAACAAGAGACACAGGAGAGAAAATAAGAAGGTGTAGCAGAACAGGGAGCTGAGGTGGCACAAGAGAGCAATCGCCTCTCTCCCACTCTGAAAGGTCCCAGGATGGGTTCCTGGAGCCGCCTAATGAGAATACAAGCAGACACAGAAGAACACACTGTGAATGGACAGAGAGCAGACAATGGGGGGAACGGGGCACAGGGGAGAAATAAATCTTAAAAAAAAAGAAGCAGTCGCATAGCTGCAATTTCATGTGGTTCAATCTAATGTATAGCACAGTCCTGTTCTCACTTTCAGAGGTGGAGGGCGGGGATCAAGTACAGGTGTGTTCAGGTATTCTACAATAACAGGAAAAGCCAGGAGTGGGGTGGAAGCAGGCAGGGGTTGGGGAGGTGAGAACTCAACCACTGAGCTACATCTGCTCCCCAATGAGAGCTGTTTTTTTCATTTGTTTGTGTGTTTGTTTTTAGGAGGTACAGGGATCGAACCCGGGACCTCCCACGTGGGAACCAGGTGCTCAGCCACTTGAGCTGCATCTGTTCCCTGAGAGCTTTTTCTCGCTTTAACAATATACTTCTATATGGTTTAAATCTGTCACAATTAGTATGGTGATTGCTATTTCTGGAAATAAAGGAACTATAATTAAATATGGAGATGGAATTAAATACATTTTAACCCTCAAGTCTGATCTGGTTCTGATCTTGGCTCTGTCACAGACTCACTGTGCAACCTCTCTCACTTCTTTTCTCTTATCTTCTTTTGTTCAATGGCGGGATTGGATTACACCAGAGGATACCAAACCTGGACACACAGGAGAATCTCCTGACGAGCTTTGGGGGAAAAAGCAGGTGGCCTGGGAACCTGAATTCCAGTTAGTCCCCTCTCCTCCCGGGTGACCGGGATGCTCAGCCAGGTATGGGAATCCCTGGCCTCAGGGCTCTGTAAGTTTCCTTCTGGAAACTCTTCACTCAGTTTGGTTCCTTGTTTCCATCTTTCCCTCTTTGACCAAGTTTAGCTCTAACTCAACAAGACATCCAAGATATTTATCACAGAAATATCTTAACAAATCTTTCTAGCACACTACCCCTTCCCACCCCAGCAGGGACGGGCTGGAGCCAGAGCACTAAAAAAAATATTTTTAATGCTCAGATGCTTCGAACGGATTAAGCTTTTGGTTTTACTTGGATTATTATTTTTTCCATGAATATAAACCATTTTTGCATTTTGGAATCCTTCTGCAAACAGAGCAGTTTGTCTTTGTGTTTGCTCATTTAAAAACAAATATTTGCCTGCCAAGCAAATACTGTCTCTTAGGATGTGCTATTAATAGGATAATTAGGCAGCCGGTAATGAAAAGGATTGCTGGTAATTATGGCAAGATTTGTTTTGGCATTTGAAGGCAGCAATGGAGGCTGGAGTGCTAAAATCTACCTTAGAGTTAATTAGTACAATTAGAACACACCTGAAAAAATAGCCCGGCTAATGAACACTTCACTCTACTTTTAAAGTGACAGCACTTGGTGGTTCCCCAGGTTTCTTGGGCAAGCCCAGCCCAGGGTTTCTGAAATGACAGAGGGTTGTGGACAAGACAGCACTTGAATTTGCTTAGGCTCTGTTTTTATAAGATAACATTCCTTGTAAGCGCCTTCCCCTCTCCTCTCAACACCACCCTCCCCACCCCACTTTTTGTCTGAAAGCGTTTACCCTGTATTTTCTCATTCGTGCCCCATGATGAACCGCGGTGAGACTTTCCTCTAAGAGAAGGCAGGCGTGTGGGCGTGCCAGGCATCAGTGAACAAGAGCTCACGCTGGGCGTACTGGCTGTATGGGTGTGCCCGCATGTGCGCTTGGGGGTGGTGGTGGACGTGTGCATGAGAATTTGCACGCACATACCCCATAGGGAAGAGCACTAGAGGATAGAAGAGAGGGAAGGGAATGGCAATAAGTCTAAGGAAAGGCAAGTTATTCAATCTCTTCAAAGTCTTAGTCTCCTCATCCGAAAAATGGGAATAAAATCGGGGCTTGTCATCAAGGCTGGAGTGAGATAGCATGTCTGCCACATCGTCACCATCACGGTCATCATCATTATTGATATTGTTGTAAAATGTGCTCTCTCACTGTCTCCTTTGTTTGACCAAATGCTTGCATTGTCCTCATTCCGACCTTTGGGATGGTTTGGCAGTGATGAGGAAAGCAGGGCTGGAAAGCCCATACCCTAAATGGATTCACAAACCCTGTTCTCTAAACGAGGCAAGTGCTAAATCACAGAATCCTGGTAGGAAAAGGAGAGAGGCCCAGGCCTGAGATTTTTGGCTGTCCCCTCTTCCTCTGAACCCTCCAGAATCTTTGTCCTCAATTGCAAACAACAGTAGCATCTAGTAATTCACCAGGCATCATGCCACACACTTTCAAACATGGCATTTAATCTTCACTGCAACCCCCTAAGGCGATCTGCTGTGTGGATGTGAAACCTGCATCATCTTTTTTATGAACTAGGAAATTGGGGCTCAGAGGAGTAGGAAACATGTCCTAGGCCACACAGCCAATCAGCGATCAGACCAGGATTGAACCCGACCTGACTGGTCCCAAGCCCATGCTCTCCCTCCATGGCCAAGGGTCTTCCGCTGAGAACTGAGGACTTGGGGCCATAATAGGCACTTTCGTGGGAATTGTTAGACATCTCAGGCACCCCATAGCCATTAGCACTAGAAATCACAGGAACGGGACTTGAATTTTATAAACTGAACTCAAAGAGGAAAACCCCTCACATAAAAAGCTGAAATCTATGTCCCCTGCAGTAGTCGGATTTGCACTGATTAATTAGAAAATTGCATTTATATAACACTTTAATCTGTATTTCTGCGTTGCTAGGGGTGCAGGGAGCTGGGTGGGGAATTACATCCAGATTAGCTTTGATCCTCAAGCAGATGGGTTGGTGCTGCTTTCTGTACTGAATGGGAGGAAGCTGAAGGATTTCGAGCAGGGTACCCCAATGAGGGCTCTTTCCTTTTCTCCTGCCTTGGCTCCAATGACTTGGGGCTCTCAAGGGTACCCTGGAAAGACCCACATAGCCTCCTGGGTCAAAACAAGGGGTGCAATTACCCAAAAAGCTGATTTCCAGGTGAGTTTGGCCCTTGGTTTCCTAAATAAAATTGCTTTTATTCTTCTCAACATGCGTTCGGCAAGATTAAAACTCCATAAACCTGCACGGCTTAATATGAACTGTTTTGTAAGCAGCTCATGTCCTCCCCAGAGTAAGGGACGGAGAAGTAGGAGGAGGCAGGGCTAGAAATCCCATTTATTGAATTAGAAGGAACCTTAACAGATAAAGGACATTCAAGAAGGGATTTTCATACTTTGTGATATTTGGGAGGAAGTTATTTGATCACAAAAGCCATTTCAAAGTATTTCACTTATGGTTGCCAATTTCCCTTTCAGCTGGGCCTATGGAGGACAGGGCAGGAGGAGGAAGGGGCTGGAAGGGCGCCCTGTGCTTCAGGGTGGAGGCAGTCTGGTTCTGGGGTTGTGTGGTGGGGGGCTCAGGGAACACTTTGTCCAGCCTGCCAGGTGGGCCAGGTGGGCCAGGTGGGCCAGGTTGTGTGCAGGGTGCTGCGGGGAGGGAGGCGATGTGGCCAGAGTTTGACCCCAGGATAAGGGGAACTCCCAATGTACCAAGAAGTTCAATTCCTTGAATCTCATGTGGCCAAAAGTTGTGTGTGACCTTGTCCAGCCAAGTGGAACTAACTGGGTCTGTGCTTCATCCATTATAATTAGAGGGGTAGACCAAATGACCACTGAGGTTTGTTCCAACTCTAATATTCTGAATTTATGAACAGCTCCATGGATTTCAAGGAAATCAGAACAGCATTTTCCAAAACTCTAATATGCCTTAGAGATGGGAGAGCATTGTGGTTTTGAAATGCGGGCTCTGCAGCCAGCCTGTGGGTATACATCCACCTGGCTCTACCACGTACCAGCCCTCCAAACACAGACAAGCGCCCTAATGTCCTTTGCCTTCTTTTCCTCCTCTCTAATATTGGGATGATAGTAACAGCATCTACATTATGGAGCTGAAGTGAGAAGTAGATGAGTGAATGCGTGTGAAGCTGCTAGAACTGTACGTGGGGCCCAGCGGGTCCCCAACAGCAGTGGTGGACCACCATCCTACTACAGACCACAGCCTCCTTGCCACCACATGCAATTCATTGGGGCCTGAGAACACACACTTGGGCAGCTCCTGGGCTGCTTTTCAACTTGACATGTGTATGGGCCAATTGCAACCCGTGGGCCACGGGGAGCACTCCAGTTTCCACCTTGAGGTCTTCTTACTTTGCTCCCTCTTATCTGGTCCTCAGCGAAGAAGTTCTCCCCACACCCAGTGTGCCCAATCGCACCCATGCTCACACTCTCCTTTCTCTCATTTGCCAAGGAAGCACATGATCTGTGCTTTCTCAGGGGCTCAATGGCACTTCCGAATTGGAAAGCAGCCTAGATGCTCATGGAGGCAGGGGAGAGTTTCGTGTGGCTGGGGCAGCACAGCTGGAGCCCTGGAGCAGGAGACAGGGAGCAGGCCCTCTGCTCCACCTGACTTCCCCTCTCTGGGCCTCCAAGAACACATTGGTGACATCAGGGCATGACATTAGATTATTCTTTCCCAAAGTGTGCTCAGCAAGGCACCAGTTCTAAAAATGCTCTGAAGAAAGCAAGAGCCTGGCTGAAAAAGGAGAGAGAGAAAGAGAAATGTTATTGTTGTAGCCCCTTTTTGATGATGAACTAAACATATTAGGGTATCAAAGGCTGTGAGAAGTCCTGCAGTTTAAAAACAACATTTTGGGGGAGTGGATATGGCTCAAGCAGCTGAGAGCCTGCTTCCCAAATTTGGGACCTCCCAAACAAACAACAAAAACAAACGAACAACAAGCATAACAAATGAAAAAGCCGACTCAGGTAAGCAATGTGGCTCAGTGGTTGAGCAACAGCTTCCCACATATAAGTCCCAGGTTCAATCCCTAGCCCCCAGTACCTCAAAAAAAAAAAAATTGTATAGTTTTGCTCTACCCGGCACTTTCCAAGAGTTCCTGCCAACAGAATCCTCTTTCCATGTGACAACACTCCCTTCCCCCTGAGCACCAGTCTCCTATAGAATTAGATGGTGGCCTCTGAGCATTTCCAGTTCTAATAGTCTGTGCTTCCTCCCCCAGGAAATAATAACCATGCAAGATGCAGCCATCTTTGGAAGCAGTAGTTCAGTGTCCTCATTTCCTGGCCTGAAGGTGAAAGGAGAGAAGGGGAAACCAAAACCATGTGGCCAGCCTCTCACACTGTCAGAAAAGAACCCACAGCCCCCTGATCCAGGGTGGCTGGGAGAGAGGTGAGAGGGAGGGCAAGGAAGCTGTGGGAAGCCCAGCATGAGTTGCCCACCATCAATAAATCAGGGGACCACCCAGCAAAGCAAGTTGTATTGCTTGATTGGAGTAAGACTGCTAAACATCTGGATGTTTCTGTTAGACCCATCCCTCCCACTGCCATAAATTTAAGCTAATCCTGTGGGGCCCAAGATCATAAGAATAATCCTCACATCTGTGCAGGCTTTTCAGCTTTCAAAAACTCATTCACAGAATTATCTCATTAGTTCCCCTCAATGCCTATGGGAGGGACTCAAGGACGATCATCCCCATTTGGCAGATAAGATGCTGAAACCCAGAGAGAGAGGAAGTGACTTTCTTAAGGTCACACAGCAAGGCAATGGTGGAGCTGGGACCAATGCACAGACCTCCCCAGCCCCAAAGGCTCTCCCTCTAGGATGGTGCCACCTAACAAAGAATTCCCTGAGACACAGCATCGCATCTACCCCATGTCTGCTGTAACCCCAAAGCTCAGGGCTATGTCTAACCCAAAGAAGTCATGCAGTCCATCCCCCTGCCACCGTATGGGAACGGAACATAGATGGGAAGCTGCAGTGGAAAGACGGTGGGTTTTGGAGTCAGACTGCTCAGGTTCAAATCCCACCTCCAGGATCATGAAACCTCATATTATGTAGTCAAGCCCTCTGCAACTGCCCCCCATCTCCAAACCCAGAATATTTTATCTGCTTTCTACCTCTCTCTTCTTCTGATAGAGGCTCCCCTTCTGCTGTAAAAATGTTCCTCCCCCAACTCCAACCCTGTGGCTCTGAAAGAATCCCAAACCAGCCTTCCTACCTGCCTGGCTACAGGGTTGGGCCCATGACCTGAGGCATGCCAATCAGAGGGGGGCCTGAGATTATTTTCAAAACATAAAGGAAGAGCCCCTTCCTATCTGGAGGTAAATCTGGAAAGGTGCAACTATAGCCTCATAGAGAAAGCTAACTTAAGAGATTGAAGCAGAGGAGAGATGGGGGGAGAGTGCAGGAAGCATTTGAGACCTGGAATGCAATCAGCCTTGATGCCCCGATGCCCCCTGCCCTTCCCATGGATGGGTCTCATGAGCCTATAAATCCCCTGGGCAGTCCCTCAAGTCCAGCCCCCCAGACCTAGACTGTTCTGAATATGTAACAAATGGGAATGACCACCCCCAGTCCCCAAATGGGAATGACCACACCTGTCCCCAACAAGCACCAGGGAAACAGGCAGCAAGCCAGGAAGTCACTCCAAATGATGCTCTAGACAATGAACAAAAGACCTAAATCTCCTCAGCCTTCATAAACTTCAAGAAATTCAGAGCTGAAAAGAGTCTAAAGACTGGAGTTCAGACCTCTCATCCTAACACACAGGTGAGAGAATCCATTTCACGTACTTGGCTGTTGAGATCCAAGGGCACAACCTAGTTAGAAAGAGTCTTTGGAAGCAGAGGACTGGGCTCCTGGGCTCCTGGTCTGGTGCTCTTGGCTTCCTTCTCCTATCTGGGCTTGCACACAGACAACATAAAAGGGGAGAAAATTATCCTAGTGAGTGGCCTGGATAATGGGAATGCACCTGGATTCCCTGCCTTCCTTAAAAAGGGTTGTGAGGATCAAACAGGATTCTATAATATGTATATAGGAAAGTGTTTACCAAAGTCTAAGCACTGTCTGAAAACAAGAGATTATTGTTACCAACTACAGACTCCCTTGACACAAAGCCTCACTTTCCCCCAGGAAATAACAGGAAACCAGGGTGTACACAGAAGTTGGAGGAGGCAGTTAGAAAACTGAGCCATAAATTATCTCTCTAGTGCAATGTCAAAGAAAAGGAGAAACATGGGAAACATTATCTCCCAGTGAGTCTTGGCCAGGGAACCATCTACTCAGATACCTGGTTCCTCTGCCCGCTATCCCCTGCCCTCCAGGTGCTGAACTTGAGGAGTGGTGGTAACTGGCCATCCAGTTCTTCTGGAACTGTGAGGCTTACTGGGGCCTGGGAAAGAAAAAGAAATTTCTTTCTGACTTCTGAAATCCTTAGTTTGGGCTTTTAGAACACTGCCCTCATTGCTGAGGGCAAGTTTCTTTGTTGGTTGTAGATGCAATCAACTGACTACAGATATGATTCCCTCTATGAAATACTCTCACAGTAACCATAAGGCCAAAGCTTGCTTGTCCAAACGACTGAATACCATAACCTAGCTAGGTTCATGCATGAAATTAACCCTCACAGCAACCTTTCTGATTTGTCTCAGCCTAAAGGGTTTCTGAGTTAAAGGCTGCCTGGCCAAGACTCACTAGTGTTTGTGTCAGGGCCATGTTCTTTTACATGCTTATCTCCCTCTGTACACTGAGCTCTTCTAGGGCAATCACTGTTCTCACTCTTACCCAAGGGCCTTTCATACCCTAACAGAGCTCTTCTAGGGCAATCACTGTTCTCACTCTTACCCAAGGGCCTTTCACACTCTACAGCCTATGCCTCTGTCCATGGTTCTGAAATGTTGTTCTACACTCGGCTAGGGCTATTACTCCAAACCCTGGGATACCTGTCCATTTATCCAGGTATTCATTCAATAAATATCTTTATCAGCTAACTTTTACTATATAATGAATCACTCCAAAACTTATGATTTAAAATACAAACAGGTATTCTTTCTCAAAATCCTATGGTTCACCTGAATCATTTTGTTTTGTTTTTTATTAACATATTTTTTTAATTAAAGTTAATAGATCACATAGAACATTACATTAAAAAAACATAAGAGGTTCCCATATAACCAACTTCCCACCCCCCCACCCCCATCATTTTTATAAATTGTACTTTTTGAAGATACATACATCACAAAAAAGGTTACATTATAAAAAACATAAAAGGTTCCCGTATACCCTCCACCCCCCCCATCCCACTTCTCCCACACCAACAACCTCCCCCATCATTGTGACACACTCATCGCACTTGGCGAACACATTTTGGAGCACTGTACCACATGGATAATAGTTTACCCTGTAGTTCACACTCTCCCCCAGTCCATTCAGTTAGTTATGGCAGGATATATAATGTCCAGCATCTGACCCTGCAATATCATTTAGGACAACTCCAAGTCCCAAAAAGACCCCCTCATCACATCTCTTCTTTCCTCTCCCTGCCCTCAGCAACTACCATGGCCACTTTCTCCACATCGATGATACAATTTCTTCAATTACTAGTCACAATAGTTTTATAGTAGAATATTAGTAAATCCACTCTAATCCATACTTTATCCCTCCATTATGTGGACCCTGGAATGGTGATGTCCGCTCTACCTCTATATCAAAAGGTGGCTTAAATTCCACATGGCTGATGTATGCATTTCTCCTGCTTGCAGTTGTAGGCACTCTTGGTATCCTGGTGTGGTGGCTGACCATCTTCACCTCCCTGTTAGCTGACCTGGGTAAGTCCAACGAACCAGAGAGTAGGGGTTGCAACTCTGCTGAGGCTCAGGGCCCAACTGGTATATGAGCAGTCCAGATATTCAAGTCCCCTGAGTATACATCATCCCTAGCATCAACCACAGGTTCAGTAAAAGTGACAGAAGAGGCATGTGTAAAAAGGTCACATCTAAGTCCAGCTCCATCACTCTCAGGAGCACAAATTCCAAAGTAGTTTCCATTGACTGGCACAGAACTCAAAATCCATCTGCCATGACCATATACCCTGTGGGTCTCTGTATCCTTCAGGAGAACCAGTACCTAGGATTGTATCTACTTTAGCTATTTCTGGGATCCTGCTGAGATGTGTAAGCGTGACCCCTCTGATGACCTCCCGACTCTTTTTTGGAGACTCTTAGCCATATAAACTCATTTCTCTTCACCATTTCCCCCTTTTATTCAAGGTCAAAAAACCATTTTTAACACATGATCATACATGTAGTTTGAGATATTCTGCTGGTCTGAATTGACCCTTTTATTCAAGGTTTTTTCTAGCTGCATCACCAGTTAGTGATTGGTAGTAATCCCTCATCACCAGGGAGGCTCATCCCTGGGAGTCATGTCCCACACTGGGGGGAAGGTATTGCATTTACATGCTGAGTTTGGCTTAGAGAGTGGCCACATTTGAGCAACATGGAGGCTGTCAGAAGGTAACTCTTAGGCTTCCTGCAGCTCTAGGCCTAGTTCATATTTCAGGCACACAGCCTCATAAGCATAGTCATCAGTATCAAGGGCTCATCGTTGAACCATCCTTCCTTGTTGGTCTTTGCAATTGCACTTGGGCACCTGAATCATTTTGGTCTCAGTTAATCTGTGGTCAGCTGGTGACTGAGCTGGGGATGGATGATCTAGGGTGGCTTCACTCATGGTGACTGGCAAGCTAGTGGCTGGAGCACCTCAGGTATCTTCCATGCAGCCTCTCCAACATGTACACTCAGCATCATTTGTATGATGAATTGAACATTCCAAACCTGCAAGAGAAAACAAGTTCCAAAATGCAAGATCTGCTCAAGTCTATATCCCATCTTATACCCCATTGTCCAAAGCAAGTTACATGGATAAACCTAGAGTCAGTGTGAGAGACTACCCACACAGGGAAGGGAATGATTTGGTCCTATTTGAGAATGATGTGCCAACTCTCCCATTATTGTGCACCATAAGGCTGCAAATAATGGGATGACCCTCTGATGAACCCACAGAGAAACGACTTCAGCATTAGAGTTGCTTTAAGTTAGAAGCACTGGCCCCTACAAAAACCACTTCCATAACTGTATCAGGAACAATTAACAGTCTCTTTGAGCTCAGGCTAAAGTCCCTCCCTCCCAACATTTAGGGCCACACTTCCAGTTCTTGTTGCATCAGAAAAGAACTTTTTTTCACTTGTAATGAATGAAAAACCTTCTGAAAGGCATGCCTTTTCAACACTCTCCAACAATAATTTCTGAATTGAAAATGGGCCAGGGTAATGAATTTTCAGTTATCCTCTCAGATGGAGGCAGATTCCCTGGTCCCTGACTCCCTAGAAGGAAAAGGATTTTAGAGAGCACTTTCTAGGGGTCAGACACTTACATAAATTCTCATTTAATCCTCACAACAGCCCCTCCTTGATAGAGTTTCTATCTCTGTTTTACAGAAAAAGAAACGGAGGGTGGGGAGATTTTGTATTTTGGCTGAAGTCCCTGGACTGGCAAATTATATGACAAGAACTCAAACTCAGGAGTGCTGACCTCAAAGTCAGAATTCTTTCTACCACACCACATCACCTAAGGGCTCCAGAGCTTTTAGACTCAGGGTCAGGGGCACAGAGCTTTGATTCTAGCTCCTGTGTGACCTTGAGACACTCGCTTGTTCTTTTTGAGCTTCTGTTCTCATCTGTAATACAAACGTCAAAATGCCTGCACCTGCTAGTCCAGCTCAGTGAGGGGGAGGAAAGCATCCTCAAGTAGCTCCCCAGGACTGGGGAGAAGGTCAACTGGCCTCTTTGGAGAGTGATTTTGGCGGTATCTTTCAAAATTTTAAATATGTGAGTTCTTTGATCAAGCAGTTCTACTTCTAGGAATTCATGTTAAAGAAATATGCCCATAGGTGAATAAGGATATATGTACAAAGAGTTTGTTTCAGCACTGTTTATAATAGCAAAAATTTGGAAATAATGTAAATGTCTAATGAGCTATGCTTTCTTCATGCTACAAAATACTACTTATCATTTTAAAAGGAGGGATATGATCTACCGATAAGGAAATATGTCCAAGAATTTTTTTTTAAGGTTGAATTTCATTAATTGATTGATTGATTTTTTCTTTTTGTCAGTACCAGTGATTGAACCAGGACCTTGTACATGGGAAGCAGGCACTCAACCCTCTCCCCCAAGACATATTTTTAAAATAGATGAAGTAGATGTATATAGGACAGCACAGAAAGAATCACTAAATTATTTTTTGTAAGATGGCAAGTAAACTTACAGATGTTTATATTTAGAGAGAAAGAGAAATTATTTGGAAGAAAGCATGTTAAACTATTAACCATTGCTAATAGTGCTGAGGAGATGACAGCTTTTTGTTTGGTTGGTTGGTTGATTTTCTATACTGTTTAAAATGTTTACAACAAATATGGATTATATTTGTAATGTAAAGAAAGAGCAGAATTCTAGCGCCATAAGGAACTTTGAAGATCGCCATGTCCCAAAAGAGAAGACGGCTTGTCGCTATCACACAGCCGTCCATTGGCAAGCTGGGCTGAAACCGAGGCCCCCCCCCCCATGCTCAAACCAGGCCAATTTCAACGATAACGACAAGTCCTTCAGAAAGCATGTAAGACGGATAAGCCAGTAGATCGCTGGTGTAAAACAAGGCAAACAGTGCTGGACGGAGAGTGGAGACAGACATTCGGTCCAGACTCAGCCGCCAGCCTGCTGGGCCAAGGCACTTCTCTGCGCCTCGTTCTCAGCCTCTGTAAAATAGGACAGACGGTGTCCACTCGCAGGGTGGTTCTGCACCGCGAGCGAGATAGGCAACGGGCCTGGGAGGCAAAAGCACAAACTTAGACCACAAACAGGTCTGTGTTCAATGATTGCGTGTCCTCCTCCAAAAACTGGAGTTATAGTAATAAAACTGTCACCTTACCAAAGTGGCAAAATGCATGTCCAGCACTTGATGGGGTCTCGGAGCTCAACTGGGAGGCCTCGTCCTGACACCCAGGCCCCGGGACAGCCAGCGCTTGGCAGGCCTCTCAGATGCTATAGCAGGCGAGGCCCACTCAGCCTCCTGGCTCTCCTCTTTCCACGTTCCTTGCCTCCCTCAAGCAGGATGCAGATTTCTACTGCCCCATAGTTCCAGCCTAAAAGGAAAACTTCCCTTCTGAACTGCTTCGTTGGCAAAACACAAAAGGCACAGAAGGTAGCTGTGCATTTAAGGTCCTTCACAGAAGCTGAAGGGGCTTCGCCATTGAGGAAAGGGACAAACTTGGCGTCTGGAACCAGTCAGGGGCAGAATCAAACCCTGAATCAGTTCCTTCCAGGTCTTATGACCTTTGGACTTCGTTGGCAATAGGGAGCCGTGGCAGGTTGTTAAGAGAACGCCATGGTGTGAGAGAGGATTGTGTTCTTATTTTCTCCTAAATATTGGAGTTTCCCATACATATGAATGTTTTTTTTTTTTCCTTTAAGGAGGTGCTGACGTCGAATAGAGAGAACTGTATCTCTCGTGAGAAAGGACGGCTCCCAGGGCATTAGATTGGCAGGCGTTGTGGGCCCTAAGGGGAGGGGAAAATGGATGTGCAATGGATAGAAAAAAGGTAAATAAGGGGGCAAAAGAGGAGTTATGTGAGAGTACACGAGGATGAATATAAAACAGGTAATATTACACCAAAAACATATAGGGGACGACAGACTAATAATGAAAACCATAAGACAAAACATAGGATAACTAAAAAATTTAGAAAACTGTACAACCTAAAGTATGGACCACATAGTAAGCACAAATGTTACCTTGTTTGAAAACTATAGTTTCGGAATCTGTACATCAGTTTCAGGAAATATGATATGAATAAGTTAAATACTGTATATTGTATATATGAATTTCGGTGATCTAAGACTCTTCTGAAGCTGACATTATGTTGGGATTCACTTTACAGGAAGTTTTGGATCACAGAGTGGTTCAACAATGGCAGCGGAGGAACACTGATATGGGATGTTATTGACAGGATATATATGGTTGACAGGGAGTTATACAGGGCATATGCCCAGGGTATATGGTAATGTCTATATATACTCATAGTGGAAACAATTAAAAACAACAGCTGGGGGGGTACTGGGCTCCTGGCCGGGGGGTCACTGTTGTGGGCCCTGGGAGAGCAGCGGCAATCCTTCAGGTGCAACGGCAAGAACCAGGAAGGAAGGAGGGCCCAACAGTGGGCTCTTGATACTAATGGCTACACTTTTGAGCCTATGCACCTGTAATAAGAACAAGGCCTAGAGTAGTATTGTGCCTGGGGGTTTCCTCCTGACAGCCTTCATGTTACTCAAATGTGGCCACTCTCACAGCCAAATTCAGCGTGTAGATGTGATGCATTCCCCCCAGCGTGGGACACGACACCCGGGGATGAGCCTCCCTGGCACCGAGGGATCACTACCACATACCAGCTGAAGAAGCAACTAGAAAATGACCTTGAATTAAAGATTCAATGCGGAACAGCAGAATATACCTGTCTACATATAATAACATGACTTCGGGAAGCGGTTTGACCTAATGTAAGGGGGAAATGGAAAGGAGAAATGAGATTATAAGGCTGTGAGTCTCTAAAAAGAGTCTGGAGGTTGTCAGAAGGAATACCCCTATGTACAACTGAACAGAGTCTAAGAGACAGATAAGGTAGATACAACGCCAGGTATTGGTTCTTTTGAGGGATAAAGAGACCCACGGGTTCTATGGTCATGGCAGAAGGGGTTCACTGCCATGACAGATGGCCCTTCTTTGGAGCTGGTGTTTCTGCGTGATGGAAATGGACTCAGAGGGGATCTCTTTTCACAAGACTTGCATGCTACTTTATTGGAATTGTAGTTGGTGCTGAGTTTAAGATATATGTAGGGGATTTCAATCTCTGGACTGATAATATGACACCCAGGCCCAGAGCCTCAACAGACTCCAGCTCCTACACTTTGACTTATTGGACTTACTCCACTCAGCTAACATGGAGTTGAAGAAGGTCAACCACCACAACATGGAGCCTAGAGTGTCTACAACTAGAAGCGGGAAGAGTGCATCCAGTACCCATGTGGAATCTAAGCCCTCACTTGACATAGGTGTGCAATGGACACAACCAATCCAATGTCCACAGAGAAAATGTGAAATGGGTGTGGGAACAGTAGCCATGGGGGCTGCTGGGTGTGGGGAACGGGAGGAAGAGATGAGATGTGGAGGCGTTTTCGGGACGTGGAGTTGTCCTGGATAGTGCTTCACGGACAATTACGGGACACTGTAGATCCCCCCAGGGCCCACTGGATGGAACGTGAGAGAGTCTGGGCTATGATGTGGACCATTGACTATGGGGTGCAGTGATGCTCAGAGATGAACTTAACAGGTGCAATGGATGTATCACGATGATGGGAGAGAGTGTTGCTGTGGGGGGAGTGGGGGGCGGGGGCGGTGGGGTTGAATGGGACCTCATATATTTTTTTTAATGTAATTAAAAAATAATAATAATAAATAAATATTTAAAAAAAAAAATAGGTGCTGGGTATTGAACCCTGGACCTCCTACATGCAAAACAGGTGCTCAACCATTGAGCACACCTGCTATCCCACACAAACTTTTGTTGTCTGTGTTCCCAGCTCCGTCCCCCTTCCTTTTAGGATGGACGCAATCTGTGCTGTGTCTCTCCACTCTCCAGTACAGGATAGACCTGTGAAATAAGAGTGGGAGGCAGGGCCTTAGAGGAGGACACTGCAGTCTAAGAGGGAGGCGATTTTCCAAGCCCCTCAAGGGGCTCAGGGAATACAGGGCACTGCCCCACTCCTGGCCTCTGCTCAGCTGCTCAGCACGTGGCCATCATGTGCTTCTAGCATGCCTGCTTTACGGTCCTGGCTTTGCAGTGTGCCTGGGACGGTGAATTCAATGCAATACAGATTTGCACTGGATTGTATCAGGGTAGGCAGGAATTGGCGGTAGCTGAGTAGCAAGGGAGGACACCTGCACTCTGCAATGGACTTCAGGGGAACTTGGATTCATATCCACATGGAGTCAGTTTTCCTCCCCAGAAAAATGGCCCCAGGGCGATCCACTCCCACCGCTGTGAAGAACATCCTTGGCACCTCTCAGGAAGCTGACTTCTCTACCTGCCTTTTTTAACACCTGCAGTTCCCTGAGGAAAAACCTGCCTCCCTGCCCTCATCGCCCTCCACCACCCGCTAGAGCTTGGGCTTCCTGAAAGGACATGGCATGAGCATGTGGAGCCAAGTGAGTCTCGGTTGGGGGTGTGTGGCTCTAAGTGACGTAGGCGGTCTCAGAAGGGAAAGCCCGGAATGCCGCTTGCCAGACCCCTGGGGCGCTGTCTCTCAGTGGCAGCCTGCTGTAGGCTGCAGGCAGAGCCCGCAGTTTCTGATCATGCTTTCCTAGGGTCAGGTCTCTTCAGTAAGTAAGTTGGGGGTGTGGTGAGGAGAGTCGTCATTGTTTAATTCCCGAGGCTGTGAACAGGGACAGGAAAAGAATTGTGTAAAGTAAATACAAAGTAAATGTATATTTGCGTGAAAGTTGTAAAAAAAAATTCTTCTAATATTAAGTCTTTGCTTTTAAATTCGGATATGGATCCGTGCATTTCAAGAGGATTTGCTGCTGTGTTGTTGTTGAAGTTCCGGTTGCTACCCAAAAAAGTGAGAGGTGGACAAATCCCGGGACCCTTGCTAATCAAAGTGTGTTCTACAGATCTAACCCTTCCGCACATCCTGGAAGCTCGTTAGAAACACAGAATCAAAGGCCCCACCCAAGACCTACACAATTAGAATCTGTATTTTAACAGGTTCTGCAGGTGTCTCAACTGAACCTGTGTCTGAGAAGCACTACCTCAGCGTTAGGTTGAAGGATTCCCCAGGGGACACTCTCATGCAACCAGCAGGGAGGTGCAGTGTTCTTAGTTGGTGTGAAAATAAACAATGAGTATTTTAATAGCTTTTTAAAAAAACTTTAATGTCCATTTATAGCAAAGGATGTATCATTCACAGAAATAATAGATATAAACGTGTATATTGTAAAGCGAATTGATTTCAAGAAAATGCCCTCTTATTCTTTGAATAACAGTATGGGGTGCTCGGGTGTGACGACACTTGTGAAGGAGAATGAATGAGAAGGACTGTTTCCAGAGGCGCAGGTCGAGTGCGGGTCCCTTGAGGGGATTGCGGTGAGGACACCTGCACAAGAGGGAGCCGGGGACTTGCCCAAGATCACGCAGTGACAGTGTGACGGAGGCAGGACTGGAGGCCAAGGCCCCCCAGGTCAGCAACCCCCTTCTTCGCTCCGCCTTGGCAAGCGGCGGAGTGGATTTCCTGGTTGCGACCCTGCAGCTTGAGCTGCGGCCACAGGGGCATCGGGACCTGGGACGTTTCCAGGGGTCGCCAGGCAGAGCCGCAGCGTAGAAGACAGAATTAAAGGGAGTGTGTGGCCAACGGAAGCCAAGGTCAAGTCATTTCACCCTGCACCCGGGAACCGTGAGGCCACCCAACTCTTCACTCATGAGTAGACACTTTCGCACCCTGTGCAACCTGAGAAACCAAACGTCTTCTCGGTATTGTTTGCTAAGATTTTTGCAAGTGGGAAATGTGAAGACGTCGGAAAGGAAGGGGTTGTTTCTGTTCCCAGCCCGGCTTGTGGATGCTTGCTCAGACCTCTGGGTTAAGAGCATTCTGCTTCCCAAACACAATCTGAAACAAAGCACACATGCACACAAAAATAAAAAAACAGCAGCAACAACGAAACCACCTCACGACAGGTTTAGGTTTCCCTTAAGCTTCTCTGAGCCCTATTGGAACTACCTCTGGCTTGGTATTGTCAGCTTCTGGTCCGTTTGACCACATTTTCCTGCAGCACAGAGAAAAACAAAAGGTGTAAAACTTGTCCTTGAGTCCCTTGTCCCCTTTCTACTGCCTTGTCCCCAGCTCCCCTCCTGGCACTGGAGGCTGTCATCAGCACGGCCTCAGTCTAGCCTTCTAGGCTCTCTCCCGTCAGTCTCCTCTTCACACCGTGTTCCACCCAAAGCACACCACGGCCCACACGTGGTCCCACCGCGCCCACGCTCTGCAACTTTTCCACCTGGCATTCCAGAAAATCTGTGCCCTCTGTTCAGAATTCTTTCTCCACCTCTTGAAATCCTTCTCCTTCAAGACCCAGTTTAAATGCCCTCTCCTCCAGGAAGCCTCTTTGGATTGTCTTCCTGTCCTCCTTGGGACTCTTTACTATAGCGTTTAGATCAGGCTTAAATGATAGCCTCCGTGCCTGGTCACTCTGCAAACTCCTCGAGCGAAGGAGAGCTTTTCGTATCTCTGTTTTCCAGGCCACCTAGCCCAGAGCCAGCTCGTGGCAATCCCACCAGGATCAAAGACCTGGATCCAAACAAGCTCTGAGCTTGAATCCCTGCTCTGCTGGGAATACATGTCAAGGGTGACCCTGGGCAAGTTTCCTAACCGATTTACTCAGCTGTAAAATAGGAGTATTAATTGCTCGCTGACAGGGAAGGCATGGAAATAAAATGAAGTAACATGGACAGCGTGCCTAATGTACTATGTGGTTAGTATAGAGAGCTGCTATTAGCGTTATGGATAATAACACAGGGAAGCACTATTTGGATTGCAAGCTGGAGTCCTGGGATTTAGAAGCAGATCGGCCCTGGAGGAGGCCGCTCTGCCATGCCCAGCCTCCCTCACATCCCAGTCCCCCAAGCAGCTGCTCCTCGAGGCTCTGCTCCCTGCCCCCACCCCTACCTGAAACCTTCATCCTGGTATCTTCAGCAAAGGTCACAGGCATTTAAGGAGTCCACACTAGAGTTAGGAAACAATGGACTTGCCCCAAATCTCATTTCACCAGGGAAGAAACAGAGGCCCTAAGAGGAAGAGGCACCCGCCTGAGGTCTCAGTAATGCCAGAGCCACAGCTCGCAGACCCGTGGGACTCTGAGGTTTGCACAGTGGCATTTCCTCCCCCAGATCTGGCATGGATGTGGCCGCTGAGATGCTGCCTAACTTCTCCCTCTCTTCTCAAGGGTCAACAACCCTTCCCACGTCCACATCTTCCTCAACAAATGTGCTTGGATGAGAGAAGTACAGCTCCCAGGTCTTTCTTCCCTGAATTAGGAGAAGACTTCAGGGCCAGGGAACTTTCCAAGGGCCAGCCCGGGGACCGAGCCAGGGATGGGCCGTGGAGCAGCCCTGCCTGTCCATGGAGACCAGACAAGTCAAAGCCTGCCCAGGGCAATCATGCAGGTGACTGCTCTGGGAATGGGCAGGGCAGTTCAGCCCTGAGGAGCAGAAGCAGGTGAGGCGGCCTGAGTCAGACCCCAGAACAAATACCAGAGGCAGGGAGTCAAGCCAGCCTCTTTAGATGGGGGGAGCCAGGGGGGCAGGTCAGGTGAGAGTTACAGGAATAAAATAGGTAGGATTTACCAAAAGCACACAATGTACATCAGCTCTTCTAAACCTCAGCACGTCCCCATGAGGGAGGTTTTCTTATCACCCCCACTTCACTGTTGAGGTCAAGGCATGGGTGTGGCAGACAGAAGAGGCAGTGGCATTTTTGAGTCTCAACTTCAAGAAACCTTCCACTTCTGTTGTTGGCATAAGGACATGGCCAAGCTACTAGCCAGCTGGAAGATGAAAGACATGGAGAGACGAACCCAATTACCCCAGATGCCCTGGGTGAGGCCATCCTATACCACCCAACAGCCAGCCAACCCCAGACATGTGAGAGAACCCAGCCAAGTTCAGCAGAGCTGCCCAGTCCAACTACTACTCCAAAGTGCAAGCAATAAAAAGTTACTATATGCCACTGAGGGGCTGTGGCTGTTTGTTACACAGCATTATTGTGCTAATAGACAACTGATTCAGTTACTTTGTTAGTTTCCACCTTAGAGTTGACCATGAGTAATTGTTGTTCCTGATACTCCCCTCTCACAAATACAGATTTCTAAGAAAATTTACCCAAAAAGTTCTTGGAGGGAAAAAGCTATTTGTTGGCTCCTGAATTATAAATGGCTAGAATACCTTTTCCTCATTCAGAGAAAATATACCTCCTAAAGAATCAATGATTACTGTTGTATGTAATAACTCTTTTTAAACATTTTTGAAATAAATCAATTGGACTTCAGTTCATCTCTGCTTCCTCTAAAAAATATTGTCAAAATTAATAGTAAAGGGGAAACAGATATGGCTCAAGCAGTTGGGCACCCACCTACCACATGGGAGGTCCCAGGTTTGGTTCCCAGTTACCTCCTAAAGAAGACAAGCAAGATGGTGAGTTGACTCCAATGGGCTGGCATGATGGGCTGCCATGGTGAGCTGACACAATGAGGAGACACAACAAGGAAACACAATGAGAGACCCAAGTGGAGCAGAGTTGGCTCAAGCCATTGGGCATCTTGCTTCCACATGGAAGGTCTTAGGTTTGGTTACCTGTGCCTCCTAAAAAGAAGACGAGCACACAAAGAGCAGACAGTGAATGCAAACAACAGGGGTGGGCGGTGGGGGGGTAGAAATAAATAAAATAAATATTTTTTAAAAATTAATAGTCACCAGCTATCAATACAACTAGAAAAAGACCTTGAATAAAGGGAGGAAATGGTAAAGACGAATGAGTCTACATGGCTAAGAGACTTCAAAATGAGTTGGGAGGTCATCAGAGGGTCGCACTTATACACATCTCAGCAGGATCCCAGGAACAGCCAAAGTAGATACAACCTCAGGTACTTGTGCTCCTAAGGGCTATGGAGACATGCACGTTTTATGGTCATGACAGACGACTCTGGAGCTCATTGCCTTGCCAGTGGGCCTGCTTTGGAATTTGTGTTCCTGATTGTGATGGAGTTAGACTCAGATATGGCCTCTCTATACATGTGTCTTCTGTCACTTTTACTGAACCTGTGTTTGTGCTGAGGTTTGTGTTTGCTCAGGAGACTTGAGTCTCTGGACTGGCCATGTGCCAGCTGGGTCCTGAGCCTCAGCAGAGTTGCCACACCTACTCTCCAGTTCTTTGGACTTACCCAGATCAGCTGACAGGGAGGTGAGAATGGTTAACCACCACACCAGGGAAACAAGAGTGTCTACAACTGCAAGAAGGAGAATCACATCCATCAGCAATGTGGGATCTAAGCCTCCTCTCGATTTAGAGGTGGAGTGGGCATCACTATCCCAGGGTGCACAGGATGGAGGAATATAATATGGATTGGGATGGACTTGCTGGTATTCTACTGTAGAACTGTTGTGACTCTAGCAATGGAAGAAATTGCATCATTGATGTGGAGATGGTAGTCATGGGCATTGCTGAGGGCAGGGAGGAGGAAGAGGTGTGAAATGGGGCATTTTCGGGACTTTGAGTTGTCCTGAATGATATTGCAGGGCACTTGCCAGGACATTGTATATCCTGCCATAACCCACTGGATGGACTGGGTGAGAGTCCGAACTTCGATATAAACTGTGGTGCATGTGGTGTGGCAGTGCTGCAGGGTGCACTCACCAAATGCAATGAATGTGCCTCACTGAGGAAAGGGGGTGTTGATGTGGGAGGAGCAGGGAGGGGGTGGGGATTGGATATATGGGAACCTCTTATGTTTTTTAATGCAACGTTTTATGTGATCTATTTATCTTTTTTTAAAAAAACAATAAAAAAACAAAACAAAAAAACAATGTTTAAAGGAGTGTATGTGTGTGTGTGTGTGTGTATGCCCAAAATGGCAAAATTAGGAGAATGAAAGAGAAGACAGAAAACAAGAGATTTCAAGAAAATTTTGTAAGAAAAATTTTGAAAAGATGGGCAACTTAAGAGTTGTGTTCAAGAAATTGGAGATCCAACACAAGAGAGGTCCAAAAAATAAGCAAATAAAAGTCACCAGGCTGATGCTGGAAAGAGACACAGGATAGTAGCTCTACAGGAGAGTTGGAAAGCAGAAGAGAAAGAACTCCAGAAGGGATGTCTCCATGGAAAAAATAAAGCTGACCTACTAACTGATATGTTGAATCGTATTTAGAGTATTTTTGAAGTATTTGGAGATAAATTAATGACAGGAATAAAGAAAACTAAGTAAACAATAAATCAAAAGCAATTATTAACTAAAGGGAAAATTAAAGTTGTAAAATAAAGGAAATGCAATCATAGCACATGTAAACAATGTACTACATGTATTACATGTACTGCAGTTGTAAATAATAAGCAAATTCCCGTAAGAGCATAAACACTGAATATTGATGTGACAAAAATTTGTGATAGAAATACATTGGGAGGTTGGAAGGAGGAGAGTGTGTTGTGTATGAAAGAAAGTTAAATTCAGTATGAAGCCAGTAAATAGTATTTAAAACTGAAAAAAAAAATCAGGAAATAGAGGTATAATCACATTATTTTAAAACATGGAGATAAAAAATACAGAGAAAGAGGGGAGCAGATACAGCTCAGTTGTTGAGTCCCTGCTTCCCATATATGAGGTCCTGAGTTCAATCCTTGGTACTTCCTAAAAAAAAGAATAGAGAGACAGAGTTAAGATGATTTCCTTAAGGAAACAGAACTGAGGATTGGGAAAGAGGGCATGGGGAACTGCTTTCTTCTTCTAGAAGCCTTATAATACCAGTTTGTTTTTTCAACAGTGGATATATGTATTACTTTGATAAAAATTTAAATTAATTCTTAAAATTCAATTGAGCTCCACCTATATTAAAAATTACAGAATGAAATATATATTCCTTAAGTAAAACCTTCACCAGCCACTTACAAAAATAAGAGCACAATGCACAGCCCCTGCCTGGCTGGCTCCCTGCCTCGTGGGGTAAACAGACATCCTAAGCGGCCATGGCCATTAGTGAGAGAGCTCTGCCAGGGTGAGGATGGGGTGGCACAGTGGCAGAGTGCGGAAAGCTTCAGGAGGAGACGATGACAATTCTGAGGTGTTTTTTTCTTCCACTCACCTACTTCTTAACCACAGAGAACTTCAACTTAAAATCTTTCCAACCTCTTAGCTCATCTTGTGCAACAGTAAAGAATGGTTGCTGTCCTCCTTTAGAGGATCTCAGCTTCCCCAAGCTAATCGGCTCTCTGCCTCTGAGAACTGCTCAAGAGTGGAGAGGAGGGAAGCGGACTTGGCCCAGTGGTTAGGATGTCGTCTACCACATGGGAGGTCCGCGGTTCAAACCCCAGGCCTCCTTGACCCATGTGGAGCTGGCCCATGCGCAGTGCTGATGCGTGCAAGGAGTGCCGTGCCACGCAGAGGTGTCCCCCGCGTAGGGGAGCCCAACGTGCAAGGAGTGCACCCCGTAAGGAGAGCTGCCCAGTGCGAAAGGAAGTGCAGCCTGCCCAGGAGTGGCACCGCACACACGGAGAGCTGATGCAGCAAGATGACGCAACAACAACAACAACAAAAAAAACACAGATTCCCATGCCGCTGACAACAGGAGCCGACAAAAAGAAGAACACGCAGCAAATGGACACAGAGAACAGACAACTGGGGTGGGGAAAGGGAGAGAAATAAATGAAAATAAATCTTAAAAAAAAAAAGGAGTGGAGAGGAAGTGAGCTCCAGGCAAGCGGGTAGCCAAGCTGGGCCTCAAAGATCAGTGGAGAGTTGTCAGGAAGCCTGGGAAAGGGGGGTGGGGGCTTCTGCCTGCGTGAGAGGCTGCGCTCGCCGCTGCTGGGAACTGAGCACTGACGCAGGCAGCTGTGGAGCCTGCCCCCCTGAGAGCAGGACCCAGCACCCTCCACCAGCCCTGGTCCCCTCCCGCCCCAGCCACAGACAGCGGGAGGCGGCAGCTCCTGCGCCTCAGCCCTGGCTCAGAATGTTCCCCCGCAGTCGTCCCATTCATTTCAAAATCAGACATCCTGCCATCGATCCCTCCTCGAGAGCCAGCCGTCAGGCTCGCTGCTTCCTGTGGCAGCCGAAAGGAGGGAAGTGATTCATTTGCTGGGTCTGACTGTGGCTAAACGAAATCAAAGACAGAGGGGCACCTTCTGCGATGGAGGGAAACGGTTCACTCAAGGCAGCCACAGACGGAAAAGGGGGGGGAGAGGGCAGGGCCTTGGAAATCTGCCAAGCCACCCATCTGCACTTCACATGTGGGGAAACCAAGGCACGGAGAGAGGAGCTGACGTGCTGAAGGTCACATAGTAGTTCAGAGGAAGACCCAGACCCAGAAATGATAAAACCTGGCGTTCGTACAGTGTTTTCCTTGTGTCGAGCATTTCATATATATCACCTCATTTAATCCTCTCCCAAACCTATTAGCAAGTGTCCTCATCTGTTATACAAGGATTTCCACTTTACAGATGAGGAACCTGAGGCTCTGAGAGGGTGTAAGTGAGTAGTTCAAATATCAGTGTCTAGTTTGTGGGGAAGCTGGGACTTGCGGTCCATCACATCATTAGAATCTAACTCCTAAACTGCAGCCTTTAGACACTGGACTGCACTGCCTTCTAGAGCTTCGAACAAGGTTCCCTGGGCCAGGTCAGGCAAAGCCCATTCACCCTAATACACACTTGTGCCCAGGTCTCTCGATCTGTGCCAGTGCACCACTGCTGTGGAGTGTACCTGTTTCTCGGGCCTTTTCACTCTTTCTGTCTCTCTGTATTTCCTTCTCTTTGGGTCTCTGTGCCCCCATCTCTGTCTCTATGTTTCTTTATTGCCATTTCTCTTCGTGTGTGTGAAAATCTGTCTTTGTCCTGAGTGTCCATACCTCTGGGTGTGTCTGTGTACCTGTCTCTGTCTCTTCCATCCTCTTTCTGAGTGGCTGAGGAAGAGAAAGGTGGATGGATGGATGGGTGGATGGATGGATGGATGGATGGATGGATGGGTGGATGGATGGATGACTGCCTCCATCCACAACCAGCAGACCTGATAATGAGCAAGCGATTGCCCAACCCAGCACATTGACAGCCAGGTCTCAAAGAACCGTTGATTATTCCTCCCTCTAATGCCCTCCCTCCCCCAGGCCTGAGCATTCCATTTCCATCCTCAAAGCTGCTTCCCCCGGGCTTGGGGGCCTGTATTCAGTTTTATTGTTGATGCAGATCTTTATCTGCCCTGGGCTTATAACTGACATTTAAATTACTCTGCAAACAACAAATCAATATTTATGGATTCCTGGGCCAATGCTTTTGCCAAACCCCGTGTCCTGAGTTTCTCTCTCCCAGGCCAGAGGGGCAAGGGGCAGAGGAGTCAAGGACACACCTTTGTCTAATTAGAAATGGGGGAACTGGTTTGCCTCTTAGCAAAGGTCTTCCTTCTGGAATTAGAACAGGGCTGTGTGCCCCTCGGCTACCTAACCACAGCAGGCAGGTCCTCCCGGAAACTCGATTCTCTTTACAAACATTTATTGAGCATTTCCAGTGCTGTGTGTGAAGCACCATGCGGAGCTTGTATGAGAGACAGGATGAAAAAAATCAGGCCTCCATTTGTTATGGGCTGAATTCACGAAAGATACGCTGAAGTCCTAACCCCCTACTGCAGAACGTGAGCTCGTGTGGAAACAGGCTCATTGCAGATGGAATTGGCTCAGCTGAGGTGGTGTGTTGGGTGCGTTTATAAGAAGAGGAAAGAAGACCTGGAGAGAGAGAGAAGCCAGTGTGAAGACAGAGGCAGAGCTTGGAGGGAAGCTGCAGCACAAGGAACTCCTGGGGTCACCAGAGACTAGCAGGAGGCAAGAAAGGATCTTCCCTAGATCGCGGGGAGGGAGCACGTCCTGGCGACACCTTGATTTCAGACTTCCAGCCTCCGGAAGGGCGAAGCAACAAGTTCCCTTGCTTTAAGCCACACAGTTGGTGGTAATGGGTCATGGCGGTCCTAGGAAACGAGTGCGAAGTCCTCTAGGGGTGCCCACTCTAGTGGAGGCGACGGAGGCACACACAGGTGGCTAACGAAGATCGGACCCCGGGCAGCAGCAGAGAGGAGGAGACAGAGAAAGGAGGAAGGAGTTCTAACAAAAGGAACCGCTTGGCAGGCTTCCTGAAGAAGGAAGGATTCCAGAAGGAAGAACAATCAGGACCAAAAAGGCCTGGAGGTACGGAGGGCTAAGAGATGGTCACAGGGAGATAAACTGAGGCCTGATCCTGGAGAGCCCTCGATACTAAACTGAAGCATGTGGCCTTCGTTCTCAGGCAAAGGGGAGCCACCGAGGGTCTTTGAGCTATGGGGCATTTCCACAGGGCTGTGCACGTCCAGGCTCTCCAGGCTCTGTGGGGGCAGCAAGTGCGGGGCCCCTTTGGTGAGGATGGAGGGGGCAGCCAGTGGGGCACCATCCCTGGGCTTTTCTCTGCACTCCCCAGGGTATGGCAGGATGGCAGGTCCGTTTTATCCCCCAAGCTTCTAGGCAAAGCTCTTGTCTGACTCGAGAAAAACAACAAATGTGAGATTGATGTTTTGGGGTCCTCTCTGGCGCTGTGAGTTATGGAGGTGTCCTTAATCGTGGAGGCCAAACCATTTATCACCCTAGTGAATTTAAACTCTGGTTCCAGGAAAAAAGACAAGCAATCTTTTGTCCCTGCACCAGAATAGACACCCATTCCGAGGCTGCCGATTTATTTGCCCAGCTGCCCTCCCAGCTCAGCTTCAGAGATCTACAAGCTGGAGCTGCCTTGGTCTCACCTGTCCCCCAGCGGGGCGCCTCCTGGGTGCTGGGAGATGCGTGTGAGCTGTTGGAGGGGGCGGGAGCGCTGTGGAATCTGGAGGAGATGCAAGGCCCTTCTGGGGGGCCTCAGGGGAGGCTGTGCGCCAGGACACGGGAGGTCAGGTACCTACGGCCACAAACGTGGTTTAATTCCTTTCAAAGTAAGAAGAAACAAATGAACACAATCCAGTCTGGATTCCATCCATTTTTATACTAATACAGCATAAAATACAACTTCTAATGTTTTTCCGTGAAGGTAAAAGTGCCCAGGGCCCGAAATCACGATATGGCCCTGCTGCCCAGACTTAGGCACTAAGCTGTGATTTTCTCCATTGCTCAGTGGACCGAATTCCCTCTCCGCACCTCAGTGTCCTCATCTATGAAATGGGCCCCTGTTCTCAACCTTGTAAATTGGTTGAGAAGACTGGAGATGTGTACCGTTCCTAGCAGAGAGGCACTCCTGCCGACAGTGATTACCATTTGCCCAGCTTGGTCTAGCTTCCATCTCTCCAAGCAAGTTTCCCTATAGCACCAAACCTCCAGGTTGCCTCCTGGACGTCGGGGGCTCATGGTGGCAAAGAGGGCCCGGCAGCCACAGCTCTGCAGACTCCAGGCTGGCAGACCATGCACAGCACTTGCCGAGCTATCACCACCAGCCACCAGGTGTGGGAGATGGTCCACGCCACAACGCCTGCCACCTGCCCGAGGGCAGGCCCCACACCTGGGCCTCACTGAGTCTCCCACTGTCTGAGGCACAGAGCTACATCCTGGAGCAGCTCAGGGGCCTTTAGCTGGTCTAGGTTCTCCAAATGTGCTAAGCATCCTTGCAGTTTCTCTCCTTGCTTGTGCTTTACGTTCTAACAACTGACGGTTGATTGGTTCATTCAAAGGCCTCCTCCCCCGGGAGGTGGGGAGGTGGGGGAGTGTTTCGGAGGGGGAAAGAGGGGGGACACAGGGAGAGGTGGGGTGAGCTGGGGATTTTTGGAGGGGTCAGGGGACACGTGCCTCTGGGTGATGGTTACCACTTCGGAGGAGGCTCTTGGCTCTCTACCCAGCCGCCCCAGTCGAGTATTCCGTGGGGATGAAGGGCTGACAGAGCAGGGGGCATCTTCAACACATCCAGGCCCACGGAGCCCCCTGGAATCCGTGGATGGGCACGTGCAGTGGTAGGCCTAGGTGGGCTGCTGCCCAGTGTGTGCGTCTGCGCAAATATGTGTGTGAATGTCTGTAAATGTGTAATTGTGTGTGACTGCATTAACTGCATGTGAATGAGACTGTGAATGAGACTATGTCCAAGCGACTGCATGTGAATGTATGAATGAATGCGTGTGAATGTGTTTGTGAATGTGATTGTGAGTGTGAATGACTGTGAGTGGATGCCAATAAAGAGGTGAGTGTGACTTTGCAAGGAGTGAGAACGTATGAGAGCGAATGTGACTGTGAGCACGTGTGAGTGAATGCATGCGTATGAGCGTGGGTGTAAATGAACGCTAGTGCGTCTGACTATACGAGTGTGAGTGTGAATGGATGTGAATGGATGCGTGTGTCTGTGTGAGCGTGAGTGCGATGTGTGCGCGGGTCTCCAGCCCCAGCTGGCCCCCTCGCCTTCTCTCCTCCTCGCCGGAGGGAGCAGCGAGGAAGGGGCCAGATGGTCTCCTCTGACCTGCTATTTATCATCCAGGCAAAAGCTTATTCAGTTTAATGCTCTTCGGCAATTCATTTAAGGGCTCTGTTTGTTTCTGCTGATGAGGACTGTTAATTTGCACAGCGGTCTCATTAGGCCTAAACCACCAATTAATTCCTTTTGTTCTCATTAAATGGCTGATTCCTAAACATTTTGCGGACAACAATGGGCTGCCTGAGCTGAGCTGCCACCCCAGGCAGCAGCGAGGGGGGGTGGCGGGGGAAGGGGGGGGCGTGAGGCAGGTATTGGTGGGGGCTCTCCAGGCCCCTGGGTCCCCGACCACCCCGCCCTGAACTCAGTAAACCCTCGCGTTCTGAACCCAGGGCCCAGCCCAGACTCAAGCTCCCGAAGACCCTCGCTAGGGAAGACCAGGCCGATAGCGTGGAAGGGTGCCCAGCACAGACTGTCTCCCGCGGTCACCCTAGGACCAGGCACAGGCGCCTCTGGTTTCCTGGGAACCTGTGGGCAAGCCTGCCCTTCCCAGCTAGTCCCTGAGCCTGGCAGCCCTTGACCGCTCTTGGAAGCTTCAAGCCAGGTGCCTTTGTCGGATGGAATCACCCGGCCGGCTCCTTCTCCTCTGCAGCCTGGGGGCGCACACCTGGGCGTACTGGGGTGCAGAAAGGAGAGTGGGGGATGGAGGGCGGTCCCCAGGCCGCAAGGACACTGCAGAGCCGGCTCCCCTGAGAGAGCAGATTGTTCCCCTCCCCGGGCCTCAGTTTCCCCTGCTGGGAAAGGAGAGCCTTGGGCTACCATGGGGATGCTTCTTTCTAAGGCTGCTGGGCCATTGTATCTGCGTGTCCTACATGGATGCCCAATACATGCAACAGATCAAGGCAGAGGTGCTGGGTGGGAGCCCCGCCCATCTTCAGCCTCTGCTTTGCAAGTCCCTCATCATAAGGAGGGACACCAACTCCTCAGGACCCTTAGGGCTCCTCGGTGCCTGGTGGGAAAGCCACCAGACAAGCTGTGCTCTAAGGCTCCCAGGACCGAGCTTGTAAGGCACTTAAACTCTCTTCAGGGCAGCTGGGTGACAGCCACCCCCACGGCAGGGTAGGAAGATTGAATGAATGAGATAATGCCCAGGAAATGCCTTGGAAATTTCCAGTGAAGTAAGATCCTATCTATGTCAAGGTTCAAATCTTGACTCCACCACTTACTGACTGACTTCGCCTCCCTGTTCCTTCCTCTGTAAAATGGGAATAATATGAGTACCTCCTTCCTCGGGACAGGATGAGGATTAAATGAGCCACTAAAATGGGAATAATATGAGTACCTCCCTCCTAGGGAGGGGAAGAGCATTAAATGAGCCTAGTACTACAGGACACACAGAGTGTATGGCACATCGCAGTTGCTCCAGTAACTATGAGATGCTAGATGCCCCTAACTGGTATTAATTTGAATATGGCCTGCTCTGCCTCCTTTTCCAGCCCCCCCCCCCTTCCACCACTTCCTCCTGCACCTGCCCCCTCACTCCAGTCTGCCAGTCTCCCTGGGTCTTTCTATGTCAGCTCACTGGGCCTGGAGTGCCCTCACCCCCAGAGTGTGGCCAGATTTAGCAAATAAAAACAAAGGATGCCTAGTTACATTTAAGTTTCAGATAAAAGAGTAGCTTTTTAGTATAAATCCGGGGTTCTAACCAGGGGTCCACAAACCAAAGATTTCAGGGGGTCTGTGAGCTTAAATTGAAAATCAAAAAAAAGATTATTCTTGTGCAGACATGTTGGTATGGGTGTGATTATTTATTAAATAACACACAGTAAAGTGTGGACTTAGTACGGGGTCCATGGTTTTCACCTGACTGGCAAAGGGGTCTGTGGAACAAAATATAAGTATATTGCAAATATTGATTGGCTCATACTTATACTAAAAGTATTCATTGTTCATCTGAAATTAAAATTTAATTGTGCATCCTGTAATTTTCAAGCACCACCTCCTCCAAGAAGACTTCCCTGATCCCTGCTGGATGTACCTACCCCTTATTAGCGCTCCCACAGCCCCCTGGGTTAGCTGACCTCTACGCAGCACTGATTACCACTGTGCACAGAGCTGTGTAATCACTAATCACGTGCTCATCCCTCCCATCATCTTGTGAGCCCCTGGGGGTAGTGGAGAGGGTGCTCCATCTGACTGGGAGTGGCTAGATGGTCCAGTGCACCCTTCCCCCAAGCCCCTTTTCCACCAGGCCTCCCGTCCCCTTCTCCATCTTCAGCATGCCCTGTTCTCAAAGAGGGAATTACTTCCTGTCCCCACCACCAGACAAGGACAGGCAATGGGGACTGCCACAGAGACTGCTAATTGCCGCCCACCAAGTTCATTCTCCCTTCTTGGATAACAGTGTTCCCAGGAAAACATTGCAGTCAGTTTAAAAGACTACATTTCCCAGTCTCCCTTGCAATGAGGCAAAACCACGTGACTAAGGACAGCCAATAAGGTGTATGCACAAGTGTCCTTTCGTTTTCCTCTTGTCTGTCGCTGGTTGAAGTGACCTCGAGGGTGGTGGAGTAGAAAGATAAAAGGAGTCTTTGAGTCTCGATTACTCTGTGGAGTTACCGTTCCAATCCTTTACTGTTATCGAGAACTATGAAGGGTCTGAAATTTTGCCCTACTTTCAAGCTAACAAGTCAATCTGCCACAGTTTTATGGACACTAGCAGAAGACACTAGACTCCTGGGTCGGAGAAAATGGACGTAAATACTCACAGCATAGCAGGCAGCAAAAGTCCATGCTCATGTCAGCAGGCGGTGGTTCCCCTAACTGCCCCCCAGTCCCATGGGGCAGGGTGGAGCACCCCAAGCAGATGTTGCAGACACAGTGGGTTTGGGGAAACTGGAGCGTGAGAATCCCCAATCCTTTATAATGGGGCAACTGGCAAACCTGCCCAAACTTTGTCCTGATTGAGACATCATTTTTACTGCACCAGGCAACAAGCAAATCTGCCCTCTGCCACAGAGAGTGACACCATCTCTATCTCCCAAGCCTATTTGCTCTAAAACATCTTTGAGAAGATGGTCCAGAACAGGGGTTCTTAACCTTTTTTGTTCCATAGACCCCTTTGCCAGTTAGGTGAAATGAGTTCTACTGTAATTTATTTATTGCATACATTCATAAGTGAAGGAAATGCTAGATTTCAGTTAGAGGTCAGAGAAAATAAAAACAATCAGTTGATTTTTCCAATTCAAGTTCATAGACCCCCTGAAATATTTTTTTTTAAGATTTATTTTTATTTATTTCCCTTCCCCTCCCCCACCCCCCCCACCCCCCGCCCCCGGCCATTGTCTGCTCTCTTGTGTCCGCTGTGTGTTCTTCTGTGTCCTCCACATGCATTCTCAGTGGCACCGAGAATCTGTGTCTCTTTTTTTTGTTGCATCATCTTGCTGCGTCAGCTCTCCATGTGTGTGATGCCATTCCTGGGTGGGCTGCACTTCTTTCACACGGGGCAGCTTTCCTTGCTGGGCACACTCCTTGCACAAGGGGCTCCCCTATGTGGGGACACCCCTGTATGGCATGGCACTCCTTGCACACGGCAGCACGTGTGTGGGACAGCTGATCACATGGGCCAGAAGGGTTTGAACCCTGGACCTCCTATATGGTAGGCAGACGCTCTATCAGTTGAGCCACATCTACTTCCCCCCTGAAATATTATTTGGATCTTCTGTTACATGCAGTTGTACCTGGTCCTACCTGATAGAATAATAAAGCCTGCTCTTGGCTCCTTGTATCTGGTAAGTAAGTATTCTCTGTATAAGGTGGCAGTAAGAGGAAAAGAGGCTGGCCCCAGTTTTGTTCTCAGAACTAGAATATTTCTCTTTTAACAAGTCTAAAATAAGAACCAACTGCATCCATTACGTAAAGATCAATTTTTTCCTCCAAATTTAATCATCAAAGACCTAGAACTACCAAGGTGGACTTCAGAACAGCAGGATGTGCTGGGGTATGATTGCAGTCCAGAGTCATTTGGATCAGTTCCGCTGGCATAGGGTACCTGCTCGTGGGGAAATATATGGTTCCTGTTTGATTTTAGGGCAATAATGGAAATAACTTGAGAAACCCCTACTATAACTTCCTTGGCTCTCATTGGATAGCTACTGTTTTCCCAGCACCCCAACTTCTTTTGAGAAATGCTCCACCCCCTCATCCACCCAACCGGTGAGATTTTGGAGGAGACGCTCACCAAAGCACCTGCCCCTGGCCACAGCACAGTGGTGGGCATGTGACTCCACTGAGCCAATCAGAGCCCTTTCCAGGACTAAGGCGTCTTCCCTTGGAAGGTAAAGCTGGAGATGCGAGGATGGGAGTTATGGACAATCGTGGAGACAAGCAGCCTCAGAGACGAACACTGACATGAGACAAGAGACGATAAAGGTCCTACCGGGGAAGGAGGTGGAGTCCTGGGAAGCCCTGTTGCCCCTTTCTCCCCTGAGCTAGTTTCAGATTGCTCGCCGTGAATTGTAACTTAAAACACACACAAATACCTTCCCAGTTGGGCCTGTGAACTTGAGGCAGAGACCAACTGGCCTCCTGTGTATCCATCCTGAGTCAGGATTTGGGGGAAACGCAAAGAAGCATTGATCCTGGGTTCAAGAAACAGTCAGGATCGCCTATAGGAAAGACCCCTGCCCTACACCATCCAGACATCGAGGGTGTGCCTCACACCACACAGGTAATAGCTCAAAAAGTTCCCAGCCCCATCTCCGTCCCACGGCATGGAACTGAACTAGTGGAGTGAACCAGCAAGGCAGGCCCCCGCTGACCTTTGTTACCTGCTGGCAGGTACACAGTCTCCACCCAAGCCCCATCAAAGCCTGCCCCAGCAAAACAGGTGCTGCGTGCCTCTCTCCATGTTACTGGAATTCATTTCCATGTGTTCTTTTTGTTTTCTCTCCAGGATAATTGTTCTTCTGGGGCTCGGGGCGTGGGAGGGCAGGAGGTGTACACTCTTGTTTATCAACTCACGACATGCTTGCTTTAAATGAAAACGCACACCACATGCTGGCTCACATAGGGATAATATTAAGACTGACTACTTGCCTGCCTTCTGCAATCAATGCCAGTCTTATTTAAATCTGATTTTCCTTCTTATCCGGGGACACACATTCTGGAAGCATCTAGCAATAACCTAGTTCCTACAGCTCCCAATCTTTTTTTTTTTTTAATGTCTTGGAGATCCACACACACACACCCATCTTCAGAGGACACACAGACTGAAAGGCCCTTTGTGTCCTTTACTCTGTCTGAGTCCAAATAGTCAGTCTGTTTAATCAGTCAACAAGCCATTATTGTACCTTCCCCATACCAGGCTCAGGGCTAAATCCTTGTCTCCTCTAATCTGATCTAATCCTCCCAATAAACCTGAGAGGGTATTATCATACCATTCCAGAGGAGAAAGCAGAGGTTCAGCCAGGAACACAAAGCGACCTGCTGGCGAGCACGCACCTGGCAGGCGATGGCGCTGGGGTGCCAGACCGGGGCTGTCGGACGTCAAAGCCGCCCCCGCGACGAGCCAGCGTGATCGCCTTGGCCTTCACTGCCCCGGCCGCCCCACCCACCTCACCTGTGGCCATCAGGACAGGGTCAGAACCTCTTCCAGGCACGCCGGACCCCGCCTTAAATGTGGACAGGGCCGGCGGCCACTCCCCGAGGAAGGATTCGAGCAGTGGGTTCCGTTGCTGCCCCGAATCTCAGCTTTACCTGCTGTCCACGACCTGAATTGTGCCCCTTCCGTCCTTGGGGTGAGTGGTGCCTGCGGGTCCTAAGGGGGCAACGAAACCTGCAGGACTCCTTGAGGCCTGAACTCGGAAGCCCTACACTGTCTCCAATTGTATCCTACTCTGTATCCAATTGGTCAAAGTGAGCCACAAGGGGGAAGACACAGACTCCGCTTCCCTGATTGGGTGGAGGGCTGTGCAGACAGTGCTGCGAGAATGTTGTGGCCATTTTCTTGCAACCACACTTGAAAAGGCTGGTGAATGATGGTGTTTCTAAACCAGGCTTTCTTAGCCTCGAGTCCATGGACAAGCTAGGGCAGAGAATTCGAGAACTCCTTGCTGGGGGATCTGCCCTGTGCATTGCAGGATGTTTAGCAGCCTCACTGGCCTCTGTCCCTAGATGCCTAGAGCGCTCCCCTCCCCGTCGTGACACCCAAAAAATGTCTCCAGGCATTGCCAACAGTCTCCCGGGGAGCAAAGTAGCCCCTGGTTGATACTGGAGACCCCAGAGAAGCTGTCCACTGAGCCCCTTTCAGGGGTCTCCCGGCGTGCTGGGATGCTTTCCTCAGTGGTGACCAGCTGAGGAAGCGGGGGCCATCGGGGGGGGGTCCAGTTTGGAGCCTCTGCCTCAATGAAGGTGCACGTGGCTCAGCAGAGCCATGCCTGTGGGGGCACGGGAGGGGGAGCCCTGCAACAACCGTCCTGACTCCCGGCTGTGTCCTCGTCCCCATGCGCTCCCCGGGCCGTGACCTTTCCTCAGTGTTGTCACCCTGGCTCACGTGGCCTGGCCCTGAGCGCCTGACCCTCCCGATGGCCAGGGCCAGCCAGCTCTCTCCCCAGCAGGCAGGGGCCTGCTCTAGGGGGACGGACCTTGGAGCCACAGCCCTGCAGCCAGGCTGAGAGCCCTCGGCCCATCTGCCAGCAAAAGTGGGCAGCTCTACCTTCTGACAGCCTCCCACACCCCCCACTGCCACCACCTTGGTACACACCCCCATGACCGGTTTGCAGTGGCCTCCTTGGTGGTCTCTCTCCTTCCACCCTTGCCTTACACGCTGGGCTCCACCAGCAGCCAGTGCTGCCTGCTAATCAGCCACCTGGCGGCCTAGGTGCTTTAAGCGGGGGTTCTAGAGAAATGCTACAGGGGAGAGAAAGAAAGGGAGGGAGAGAGGAAGGAAGGAAGGAAGGAAGGAAGGAAGGAAGGAAGGAAGGAAGGAAGGAAGGAAGGAAGGAAGGAAGGAAGGAAGGAAGGAAGGAAGGAAGGAAGGAAGGAAGGAAACCTGAGTGAAGAATGAAGTTTCTGTAGCCTCTCGAGGTCGCTGAGCTCTGCCTTTGGTAACGCCCCCCTCCCTAGCCCACCTGTAAGGGCCACCCAGGTCTTTAAACGGCTCCTTCCGGTGACAGAGGCGCTGCACGCGCAATTTCACAGCTGCAGTGAGCCCGTGAAGCAGGCGATATCGCTACCCCCATTTTTCAGGTCAGGAACTGGGACACCCCCCCAGAAGGCACCCAGAGTCAGATGACTAAAGGGGAGTAGGCCGTCAAAGGGGGCCCTCCCGTGACCCGCGCTGCAGCCCTCTACCTGTGTGCTTAGAGCAGAGGTTCTCAGTCCTGGGCACACCAGAGCCACCTGCAGAGTCTGCAGAAAATGCAAATCCCCGGCTCCCACCCCCAGACATTCTGATTTAGTAGCCTGGGAAACAGCTTTTTTCAAGTAGGAAGCCAGTGTTGGTTGGCCCTAAACCAACTTCAAACTAAACACGGGGATTAGGCATGGGGACCACGTGACAGCCTAGCGGCCTGATCACTTCCCTTCCTTGGAGAAAGGGGCAGGCTGGAGCCCTCCGGAGGCAGGCAGGACTGGTGGCCTGAGCCACGGAGGGTGGCCACTCTGCCTCTCTGGGCAGCACTGGGCGGATGGATGGGCCCTGGGCGGGCCCCTAGACTATTTGAGGCCAGGACTTGGGCCTGTGGTCTGAGGAGGGATAAAAATAGTCAGGCCCTCACTCTTGTGTGTCGCGGGGACACAGTGGGGGCCACCATGCAGGCCTGGGGGCTGGGGACAGGGGAAAGTACAGCCAAGTTCCCACGGATGTGGCAGCCAGGCCTTTGGGACTGGAGGACATTATCATCAGATCTGTAGGTGGTCCTGCCATCCGCCTTCACAGTCACTATGTCCTCTGATTCTTGCCCAATTTTATAAAGTTCCTTCTGACAACTCCCTCCACTTGCCCTATGAGGCACTTATCCCAAGAGTGTTTAATGAGCAAATTGTATAATTGGTTGCTGTGCTGGACAGTGTGGATGTGCTCACGTGGTCCCAGCTGGAGAGCTAAAATCTGCATGCACAGCCTTGCAGCCCGAGCTCCCGGTGTGATTTGCGTTCTGCCAAATGATATATCCCTGAAACTCAAATTCAGAATGGAGCAAAGAGGGGAGAGATGCAGCACAAGGCTTCTTTTTTGCTGGTGTAGGTCACCACAGAGGCTAGAACCTGCGACTCCGGTAGTAGCTTCTTGTAGTGGCAGGAATGGAACATTCTCAGTGGCCTGGGTTTTAGGAATCTGAAGTTCAGCCTAAAGGCCATGTCTCTAAACCTACCAGAAATACTGAAGTCCATCTAACCCCTTGCTGCCTAGCCTGAGTGGATTCAGCTCTAGGCGGCTGTGTCCTGGAAAGCCTGTCATTTACTGCCAGTGTCTTAGAGGGAAGAGGCTGTAACTTTCTTGTCCAGCACTGAATCTCCAGTCACCTTCCAGAGCCTGACACAGAGTGGATGCTCAGGAAATACATGTCACGTACTTCTGGATGAAGGGATTGCCAGGCTGCCACTGCTGAGCAGACGGCTATTTCTACTAGGGTCAAACTGTCCATCAGGAGAGCGTTCTCAGGAGCCAGAAGGGGCAACTTGGTAGCCCACCCTTCCCACCTGCGTGTCTGTTTTTCACCCCAGCTCACCCAGTGGCAGGCCTGCTCTACGAGTTGGGAGCTATGAGCAAGAAGAGGGGCCAGCTGCCTCTCCGTCCCTGCCACCCACAGGTGACGGTTTGAAATAGGGTGATTTTGCCCCTCCTGGAGCCCTTCTCCCATAGTGAGTCCTTCAGGGCCCCCAATCGCTTTACAACAAAACAAACGCTGCGAGCTGCAGATTAGTTCTATCGATTTGTAATTAGAAGAATCAATTAAGAAAAATATTACAACAGCTTCTAATCCTTGCCATAAAAGTCACTCCACTTGAAAGGTTCTGGGACCCTCCCTGGGGTGGAGAACCACTCTGTTCCTCTGAAGCCATTGTACCCAGAGACCACAGAGACCACTGAGGCCGGGAGGAAGGAGACGGGCCCAGAGGTGCCAGGGCTCCCTGGGGACCCCCCCAGCCCCGCTCCTCCGGGCCAGGAAGGATGGTGAGATAACTCAGGGCTCCCTAGCTCCTCCTCCCACCTGCTAAGGCCCGTGCCCAGCCCGCCACGAATTCCCAGGTGTTTCCTCCTGCCTGCCTCACCCTCCGACTCCTTCACTCCAAACAAACCACCCACACCCGACTCTGCTCCTTGACGTCCCGTGGACACTGTGACATCTTCCAGGTGCTGCTGTTGCTGCTCAGGACCTCTGCGTTCGCGGAGCAGGACCCCTGCCTCTCCCAGGCATGCTGCTGCCCCTGGCCCCTGCCCTCGCCCTGGAATCCCGGGGAGCCGTCTGTCAGTTGTTTGTGCAGAGGGAGGAGAGGACAGCTCTGGCAGAGGATTCCTAAAACAGAAGGGCTAGTGCCCCAGGGTCATTCAAGTTTTGCTTACAGCACGCTTTGCCACCCACCGCTTGGGATGCAGACAAGAGTCCACGGGAATCGACTGAGAGGAACCAAGCGACAGGCTCCAGAACATTCAGAAAGCCAAAAACTAAGACTCGATCGTTGGCTCAGTCTCCTTCTTCCTTAGGGTGAGGACTCTCCCAGGAGGTGCTTCTACCCACCCTGAAGCTACACTGCATGTTTCTTCTGCCAGCTCGTCAGTTAGGCCAGGGCACGGCTGCACTCTAATGGTCAACACAACTGAGGTGTAAATTAGGACCCTTAAACGTGTAACACCATTGCTTATATTTGGTTGGAACTTTTCAATTTATAGAGAACTCCTGCCTGCATTTTCTCTTTTGGGCTTTGCATCCACCGGCATACATTTGGCTGCATGTAACAAAGACAGATTGGCTAAATAATAATTTTTTAAAATACGTATTATCTTACGTAAGAGGAGGTCAAGGGTGAGAAGTTCCAGATTTGGTTAATTCAGTGGCTCCATGATGTTATCAAGGACCCAGACTCTCTCATTTGTTCCTTTCCGCCATCCTCAGGGGGTTGGCTTTAGTCCTCAGTCATGTTACTTCATGTGTGCAAGATGGCTACCATAACTCCTACCATCACACTCCCTCCCAGCCATGTCCACAGGCTAGAAGCAAGAAGTCCCTTCTTGTGTAGCTTTTTTAGAAAAAAGGGTCATTTTTCCAGAAAGCCCAGCAGAATCTGCCTTGTGACCAGAATTGTATCACATGATCTCTCTTTACCCAACCATTGGCTGGTTGGTTTAGATTAATCACTACTTCTTGGGGCTGGAAAGGGGCCCACACTCTCCCAGGGACCTGAAGTTCCCATCTAGGATCTATTAGATCCTAGAAAGGATCTAATTATTAGATCTAATATTAGAAAGGAGCAGAGAGAATGGGCATCTGCCCCTGGCCTTATTGTGACCTGTGAGGCAGAGTATGTTGCTGTGCTTATGTCAGATGTGGAAATCTCCTCAGAGAAGGTGAGTACCTGGCCCAAGGTCACACAGCCATAGACAGGGCAGAGTCAACTCTTGACCTTGACTGGGTCTCCTGCTCTCTCCTGACTGCATATAGACCTTCTGGTGTTTGGGGGAGCAGAGGCACAGACAGGAAACAACCCACTGCCCTGTGACCCAGCGATAGGCCTACCAAAGACAGAGGGAAAAATGATTACACCCCTCCCAGTCACCCTGACCAGGGGCAGAGAAAATGGGGTGGGGCGTTAGGGGGGACCCTTCCACAAACTGCAGGAAATTACTGTTAATGGAACTCTGCCCCTGCCCTTGTGTCCCCCCATCCCTGCCCTGGCGTAGCAGCCAGGACAGGGTAAACTGCTCCCCGCTGTACTGACAGCCACGAGCAGAGTCACTGTCAATTTCTCCAGAACGACGGCTGCTGCACAGGGAACATAATGCAATCACACGGTCGTTTTTCAGTCGGAAAAAAAGCGTGTGTGTGTGTGGAAGTAGCAAAAGGAAGGGGAAAACTACGCCGGCACAGGGTGCTCCATTCGCCCCTCCCGTGACAGTCATCCAGGGCCTGTGCTGGCAGCTCGTGGGATTCTACCTGCTTAACCACCCAGCGGAAGGGAGACCACGGCTTATTAGGCAAGTGAAAGATGATGGATGTTTCATTTCCACGGCAGAGGGGAGATGTGGGCAGTGAGGGTCTTGCAGGGGCAGGGCAACAGCTGGGTAAGCCCAGTCAGGGGGACTGACCCTGGCAGCTGAGCAAGTGGAGGCAGGGACTTCCCGACATCTGGGAAGGGCAGTTTTAGGGAGATGTAAGCAGCAGGTGTGACAGGCAGGTTCCGCTGCCCCAAACCCTGCCATGAACAGTGGCCTCTCGGATCAAATTGTTATGACCTTCATTGGGCAGATGAGAAAACAACGAAGGCTCAGGCAGGTCAAGGGTCAAGGGTCAAGGGTCTGGCTCAGAGTCCCTCTGACTCCACCTTGGGCACGGGAGCCTTAGCAGGACCCCTGGGGAGCGGGGAACCTCTGCCGGTCCTCTCTGAGTTCATCTGTGTTCTCCAGGTTTCTTTGGGGAGTTGCTCATCCATCCTCTTGTCTTCTGCTAACTTGTAGGTCTGTTCTTCAGAGGGCATCAGTCGGGCAGCTCTGACTGCCTGGCGGGGGCCTTGGTGCCTTGAAGACAGACTTGAGGCAGACATGAGCCCTTGGGGTCCTGGGAGGCCCGACCCCCGATGAGGGCTGCAGAAGAGGCCAGTGTCGGAGCTGCAGCCAGAGACGGGGACCCAGGCCTTGGCTCTGCCTCCCACTGGCCAGTGCATCTCGGACGAGACGGTTAACTCCTCTGAGCCTCCGTTCCCCACCTGCACCAATGTGTGTGTGTGCCGGGGGGTCATCTACTTTTCAAAGTTACTGGAAGAATTAAAAGAGAGAACACAGGACCATAATCCCTCATCCAGATGTGTTTCAGGATGCAGAATATGTTTTGGATTTCCAAAATCTAATATGGTAGAAATACTACATATTTTGTATCACCCAGCATGATCTGGGGCAGAGTCGTGTAATCAAATGCATTAATATTTCTACAGGAAAACTAATGAATATTCACAGTCCGTGGGATAAATAAAGACTCAAGATAATTGGCAAATGAATTACAAAAAGCTTTCGGTGTTCAGAGCGCCCGGGATTTCAGGATTGTGGAGGAAGCATTTGAATAGCAATGATAATAGTGACTATTTGCTGAGCACTTCCTGATTTGCATACATTAGCTCAGCGGATCCTCACAGCATCTCCATGAGGGCCAGGCCATCGTGGTCCCTGCTCTGTAAGCCGAGGCCTGGGGACACAGAGAGGTCAATTTGCTCGCCCGCAGTCACGTGGCTGCTAAGTGGCAGGGTCAAGATTGGACCAAAGGCCTCCCTGCCCTCGCTGGGGATATCAAAGTTGAGAAAGGTGGTGGGGCTGGTGGCAGGGCACCCTGAGCAGCCTTCTCGATGTGCACAGGGACACAGAAGCCCCCCGAGGAAAAGGGGTTCCCCCAGGTCTCCTGTCCTCGTCGGGCCAGGGCTGGGAGCAGAACCCCGTTTCTGGCACCCAGACCAGTGTGCCCCTCACGCTCACACCACCCTCGCACGGCCTCGCACGCCCTCGCACACACTCTGTGATTCCACCCCACCTCCCCACCCCGGCTCCCACCAGAAACGTGCCGGCCCCGCCTGGAGTCTCAGGGAGGAGAACTTGACATTTACAACCCCCACCTCCTTCCCACCTCTTCTTGCCCCCGCTGTGACCCCCACCTGCTCTTCCCCAGGAATCAAAGAGGACTTCTGGGCCCCAGCCGGGAGAGGACGTCCCTGAGCGGGCCAGCACCCGGGCCTCTGACCCCCCGGTGTGCCTTCCACCTGGCCACTAACACTGACGGAGGTTAGCCCCGGAGCACTGGACTTGGAGTCCGACTGGATGGGAGGGAGTCAGGTATGGTTTTAAATTCCAGCTCTCTGCAGGGAACCGCCTCCTCCTTAGCGCAGATGACCTGGTGAGTGAGAGGGCCCTGGCGGCTCAGAGCCCTGGGCTGGCCTAAGGTCACGCGGGTAAGGGAGAGCTGTGGCTGCGTCCAGTGTCACCTCTGGTCCCTTGAACACCGGCAGATGAGCCCAGGATGGGAGCCAGGGAGGCAGGCATCGTGGGGATTCCAGAGGAAGAAATTGCCTGGATGTGGATGTGGAGAGGCAGCTGGAGCCTTAGGCAGGCCAGGGTGCTCCCAGCATCCTCCTGGCTGGTGCCTCTTTATGGCTTCTTCTTGCTGCTCAGCCCCAGATGGGAGGCAATGCTGATGAGGGCATGTTGTCCATGGGGCAGCCTTGAACCGAGCCCTCCCTCCTTCACTGCAAGGCCAGTTTCATCCAAGAGAATTCCCTGGATCTACCATCTGGGAGGTGACACGGCCTCCAGGGACAGACACTCCTGGCTCTAAATCCCAGTTGGAGTTTCCCAGCCGTGTGACCTCAGGCAAGCTGCTTAACCTCTCTGAGCCTCTGCTTCCTCATCTGCAAGGTGGGGAAGCAATACCTGCCTGCAGTGTTGTTGCAATGATGGCAGATAATGCAGAGGAAGCCCTGAGGACAAAGCCTGGCCCAGAATCAAGATGCACTAGGTGGCAGGAAACAAAGAAGCACAGTCTGGGTGGGTAGGAGTGCCTACAATTGCCTATCTGTTGTGGATACTTGAGAGGAGCAAGGATGGCATTGAATCAGCCAATTATAACAATGTCCAATAAAAATTTAATTCTTCAATAAAATACCAGTGTGAAATGAAGTTGGTGAAGCATTTTTAAACTATAAATTAATGATCTATAGTTATAGCCATAATAATAATAATAGCCACCAATTATGGAAGGCCAAATATGGGCAAGGAGCTAGACACACCTGGCTTTGGGCTCAGGGCCTGCTGAGACAGGCGTTCTTTGCTGCGTTTTCTCGACCAGGAAGCCGGAGCTCGTTCACCATCCGCAGGCGCTGCCGCAAAGCTGCACCTTCTCACGCCCGGGCCCACCTCGCTCCTGTACCCAACTTTGTCCAAATACACTTAGAGCAAAATTGAAAGGAAAACAAGCCAGGCACAGTTTAACTGTCTCCAACGCCAATTTAAACAGAACTCAGTCTTTCCCCTTGCAAGGGGTCGAATTGCATCCCCCAAAAGATATGTTGACGCTCTAACCCCCGGTGGCTGGGAATACGACCTTATTTGGAAACAGGGTCTTTGAAAAAGTGATGAAAGCCCAGTGGAATTAGGGAGAGCCCTAATCTGATATGACCGCTCTCCACACGAAATCTGGAGCCAGAGACAGACAGACAAGAGGCAGAAGACTCGAGACCGAGGCAGAGCCCGGAGGGAGGCCGCCGCAAGCCGAGGAACCCAAGGCTCGTCGCAAACCCCAGAAGCCGGCAAGAGGCGAGGAAGGGCCCTTTCCAGAGCCTTCAGAGGGCGCACGCCCGGCCCACACCTTGGGGACGGGCTTGGGGGCTCCGGAACCGCGAGGGATCGAGTTCTTGTTTTAAGCCACCCAGCGCATGGACTAGTTAGAGCAGCCCGGGGATGGAGACCCCCTCCAGCCTCTGCTCTGCGGCCAGGCCAGGAAAGGCCCCCGAGCCAGGCACACGCTGCCCGCAGCCCTGCAGCCCCCGGGCAAGGGCCTAAATGTTCATTTTTCACCTATTGCCATGACAATCTCCTCCCAATAGCGAAGATACATGGCTGGATAGTTCCAATTTACAAAGCCCGGCCCAGGACTAAGCTCCTTAAATGCATCAGCAACTAAACGTGCCAGGCCAGTGAGCAGCATGTAGTAGGTGCTCGATAAATGTTGGACTCACTGAGCACCCAAATTACTCTCGCTCAGTCAATTTACAACTCCCTCCCTTTTACCATAAGTCAATTAGAAGAAAATTACTTTTCGGTTGCCCTTGACAATGTGATTCTTAAAGAAAACAAAACTTGTTTTTCCCCCTATATCTTTTTTTTTTAAGATTTATTTTATTTCCCTCCCCTCGCCCTGCCCGCTCCCCCCCCCCCCCCCATTGTCTGCTCTCTGTGTCCCTTTGCTGTGTGTTCTTGACTGTGTCTGCTTGTATTGGCAGCACTGGGAATCTGTGTCTCATTTTTTTTTTGGTTGCATCATCTTGTTGTGTCAGCTCTCCGTGTGTGCAGTACCACTCCTGGGTACTCTGCACTTTTCTTGTGCTGGGCGGCTCTCCTTATGGGACGCACTCCTTGCATGTGGGGCTCCCCTACATGAGGGACACCCCTGCATGACACGGCACTCCTTGTGTTCATCAGCACTGCGTGTGGGCCAGCTCATCACTTGGGTCAGAAGGCCCTGGATTTGAACCCTGGACCTCCCATGTGGTAGGCGGGTGCTCTATCAGTTGAGCCACGTCCTCTTCCCCCTGTATATCTTTAAAAATGAACAGAATCATTTTACAGGTCACCCAGGGATTGACTCACATTTTGCAGGGTTGCCTTCTTTGTGGTACCCCCACTCTCCCACAATGGTGGGGCCGAAACCCTGTATCCAACCAGCCCCAGATCCTGCCGCTTTCCCTTCCAACGCCTCTCGGGGGGGCCTGCTCTTGGTTGCTGCCCAGCGCTTCCCTTCCCTCCTGAACATCCTTGCCTCCGGCCTCCCCATCTCAGTCAACCCTACAGAACATTTCCTTAATCTCCCCTTTCTGGGGCTCACTCCCTGCAGAGACTGATGGGCATTCAGCCTGCCACTTCCCACCCTGGCCCTCTGAGGCTCCTTTCCACACAGCCTCCCTCCTGACGTTTTTCTCGCTTCCCCACCTCAGCCGAAAGTCCTTGAGGGGTGTCACGTTTTAGATGCGCTTCTTAGATGCCCACCTTGCCATTCCCCCAGCCTCCATCACGGGGCGAGCACGGGGGGAGGTAGGCCGACTTGTATTGATTGATGGAGTGATTGGATCGAGCCTTTCAAATCCAGTTGAGCTGGCTCCGTTTTTAGTTTGAGAAATATTCTTGGGCCTGATTTTCCAGGGTGAGTAACTAGGTGTGGCACAAAATGTCAGCAGCTAATTACTTTTAAGCATTATTAATAGGTCTTCACTAATTATCCCTCACACACACGCAAGATTTTACAGATGAGAAGACAGTGAGAGGGAGAAGGGAGGGGATGGGCCCGCGGTCACGTGGCGAGCGGTGGCGGGCGGGGGCTGCACCGGAGCTGGGGTCCCGGGCAGGCTTTCCCCAGGAGAGGGGGAGGAAGGCGGCACCCTGGCGGCAGCGCTCGCACCACGGAGTAGCTCAGTCTGGGTGGCTGGAGCCCCATCCTGCCCCTCCCCGACCCCCACTCTCGGAGCACGATCTGCCGAAACCTCTTATTAAAAGTGTTCCAGAGGTGATAAAAGTGTCACCAAAGATTTGCTCATTTTCTAAACTGTCATTAAAAAAAAATTTATGGTCACGGGAAATATAGGCAGTGGAAGAGGGAGGGCGGGCAGGGAGAGAGGGAGGATGATTTAAAATCAGGCCATTAATAAATTAAAGCTGTCCACTTGCAAGAGGGGACTTGGACAGGGAAATGGCTCGGAGGTCTTCTTTTTCTCCACTCCAGCTGGCCAGTGTCCTCGGCACTCTCTGCGCTCTTCCTGTGCCCACAGCCCCTCACCCCCTCAAGCCATCCCGCAGCCATCAGACTCACCCCCACCCCGCCCCTCCTCCAGGAGCCTCCTCCAGCCCCCATCCCCAAGCGCTCAGCAACCCCATTGTCGGGACACGCATTCTGCATGAACCCCACCTCCAGCACCCTCCCACGCCCCCACCCTGGACTGCAAGCTTTTTGAAGGCAGGAGTTCTGCCTTCAGCTCTTGTTTGCATCTTAACCCTCACGATGTCCCCATGATGACAGGCAGGAGGGCAGAACCCACGGGGCTCGCGTCCTCACTTTCTCCACCGGGAGCCTGAGGCGCAGAATTAGTGGCAGGGCAGCCACCAGGGCCCGGCTGGCCTCTGGCTCAGGGCTCCCTGAGGGCCCAAGAGCTCAGACTCTGGTTAGATTTCCCTGGAGTCCGAATGTGGCTCCTCCCCCGTCACTAGCTGCGTGACCCTACCAGCCTCTGAGCTCCGCCCCCATCTCAGGTTCCACATTGGTTATTTGGGGGCGATAAGGCACCTGCCTCATGGGGTTGTTGTGGGTGCCAGATGTGATGCCGCAAGGGCTTTGCTCAGTTACCTTTAAAATTTGTTGTCATAAGCATCATCTTCGTGGCAGGGGGTCGGCAGTGCGGTTGGAAGTTGTCGCTGCCCCTGCCTTTTGCCTGGGAACATTCACCTACTCCAGTCCTTGAAATGTTCCAGCCTGGGGGGCGGGGGGGCAGGGAAGGGACCATGCGACCCCCACGTGGAGGTCTCAGGGCTGCTTATGAATGTCCCGCCCCACTCCATAGGGGGCACGTGGCAGGTATGCACTTCTCCAGCCCCTAGAGGTAGCACGTGGCCTCCTGCCCTGCGTTCTTGCTTTGGCCAAGCCAGCCAGCCCAGAAGGAGGAGGGCGGGGAGGGGGTGAGGGGAGGGGCGTAGGAGAGTGCACCTGGCAGGGGTGGGAGCTAGGCGGTGGGAGCTCAGCAGGTCCTGGCCCACCGAGAAAAGGAAGTGAGAAAGCAGGTGGAGTCAGGGGCAGGGCTTGTGGCCACGGGGTTCTTAGGCCGGCAAGGTGGGGTGACCCTCTCTGCAGACTCCGTGCCAAGCCTCTCCCTCTCCAAGGCAGGCCTAGCTCTAGTCTTGGCCAAGGCTCAGGAAGAGGGGTGGGGAGGAGGGGGCTGCCCGCCTGGGCCCCCTCCCCTCTGTCCCTGGCTCGATGCTGTCCTCTACTCCACACTCTCCCAATCGAAGACCAAGTCAGGTCATTCGTGTCAGAGAATTGGGAAAAAATAATGAGTTCTCTATGGATCAAAGTAATATATTTCAAAATCTACCTATGCCGCTCTGTGCAAGTGCCATGAGGGGGGCTGAGGAGAAGAGGAAAGAGTAGAGGACTTTCCATCTACAAGAGAGATGGGAACAGAGAACTTACACACATAAGGCCACAAATACTGTTTCACTGAATGTGAAATGGCATCTCAGGCAAAAGGAGTCCCAAGAAATCTCTGGGGGCCTGCAATCCAAAAGGGCTTCCTGGAGGAGGAGGAGGAACCTGGAGTGGGCTTCTCAGGCACGGTTCAGTGGGGAGATGGGAAAACGCAGGCAGGGGTGGGAAGGCCTGGTAATGTGGGGGATGTGGGGGCCCGTGGCCACTGCCATCTCGGCCAGGCCCTAAGAGGTCCAAGGACCACGGCCTGGGAGCCCCTCCAGGCGGTTTGCGGGTTGGACGCCAGCCTCGGCCGGAGCAGCCCTCTCCGCATGAAGAGCACGTCTGCAGGAAAGGGAGCAGACGGCTCCGGGCTTCAGCTTTGGGTCTAGAAACCAGGCCAGCCTCCCCGTGGAGGTGACGAGGCAGACTGAGCTTCCCTGCTGCCGGACAAGGGGGGTGGGCTTCAGAAGGGAAGCTGCCCCCGTGGTTATCGGACTTTGCGGACCACCGCCTCCCTCTGACACCCTCTGCCTCCGCCTCGCTTTGCGTCTCGGGCTCTGTCTTTGATTCTCTCTCTCTGCCCTCCGTGTCCCCCTCTCTTCCAGGGCTTCTCTGCTTTGCTCTGTCTGTCTCACTTTTCTCTCCCTCCCTCTCTGTCCCTCAGGGCCTCCCTGCCTACTCTGTGGGGCGCTGTCTCTGGCTGCGCCCCCAGCACCACGGGCAGAACTGGTAGGTGCTGGGATCCTGGCTGCTGGTGTCTCCCGCGGCGGGCTGCCCTCCTGGAGCTCTCAGCCTGCCTGGAGCTGGCAGCTCGCTTTAATCGGGCAGGGATCCAACTTGGGCTTCTTGGACCCCATCTGCCTTTGATCTTTACCTTCCTTTGAAAGCCGGCATTGTTAGAAACCTGTTGGCTTTAGAGGCTCTCACAGTCCGGGCAGGGCTGCCGAGGCAGAGCAGGAGCACAGCAGGTCTGGGTTCTCCCCCCGAAGTCGTGGTGGCAAAGATCCCGCGGGCCGGGCTGGCCGCCTGCCCCAGGGGAGGAGGGAGGCTGTTCAGGACCCCTCCCCCCGCCCCTCGCCCTCAGCACACGTGCAGTCAGGGCGGTCCCCTGGGAATAGTCAGGGAGACGGGAGCTTTCTGACCACTTGCTCTGTGTTCATAGCTCAGCACTTGGTGCTTTCTACATGCTATTGCACCAAATTCTCAGACCCAGGATCCTCATCACCAGAAACTCCAGGTGAGATATCGGAAGCGCGGGGTACTGACCAGTCCAAGGTCACTCAGGCAGCTGTGGCAGAGGCTCCAGAAGGTGTGTAATCCCTGGAGAAGACAGCAGATCTGAGAATGTGATGCAATAAAATGTAGAAAATGCCAAGTAGTGCTATGAGCTATGGACACATAGCAAGTGCTCAAGAATCTTCTGTTTCCCCTGCCTTCCTCACGTGATTTCATCCAAGTCCAGACTTCACTGGCGCCTCAGGACATCCCATTGCAATGACAGTGCCACACTCATTATCCCCGTTTGATAGAGGAAAAGAATGTGACGCTGACCCCTTTTTGGGGTGCAGCTCTCGCCCCAACCCCTGCCCTGAGCATGATAAGAACACAACTCAGATCTTTTCTGCTGGCATCTGCAGGGATTCTCAGCTTTCCCACTCTCCAAGTTCATTTATTCACTAAGGCATCAGGCTATGGCATGACCAGAAGAATGTAAGGGACCAGTTCAAAAACAGAAGCAAGAACAAAAATAATACTAACAAAGTGGCCAGCACACATAGTGCTTTAGCGTCTGCCATCTTCCCCCTAGGCATCATTTTGTTTGCTTCTCATGAGCCTCCTGTGAGCTGGGAAGGTCACAGCCGAGAAGCGGGACCCACCAGAGCGACCCAGTAAGGCGGGGCCAGAGCCCGGACCCCACCCCTGGTCCTCTGACTTCTGGACAGGTCCACTGCAGCACACCAGGCAGTTGCAGGTTCCACCCCAAAGGCTGCCCACAATCTGCATTTTAGCAAGCTCCTTGGGAAATCTGAGACACATGGTCTCACCCAGTCCATGAAACACCCCTCCTGGTGGATGGGAATGGTTCTGGCTCGCTGAGTTTTCTCCCCAAAGTAGCAGGAGAGGTCTGGCTCAGGGTACCCAACCCTGCCCTTGACTGGGAACAGTTTAGGGCGAGGGGGTTATTAGACAAGCTGGAGGGAGACCAGCTGGGCCTAGAAACACAGGCTCTGGATCTGATGGTGGGGATTCCCCTCCTGTAATTCACCGTGTGGGGTTTCTTGTAGGGTAAGGACAAGAACTAGGGGCCACTGGTTCTTAGTGCTGAGTGGACATTGGAATCATCTGGACGCCTTTAAAAAATCTGGAGACCCAGGCAGACCCTCACAGATGGGACTGCAATTTGGTGGGGAGTGTGGCTCAAGAATAGGGAATTTTTAAATGCTCCCCAGAGGGTTCTCCCCTCCCCCCAAATAAGACTTATCTGTCACTTTTACAAGTCTGAATTTTAAACGGATTCTTGGACTGGTGGCTCATTTCCATCAGTTCATTCAACTTTAGTACCTCTCTTATCTCCAAAGGCTTTTCCAGAACTAGGACCTTCACCATGAACCTCCATGAGTTTTCCCAATTCAAATCTGGGCTTCTTTAGCACTTTTTTCTTTTCTAACAAACACACCATGGAGAGGATAGATAGATTGGCAAGCCTTTTCTGTGTCTTTACCAATGCTGGCTGGAATCAATTTATTGACCACTCCTTTTAAGTAATTTGTCAGCACCTCGTGGGTCATGATTTCCATCATCTTCTTTCAGATCTGATGGACTTGTTTGGTGCTGAACTTAAGATGTCTTCCGAATCTGATTGTTGCATTTTTAAGTAAAAACAACAGAGAACAGACAAAGCAAATAACCATTGGTGGGTTTTTTTATTGTGATTTTCTTGAAGATACAAAGATCACAAAAAATGCTCTATTAAAAAATATAAGAGGTTCCCATATACCCCGCACCCCACCCCACCCCACTCCTCCCACATCAACATGGAGCACAATTTATCATGGGTAAAACCATGGTGGTTAGGCGGTTTTTGTCATGCACATTTTCGGTTATTAGCTTGAATTTTCTAAATGCAACTTCATCATTCTGCAGATCAGTAAGGCTCACTTCAAAAACACAACTCTTAAGGCCATCAGAGGCAAGCTGATTTGCGGTCACCCCTCGGGCTGAAGTGTGGTTTGCTGGCCTGGCGGGGGAGCAGCCGCGGCAGGCCAAGCCGCTGCCCCCATAATAGGGTGGCTGGTCGGACTCACCGCCACCCCTGAAGGGAGCTCGGCATGGGCGCAGAGTGCCCTCGGGTCTCCCCTTCTCGGCAGCCATGCTTCCGCGGCCGCCCCTCCTCCCGGATGGCGCCACACGATGCCTGTGGGGCGGCACCCTTCTTCTTCTTTCTCCCTGCGCAGGCGCAGGGCGGAAAATTCCAGTCTGCCCTTTTCCCCTCCCCCGACAGCAGCAACAGCCAGGCGTGGGCGGGAAACTCAAGTCTGCCCTCCACCCCAGCAACAGCAGCCACCAATCCCTAAACCCTGCCCCTTCCCCCAGCAACAGCGACAGCCAATCCCTAACCACCACCCCTCCCCCGTCCAGTACCGCCCACTGACCTTTCGCCGGCAACCAATCAGAACAGGGCGTGGCTTCGACCAATCAGCCTTCCCCAGCCCCTATAAAACTGTTGCCTCTCCCTCAATAAAGTGGACTTGTGTGTTTACCTTGTCTCCTCGGTAGTTCTTCTGCCATGCGCCCTCCAGTCCTGAGAGCCCCCGACAAGGGCCTGGCCTCCCTTGTCCCCAGTTCGTCGCCTGCTTCTCCGGGCGACCCCGTCAGCCGAACCGCGCAACCCCTGTGAGACCGACCCCTCGTCTGCTGCCGGACCGACCCCTCGTCCCAAGTGGGACCGACCCCTCGTCCGCAGCCAGACCCCACCTCTACCGACCGAGCAAACCGTCGCATTGATTCCTTAAGTCCTTATAACTTGTGTTTTCCCAATATTTCTTATATTAAAATTGCTGGTGCTTTCACATCATGCCAGTCTTCCTTAGAAAATGTATCAACCACTTTCTTCTTGGCTCCCTTTCTGCCATCTTTTGTAAGATGCTTGTTCCTGCCAACCTTCCATAGTGCTGCTCAGGCCCCCAAATCCCCAGAGGATTCTAATGTGCAGTGGAGTTTGAAAATTACTGAACCAGGCCATGGGGTCAGCTCTATGATGTCAGAGCCGGTAATGAAATGGAGAACAGATGTGACACAGACTATTGTGTGTGAGTCTGTGCCTACGTGTGTATACGTGTGAGTGTTTATATGTCTATGTGTGCATGTCTGCATGAGTGTCTATGTGTGTGTTAGTCTCTATCTATATGTGTGTTACTGTATCCATGTGTGTAAGTCTCTCTGGGCCTACGTGTATCTGTGTGCGTGCATGTGTCTATGTGTGTTGGTGTGTATCTGTGTGTCTGAGAGTCTCTGTGTACCTCTATGTGAAAGTGTCTGTGTGTATGTGAGTCTGTGTACATCTGTGTCTGTGTGTCTATGCTGTGTGTAACGTGTGTGTGTGTGTGACTACGTGTGACTGTATATCTGTGTATCTGTGTGTGCATGTGCCAATATATGTACATCATCTGTGTGTTTCTGTTTGAGTCTGTGTGTTTGTATATCTGCATGTGAGTGTCTATGTGTGCCTGTGTCTATGTCAGTGTATGTGTGTGTGAGAGAGACAGAGAGAGACCAAGAGCGCAGCACGTTGAGGGGATGGTAGCAGCCACAGAAAGGAAGAAGCGCCTCTGGGGACACAGTCCTTCAGCTTACAGAACCAAGAGGGTAAAGACTTGTCCAGGGTCACGAGGTCCGAGGCTAGACCCCAGGCCTCCACAGTCCAACATCTGAGAGAGGAGGCAGGAAAGGAACATGGGAGCTGGCTGTGGCTTCATGTCTTGCCTGGTTGAAGCGAAGTTTTGCTTTACTTCTCTACCTGCTGCGAAATGCTGGGGCTCAATACAGTTCAGTCGGTTTTACAGGCATGAGAGGCCATGCCAGCCTTCCTGAGAGCTATGCCCCTCAAGAAACAAAACCTGCTCCCAGCCAGTGAAGCCTGCTGCCACCTGCCCACCCCAGCCAGGACCCCCGGGCGCAGCCAGGCGGCGCCCCTCGTGGTGTCTCATTCACGCTCAGGACACTAGCATGAGGTGGAGCCTGGGCTCAGGGCAACCTTCCAACATCTTGGGACGGAAGGTTTGGGATCCAAGGCTTGCCCCACGGTTACCCGGACACAGACCTTGGGGAGATGAAAGTGCTTGGGGCTGGGGTCTCTTCCTCTTCCCAGCAGTGAGTCTGGGCCCAGGTGAGCCCTGGTTTCCTCTTCCGCCCAGGAGGCGCAAGACCTGCCCAGCCTGCTGCACAGGATAGCTGGAGGCGCAAACAAGGGAATGCAGGTGAAAGTTCTCAGCAATTATGAGTCTTTACACAGGCGGGACACTATTACAGGGGCCTATCTGAGGAACGCCCTAACCACTCCCTGTCCCAAAATATCTCCCTGGCTTGCCTGCTAATGCCTGCTGTCTGCACCATTAGATCTCGCCTCCTGGCTTAAGGAGATCCAGACGGCTCTCCTTAGCTCCATTCACACGTGGCCTGAATGATCTCAAAAGCTCAGCAGCAGGAGGTGGCAGAGGGCAGGAGGGGCCCTGGGGGGACTGGGGAGGGCAGGCAAGGCAGGGGGAGCAGCTGGTGACACCGAGGCTTCGAGGCTTCGGAGGAGGGGGCTGGCTGGAGTGCCCTGGGGCCCTGGGACTGCCCCAGGAGGAAAGGAGGCTTGGGGTCCCTGGGGAGGCCCCAGGAGTCGGGGGCCGGCCTGACCTCCTGCAGCCTGGCCCAGCCGGGAGGACCTGGAGCCTGGCAGGTCAGGGGCACTGCAGCGTGTGGTCTTGAGCATGTTGACCAGCCTGTCTGAACATCGAGCTGCCATTTATAACATGGAGAGAACCCGGATTACCTTTTGGTGTCATTTAAGGATTAAGATAATACATGTGAAAGTAGACCGGCTATTATGATTGTTCATAATTTTGCTGAGGCCTGGTCAGAGCCAACTATATACATACACATCTGTATTTCCCACATCGGGGAAATATATATATCTCCCTCCGTACTGGCATGGAGAGAAGTAGAAAGGACATGGGTCTTGGGGTCAGAAGACTCTCATTCCGCCGTTGCTCTTACTGTAACCGGGTCTTGGACACGTCCCCTCACCACCCTGAGCCTTACCGGGGACGAGGGTGCTGGGCGGGATCTCATCGCTAACTCCTGAGGTCGCTAGGAGAATGTCGGGAACTCGCAAGCCCAGGTCCCTTTGCCCAGCACTTACCAGGGTGCCAGGCATGGGGCAGGCACTGTTGAGGGCTTTACACGCATTATTTCAAGGCTCCTCTGCAACAACCTTGCCGTTATCCCTGCTTTATAGATGAGAAAACTCAGGCTCAGGGAGGTTATGCAACATGGCCAAAGGTCACACAGCTTCTAAGTGGCAGAGCTTGAATTTGAGGCTGGGGGCACCTGCTTTACTCCTTGGCTAGGCACAGGCTCCGTGCTCATTCATGCTGGAAGAAGCCTTAAAGCTCACCGGGTCCACTGCTGTTTGCTGTTTACTGCTAAGGAGACTGAACCCTCTGGCCCCAAACCGTATTACAAATCAAATCTCTCATTCACCCTGGCCCCCACCATAACTTCCCAGAAGATTCCCTGTATCTGACAGGTCTTCACCAGCCACTGTTCCCTTTAGAGGAGGGTACTGAGGAAGCAGATTGGCTCAACAGATAGACATCTGCCTACCGTATAAGAGGTCCAAGTGTTCGATACCCAGGGCCTCCTGGCTCGTATGGTGAGCCTGCCCAAGCACAGTGCTGCTGCACACAAGGAGTGCTGGCCCACACAGGGATGCCCCCATGCAAGGGGTGGCCCCTGTGCAAGGAGAGCTGCCCCGCACAAAACTCCAGCCTGCCCAGGAGTGGTGCCACATACATGGAAAGCTGATGCAGCAAGATGATGCAACAAAAAAAGAGACACAGATCCCCAGTGCTGCCTGATGAGAACACAAGCAGACACAGAAGAACATACAACGAATGGACACAGAGAGCAGACAATGGTTGGGGAGGAGCACAAATAAATAAAACTTTAAAAAAAAAAAAAAAGAGGAGGGTACTGAGATTCAGAGAAGACAAGTGCCCTACCCCCAGGGCCACACGGCCAATTTGAGGTGAGCTGGGACTCCAGCTCCTTCTGTGGGCTCTCTGATGCAAAGCCCTGTGTTCTTGAGGGAGAGGGGGCACTTGGGGCCTTCACTGCTTTTGGGGTGTGTAGTGGCTCCTCAACTGCTCCGCATTTGTAAAAGCATCAGATATGATCCTTGACCTTGTGGTCTAGGTTCTGATGAGTCATGGGCAGTGGTCCCTCCTCCTCTCCCCAGACTTGGCCCAGTGTGGAGCTTGGCATCCAGTTATGGCTGTGCTCCTGCTGGGCCCATCCCAGTGCCTGGCATAGCCTGGGTGGCACGGGTGGCACACATTGTTGGCTGCCTACTCAAGAGCCATTCAAATTTATGTTTGGAAAATGGCATGCCCAGTCCCAAGTGATAAAGCATGATTAATCCAAATCAGTAATGGTATTCCTTTCCCTCTCTGCCTGTGATTGGCCTGGGGGTGGCCAAGTGACCCACTTCCAACTAACAGGAGGGGAGGGGAAGTCAGCTGGGATCCCGTGAGAAAGTTTTCCCTCCTTAATAAAAGAAGCACAAGAGAAAAGAGCTTTTTGGTTCTCCCTCCCCACCTCTACTTTTCTTCCTGCTAGGGATGCTCTTGTATGAGGATATGATGTCTGGAATCATGGCAACTGTCTTGTGACCACAAAGCCGCATTTGCTGACGTGGGAAGATAGAGAGAGCCTGGGCCCTTGCTGACACTGTTGAGTTGCTGCACCATCCATGGAACCAACCACCTTGTCAAGTGAAATCATACATGTATGTACTGGTTTTGGCATTATTTGTTTTGTATTTTGTTACCTGCAGCCAGAAATGTCCTAACTGATAGAAGGGATAATGATAATAATAATAATAAAGTGATGTATTTGATGAAATAGATGCTCTGATATCTGTTTTATATATGAAAAAGCAGACGTCCCGAGAGGGTCCTGAATTTGCCCACTTTTTACCCCTACCTCTAGCAAGTAGAGGAAATGAGATTCAAAGCAGATTCCATCTGACTCCCTGTGCGCCAACCCACCCCACAGCCTGGCCCTGAGAGGACTGCTTCCCCTGGAAAGACATCAGAGAGACTGTGGGAAGATGGTGTAGTGGGGAGCTCCAGGAATCAGTCCCTCCATCAAACAAAAAACAAACAAACAAACAATTAACTGGCAAGAACAGTCTGAATCAACTTTTTTTTTAGATTTATTTTATTTATTCCTCTCCCCTTACCCCCTGTTGTCTGCTCTCTGTGTCCATTCGCTGTGTGCTCTTCTGCATCGACTTGCATTATCCAGCAACAGTGGGAAACTGTGTCTCTTTTTTGTTGCATAATCTTGCTGCATCGGTTCTCTGTGTGTGTGCAGTGCCACTCCTGGGTGGACTGAACTTTTTTCACAGGGCAGCTCTCTTTGTGGGTTGCACTTTTTGCATGTGGCGCACCTACATGGGGGACACCCTTGCATGGCACAGCACTCCTTGTGCACAGCAGCCTGCACATAGCCCAGCTTACCACATGGGTCAGGAGGCCCTGGGGATTGAGCCCTGGACCTTCTATGTGGTAGGTGGACACTCTATCAGTTCAGCCACATCCACTTCCCTGAATCACCTATTTTGAAACTCTGGAGTCTAGTGGAACACTGTGTAGCATCCAGAGAAGAGCTAGAGGAAGAGGCTGGTAAACTGTTGGAAATATCACTGAATTTCAACCTCTGTGCAGCAGTTCCAGCCCTTATCCCCCAAACACATGGCAGGCAGCAGTGGGAACTGCAGCTGGGGCTCCTGCTGCAGCTTGCTGGTACCAGAATGGGCTCCCAAATCCGGGGTGGGGGTGGGGGTGGGGAAGGTCTGAATGGTGATCACAGCTGTTGACCAACTATTTCAGATCACTGAGCAACTGGCTCTGGGGGCAGCCATTGTTCCAATGCCCCTCAAGCAAAAATGTCAAAGGAGTCTTAGAGAGGCAATACCTACTTTCATTTTTCCTCTAGAAAATTCAGAAATAGATGACTTCAGCCCTCGAAACAAACAAACAAACAAACAACTCTAGCAATCCCAAAAGAGTGGGAGAACTAGATTCCCAGAGTTATAATGTGGCAGTTTGGTATTATTTATGAATTCCAAAAAGAGACATTTATTTGCAAACTGGTCTGTTCCTCTGGGTGTGATAACCCTTTGATTGTATTAGATTCGGCTGAGACATCTGATTAAATTATACTAAGATTAGGGCTTTGATTCAACCATGCCATTAGAGTGCCACTCAGCATTAAGGCCCAGCCCCTGTGATGGGCTGATAAAACAAACTCTCACGTGCAAGGAGACACACAGAGAAGAAATAGGGGAAGAGAGACAGCTCATTAGACATGACAGAGGTCCCAGGAAGAGAGACAAGCCTGAGAGTCCACAGCTGACCTTGTGAAGAGACCAGAGCAGGTGAACCCAGAAAGAAATGAGCCATGGGGAAAGAGATGAGCTTTATGCCAACCTACAGCTGAGTTCAAAAGAAGCTGGGACCATGGAGCCTTAAGAGGAAGAAGGAAGGCTGAATCCACACAGACATTGTCCGCCATCTTGCTTCAACACATGGCAAATTACTTTGGGTAAGAAAGTACCTCTTATGGTACCTTGAGTTGGACTCTTTATGGCCTTGTGACTGTAAGCTTCTACCCCAAATACCCTTTATAAAAGCCAATAGGGTTCTAGTACTTTGCATCATCAACCTTTGGCTGACTAATACATATAGCAACAAAACACTCAGAATGTCCAGTACTCAGCAAAAGATTACAGACATACAAAGAAACAGGAAAGTATAGCACATTCACAGGAAAAAGGAGAAAAAAAAGAATTCACCAGAAATCATCCCTAGGAAACTCATACATTGAAACTATTAGTTCAAAGACTTCAAACCAATTATCTTAAATATGTTCAATGAGCTAAAGGAATCCACATACAAAGAACTAAAGGAAATTAGGAAAACATTGTCTAAACAAAATAAAGAGATAGCAATTATAAAAAAGGAACCAAACAAAAATTTTGACACTACAAAGTATAGTAACCGAAGTAAAAAAACTCATTAAATAGATTGCTGTGGATTTGAACAAGCAGAATAAGGGTCCAGCAGACTTGAAGGTAAGACAATTGAATTTATTTAGTGTGAGGAACAGGAATAGAAAAAATAATGAAGAAAACGAACAGAGCCTGAGGGACCCATGGAACACCATCAAGTGTGCCAAGACATGCATCATTGGAGTCCCAGAAGGACAACAGAGAAAGGGCAGAGAAAGTATTGGAAGGAATGATGGTTGAAAACTTCCAAAATCTTATGAAAGACATGAATACACTTATCCAGGAAGCTCGACAACTCCAAGCAGGATAGACCTCTAAGAGACTTACACCAAGACACATTATAGTGAAACTGTCAAAATCCAAAGACAGAGAGGATTTTGGAAGCAGCAAGAAAGAAATGACTCCTCACATACAAAAGATCCTCAGTTTCTCATCAAAACCCATGGAGGCCACAAGACAGTGGGTTGGCATATTTAAAGTCCTTAAAGAAAGAACATCAGAGCAAAAGATGATTTCTACTCCTCTCCTAGATCTGTTTCTAAGTTACTCAAATTCCAAGAATTCAGTAAGCATTCATGTTGAAATGTGTCCCTCCAGATTGATGATGTGTTTTGGAGGTAAAAAAAAAAAAAAAAAAAAAATAGTGATAATGGAGCTGAGCCCTTGTAGGATAAAGCATTTCCTGCTCTTGAAAGACTTCTGGAGTCTTTAAGGATGCAGGATGATCACACAGGAAAAGCAATTTATGGCACCAGAAAGAATATATCTTCCATTCCCTCCTGTAGGGATTATTCAAGGCCAGTTCAAGTGTCACTTCCTCCAGGAAGGCTGCCCTGACTGTCTCAAGTAGAACTCAGCCCCACAGATACGATTTCATATTTACTATCATGAAAAGATTCATGTGGCTAACTCTATGCATCTCTATCCCCTCCCCCAGTTGGAAGGTGAGCTCCTGTGGACCAGAACTGTTTCTGAGGCACAAGGGCACCCTCAGTATCCAGCACTATTCCAAGAACCAAGTAGTAGTTCAGTACATGCTTGTTGGCTTTAAGTGACATTTTTCATGCTCTGTAAGGATAGGTGCCCCAGGTCCATTCACTTCTCCATTGTCCCCATCCCCCATACACACCTAGCGTTCAATACAAACCCTTGCCCACCAAAGGCAGCTGCTGCCACCGAAGTGTGGGGCATTCTTCATGGGGCACACTGAAAAGCACGGCAGTCGTGTGAAACACGGGGGAACCCAAAGATCAATGAGTCATCCAAAAAGACCTCTTGCAAGAAGCAGGACTTGATCTTGGTTGGAAGTACGGGCAGGGGTGAGAGATGGGCGAAGGGGATGTCTGGGGAGGAGCCGAGGAGCAGCCAAGGTGCAGGAGGTGGGGGACGGAGTGGCTGCCTACAGAAGCTGACCAAGCCCCCGACGTGGCAGCTTCCTTTCCTCCTCTGGCCAGGTGATGTCACCTTGGCCCCGGCCAGGGGAAAGGCCCAGAAAATGATGCTCTTTCCCTCTGGCCTTTCTCTTCTCGGAACATAATGGCTTGTGCCGGGGAGGCTGGGGTTTGGGATTCCATAAGTAAGCCAAAGAATCAACAGCTTCTGAGGGCTGCCCTTAAGCGGCTCCTCTCCGCGGGTATTTTTAGTCACATTTAATTTGGCAGCAGCTGAGCACTTTTGATTTCAGAATGATTAGTTAGAGCTTGTGAGCGCTGTTTTTCTTCCCACCCGCCTGCCTGTCTCCCCCAAGGGGAATGGGTGTTGTTTTGACTTTTATGTGCTACAATAAAAACTTTCATTGTAGCAAAATGTTTGCTCGTCAAAATTAGCTTGGTTAATTCCAAAGAATTGTTTCATCTTGGCTCCACAGGCACCGGGGATCTTTTTTACAAGACGAATTGGCCACCAGCCAGCTATCTCCGGGACAATTCCTCTGTAGCATTCATCCCCCTGGAATTTACCTTTAAAGAGAAAAGACCTGCCTTAGCTCTCCAACTGCTCTTCTGAACGTGTTACTGGGTTCGTTGGCTTGGCAGCCGGGCAGGGAAAGCTGGCAAGGCGTGTGGGTTTGGCTGGGTTGTTTTTAAAGTCACAGAAAACCCCACGCAGATAGGGCACAATCCAGGGGGTGGACACGGACGGACACACACTTGCACACGCACAGACACACACTCAGCCACACTAGGCCCAAACCCACAGCCATACGTGTTTCGCTCAGGGGCACACATCCACACACAATCTCTGACATGCAGTCGCACCAGGGCACAGGCAGACACCACCACCAAGCAAAGGCACTCAAGTGTGACCAAGGAAGACGGCCTCCAAGGGCCACAGGACACACCCCCCCAGCCAGGCCCAGAAGGGGAATGCTTGAGCTGCACCCCCACATTTGCAGGGGTCAGCCCGGGCAGGCTGGCGCCACAGAGACCCACCTGCACCAGTGAAGGATGTGGTCGGTGCCACCTCCAGACAGCGTCAGCCGTCCTGGGGCGCAGGGTCAGCCGCGCTCCGTGTCCTCGGCAAGAACAATCCCCTTGCCTGGAGGAAACAGGAGCTCCTGAGCCCAGAACCCAAGCCAAGCCCAGGACTCCCTGCGGTTTTCCCAGCCCTCCACCCGTCCCTTTCCCCGCAATCCAAGGAGGCAGGCGAAGCCCGTGCAGGCCCGAGCCCCAGTCTGTGGACCATTGTTATGTGGGAGTCTTTACACCACCTGCTGGGGGGCCCCCCAATGAGAAGCAGTGAGCAGGGCTCCCCACAGGCTTAGCAGGCAGGCGGGGAAGGAGGCACTCGGCAGGCGTGCTCTGCAAATGGACAGTTTTGGCTCGGCCGGCCCGTGGGGTTACCAAATGACACACCACCCATCCTGCCCTCCCTCCTGTAGGGATCCCCATGACCCTCTCTCTTCTCCATTGAGTTTCCAGCCAAACAATTCTGAGAAACAGCCAACAACTAATATTATCTGAACACCCACTGTGTGCCAGGCCCCAGACCTGGCGTTTAAAACGCTTTAGCACATTTACTTCTCCGTCTTGCCAGGGCAGTACCTTTACACCCATTTCACAGATGGTAAAGGTAACAGCACTAGCACTCCACGTGGGCCCAAGAAGAGAGCCTCTCTCTCTCCTGCATCCGACAGATGGACAGCAAGGTCCAGGGACCTGCCCGAGGGCGCCCAGTGTGGGCAAGGGAGCAGGATTTGACCTCAGGGCTGACTGTAAAGTCAGTCTGTGGTCAGGCGTTAGGACCTGCCGCCCTTAGATGGGGCCCTATGGCTGCCATGTGGGTGGCAGATTGGAGGGGAGGGTGGAGGGGGTGGAGTGGGCTGGGCTGGGAGCCGGACGTGACGGCAGCTGGGTAAGGAGAGACAGGAGAGCAGCACGTGGTTGGTTTGTTGGTTGAGCTCGTCCATGTGGCCGAGACCCACAGGTCCAGTTCCAGGGCAGGTGCAGACACAGCAAACCCCAGAGCTCACAGGGTCCGTGAGAGTTGCTGTCACTCTCCCTGACTCACTGTGCCCTGCCTTGCCACTCTCACCACCAACTTCTTTCCAGGGGGAGAAGGCACAGTGGACATCTGAAAGGGAATCTGGCCTTCGGGCCATGTATTCATCCCATAAATATTTATCAGGTGCCCACTGTGCTGGGCCAGGCACTGTTCCAGGCGCTGGGGATATAGAAGGGAACAAAACGGAGCTCCCGCCCTCCTGCAAGGGAGACAGACAATAATCAAAACCCAGTGATGCTGAGGGTCATGAGGAAGAAACAAAGCAGGGAGGGGATGGCCGGTGGCAGGAGGGGTGGGGCTATCCCTCAGGGAGGGCAGAAGGCGTCCGTGGGCCTCAGTCAGAGACCTGGGGTGGGAAAGGGTGAGCCACACTGTTATCTGGGAAGGGCAATTCCAGCCTGGGGGATCAGAGTACTCAAAGGCCCTGAGGCAGAAAAGGCTTTACGGGCCTCAAGGCTGGGAAGCAGCTTTGAGGCCTCGCAGGGCTTTGAGGGCCCAGCAAGGGCTGTGAGTTGGCCCTCATTTGTGAGCACCAGTTGCCACTGGGCAGTACCTTGACAACATCCAGCAGGGAATCTGGCACACTCCTCTTAGCTGCTGGTGCTTTGTGATCTAGAGGTTTCCAGTGACCAGAGAATAAGCACCCCTTGTCAGACCCACCAAGGAAGGGGCTTATAGGAGCTACTGGAGGACTCTTCCCACAGTGCTCTGGGAATCAGCAGGGCTCAGGACCTGCCTGGAAAGGGCCTGGCCCCGGGACCGGCTGGGTAGAGAAGCGAGATCAAGAGCTGGGACTCCCAGGCTTCCCCGCCCAGCTGCCGGGCCTGGGGAAATCCTCCACCTCTCAGGGCCTCAGGCTCCTCCACTGTCACAGAGAAATGCTCCACCGTAGAGCAGAGAGCGCCAAAGGAAGCACTGAAGTAAAGACTGCATTGTCAAGTGCAAGAATAGTGCACATCTGGAGGTTTTCACTAGAAATCGTTTCTCCCCTGTCCCCTGCGGATGGGGTGTTGACAGACCTACAAGGGAAGCAGGAGCCATCTCCAGGGAGGGGCTTGCACCTCCCTCCCTTGTCCACCTCCCCACTCTCCCCACCCTTTGCTTGGGCCTCCTGCAGGGCCCTTCCTCCCAAACACCCGAGTAGCCTCCCCAGGAAGGCTGAGGCCTGCCTCCAGGCTCCGCCAGCCCTCTGGCTTTCAACTTCCCACCCAAGATTTCTGTTCCAACACGTGCTTCCTGCTTCCTCCAGGTGTGAAGCACAGCCTGAAGAGTGACCCAGCCTGATCCCTGAGCGGGCCTGGAAGAAGCCAGAGGCCCCGGCCCTGCCCGCGGCCTGGGTTCGAAACCCCGCCCAGGGCTCCCCCTGCCCACCCCACCCACCCCCATAACAACCTTTGTCTCCTCTCCACCCCTGCTTTCAGCTTTGAGTGGGTTTCCCTCTCTGCGTTCATTAATTTCTTTATTAAAAGTCAAAGGATATTTTAAATCTATGTTGTTAATTCATCTCATCTTTAGATCTATCTACGGGAAAGTAGATAAAATGAAGAAAACACAAAGCAGACACTGAGAGTACAACTAACAGGGCTAACCGAGGAATTCTGAGGACCTACGGTTTATTACCAAGAAAGATTAAAACGGAAAGGAAAAAAGTGAAGACTTGGCTTGTGAGTGAGCCACGGTGGAGGGACAGGCACGCTGGGGTCTCAGGCTGGGTCTGCAGAGCAGGGCCCTGGCTTCACAAGAACTTTGGGAGTCAAAGAGGACCCAGCAAGCTCTAGTGCGCCCAAGTCACCCCCGCCCCCGCCACACACACCTGCTACCTCCCTGTCCCCTGCCTTCACCCTGGCCCCACCAAGCTCCAGCTGGTGCTCTGTCTCTCCATCACCACCCCACCAGCCTTTCCTTAAAGCACTGACCCCTGAGAGGAGCAGCAGGGTGCAGGCGAAAGGCAGCGCTAACCACTCGGCTAACCCCTCTGGGCTTGGTCTGGAAGACGGGCATAAACTGAGAGGCTGATGTGTAGAATTCCTGACTGGGAGTGAGTCCCGGGCGGGGTCAGCAGCCTTCACCTTCCCATCCCCTCCCTATCCCCCCCCAGACTGTCCCCGCCCCTAGCAAGGCCCTGGGATGCAAAATGAATGAGACACAGTCCCTGCCTCCAAGAAGGTCATCGTCCCCTCTGGAAACTGAACATACGGATTCTGGTAGCTGGAGAGAGAATGGGACTAAATCCTGAGGGGGATGGGGGATAGTGACAGAGGGAAACCAGTGTCTCCCAGTCCCCAGAGGGCTCACAGCCCACAGATAATTCATGGCCCTAGAGACCTGTACTCAGACAAAGCAGCTGCCTCCATGTTTTCTCCTCTTCATCATTTATTGAGCACTTACTGTGTGCCAGGCTTTCTGCTAAGCACTTTACACAGGTTAGTTCATTTAAGCCAATGAGATAGGTGTTATCTACCTATCTCTGTTCCACAGGTGGGCAGCTGAAGCACAGAGAGGTTAAATAACTTGACCAAGGTCCCACAGGTAATAGGTGCTGTAACCAGATTGGAACACAGGCATTCAGGGGCTGGGAGGCTGTGTGTGCCTAACCGTCAGAGCAGGCAATTCTCTAATAGGTGTGAAGCGTTTAGCACAGGTCGGCACAAGCTCAGTGTCAATGTTAGGAATCCTCCCAGCAATTCTATCCCCTATTTCCATTTGAGATGTTAAGCCACTAGAGTGATAATAATGAATATTCATTGATTAATTAGTAGGAATCTGGCACCTTTCTAAGTACTTTACATATTTTAAACTAACTTGACCCTCACACAGCTCTATAAGATGAACACAATTATTAATTCTATGCTACAAATGAGGAAACTGAGGCATGCAGGGTTGGTACTTTACCCAAGGTCCCCAGGATGATAACTGGAACCCAGGAAGCTGGCTCTAGAATCTGCCCATAATGTGGAGTGTTACAAACAGGAGAGCTGCGACTCAAAGCCAGCTCTGCCACCTGTCTGCCCCGAGCTTCAGCCACTCTGCTCTCCTGCCTGCTCTGCCCTGCCTGTGACGGCCTCCCAGGTTAGAGATGCTAAGCAGAATCCAGGCCTCTGGCTCCCCACCTGCCAAAGCCGGCGCTTCCATTCTTTCTGGGTTCTCCTTCCTCCTAACAGGCTAGAAGCAAGTCCTCTCACCCTCTCGGCTTTTCCCACCAGCCTCTGCTTGACCTGGCTTGACCTGCCCTGGGGTTCATCTGGCCCTCTAAGCCTTTCTGTTGAGTCCCTGCTAGACCTCTCTGGGAGCTGAATCGCTGGCAGCGATTTTGAGAAGCCTCTGGACCCTTTTCAAGGTGTGTGCCCACGGCGAGTGAGGGCTCTCTTTTCTTGAACTGGCTCTGCATTCTGCTTTCCTGAAACAGGGGCCCTTGTCTGCCTGGGCCTGGTATGCCTTCTCTTCTGAAGTTTCTGGGCCACGTTTTCACCAGCCCCAGGCCCATTCTCTTCATCTTCCGTTTTCTCCTAAGTGGTCAGATGCCAGTCGGGCTGCAGGTGCCCTGAGTCCCCCTTCTACCCCCTCTGGGTGAGGAGGCCAGTGGCCAAGTCCACCAGGAAGGAGGCGCCCCGCTGGGCAGCGGCTGCTGTGGCTGTCTCCTGGGCCTCCCCCCGCACAGCTGGGCCCGGGTCGCCTGACCCAGCGCGGTAGAGCCTGCAGGCTGAGCACTTGACGGACGAGGGTGTACTGGCAAGGCCAGACAAGAGGAGGCTTCCCAGCATCCTCTAGAGGTGGCACAAAGGAGGGGCCAGACCAGTCCGCACTTGGGGGGCCTTGTTCAGCCCTCACTTTATGACTCTGGGCAGCTAGCCTATCCATGTCCCAACTCCATCATCTGTAAATTGGGGGGGGCGGGGGGAAGTGATGACAGCACCTCCTGGGGTAGCCGTGAGGATTGAAACCCAACCACTCGGCTGAAGGTGAAGGGACTCTCTGAGGTCCCCTCCACCGGCTAATGATTCTTTGGAAACCAGAGAGGGAGTCTGTGCTCAGGCTGCAGATTCCAGAAAGATCAACAGATAAGAGGGTACTTAACCATTTGTCCTTAGAGGAACTCTTCCGGGGGTGTTTCTAACGTCATTCAAAAATCTCTCCCCTGTGCGGAAGTACACGTAGGCCATGGCTTAGAAGCAGCTCCAGGGCCTTGCCTGGGTGACCATCAGTGCTTGCAGGAGTCACTTGAATTGTTCATTTGTCTGTAGCTCCCAAGTGCAAGAGGAGTGTCTCAGTCTCCACCACACAAGGACCCACGTGGTCTCCTAACAAGAAGGATGATTCCCTCCCCTTTGCTCAAAAGGCCTTGCCAGTGAGGTCCAGATGGACCAGTCCAGTACAGGCAGTGTGCAATGGAGAAGGAAGCCACCACAGTGCAGGGAACAGTGTTGCTGCGTGTGCCCACACCTGTGTGCGCATGCCTGTAGGGGGTAAGTTTGTGGGCATGATGCATGGGGAAAGGTCAGCTGTCAGTGGGAGCCCTGAGGTTTGTCAATGAACTGGGGGGTCATGGCTATTTCTGGAGGTGGGGGCTGTGTGTGTCTTGCTTGTCCCCCAGTGCCTAGCTGTGTGGCCTCAGGCAACTTACTTAACCTCTCTGTGTTTCAGATGCCTCCTCTGTAAAAGCGGGCCGATCCTGGGGTTGCACCAAGGGACCTAGAATCCTCTGTGTGCCAGCTTCCCTGGGCCCACAAGAGCACTGAGGGACCCGAGGCTGGCTTGGGGGTCTTCCTGGTTCACCAGCGAGCAGAAATGGGACTGTGGATCCCAGGAAGTGGGAATGACCATCCAAAGAGGCGGTTCACGGTAATGGAAAACCTGAAACCTGGGGAAAGCTGTTTACCCGGAAACTTCACAAAAACAATCAGTCTTTCTGAGAAGCTCTTCTCTAAAGGGCACTTGATATATCTTACCAAGAAATGCTCCAAGAAGACAAGCACTGTGCCTTGCTTGGAGAGCTGCCGCGAACAGGCGGCTCAGGAACGTCACTCCACGCAGCTCTGCAGAGGTGAAGGTGGATCCGAGAGGGAAAATTTGGGGGTGGGGGGGGGCTCCCATAGAGCTCGGCTTTAAAATCAGACTTGTAAGGGGCTGAACCTTCTATTTAGGCATGGATTTTTAATTTGTTTCTGTAGAAACGTACTGTTACAACAGAAAAGGAGTTTAGCATTGAAGCATTGTGCCAAGCACATACCAAGTACCCAATAAACGCCAGTTGCCATAATAATAGCTACCATTATATGAGTGACTTGCCAAATGTCGCCCAGTGAGTCAGGGATGGAGATGGCCCCGGGGGGATGGAGCACAGCCTGGCACTGGGGCCAGCCCTCGCCTGCCACCCCGACGCTGTCTCTGGGCGAGGGTGACCGGTCAGTCACACTGGCACCTCCCACCGCCTCGCTCCACCGAGGCTGCGCAGCACGCAGAGGCTGGGGGGACCCGGGCAGGAGGGACGAGGGGAGACTCGGAGCGGGGCGCCAGCAGCCCGCAAGGCTAGGTGAATCGAGGAGGGTCCCGGTCCCCAGAGGCCCCGTGGCCGGCTAGGTGGCCGCTTTCCTGGGGGAGGCAGACCTGGTTCCCGGATGAATAGTGTTACCATTTAATAGGGAGACTTGGAAGAAATAGAGCCAGTTTTGCTTTCTCCTTGGACACCGGGCGCGGGGGGCGTGGGGAGGGGAGTGTGGAGAGAGGGGGTTATGAAATGCATTTATTCCATTTGCACACTTACCGGGGGGTGGGCAACAGTGTCAGACACACGTGCTTTTGAACCGGGGCAGCGTGCTTAGGGGCTGCGTGAGCTTGGGAGGCCCCTCGGGCTCTCCGCCTCAGTGGCCTTCCTGGTACAATGGGGTGATTCGGGGCTGCCTGCAGAGGTTAGGAGAGGCCAGGCCTGCGAGGCGCTTAGCACGGACGCCAGCGCGCTGTGGGGTGGGGGTGGCGGCAGCTGTAACTGTATTTGCATCGTTAAAGTCGGGAAGAACATTCACCGAAATGTAAACAGGGGTTATCACCGAGGAGCAGGATCTCGGTGACTCTCTTTTTTCCTTTGCCTTTTCCTTTGGCTTATCTGAAGTTCCCAATTATTCCCACACTGTCCCCGAATTCGCCGTGTCGTTTGAAAATGATAATCATGTGAAAAATAACCCCGAGGCCCGCTGCGGTGCGTGGCCGCCCGGGTGCCGCGGGAGGGGAGCCGGGGCCCGGCGGGAGGCGAGGGGGGCGAGGCCTGGCCTGGGGCGCGGGGCGGGGGGCGCAGGTGCCCCCTCCCCTGGGAAGGGAGGCCCCCCACCCTCGTGGGGCGGGCGCGGAGCGCTCGCCCGCTCCGGCTGTGCCTCGCTCAGACAATACGAACACACAATCATTCATTATAACTCAATTACAGTGATTAAAGCTGGTGGCATGCAGAGGCAGGAGGGAGTGTTGCCAACAAAATTTACACTCCGTGTCATCAGCGAGAGATAACAGCAGCTGACGCGGCCGCTCGCCTCCCCTGCCATCTGCTCGGCGCGGGGCCGCCGAGGGGCCGGGGCGCCGCCGCGCTAATCGCGCTGCTCCGCGGAGAGCTCCGCCGAGGGCCGCGCGCGGGGCACCGCGTCGGGACCCCTCCCTGCAGGGCCGGCCCAGAAACCCGACAGCTGGGCTAGGGTTGTGGGGCGGTGACGGAGCTGACTGTTCCCGGGGCTATGCCCTCAGTGGTCGAGGTGGGGATTCTGAGATCTCTGTGTTGCTCCCAGGTTCCAGATGAGGAAACTGAGGCGCAGAGGCACAAGGGAGCACACACAGTAAGCGAGGGGCATGGCCGAAACGCAGACCTGCCCTTGCGCTTCTCCTGCCTGTGCGGACAGAGTCCGGGAAGCTGGGGCCACTCTGGACTGCAGGGAGATGGAAAGCGCCAGGCTGTGGCCCTGGGGCCCAGAACGAGTCAAGGGTGGTGGCAGGAGGGCCCCTGGGGGCAATGCAGGGGACACAGGCCCAGGTCAGGGCTGCTGGGGGAGTATTTGGGGGGGGGGGAGCAGTGGTCCTCAGCACACTGGGTGGGCTCTGGTTAGGGTGACCAAGAAGGGCTGGGGTAGGGGAGAACCTGTGCGTGGGAGCAGCAGTGTGGTTGCCCCCCCTCGGGGGGAGGGTCTCTGAACCCCTGTGGACCAGGCAGATGAGGGGTGGGGGCACTCAGGTTCCTTCTCCCCTGGTTACTCACTCACCCAGCACATTTTCCCAGCAGTGCCAGGCTAGGTGGCGTCCACACTGCCCCTCCCACCCACACCTGCCCCTGCCAGCTCTGCCCCATGCTGCAGCCAGAGCTCGTTTGCTAATTCCCAAGTACCGAGTCTCGTCTGTGATGTTTTCAGCTTCTCCTTGGTTCCCTCAGGGTAGGTTTGAATCCCTTACCCATCTGCCACCTTCCCTAGGGCACTTTAGTCACAGCCACCTGACCCAGCCCGTCTCTCTTGCTGGCCTTTGCAGGTGCTGTTCCTGCAGACGGAAATGCCACCCCTTCTCTTCTGGCCTTCCTCCTCCCACCTGTCCTGAGAGCCCAGCTTAGATACCACCTTCTCCAGAAAGCCATCCTGCCCCTGGAGCCAGGGGGGGCGCCCTTCCTGGGGGCTTCCGCTCCCCCATTCTGATGCCCTGGGAGTACTGCCCGTGGGACATTGGGGTCATCTGTGGCCACTCTGTTTCTCCCCCAACCCTAGCAGCTCCTCGGGAACAGGGCTGGGTCCCTTTCATCTCTGAAGTCTGGGTCCTGACACACAGTAGGTCTCAGGAAATGATTGCTGACTGAATGAGTGGGAGGGTTGTTGTCCCAGACAAGAGCTGACGATAAGGCTGCTCCAAGAGGACTGAGCCCACAGGTGGAGGCAGGGATCAGTGTCCTTGGTGAGGAGTAAGGGAAGGTCAAGGGACAGGAGCCACACACACAGCTCAGGCCTCCCTGCACGCCCACCTGAGGCCCTCAGTCCATTCCCAGACTCCCTGCTGTGTGCTCACCTGCTCTGACTCTGCATGCCTCCCCCACCTCCCACCCCCCAGGCAGGTCACCAGGGCAAGGCTTCTGGCCAGACGTGGCCCTTGGAGCTGCCTGGACTTCTGGGCCCAGAAGGAAGAGGGAGGATGGGCTGCGGCCCTCTCTCCCCCTGCCCGTCACAGGTCAGACCATCTAGAGGTTGGGGATGTTTGGCCACACTGTGGAAAGAGTGAGATCCAGGCAAGGCCACGCCACCCCAGAAGCACAGTCCCTGGAGTTCCCCAAGAAGAACCGAAAGAGGAAGCTGAGGAGGGGAGCTGGAGGCCGGGCGTGGGGTGGGGGAGTTTGCAATGCAAAAATCACTTCAAGTCAAGAAACTTGGGTTTTAGTTTCAGCCTTGATGGAGGCCGTGTGCTTTTTCATTTTGCAGATACCTAGGAGGCCCAAGGTGTGTCAGCATAGCAGTGGGCACAGGGGGTCCAGAGGGACCAAGGCTGGCAGGGGTCCTGTCCCCAAGTAACTTGGACCCTCAGGGCCTCAGTTCCCCCATCTGTAATGAAGGCAGAGGACTACATCTGGGTTCCACAAACTGTGGTAGGGGCAAGGTTTTTTAAGATGACAAGGTGAGGAGGCATTGAAAACCATTCACCCACAGAGCAGGAAAGCTACTCCTTTTCTAATTCTCATACACTCATTCAGATTAGGTCAAGGAACAAGTTTCATCTGGGTGCTAACGGGTCCTCAACACCTCTCAGGCACTGGCTCATCTCCCTTTCCAGCAAAGGGAGGAAGAAGAACTTGAGGCTCAGTTAGCTGGAATTGTTTTCATTGAATTTACTAGTATGGGGATTATCTATTTAAGGTAGACAATACTGGTTTTCGATGTAGGGTAATGATATAAAGTTTCCTTTTTAAAAACTTACATTTAGGTTTCAAATGGTTAACCTATTTAAAGAAAAAAGTATTAAGTAAATCATAGGCTGGCGGGTTCTAAACTAGGGCAAATACTGCTAAGAGGTTCTTGACAAGTGACTGAGGTTGGGTCTCTTGGCACAGGGGCTGCTCCGTTCAAGGGGAGCCCCACCCCTGCTGGGGGCAAGACTCAGGCCTGGACACCTGTGGCTCCTGGGACCCTGCCAGCAGGACCAAAGGAGGGTGCCTCACCCTGATAAAAAGGCGATGATGAGTCAAGTGGCAGAGTTTTGGGTAATGTCTGTCTTTGGGGTTTCCCGGAGACTAGGGAGTGTGTCCCCAAACAAGCTTAAATGCAAATTAGTTATACTGTCAAACAAGCTGATCTACCTGCCCATGCTGGCAGCAGTTTCCAAATAGTAGTTTGCCTGGAGGGACAGCCTCTGCAGCATTCAGCAAAGTGACTCTGGCCTATCAGCTCCCTCCTGTCCTTCCCCCTCCCTGTGCCTGCCTATCTACCTGTGCTCCCCCACCCCTCACCCCAAAGCCCCTTCCTTAGCAGACTCTTGAGGAGCTGCCCCAGCCCTAGCTCCAGGGATCTGCAAACCCTCCAGGCCCATACAGGAATGAGCTAGCTCAGCATGGAAGGTGGGGGTAGACAGCTCCAGCACTAGTGTGACTAAAATGCCTTTCCTTTGCTTCTCTCAATCAACAACCCATTCATCTTTAAACACCCTATTTAAATGCTTCCTCCTCTGCAAAGCCTTCACAGGTACCTCCCCTTCTCATCCTTCAGATAGTTGCCTGATCCCTCTCCTGAGAACCCCCATAACACCCGGCTACTGCTTATCGATAGCCCTGTTGAGTTGGTTTTCCGCACCAATGGGCATATTCTTGGAGGGATGGACCACTCATCTCTACATCCCAGGCTACAGCCTCCAACGTTGGGTATGTGTTATCTATATTTACTGAATTGATGGGTGGACAGATGGATAGACTTGACCTATCCACGAAAACTCGGCTGGTTTTCAGATTGCGTTCCCTCTACTTATTTAAGAAAAGCTAACATCTTTTTTTTTCAGGTATCCAATAAATATTTACTAAGCCTCTCTCTTGTGACAGGTACTCACTAAGAAAACAGAAATGCACAGAACTTCTGCTCTCAGGAAGTTTACAATTGAGTTGGAGAGATGAGGCAGGTAGCAAATGGATAATAGCAAGGGAAATTTTTGAATTTCACCTTCTCTTAGATGTAAACCACTCAAAACTTAATCTACTTTGAAAGTAGATCCAGACTGAAGATCAATGAGATTAAGTAAAAAAACCTGTAATCCTGAATTTGAATTAGAAGTATCAATAGACCTCATGATATATTTTATCTTAAAAAAACAACACATATATACACATAAACATACACACACAAACACATTTCCTAGCTCTGCTACTATAAAGACCTGAAAACAATGACCAGTCCATTAGCATTGAGCACCACTAGCAACCAGATTATGTTCTCTTAATACCATTTCCCACTAAGAGGAACAAGGAGCTCTTTGGAGAAATAGCTGACTTCAGATCTAAGACAGAAAATGTACAAGAGGAGTCAGGAACATCTTCTATAAGAAAGCAATTATGCTATCAAAGACTCTAGGGACATGTCAAAAAGACTTAGGGGGGTGGATGTAGCTCCAGTGGCTCAGTGTCAGTTTCCCATGTATAAGGTCCTGGATTCAATCCCCTGTACCTCCTAAAAAAAAAAAAAAAAGACTTGGAAGCTGTCTTGAAGAAGCTTCCCCAAAAGGGATGATTCACGAAGCAGTAAAGATGATTTCACCTGACTGAAGCATATAAAATATGTTTAAAACCATGTTTTAAAATGATACTTAAAATAAAAACCGTATCGGTCAACTTTTAGGGCTACTTGGTAACTAAATTATTATTTTGAGAACTGACAAAGCAAATGTTCAAGCATTTATCTGTTATTTCCTATATAAACTGCCCTTCAATGTACCCACATAGTTGATGCGGGACATTTTCTCTTTATAGCAGTATTCAAGCAAATCAATGGAGTGATATTTCCATTTTCTAGCCCCTAATGAATTAACGAATCTAGGCAATGATCAGCAGCTGCTGCTAACATACAAAAAGAGGAACTAGATAGTGTGTGCTTTCTAATAATGAAAGTACGTAAGATGAACTATGAAGGATTCTTGCCCCTCACCTCTGCAAAATCAAACATGGATCTAATCAAGCCCCAAGGTCTCACTACAATTTGGCAGTCAGCAAAATTCACAGTGTGGGGAACTCTAAGGACAAATGATATGATTCTTTTTTAACACACGAGAGAGAAAGAGAACCAAGTATGCGGGAAGAATGATGTGGTATCTGGAATTTGCTGCACAATACTCCAGTTGTGGAATGGTGGGTTGGAAATGGGTGGTGGGGATGAGGATAAAACAAGATTAAGCACTGAACTGATAACTTGGAGCTGGGCGATGGGCACACGGAAATTCGTATATCGTTTTTTGTATATTTTTGGTATTTTTCACAATTTAAAGTTAAACCAATTTGATCCATGTGGTCTCTGCAGGAGATAGCTGCCCCTAGGACACCCACAAAACCACTAGAAATATAAAACATCCAGGATGGAGGCCTGGGATCACTCATCCAGCCTCCACAGTGTTCATTTTGTAGGTGAGAAGACCAAGTACTGGAGAGGCACAGTGACATCGCTAGAAGGATGTGGTGACCTTTGGCCTTTGCCCCTGTGCCCTCGAGTCTGTATACCCCACTCAGCCCTGCCCCAGCTATGTCCAAAGATCCCTCTGTAAGTCACTCTCCTAGAACTGCAGTTGGGGACTCCTTATTGAGTCCTAATCTTTCTGGCTTTCTTTTTTTAATCTTTAATTGTGAAATATTTCAAAAAGGTAGAAAAGGATTGAAAATAATTTAGTAGAAAGCCATCACACATTTAAAAAGTGTGAACGTTTTAACAGCTTCTTCAGATTATTTTAAAGTAATAAAACGCGATAGGTAGAGCTAATTTTCTTCCTTCTATCCCCATATTATCATGGCAGTGTTGTGTAGTCTTTCCGCTCATGCTTTTATATTTTGATATATATACGTATACTCATATATAGAATTGTTTTGTGTGGATTTATACTTTACAAAAATAGTGTCATATCATATACTTCCTCTTGCAACTTGCTCTTTTCACACAACATTGTGGTTTTGGGATTTATCCAAGTTGATACATAAAGATATAGCTTATGCATTTTAAAGCCTATATAGAATTTCATTATATGAAAATGCATAGATTATTTTTATCTGTTCCCTTCATTGATGGACCGGCTGTTTCCAATTGTTGTTGCTATTGCAAGCAATGAAGTACTTGTTAAGAGTTTCTCTAAGGCATCTACCTGGACGTAGAATTACCAGGTCATAGGTTTTGTGCTGCTTTTACTTTGCTGTTGCTAAATAGCTTGACAAAGTAGCTGGACCAATTTGTGGTCCCACAAGTGGTGTTTGACAATGCTAGTCATTCCTCATCCTCCGGGAAGCTTGGGCTTGTCAAACTAAAAGCCTTGCCGATCCAATGAGAAGGATCGCTGCTTTTGTGTAGTCTTTAATGGGCATTCCCTTGATAACTAGTGAGATGCGGCATTTTCACATGTCTGCAGACCGTCGTTTCATGCTGGCTCTCCTGTGAATGGCCCGTTTCTGCCTCTACCCATTTTTCTTTCACCTACTGATTTGGAAGAATTCATTATATAAACCCTTGTCAGTTATAGGTATTGCCTTTACATTCTTTCATGATTTTTTTAAACTTATGGCATCCCTTGTGCAGATGTTTTAAAATTTAATATGGTCAAATTGATCTTTTTTTATGATATATTCTGCTCTGTGTCTTATTAAGCAGTCCTTCTCCTTCTAAGAATCCTCAGGTTATTCTCCAGTATTTTGTCCTAAAAGTTTTAAAGTTTAAAGTCTTTGCTCCCTCTAGAATTTATTTTTGTACCGTGCATGAGGTACTGATTCATATTTTTCCCATAAAGATGGCCTATTGTCTCAGAGCTACGTGTTGAACAGTGTCACCACTGATGCATGTCACTGATGGCATGGTCGACGTGCTCAGCTCTCTGGGGGCCTACTGACGGACTCTACTCTGTTCCAGTGCTCTGTTGGCACTAACGACACTTTCCTACTTACTATCGCTTTACAGAAAGTCTTGCTATCTGGTAGGACAAATTCTCTTTCCTTATTTTTCCTCAGAATTGTATTTGCTACTCTTTATATAAATTTCAGGATCCGTTTGTTGAATTAGATAGAAAAGATCCTGATTGGATAGTCTAAAATTGAATTTACAGATTAATATGGGGAAAGAGATTATTTAAAAATCAATTAAATTTTATATTTTTCTCCATAAGGGCTTTCTGTGACTTTATTTAGATTTACTCAGAGGTAGTTTTGTTGCTATTGTAGATGCAATTTTTGCATTGCATTTTCTAACTGGTTGTTGCTTATGAATAGGAAGGCTATTGATTGATGAATTTTTATTGTGGCTCCAGGAACTTAACTAGACCCTCTCATTCATTTTATTTATATATTCCCATGTATGTAGACTTATGATCTGCAAATAATTAGTTTGGTTTCTTTCATTTCGATCATTATTATTCTGCTTTGCCTGATTACATTGGCTAGAGCTTTTGGTACAATGGAAGCAGTAATAATGTTTTTTGTTGCTAGCTTTAAAAACAATGCCTTTAAAACTTTACCTTTTCTGTATTATTTGGCTACAGGGCTGGAATAACTATCCATTGCTAAAGAAAATTTCCTGTATTCCTAATTTAGTTATTTAAGAAAAACCATGCATAGGTATTGAATTTCATCAAATGCTTTATCTGCTTATTTTGTTAAAATTTCAAGTCTCTCAAGTGTGTTTGAAATAATTTGTATTCTTCAATAGTTGGTTGTAGGGTTCTATGTCCCAAGCTTGTTAATTATGTTGTTCAAATCATTCACATACTTACAAATTCCTCTCTGCTTGGTCTACCAGTTTGTTAGTGGTAATATCAAAACCTCCCTTTCCTCTGTGAAATTATGTCAATTTTGGCCTCATTCAGTTTTTGGGGGGGTACTGTTTTGAGCATGGGAACTCCCTTCTCTGCCTTTAAAGTCTTTAATTTATTACATTAAAGGTTTCCCCTTTCTTTCAAGGTCAGCTATGTAGTTAAAATTGTTTTGTCTTTGTCTGTATGGCTAAAGGGGATCCTTATTAGTTTGTCATTCCATTTGCCAGAATTGGAAATAAAAGACCTGCTTTTTCCAATTCATGCAGCCTGTTGCCACCCGGCCACTCACACAGGGTGGCTTCCATCTGTGATATCCAGGAGACAAGAGTGCAGGCTCGTCCTCTTTCACTTGGCCCCAGCATTCCAGGAGCTCCCTGGAGACCACGTGGGAGCCATCACCCCTGCCCTGCGTGACCTGCTTTGGAGGAGATGCTCAGGGCCAGGGCTAGGGTGAGTATCCTGGAGGTTTTCTGGGCACTGACAGAGGTGCCCCAGGGGATAAGAGGGAAGACCTGAGCTGGGAGGGGAGCTCCTGTCCCTTGACCTTCCCTCTCATGCTCTTCACCCTGCCATCACTGATCTCCCCAACCTGTAGCTCGATTCTTTCCAAACTTCTGAGCCAGTCCCCATGAGGCAGCCTGTCTACCATCCATCCATCCACCCATCCATCCATCCACCCACCCACCCATCCATCCACCCATCCATCCATCCATCCATCCATCCATCCATCCATCCATCCATCCATCCATCCATCCAGTAGCAATGTCACACAAACACTATAAGCTGTGAGCCCTTGGACAAGCTGAATTTCAGTTCCTTCATATTTAACATGAGTGTAACAACACTTGCCTAATATGATGGTTACAAGTAGGAAATCAGTCATGTTTATGAATCACTGCACAGTACCAGGCACATAGTAAGCACTCTAGAAATATTACCTATTATCTTCATCACACACTCACAGACTTGTTCAACTAACATTTCCTGAGCACCTAATATATGTTACGCACTGAAAGTAGAAGATACAGTCCTTGCTCTCAGGGGACTGGTGGGAGGGTCAGCTGAGTATCAGGAGAGAGGATGGTATCACTAAACTAATAATCACAAGGTGCCATGCTGGGTTTGTGCTACATAGCATTGGCAAAAGAGGTTCCAAGAGCACAAAGGAGAGAGACCCAGCTCAGACTGGAGGAAACTGGTGGGGAGTATTTTTGGGGAAGGCTTCCTGGAAGAAGTGACATCTAAGCGGAGTCCTGAAGTATAAGTAGGACTTCAAAGGAGGCAGGGCATTCCCAGCTGAAAGAGAAGCACACATGAAACCTAAAATGTGGGAGCGCTTGCTTATTCAGGGTGTTGGAGGTGGTGTGGACTGATTGGAATGAATGAAAGCAATGAGGGGTGAATCTAGAGGCAAGACCAAAGCATGGAGAGGAGTTAAGGAGTTTAGACTTGGTGCTGTACACAGGCCCAACGAGGGCTCCAAGTCGCAGAAAGCTGAGGAAGATGTGCAGTTTCAAAAGGTAATTGTGTGGGTGTCATGGGGGTCCAGTTAAGAGGCCGAGCATGATCAGTGATCCAGTACACAGATTCCCCAGGTCTCCTCATGCCCATCATATTGGGGACCCAGAGCCCCAGGGCTCGTCGTGGGCATTCTCTCGGCCCCTGAATTGCAGCGCCCTTCCAATTCCGTCCTCCCACCTCTCCTGGCTCAGGACAGAACCCAGGCCCCTGCCTGAATCCCTGAGTTTCATCAGCCTACTCAACCCAGGACCCCAGCACTGTTTTCCTGGACTGGAGGGGACTGGCTGGGGAGCGGCAGCAAGAAATGGAACTTAAGTGGGATGGGAGCTGGAGCAGGGGAGGAGCAAGAACTAGAGGGGGTGGGGGTGTCGGGAGCATCGCACCCTCCCTATTCCAGGATTTAGCTTATGCTGCTCCTTGTACACTTTCCTCCCCACCTCTCTTTGGCATGACAACTCTCTTTTCTTCAGGCCTCAGTTTAGCTCTCACTCCTTCCAGCATCCCCTGAGCCCAGGGTAATGCCTCAGCTATGTGCTGGACATCTGATTTGTGCTTTCACGAATCTTGGAGTGGTAACTGTCAGATAATGTGACTGTTTCTCCCAGGGCTGAGGGTAGGAATGGTGTCTTGCTGATCTTTGCATCCAGCATACATAGCCTCTCACTACATAAACGTTGGTTGATGAGTGGGTAGAAGTCTGGGCAAGGTGAGGGTGTGAGTTCCAGGATGCTCTTGGCTGTTCTAGGCCATCTCCTCTCCGTAAGAATTTGCTCACCAGTCCTGTTGAAAATAGGACAGGAGACCTCTCTGGCTACTAGTTCTCCAAACCTCGCCCAGTCCTGGCCACTGGGTAGCTCCCTCCTGGCTTCCTGTCCTACCTCACTGAAAAGTTTGCTGAAGACTTAGGGGAGAGGAGGATGCTGTGCCATCTTGCTTCAAACTCTGTGACATGTTAAGTCACTTGTCCTTTCTAGGACTTAATTGTCCCATCTATAAAATCAGGGACTCAGTATAGATTCCCTTCAGATATGAAAGGTCCAATTTGCTGTCCCCCTTAAAAATACTCAAGGGGACTTATTCACAAGTACTGGAGCAGAGAGAGTACATTCCACATTATCACAAAAATCAGTGGCGTCTCAGTTTTGTTAGCCATGCAAAAAAAGTTCAATCAAGTGTGTTCATTATCTTTATATTAAAAATAATGTTCGCTTCCAAACACTGAGTTTTTTCTTGAAAAAAAATTTCCATGCTTTTCTTTTTCCTTGCTAAGTCCCCTTCTGTCCTCACATCAAGATCTCTGATTCTCTGCACCTTCCTGTAGCCCCACAAGTTGGAGTAATCACCGTGCTGTCTCTGTGATTGAGTGGGGACCACTGAGCATCAGGGCACAGATGGCAGTGACTAGGGGAGAGGCTAGAAGATGACCTGGTCACCTCTTTCTAGGAATGACGTGCACCCTTGCACAGTCCGACGTGAACTCAAATCATTCAAGCTGGCTCCTGGCAAGCATGCCACCTCCATTTTAATTTATTTTTTCAAGGAGGTACTGAGGATTGAACCCACGACCTCACACATGGGAAGCAGGTACTCAACCACTAAGCTACATCCACTCCTTAGGAGGTACTGGGGATCAAACCTGGAGCCTTGTACATGGAAAGCTGGCACTCAACCACTTGAGCTACATCTGCAACCTCCATTTTTAAAAGCAGATCTCCTTGCTCTGAGCAAAGGCAGAATAGGGCTGAAAGAATTCCAGAAGTCATTTCGCTTCTCTGGGTGGAGTTACTGAATCCCTGGGTGCCCCAGGTACTGTGCCAGGCGCTGTGCATTCAGATCAGCTCAAACTCCAAGAGCTCCTCATGCACTGGAACAGCCCTGGGCAGCCAGGTCCTCCAGCAAGACTAATCAGGTTGGACAGACAGACCAGGATATCGATGCAATGAACTGTAGCCAACGCTATGATTGGCACGAACCTCGATTTATGCATAAGGAAAAGCCTGGTGAGGGGGCTACTTTAAATAAGCCAGAAGGATGGTATCAAGCCCCCCTTACCCTGGTAAGCAGGAGATGGGGCCATCTGGGGAGGTAAGGGATGGGTGTATGCTGGTTCACCATGGCACAGCCCTCTCTGTATAGACCAGAGGCGCTTCCAAACTTTCAAGTGCATACAAAGCACCTGCGGATTGTTCAAATGCAGCTTCTGACTCAGCAGGACTGAGGAGGGGAGGGCCTGAGATTCTGGATTTCTAACAAGCTCCCAGATGATGCCGATGATGCCAGAACAGAGGAAAGCCTTTGGAGGGGAGGAGAGGCAGGCGGAAGCAGAAGCAGGATGAGAATCAGCGTGTGGGGGAGGCCTGGTGGCAGGAGGCGCTTTGACTTGCACGAGGACAATGGCAATGAGGACAGGCAAGGAGAGGCGGTCTCCACTGCTGCGCTGGATGCGCCCCAGCACCACTTACACAGTTCCAATAAAAGGGCTCCATTGTCTCTCCCCACCCCCACCCCCCACACTTGACCTTGAGTTCCTCTGGGCAGGGACTGAATCTCTGTCATCTGGCCACACTTGAAAGAGCCCAGGAAATCCTGGTAGAAAGGCTTTTTAGGGATTCCGGCTTCCCTTGATCAGAAGTGGGAATAACCTTGGTCTTTCTAGGAGCAGAAAAAGACTTGGGGTGAGCATCCACTGACAGAAAATGTCCTCTCCCATCCAGCTGGGGTCTGCAAGCTCCAGCTCCAACCCTACCTCGACACTAGAGATGGGCAGTCCCCCGCAAGCGCACACAGAATTTGGTCCTGGCCAGAGCTGGCCACCCGGCCCTCCAGGCCTCTGCTGCAAGGCACAGACCTGCAAAGATGGGAAAAGCGAGGTCTGAAGAGGTGACGCTTTGTTTAAGGCTGGGACAGCCAGAGGACAGGGCCGTGACGTGCCCTGCAGCCTCGGCTCAGGGCTCCTTCTACCTGCAGGAACCTTTTCCTTTATGAGCCCGTGTGGAGTCTCAGTGTGCTTTCTAGGGGGCAGAGGGTGCTTTCTTCTGAGATCACCCCCCCCACACTTTATGTCAAGTTCCCTTTCTTGAATGAAATGACAACAATTTAAGTGTTGGAAACAGTGTCAGTCACAGTTGCAAGAGAGATTCTGTTGATGAGTCTGTGAAATCCAAGCATCTGGGAGGGACCCCTGGGGCTTCTGCAGACTCCAGCACCCTCCTTTTCCTTCCAGAGTGGCACCCCCTCCCCAGCCCTGCCTGCCTCCCTGGGGGCACCAACCTGGGTTTCCTATCCTGCTCCGCCTGCAAATCCCTCATTCCTAGTCGTTCAGGAACACACGCGTGTGCACCTGAATTTGTTAGATTTACAAAAGAAAAATTGATACAGCTTTTAGGGCCCAGATGTTTCAGCCACTTAGAAGTTTCACTTCAAGTTCATTACATTTAATTTTTTTCCAAAATGTTTTGCATTAACTGAACAGATCCTTTTCTGTTAAACTGTGCTGCTCCCCTTGGCAGCCGCTGTCCTGTCCATCTGTCCAGAGGCAATCCTTGCTCCCAGCCCACAGCTCTCTGGTGCTTAGACTGAGATGGCCACGCAGGTGAGACTGTGTGAGACCTTCCTCCTAACTGTCCTGCACCGTCTGACCATTTAGGGGTGGGGGCCTCTCGGGGTGGGATTTTAAATGAGCGGAGCTCATGTCCAGGGATGTGGGAATCTCGTTGTGACAAAGGACTTGACTCAGGCGCCAGAATGGGATGCTAATGGTGACCCAGCTTTTGTTCTTGGGGAGGACTGGCAAACTGAGGAGGGAGGTAATTAAAACACAACAATCAAACCAACCTTTAAATAGTAACTTTTAAAAATATAAAAACAGCTCATTACAATGACTTTTCATTTTCTTTTTTTTCTTCAAGAATTAACTTTCTTCTACCCTGCCCTCTCTCACGGCTAAAGCCTTCCCAAGAGCTGGGAGATGAACATCTGATACCGAGAGAGAGTCTAGAGGCCCCCGCCCCCGCCTCAGAAAGGTACAGGGCGCCGCTGGCCTGCACACCTCGTCGGGGGGCTGCTCGGCCATGGAGCAAGGTCACTGAAGGACAGGCAGTTCCACCAAAGCCCTCCTTCCTTCTCACCAGACAGAATCACACATTATAAAATAATCCATAAAAATGCGGTATAAAAATTATCTTCCATATGCTACATCCACCGAGAGCCCACCACCAGGACTCACGACAGCCTTTAGCTTTTCTTCAAAGGAAGAAAAAAGACCAAAAGGGGAGAAACAAACAAAAACAACCCTAACGCCTCAGAACATTTTGGTACCAAAACGTGGTACCTGCGGGAGACGATATTCTAGCTGTAACCTCTTTGGGCCCCGAAGAGACTAAAAGAAATCACCAGTGTGACAAGCCCCCTGCCTCCCTCCCCCAGGTGTGGGGGCTTATGATCCTTTCAGACTTGCAACCCTGTAGGTCAATACACTTTCCCCCCATCTAGGGAGAGAGAAAGGGGTCATAGGCAGGAAAGGGGGGAGAAGGCATTTTATAAAAGGATATCACTTCTAATTATTTTTATTCAAATTAAAAAAAAAAAAAAAAGCACCCACATCAGTTGCTATTTTTCTCTGGTAGCTCCCTGAGCTGAGTTGCTATGCTTTCCTCTAACTTTTTTCCTTTTTAGGCTGTGTCTGAAGATTAAGAAGCCGGAGAGGGAGTCCCTTTGAACTTCCGTTTCTCTTTACAGTAGCCAAGTGTGCACCAAAGAGAGAGACTGAGGCCGAGAAGGAGAGAGAATGAGCCTGGGAGAGAGAGACAGAAAGAAGCAAGTGACAGACAGACACCTGAGAAAGAGGGAGACCCAAGAGAGGGCAAGAGGCAGGCAGTGCCCAGGGGGCCTAGAAGAATCTGATGGCCGCTGCTGACATTCCCCCCGGGCTGACACTTGTCTCAAGCACTGTGTGTCTGTGCTGACGATCCTGACACGTGTCAGACAATTCCCGAACCCCTGCGGAGCTGCAGGCATTCCGGGGGTGTCCGGTGGTCAGTCTAGTGACCGGCTGCAGTTCCCGCCCCACCCCAAGTTTTCCTCCCCATTCCACTCCCTCCCCATTTTGCTCCCCTTCCCAGATGGGAACGTCTGTTTAAAAAAAAAAATAGCCACCACCATGAGTGGATTACAAATACAGCAGGCGAAGTACACAGCGAGGGTTTCTGGCGGGAAGGGGCCTCCTCCCCCACTGACCAAGTCCGAGTTAGGAGTCTGTTATTTACATTTTTCACAAATCTTGCGCGCTGCACAATCGGGAGAAAGAGAGCCCTCCTCCCCCTGCACAGAAGTGTGGTCCACTCCAGCGCCCCCGCCCAAGGCAGGGGCAAGGGGAAGAAAGAGATTCGGGAGGGCGCCTGTGGGAGCCGGAGCCACGACCTACAAATCCGTCTCTTCATAGCGTCTGCCAGGACTGTTGAGGAGAAGGAGGAAAGGAAACATCCATCCGAGTCTGTGAGACACATCAGTCCATGCCCAGGAGTCCAGCGCAGGACAGGGCGGCCTGCTCAGCCCGCTGGGGTGCAACCTGGGAAGGCGCGGCTGCCCGTGCCCCCTTCTCCGCCATCCGCCGGGGCCCTGGGCCCGGGTCTCACCGTCAGAGCTGAGTCTGTTTCTCCCAGAGTCTGACAGCCCTGTTAGAGTCCTTGTTTAGTAGATGACCTCATAAACTGTGGCCTTCTTGTCACCAGAGCCTGTTACAATATATTTGTCATCCGCCGAAATGTCACAACTTAAGACAGACGAGGATTCTTTAGACTGGAGAAGGAAGCAAGGAGGAGAAGCAGGAAGTCAGGGTGGGTGATGGGGGAGAAGAGAGACAGGCCTTCATTTTTTCAGCATTTCCAGACTATTTGAGCTAATGATCTCTCCCTCTTTCCAGAGCTTCAGCCCTGAACCCGCCACGAGAGACAAGGCCAGGAGGTTTAAAAACCCAACCTCAGGGACCCCCTTCCACCTGCATTTCCATAAGGAGAGGCTCACTAACAGGGCCCGATGTGAGCTTTAAAATAAGTCATAAAGTTCAAAAGAGAACAATAGAGATGAGCTTCTCTTCCCAGTGTGAAAATAGGAAGTGTTTCTGAGCTGAGAGTTCTGAGCAGGCCAGATGGCCAGCCCGGTGATTTAATAAAAGGATTTGCTCTCCGATCCCTGACGCAGCCAGTGTGACTAGAAACACTCCGAGCGTTTTATGCCTGACGCTGTAGACACGAGCCATTTCTAGCATGAATCTAGGAAAACAGTTTGCTGGCTCTGTATGTGTGTGTGTGAGAAAGAGGGAGTGTGAGTCTAGGAAGGAGTGTGTGTGTGAGAGAACGTGTATGAGGGGTGTATGTGTGTGAAACAGCGTGAAGTGTGTGTGTGTGAGAGGGTGTGTGAGTGTTAAGTGTGTGTGCAGGGGGAAAGAGTGTGTGAAAGAGGGTGTGCGAGTGTAAGAGTGTGGGGCAGTGTGCGTGTGAGTGTGACAGGGTATACTATGGTGTTGGGCCCAGATCTTGAAAAACTGTAAAATGCCTCTTCCTTGGCTCCCGTCTTTCTCCAGGCCCATCTTCTGCTGCCCACCCGTCCCCGCACACTGAATTGTAGCGATGGGGATGCTCACTTATTGAAGAGTTAACACTGCCCTGAAAAAAGACCTGCTTGACCACCCAGACGACCTCCTGTGCGTGCTCAGTGCACAGGCCAGAGCGAAGGGCACGTGCCTCCTGCCCTTTGCTCCTTGAATCTAACAGTAGCTCCCGCTTCATTGCCAACAGCAGCAGAGGGTCCTCCTGACACCCCACGGCCCATCCCTTGGAGAATCTGTCCTCTCCCCAGAGTGCCATCAGGTGGGGCTGGGACGGGGCCAGGCCCTGCTCCTCCTACCTTGCCTCGACTGCGCCAGCACCACCCCCGGCCCTGACTCTGGGTAGAACAAGAGGGGGAGGGGGCTGTGGTGTACCTGGAATATGCTGGCTCCATATGGGGTTCTCCAGGCGTTGAGCAGGTTATCCTTCCCAGTGCTCACAAACCACTTGCCTGCAGGGAAGGGAAAGGAACCCTCAGTGTGTGGCCAGCCGCCCTCCACAGCAAGACTGGCCCCAGCCTGCACCCCGGCAGCTGCCCCGGACGTGACCGGCTGCCATGGAAACGCAGCGTGAGCTCCTAACCAGTGCTTAGCAGGAACATCCTCTTGCAAGAGGCATTTTGCAAGTGAGACACTTAACAGGCACATGGACACCCAGGGAATGGCTTTCTCTGTAATCAAGGGAGTGGGAAAGAAGAGGCTGGGATGAGAAAAGAGGATGGAGAGTTCATTACAATGCTTACATCCCCAAGATTGTTTTTAAAGCCATCAAGGTCAACTGACCATTATAAATTCTACTGCCAGAACGTGGTAGGAGATATTGGAAATAGCCAAGCGCTGAGAACCCGGGCACCCAGCTCAACACAGAGTTTGCAGGACCCTCCCCCTGGGCAGGGATCTGCCGTGGCTCTACATGAGTCAACTCTCTGAGGCTTCCCACAGCCACATAGCAGGTGCTATTTCCTGTATACAGAGAAAATTATATCGAAGTTGAGAGAGGATGAGCTGGGCTCAAGGTGGCTCAGCTGGTCAGTGAAGGGGCAGATACCGGAGCCCGGGGCCACTGGCTGGCAAAGCTGTCCTCTCAGCCCCTGGAGGAGAAGCCTGCGCTGCTGCAGGAGCCATTCCTTTGCCCCAGGCCAGCAAGGACTGGCTTCCGGCCTTGGCGTACTAAGTGCTCAGCACCCTCTATGCATCTAGGGACGAGGGTCGGGGGATGGGAGCCCCAAAGGGTGTGGGGGTCACCGGCCGGGGAGTCAGGGTGCCTGGTTCCCAGCTCACCGCGAGGCTCTGCCCGCTTCTGAATGCCCCGGGCCCTGCTTCTGCACGAGGGCAGGGAGCCGACCCATCCGGCCAGGCTGTGCCCCGCTCCACCCCCCTGACCCCACCCCTCACCGACACTCACCGCAGTAGGCGAACTTGAGGGAGAGCACGCAGCTCTCGTGCAGGTGCAGCTGGTACTTGTCAGGCTTGGTGTGGTGCAGCACCTCCACGTTGCTGCTCTCCATGCCCACGGCCAGCCACTCCCCCGTGGGGCAGTAACCCAGGGAGAAGATCTGTGGGGGGGGGGGGAGGGGGAGAAAGGCATGGTCAGCCTCCACTGCCCGGAGAGCGCGGCGGCCCTCCAGAGGCCTGCTCAGCTTATCGGGGGGCTCAGAGTCCCCGCCATGCCTCCCCATCACCTCCCTATCCTACCCCTACCCTTTGCAAAACAAGGACCCCCTCACCTGGCTTTATAATCCAGGGGAATGGGATGATATTTTTAATCTCCATTTTATTATTTATAGAAAAAAAGGAAGTAAATAATACATGTAACATTAAATATTAAAGTAAGCAATAGAATGATAAAGAATAATAATACGAAAGGATTTCTCTGAGCCAGGTTTTTGGATAAGGCCTTTAGCAGGATCACATCAGGCGTTCACGTAAGACCCACGACGTAGCTACTACTAGTCCCCTTAGAGGAATGAGGACACCGAGGTCAAAGGGCTTCAAAGCAGCAGAGCCAGGAATCCAAGACTCGTCTCCTGTGTTTCATTGCTGCTTCCTCCAGGAAGCCGTCCATGACTGCTCTGGTGGGTGCCACGTCCCTCTGCAACCACCCCCTCGTGAGGGCCCACTGGGGCCTGGGGGGAGCAGGAAGCATGCTGCTCCGGGCGGCACACCTGGGAGGTGAAGTCGTGCTGCTGCAGCTGCCGGCCTTCCCGCAGGTCCCAGGAGCGCACAGTGTTGTCTAGGCCCCCTGTCCACAGCTTGGTGCCGTCGTGGGAGATGTCGATGCAGCTGGCCCCATCCGTGTGGCCCTGGAACTGCCTACGCGGGCCAAGCAGGGAGGAGAGGTGAGCCCCAGGCAAGCCCAGCTCGTGATCACACCAAGCACCTGGTGCCAAGGCAGGCTGAGCGGTCTTTTCCCCCGGGCCCCCTCGTCCACGCTTTCCTGGACAGGCCACAGAACCTCAGGCAGGGCCAAGGTCAGGGCAAACCACGCCAGGCGGGGTGGGCGCCTGCCCGAGAGCGGGCGCAAGCTGGCCGAGCCCCGCGTGGTCCCACTCGCCTCACCTGACCAGGGTCTGGTTGTGCAGGTCCCAGACGGCGATGTTGCCGTCGCTGCAGCAGGAGAAGCAGACCTTGGCGTCCGGGCTGATGGCCAGGGCGTAGCAGGCGGGGGCCGAGGACGTCAGCTCCGCCTTGATGCGGGGCGTGGGCGAGGCCAGGTCCCAGATGGTGAGCGTGCTGGCCTCGCCACCCACGATGAGCGTGCGCCCGTCGGGGAGCAGCTTGCAGGAGCGGATGTAGTTGTCCCTGTTCTGGGGAGGGAAGGGGCGCGTTGGACACGGCCCGCCTCCCCTCCTAAGAGACACGGCGCGCCCTCGCTGGCCCTGCGTGCAGCCTTCCCTCTGAACGCCGCGGCTGATGGGACCTCCCCACCCGTTGTTCACAACCCTCCAGGTGCTCACACATTCCTTCACGAACCCCAGGAAGGATTGTCCCGCTGGATGGCAATGCTGAGGCTCAGGGAGGTCACCCTGCTGGCCAAGCTGCTCAGCCGACCCACGGCTAAGCCAGGCCAGCGCCACGGGGCCCTGGACGCCAGCTGTGGAGAACCCCTGCCCCCCCGCTCCTCACCAAGCAGTCCAGCTGGGAGATGGGGCTCTTGCTGCCGGGCTGGCTGATGTCCCAGATCTTCACGCAGCCCTTGCCACCCGTGTAGACGTGCCGCGTGGGGTTGCTGATGGTCACGGCGCACACCACCTCCCCGTGGCTGAGGGTGTTGATCTGGCGGGCATGCCTCGGGATGCCAGGCCCTGCCAGGGCGTCGTGGGGGAAGGGCACGGGCTGCATCTGCCCATCAGCGCTCACGTGGAAAGAGTATGCTCTGCAAGGGCAAGAACCATCACTTCAGCCACCCCCGCCTCCTCGGTTCCCACAGGTCCCAGTTCAGCCCATACCGCTCCTGAACTGGCCTCCTGCCTCCACGCTTCCATCTCCTCGCGTCTTAGGGAAGCACTGCTCTGAGCAAGTTGTCTCCTACCCTGGGTACCAGAGGCTACTCAGTGTCTACCCACGAATCCCAAGTCCCCTGGCCTGGCTCCCCTAGGTGGGACAGCCTGATTCCTACCTTGACTTTCGTTTCCATTTGGATACCCTTGCTCCAACCCAGTCACCAGCTCACACGTGCCCCTGGAATGCCCTTTCCTGTAATCTACAAATTCCCTACTAGGCTGACTCTGAAAAAGGCCCAGCTTAAATGCCACTTCTTCCTTGAAGTCTTCCCTCCTACCCCAACTCAAAGAATCCTACAGAGGGGTCAGCTCTCAATTCTGCAGGTTTTGCTCTGACTTTATAGCAGAGTGGCAAGGTCAAACTAGGAGCCTGCCAGGTCAAGGAAATGAGTGGGCAGGCCTTGGCTTTTCTTTTGATAGATGAGGGGAAAAAGAAGTGTTAGTGTAAGGAAAACAACACAGCAGGTGCCCGACCCTGGGCCTTAGGGCAAGGCAGGGAATGCTGGGGACCGCCTAAAGTGTCCCATGTCTTAAGTGTTAGCAGTGACTCCACCTGCCGACCAGGCACTGCCATCCTAACTGAGGGTTCTCCTCTCCTACGGCCTCCTATCATAGGCATTTCCCTGTAGGCTCACGGCCTGTCTAGGGTGGGCTCCATGGCCAAGCCACCTCGTCACCCACCCGGGAAGCCCATGATAGGCCCTGGTGAAAGCAGATGAGAAAACCTTCCATTAACATGGTGGTCAGGAAGGCGAGCCACATCGCCTGCCCACCAGCAGCTCTGGAGGCACCTAACGTTGCCACCGACTCGTTGCTGGGGACGCCTCCCTCCAGAACCACCTTCCAGGAGGGCCCAGAGATGCCATCTCACTGACAGCATCGGGAGCCAGCACTAGTAGGGAGGGAAGCCTGCTTGCACCCGCCCCCCTCAAGGAGTCATGGCGCCCATGTCAGAGCCAGGGGTGAGCCGGCTAGTTCAGGCTCCTGTGGGCACCCCCTCAGCTGACGTCAAGAGTCTTACCGAGGACAGTGTATCCCGTGTTAAGTATCAGGCACTGTCCTCAGTAGTGTAGGTGTTCCCATCTTTTAATCTGCACAATAACCCAGGGAGGTGGAGGCAAGGGAGGGAGCACGTTCTCCAGGGAAGGGAGAAGCTAGACACAGTGCCTGAGGGCAGCGGTGGGGGGATTTCCTGCAGGGAGAACCAAAGCCGAAGGGGCAGACGGGGCCCATGGGAGCTTGCTGTGCTTGGGAGTGGGGGGCCTCAACGTCTGAGGTGGTGGCGCTCTCCTGGAGCCCACGTGTGGACGTCACCGTCCGATCCCCGAGGCCCGCTTTGGTCTCCCTTGAGGTGGAGCCCTTGGGCTGTTAGCAGTGTGGCTAGGCAGCTCTTCTGGGGTTGAAGCCAGGCCTCTCCGTGCCTCCAGAGGGCCAAGACCTCTTCCCCAAGGCGACGTCCAGCAGGGCAAACCCGAGGTGGGGGGGGGGGTGCGCAGGGGTCTCTTGCCCTCCCACGAAGCACGCAGTACGTATAGGAGGAGCTTACGGTTTTCCACCAGGAATGGAGGCGAGGCTTGAGGGCAGGCCCGTGGCCCGCATGGGAGGGTGGGGGTCAAAACCAACCTGCAAGTCAAGACAAGGCCAGCCTCACTCGGGTGCTGCCGTCCTCCCCCACCCCTGGCCCGCACCGCCTCGCCTTTTCAGGACCCAGGAGACAGCAGAGCAGGGCTCACTGCTTCAGAGGAAACGGCGGCCCAGGAGGGCCAAGTGCCTTTCCCAGGACAGTGACAGCTCTGGGGTCCCCTCTGAACTGGCACCCTCCACCCCCAGCCCCATGCGTCTCCCTGATGTACCGGCAGAGCTGGCCCTGCCCTGTTTCCTCCCCTCCACAGGGGTCCCAGTGGGACTCTCAGGTGGAGAAGAGGCCTCCCCGGGTAAAGGAGGTAGAGAGAGAAACTGTCTCCCGACAAAAGACCCTTCTCTCTCTGCCTACCCAAATACTAACTGTTCATCAATAATCATAAAAAATAGTTTTCACAACCAGTCCCACTGACCTAACACCTGCTGATGGAGGTCACTTAACTCATCTGGGGATTCCCACCCCCACGACAGCAAGCCTCGGGCCACTGTCCCAGCCAGAAGGGGGAGCTGGGGGTGGACCGGGCTTGTCTGACCCTCAAGTGCCAGTCCTTTCCGCAAGGTCTCCCCCACTCTGGACAAGTGTTTCCTCCACGACGTGGCTGTCTGATCGTGAGACCCCCTTCCATATGGAGGGAGTGCCACCCAACCCCCACCCACTCCCCGCTCGCTTCCCAGCCCCCAGAAAAAGGAGCCAAAAAGTCTACGTACAGCTCCAAAGCTCACCATTGGCGATCGGCCATAGGCGGCGGCGGCGGCAGCGGCAGCGGCGCTCATCTGGGGAGGGATGTTGTGCAGGCCGGCGTAGGCACCAGGGCTGGTGAGCGAGCCGTTCATCTCGTGGTGGCTCATCATGGCAAAGGGCGCCGCGTAGGAGCTGGTGATGGAGATGGGCGTGCGCAGGGCCGAGGCTGTGGGGAGGCGGGTGTCAGCGGGGAGCGGGCCTGGCTGCCTCCCCACCCACAGTGCTCCTCCCTCCTTCCAAAGCTGCCTGCTCCAGGAAGTCCTCTCAGACTGAACCCACCCAACTGGGACCCCCAGCTTCAGAGCCCAAGGAAGTGAGAGCTGGGGGACGTGCCCACCGCTCTTTGCCACAGGCCATGGAAGCCAGGGAAGGGCTCTGCCGGTTCAGAGCCTCCCAGAGCTCGGTGCCCTGACCTGGCCCATGCTCCTTCCATCTGCCCCCCCACCAGTGGTCCCTGGGAGCAGGGCCAAAGTACCATCTCCTCCTCCTGCCTGACCGTGAGCACCCAAGGGAAGGCCCTGGGGGAGCCCCAACTCACACTCCCTAGGGTCCCTGCCCCACAGACCCCCGCCTCCCCCCCAGTCAGCCCTATCATGCCTACCCATTATACCTATCGGGTCCATGCCCTGCGGTTTGCCCGGCATTGACCGGAGCCCTGGGGTGGTACTGGTGCCTGGAGTCGGGGCGTCATTCCTTGGAGTGGGTGTGTTGGACTTGAGCCCAGGGGTGGAGGATTTGTCATTCTGAAAAGGGAAGGTGCAGAGACCAAGGGGCGGTAAAGATTCTTTCCTGCCAAGAGCTGGGCAGCAGAGCCGGCCGATGCCCTGCGCCCATCACCACATGAAGCGCAGCCAGCCCCTGTTAGGAACCTTCTGTCACCAACTACTCCATCACTCCCCGAGATCACTCCCACTTGACTGATGCCATAGCCAAGGCTCTGAAATGTTAATTAACCAGCGCGGGGCCCAGCCAGTGAGAAGGAAAGCCACGATTTCAACCGGGCCAAACCCCAAGTCCGTGTTTTCTCACCCCACCCTTCTGTCCTCCGAGAAGCACCGTGGCCCATCTCTGGCACCTGCACAAAGTTCTCTTCCACCCCACCCCACCCTGCCCATCCTAGTCCCTGCCCCAAGTGCTAACAAGGTCTTGAGGCACTTTTCTGGGAAGGAAAGGAAATTTTGGCTGTTCCACCCTCCCCGGCCTCTGCCGCTCTGGGGGCAGCCCCACATACATGACCAAGGTCTTTGGTCTTGGAGGAAGGCGTGCTGCTGGATGAGGCCACCGAGGCGGGGCTGGTGGGGGCGTCCTTTTTCAGGCCACGGGCCTTGTCCAGCCCATTTTCAGGAGGGGAGTGTGCTGGGCTGACCCGGGGCGTCGCTGGGTCCTGAAAACACAAGTGATGCAGAGACGCGCTGAGAGCACCAACTAGAAGCTTCCCTGCTCTGAGGATGGGAAGAGAGGGTGCAGGGGGTTGAGGGTAGAGGGGTAGGAGAAGGGGCTTGGCTGAAGGACTGGGGACCCCAGTGTGGGGCCAATTGGTTCTAAGAATCTAGTCTGTCCCTTTCACTCTATAGATGGAAAAGCCGGGGCCTGGGGTAGGGCAAGTGTCCTGCCCAAGATCCAACACAAGCTTAGCCCTTGGCCTAGCAGATTCTCTCCAGATCCTCCTTTCCTTCTCAGGCTGATCATCTGGTTAACTCACAGTCCTCACCCCTAGATCCCAGGAGGGAGAGAGAGCAGAACTGACTTGGAGGACCCTGGGAGCAGAGCTGGCCCTACCCTGGGATGCCTGGGATCTCTTTCTAGAGAAGCATCCTAGCAAACCCTCGGTATCCAAGGGTGCCCAGCCCCTGGCAGCAAGGCCCTGCCCTGCTCCTCCTGAAGGCCCCAGACCAGAGGCTGCATCCCCTGGCTCAGGCGGCTGGTAATGCACAGACGCAGCTGAAACACAGCAGCTCCCACCCTGGGAGAAGCTGTCCTAAAGCACCGCAAACCAGGAGCCTCCCTGCTATGCGGTCCTGCCCTTACCTCGTTGGAGACATCCACCACCAGGTCATCACTCTTATCCCCATCACTGTCCTGCAACCAAGAGAGAAGCCAACTGGCCGATGAGGGGCCACACCTTCCCCACCCCACACAGCCCCAGCCATCCCCTCCTCCACCAGCCAGCGAGTGGTAAAGCCTGGCTGTGACTCTGGACCACAGCTAACCCCAAAGGCCATGTTCCTTCTGTGCCACCCTTCTGCCCTCCACTGAGGACCACCCCAGCTCAACGGCAGCCTTCCTCCAGGGGGTGTCCCCTTGCCCCCCTCCCCAGCTCCCACAGCTTCTTGGCAGCCTTGCTGAAACCGGCCTCATTAGATTTCTAAGTGTCCCGCCCCCACTCCCTCCCATCATCTGCCTTTAACTTTCTCTCTGAAGCCAGAAACTTCACTCCAGCTCATTTTACATTTGCCACTGTTTGCGAGTGAGGGTGCTAGTCTCCGCTAGTCCTTTCCACCACTCTGTGAGATGATGACTGGCCTCGTCTCACAGAATGCAGCTAAGGCTTCACGTGGGCAACATGCCCAAAGCCACAGAGCAGCCAAGTAGCCCAACAGGGCCTGGCGCAAGCCCAGAGCCCATGGCCGACTGCTTCCCCCCAGTACCACATGGTCCCTTCCCTCTGTCCCAGCTCTCAGGCTCCACAGCCTGGCACAGAGCAAACACAGGGCTGGCACTGCCACTGGAGCCTCGTGTACCAGGGAGCGTCACTACATATGTGACAAGGCAATGGCAAGCTGTGGCTGTGGGGCCTAAGTGGCTGAGGAGGTGCATGCAGGGGGCAGACTGTCAGGGCCACAGAGGTAATGCATGGGGTACCAGAGATGCCCCGAGCAGATGGGATTCAGGGAGGGTCCCCGTGGAAGTGCGGACAACCTTCCTGCCCATGCCTCCCCTGCCCGTACTCACAGGGGTGTGCGGCCTCCCCCAGGACCCTGCCCAGCCCTCCTCGGTGGGGCTGCTGCTCTTCCTTCCACCATGTCTGACTCACCGCCCAACCCCAAGAGTGTTCAGGCCTGGCTGGGCCCCGCGGACCCCCTGCCTGCCCCAACGTGCCCTGCCACGTACGTATCGGCTCAAGCTGTCCTTCTCCTCCGCTTTCCGCTTTTTGGCTTCCATGCTGTAGTCTGCGGAGCCCCGGTGCTTCTCGCTGGCCCGGAGACTTTCTGAGGGTGACACCGAGTTATTCTGGAAGCAAGAAGGGGACTCAGGGTCAACACCTTTGGCTGAGTGTAACAATTCAGAGAGACACAGCTAAGTAAGTGTGGAGGACAAAGAGGGTCACACACGTCCTGCAGATCTCGGCTCAGAGGGAGCCTCTCCAGGGAAGCCTTCCCTGGCTCCCGGAGATGCCCTCGGAGTATGCCCAATTCTCTTCTGCAGCAATGCCACCCTTTAATAAAGAATCTTGCCACGTCAGCGACTGTGGGCTCACAACGGCAGGGTCACACCTGTTGCGTTGACCATTGGCGGTGCCCGCCACATATATCTGCTCAAAGAAGGGTTAAGTGGAATTTGCACTGTGTCTCACAAGATGGATCTGAGTTGACAAACTGGGGCCATGAGCACTACTTCATCTGCTGCACCCAGGAGGACCTAGGAGACTGGTGAGGCAGGAGCACCAGGCTGCCAGCAGGCCTTCCTGAGTGTGGGTCAGCATTCTGCCCCCTCACCCTCTTCTTGTGTGGCCTCCAACTTCAGAGAAACACCAAGGTTATAAAGAAACAGAATGTGACCGCAAAGCCTCTCTCTCTGCAAGTTGGGGAAAGGCATAAAGGCAGGTGGAACTAGCCCCTTGGTAGGTGCCCCGAGAGGCTGGAAAGTAGAACCTAGGTCCTCCAGCAGAGAAACCCAAGCTTTTCAGGCCTGGAAGAGCCTAATGAGTTTTCCCTTCAACTATAAAGCAAATTTGGATGAAAATGGTTTGGATCTAGAGGCCTGGGAAGATGAGCAAATGGCCCAGGCAAGAGCACTTGCAGGCAGGCCGGGGAACAGAGCTGTCCGAGAAGGGCCTGCAAGAGGAAGAACTCACTCGTGGAGGCCCTGGTGGCCCCAGGACAGAGCACATCATGTGGACTGGGGAGCAGGGAGCGGGGAACTGCAGGCGACCAGATAACATCAGAAACAGTGGCCCTCGGGAGGCTGCTGAAACCTGCTCTTTGTGGAAGCCCAAACTAGACCTTTGCACACCCACTCACCCGCCTGCCCCCAGCCAGGCCTGGCGCTGGAAGCCAGGGTGAGGAAGAGGCAAGACACAGGCCCTGCCCTCCGGGAGCTTTCAGTCTAGCTTTAGGGAAGGAGAAGGCAGTGCATCAACCATGCCCACGCGGCATGGGCAGCATGACGAGGGCAAGCGGAGGCTCAGAGGAGAAGGGCGTCAAAGGCAAGTGGGATGAAACTTCTCAGCTCCCCGTTTTCCCGGGGGGCCAATGCTGGCTCAGAGGCAAGGGTCACCGGGAAGGGAGGGGGCTGGACTGCGGGTGGGCGGGGCGCTCAGGGAATGGTGCAAGAACCAGCCCCAGAACTTAATTTCCTTTCCTAAGCTGGTTTCTGAGCTGCCCTTCCCTGCCAAGTTTCTGCCTGGAGCAAATTAAAATGGCAGAGTTATCAGCCTTGAAGGAAAAAACGGAGGTTATAATGGAACTGCAGCTCACCCTTCCCCACAGCCGGCGGAGCGGGGGCGATGCGCCCAGCCGCAATTCAATTAGCCGCTGCGAGCGCCGCAGAAAAATCACCGTCCTGTCCTTTCATTACCTCCGACGGTGGCGGCCACCCCGCGCTAAGCATCACACGCCCAGCCCCTCGTGCTGCCCCTCTCGGGAGCGGAGGGGAGGGGGCGTGCCGCTGCTCGGGGCTCCCCTGGCGGCCCAGGGCGCTGCTCCGGAGAACAGCGAGCTCTTTCTTCGCAGGCAGTCAGGCTGAAAACCCCCACCGCTACCGAGAGTCATGTCAGGCATTTAGCGGCATCGATCCAGCCCGCCTCTGGCTGGCAGGCGGCCAAAAAACTAAGTATTTTTTATTGCTTTGGCTAGGCAAGGAAATATGAATGAAGCTACCTCTAATTGGACTCCGGGCTAACCCCTCTGGGACAGCTTCCAGCCCCTCCACCCGTCCCTCTCCCACTCTGACACAGCCCCGTCCTTCCTGCCATAGGCCTCATCTGTCAACAACCCAGTTTCCAAAGGGCTGATTACTTCCGTCTACACCCGCCTGGAAATCACCACACACACACACACACACAATCCCGGAGCCTGGCCTCTAAGCACCCAGCCCACCCCCCCCCACCTCAGGATGGACTCTTGATTCATTCCCATGTGGTCCCCCAGTGGCCTGCGGGTGCCCCCTCTGCTCCGACGTGCGTGGGGACAGGGACCACTGCAGAATGGAGATCTCGGCTCCTGGGGCTTGCTGTGGGTTTCTTTGAGCAGGTAGCTTTCATAGATTGGGGCACAAAGCCAAAAGCCCATAGGAATGATGATAAGGATGGTGCCAGGGCTCAAACACTCCTTTCACTTTGCAGCAGGTCACAAACCCTTGTGTTCCAAGTTGTCTTCCTAATGAAGCGGAGAGGTTGGCTGGGCTAGGAATTATTCCTGGATTAAAGGAACTGAGGCGCAGAGAGGCCAAGCAAACGACCAATGGCCCACCAAAGCTGGGGCAAAAGCCTGAGGGTCCGATCCAGCTCTTCTACAAACCAAAACGCCACCACTTGAGGTTTAAACCTAAAGCATTCAAACTGGATTTTCAGCTCCAATTATTCCTTTCTTATGTATACGGATGTTCCTGGGCCCAAATGTGAACCTGGATTTCTGAGCACATAGGCAAGTCGAGGGGAGGCGTGAGAATAGCTTAAGGGGGGACTTAAAACCAAGTGTGGGCAGAAGGCTGAGAAGGGGAGGCAGGTCGGGGTGGAGCGGGGCTACCTCAGGAAGCGGTCTCGATGGTTAGTTAACTGCCTGACCTTCCGAGTCCTACTTAACACAAGGTAATAACCAAAGCCATTCTAACAGATTAGATGGCCCAAGATACAAGGATGGCCATGAGGAATAAAATAGCTTTGCTAATCGCCGGAGGATTTTTTTTTATCCAGACTCCACTGTGCTTATTCAGAAGGCTTATTCATTTGAAACAGAACCTCTGAGCCTCAGTGTGATCCAGAAAGATTTACAACAAATCTCAGAGCTGGCAGCCACGCAGGCGGCCTGGCCTTAATGCTTGCTTGCTAGCACTTTTGTAAGCTGAGTTAAAGCCCAAAGCAGGAGGAGGGACCTCAGGTGTTCAGAGGAATTGAAGAGGATAGCTGGGGGGTGTGGTACAGCCCCAGCCCAAGACACCTTCACAAACTGCCTGGGAGGACCCAGGGCTGGCCCGGTGGTCTCTCTGGTTAACCACCCATCAGATAAAAGGGAGTTAGTGCTCACTGAGCCCAAGCTCTTTGTTGAAAACTGACAGTCCTAATGCCTGGAGGGAGACCCAAGTTCACTCTCACTATGTGTCAGCCACCCTTATTTCAAGATGATATACCCCCTCCCCTGGTTGGGATAAAAACATCATCAGCACTGAAGCCAGGTCTCCTAGGTCAGGGCACAAGTTAAACATAACAAAACCTCCCGGGCTTCAACCCACAGAGTAGAACATAGAACCCAGAAGGCAGGTTTGCAGTTCTGGGAGCCGGCCCACCGCAGGGCCACGAGCCCACAAGGCCCCCCCTCCCAGCACCCATACCCATCACAGGGGGGCCCAGAGCTCCAGCACTTACCGCGCTTGATTCTCTCTCTTTGGGGAAGGCAGGCCAGGTCAGGAGGAGGGTCAGGGTCCCCAAGACAAAAAGACAAAAAAAAAAAAAAAAAAAGAAAGGAAAAAGGTCAGTCTCAGTCCCTTGTGGTTTGCCAGTTCACAGGTTTTAAAACGGGCAGTGGGCCTTGCTCTCCAAGCCGCTGTGGGTCAGCCCAGGCAGGGAAGTCAAATCTAGTTTCAATTTGGAAATTAACTTCCAAGTGCTTCCCCGCCCTGCTAGGCCTGGCGGAGTTGGGGAGGCCTTTGCCCTAGCTCTCCCTGCCATGCCAACCAAGAAGCGCACCAAAATTCCTGCTTAGCAGACTCAGGATTCTAAGGCCCCACGCTTGGAAGGGATCATGCTATAGGCAGAGAACCTGCAGGATCTGGGAAAGCTAAGAAAATCATGGCTTAGGGGAAAAAAAAAGGAATTTGGGAGTGTTTTTGTTACACTTGGTCTTAAAATTAATGCTGTTCTCTGCTTTACCAAGAAGCCCCTGGAAATGAAGCCTTTGATGATTTGTTCAGCCACGTACGAGCTCCCTGGTTCTCATCTCCTGCCTCTACCATGAGGACCATCCTGCCGTAGGGACAAAAATCTTGTGCTCCCACTCCCATGATTTCTACTGCCTGTGGCCCAGGCCAGGGCAGGGTGGGACACGCAGTGCCCTGGCACCCCGCAGGGTGCTCCGCAGGCATGGCTCCTGGCATTCACTCTCTGATGGGAAACACTGCAAGGTGACACCTTTTAAAAAGGGGCCCGTCAAGGACCCAGGCCCTTTCTTTTCCCGATCCAGAGGACTCCCTCCCAGTCCCTACTCGATGCCGGCTTCCAGGGTCCTGGTGGTGGGGGCCCAAGTGAAGGGCAGGGGAAGTAAAAGTTCTGCTCTCCAGCCCTCCCAATCATCTCCCTGCTGGATGTGCTCTGCTCCCTCCAATTAAAGGCAGTCAACTAACAAGACTGCTTGAGCACCAACTCTGTACACCTTTTCCAAAAGCTCCTGGGCTGGTGAGACATATGTGCTAAGGAAAACACCCAGAGAACAAATGGTCTTGGTGAGGACAAAACATTCCCCAGGGACAGGACACATTTGGAAAGCAACAAAAGGACCAGTCTTAGGATCCCAACCCTCAACTCTGGTGGGAATTTGAAAAAGGCCCCCTGTGTGGCCAAGGCCCCATGCCCAGCTTCCCCCCAAACCCCTCCCTGCTCCCAGCCCCAGGCCGCACCTCTGTGGTCAAGTTCATGGTGATTCTTCTCATCCTTCACCGTCAGGTGGGCCTGGCTGCCCAGGGCACCGAGCGCCAGCAGCCCCGAGCTGCTCCCCGTCACCGGGGGTATCCCTGGAGGCTGGAGGCCCGATGGGTGGGGTGGCAACGGGACTGGGCCATGTGTGGCATGGGAGAGGTGCTGTGCCTGGAGCTGCTGTTGCTGCAATGAAGTGGGCGGTGAGCACAGCTGAGCAGGAGAGGGGAGGGAGAAGCAGGCAGGCCGCCTGTGAGGGAGGGGCTCTTGCCATCCTCCGGCGCTTTCACGGGGCAATAGGGGAAAAACTCCCAGAACCTTTGCCCCCAGCTCAGTCCACATGCTCATCTTACTGAAGGAACAGTCTGTTAATGGACCACAATTGCGATACAAGGTTTACGTCTACAAACATTCCACTCCCCAGTGAGGACAGGATTTCTCAACGTGTGTTTCCAAGACGGAGATAAATAATGCACGCATTTAGAAACCACACCGTCATCAAGGGCTCCCTCTCTGTCCAAGGGAATCCAGTTTTATGCTCACTGCACTCACCAGGTTTGCTCAAGCTCAAATGCCTTCAAATGCTAGCAGCCAGCATCTCCCACCCTGAGGCCCTATGCCGGGGAAGAGTCCCCAGTTCTGGGAAACTCCATGCCTGGCTCAGAGCTGGCACAGGCTGTAGCAGAGAAATCCTGAGAGTAAGAAGAGCTGGGACCAGTAGAATGAGAGCTCTAGCATTGACATCACAGTGGAGAATGGACAGAAAGAGTGGAGCCCTGGAACTCCACAGACCAGGGTTCAAATCCAAGCTCTGGCCCTTTGGCTGTGTGACCTTGGGCAGGTTCCTTCCACTTCTTCAAATTTCCTTATCCATAAAAGGGGGAAAGTAGCACCTTCCTGAGGATTACTGTAAGGTAATAGAAGGAAGAGCACCTAGCACAGGTGACTGCTCCTTAAGTGATCATGATGGTAGCTAACACTTACTTGTCACTTACAAAGGGTCCTCACTGTTCTAGAAACTTCACATGCATTAGCTCGGTATTATCATCAATGGTGAAGGCAACGATCCTCCTGTCTCCTCCCCACCCCAAACCAAGGACTCGCCACCCTGGCTCCCAAATATTAACCTTGGGGGCTTTCTCTCCCACCCCACTTCCCACACCCAAGTAACTGGCCCGGGCAGCCAGGCTCTCCCCAGCAGTCAGGGGAGGAGGCCTTCTCTCACTGCTGATACTGTGCCGAGACCCAGGGCCATTGCAGGGTGGGCAACACAGCAGCCACATTTCTTAGGCTCAAGATAATTCTAAAGGGCCTTGACTATGTTAGTATCAGCCTCCTCGCAACCAGCACAAGAGAACTAACATTTACTCAATGCCCAAGAGAATGCAAGAATGCCTGAGCACTTTCCAAATACTTATCTCTAGCTCCTCCAACTCCTGGCAAGGGTGAGATTATGCCCATTTTACAGACGCCTAGGAAGCTGGAGTGGGCAGCCAATAGCTGGCCAAGGCGCAGATCTGTCAACCATGCAACCTCATTGAAAGACTTCCTAAGGAGACCCCCAAAGCAAGAACAGTGGGGGTGGCACAGAGCAAAGGTCTGAAGAACCATAAGGCTTTATTCCTGACTAAGGGGCTTGCCTGTCGATGTGAACCAGCCTTCCAGCAACTGCTAACAGACCATGGGAAAAAGTGAAGGCCCACAGGACACAGTGAAGGCCCACAATTCTGGTTGCAAGTGAGGTTCTAAGAGTCAAGTGTTTGGGGTCAAGGATTAAAGGCCCCGCTCTCCCCTCACTCATCTGCAAACTGCCAGTCTAATCCCATCCCAAAGTGCCACAGCCGCCACTGCACATCTGGCACTGGAGGGCTCTGCTTCTTGGTTCTGGTTGAGAGGCTGGCACCCACGGTCCCAGGACCTCACTCAAGACCATCAGCGGTGACCCTGGGACGTCTGTGGCTAGGTGGATGCTGACGGTGGGCCCTGGTCCCAGCATGAACTGAGCTCAGATCTGCCGCAAGGAGGGCCTGGGGCTGGCACTGTAGGCATCCAATGCAGAAACTCAACCCCTCCCAGCCAAGGAACTCAAGGCTCCTCAAGGGTAGGAACTTCCAACTGAGGCGACCAGCTTTACTTCTTTAAGAAAATGTCATTTCACATCTTATTACAAAAGTAATACATGCTCATTGTTTTTTAAAAAACAAAAGTATAGATTAAAAAGTTCAAAGAAATCACTCTTCAATCTTACTGCCTAGAGGAAGCTACTGTTAATCTGTCTAGATTTTCCTTTATAGAAGTCCACAAATTTATAAATGCATGTCTATCTACACAAATGGGCAGTTATATGTCTTGGGTTTTAATTTAATAGTGTTCTGAACCAGCAGAGAGACCGACTCATCTTTTTAAATGGCTGGGTAGTTTCCCTGCTATGACAGGACCATATCAGCTTCATCTAGACACCCAGTTTCAAAGGAGCCTCCAGCAGTGCTCTTTGGTTTTAGACCAGTTATTATTGCCCTTTTATCCTGCCAGTGGTAACTACTTTGGTAAAAGCCCAGAAAGCAAGGATTGGGGCATTTTACTCACTTTTTAAAGTGTTTAGCCAGTAAGGTATCTTGAGGAGGAGGAGATACAGGGAAAGGGAGAGGAAGGTTTCAAAGACACTAAAGAAATGGCTTGTACTTATCCCTTTACAATCTGGGCACATGGCTAACTCCTTCTATGGCCTGGGGATTCTCAGTTTCTAGAAATTTGTTTCTAGAGAAAAAGCTGATTGAAGATTTGTACCCCATGGAAAGATTCATAGAGAAGTTTCAAACACCCTGATCCTTACCCTTAGTGGGATTGGTCTCCTCTCTCACCCAGCCTTCCAGGCTGAACTCCCTGCCCAGTTCAAACGCTAACCCCTCTGGGAAGCCCTCCTCATCTTCCTGGTATGAAGCAGTTGCTCCTTTCTAAGAGTTCTATCTGCATAGTCTCTGGAGCCAGACAACCAAAGGTGGACTTCTAGCTCTATCCTTTATCAGCTATGAGACTACAAAAGTCCCCTGACCTCTTTCTCTCTCTGAGCCTGTTTCCTCATCTGCAAAATGGGAATTAGAACAGAGCCCATCTTTTAGGGCTGTGTGAGGATCACATGCCTTAACTTCATGTGAAGGCAAAGTAAGTGCTCAACTAACACCAGCAGATAGGGTTATATTTATAGTCCACTCATACTAATTTTTTTCTTAGTTAAGTGATAGTTTGCAACTTATAAAGTCACACCCTGGAAACCACTGAGCTCCAGGAAGACAAAGACTTTGTATTATCCATCCCAGCACCCTGAACAGTGCCTGCTACATTTGGTTCAGGACACATCTGCTGGGTAAATAAGTTAGAATGTTGCAAAAGGACTGCATATATGGAGAGGCTGTGCAATGAGTCAGCAGTGTGGCTCTGCCAAAGGCAACTCTCTGTCCCCCAAAATCTGTGCCTCTTCTCGAAGGCCCACTCATACTAATTTTTTTCATAGTTAAGTGATAGTTGGCAACTTATAAAGTCACACCTTGGAAACCACTGAGCTCCAGGAAGACAAGGACTTTGTATTATCCATCCCAGCACCCTGAACAGTACCTGCTACATTTGGTTCAGGACACATCTGCTGGGTAAATAAGTTAGAATGTTGCAAAAGGACTGCATATATGGAGAGGCTGTGCAATGAGTCAGCAGTGTGGCTCTGCCAAAGGCAACTCTGTCCCCCAAAATCTGTGCCTCTTCTCGAAGGCCCAGGACCAGAGGTGATTCTGACCTGGTAGATGCAGCTAAACAGTTAAGTGTAAGGAGCGCCAATGCGATTCCAGCTTCCCTGAGATCCAAACCAGTGAGCCAGCCTCAAAAACCTAGAACGCGGCAGCAGGACTTTAGAGAGCAATGACTTTCAAAGCTGTGGAGCTTCCCAGACTGAGAGGGCGACTTTTCTGCCTTAGCATGTCAGGCAGGAGTATCTTCTTTGCAACTTCCAGCAAATGTGAAGTTTCTCATCTTCAAGTATGAGAGGAAGAAGTTCCTCCCAAGGTCCCCTTTTGGTGGTTTGAAGACACAGGACTGGCAGGGCGGGCCTGGAAAGCGGGTACCCAAAAGCCAACCGGTCAGGCTTCTCGGGGAGAGAGCAGATGCCAGGGCCTACTGGTAGAGGCTCTGCTAACACCATTCTTGGAAGCAAGAAAAAGTGAAACAAATGTTTTCTCCCTAAAGGGTCAAGGGGATCGGCATGGGGCACTGCCAGCATCAGGCCCTTCCTTGGCTGGCAAGCGGGGCCACAGCCCCCTCAGGCTACATTTCCACTCCCTGAGAAGTCGAGCTCCTTTCTTGTCACCCCTCTGGAAAAGCTGCCCCGTCTGCATCATGTCCCCTGGCTTCAGAGGACGATGTGCTGAGCGACCTCCGAGTGGGAGGGTGGCAGTGTTTCCAAGTGGGGAGCCTTCCCCAAGGTGGAGAAATGAAATCAACGCCACAGCCTGAGGAGGGCCCCAAACCCACCGCTGTGCCACCGCCTGTCTCTAGCTTCCACTATTCCTTCCAGTCCCAGGACTTCTCCATCCATGACATGAAAGGAAATGGACAATTGCCGCTCCTCCAACCCCTAGAGAGGAACCTGCACTCAAGCCCACCCACGAGTGCGCCCTTCTCCCTCCTCCAACATGTTGTGCCTGGACACGGGTGTGCCTGAGACATGTCCTCAGGAGGGTGGGACACACATGCACCCCCTCCTCCACGTGAATGCCAAGCCCCTGGGGCCTGAGCTCAGACGCCTCCGCTTCCAGGGCAGGCCACCAGGGAGGATCCGGCTTGCAGAGGAAGTAAGGTGGTTTATGCACATCACTCTAAGCCTTTGCTAGCTGAGTTAATGGTTTACTTCTCAGGCCCTCCACTGCGTGAAGCTGTGGAAGCATTTCTGGGGTCAAGACCCACTGAGGGCTCCCACCAGGAAACACAGACAGGGCCCTAACTGCCCTTCCCAGAAAGGGAGTGCAGCCCCTGGCCCACACTTGCTCCTTTCTATTTCCCCACAATTCCACAATGAGTTGAGCTTTCATGCTCGACAACAGCTTTTCGTGCTCACAAGACCCTTGCTACCCCCATTTCCGAGTTGAGGAACAGGCTGGGAGGGGCTCAGTGAGTCCACTAAGCCAGGAGCAGCTAGAGGAGGGCCCAAGGTGAGCATCACTCTCCCCCAGCACAGCGGCCTCATGAAAGAAAGTGACGGATCCTAAACACCTTCTCTTTGCCATCCTTCTCCCACATGGGAAAGTCAATCAACTGATGGATCTCGCTCATCACCATCCTGGAGTGAATGTGAGAAGCTTAGGAAGGGGTTCAAAATACCCTTTGCAGTTTGTGACAGGCTGCTGCAGCCCCCCTCCCACCTCTGTTTCAAAAAAAGAAATCAAGTTAACTCCTGCAACTGCCTCAACCACTAAAAATTCCCAAGGGAATACAGACCAACTTATCAGTGCGCAAGTGGAGTGAGAGCCCACTTCCCCACTTCCATTCAAAGACCTTGGAACCCAGCAGAGAGCAAAGTAAAAAGTGGGTTCTGCAAATGGCTGATACATCAGTGTACGGGGTCTTTACTCTGCCAGGGAAGAAGAGAGATTCTTCAAGTCGGTGACCAATGGCCAACATTTCCCTTCTCATGCTCGAGCCTCTTGTCACTGTAGGATCTCCTATAACTTGGATCCCAGAAGGAAGGGTTGCAGCCTAGAGTAACCAGGTCCTGCCAGGCCCTAGCTAGGAGACAATTTTCCAGCCTCTCTTCCCCAGGTGCACACTCCCTGCAGACCAGCAGGGACATGTGGGCCTGGCCAGCAAAGCTGGCTTCCGCTGTGCACCCCTACTTCCCCTCCCCTCACACTCCAACCCAGCCTTGGATGCCGGCTTCTCTCACCAGAAAGGGAGACCCTGGAAATACTCTAATCCAAGTGATAAACACTCCACTAGCTGTACCCAGGCCCATGCCAGGTATAACAAACTGACCATTCTGAGCTAAGCTGAGACACGGCCTCAGAATCCATCAACTCCATGCCCTAGAGAGCCGCAGTCAGTGACTGGAGCAGGTTGCAATACACCACCTGCCCAGCCCTGGCCTTTTCACAAATGGGGAGATGAAAGAAGCCACGTGCCCAAAGCCCTCCTACCTCCCAGGTGCCAGAAGGCTTCTCCTCCCCGAGTGGCCAATCCAACCTCACCACGGGGTAACCACTAGTTGCCAGTAAGAACCTACCCCCCCCCCCCCCCCCCCCGAGTCTACTCCACTGCGCCGCGGGGCCCTGTTCCCTTCAGCCCGGCCCCTGCCATCGTTCTCCCCCTCTCCCTGCAGGCAGCTCACTCACCGGCAAGCCCCTCCGCTCTCCTCCAGGAGGAGGTAAAGAACACCCTGACTAGACCAGCGGCCTCCTTCACTGGATGCAGTCAAGCACAGCTCCCCAGTGCAAGCACGCCTCAGCTGTCCGTGATTCCTGCCTTGTGAGGCTCTGTCAGGCGCGGCGATTAGACGGCTGCCTGCTTAATGACAGGGCGCTGGCTGCATTCACTCAGAGCCTGGGAAGCAATTGCCTTGAAAATGGGGGTCACAGGCCCCACTCGTTGGCTTTAATTGAATTCCAATATCTGCCTCGAGCTGCCTTGACCTAACTTGTAGCTTCCTAAATACTACTTAAAGGAAGCGGAGTTAATCCAAGCAGCGCTTCTTCCCCAATTTTACTCTTTCCTTGAAACGTTAAAAAGATTTTTTTTTTCAAAAGAGGATTCTAACTCCAAAGAGGGAGGAGAGGGGGAGAGGGGAGTCCACTGAAGCCACTGCAGGGAAGGGAGGGCTTGGACTGGAAGCCTTAAGGAGACTCCAGAAAGGGGATGGAGGACAGGAGGAGGGGCAACCCGGAAAGCAGAGCTCGCCCCGCACCCCCTTCTAGCACCGTCAGCAGAACCCTCATCGCCAGAACGCTCGCCCTACGTCTGGTCACTGAGCTGGAGGACGCAGGCCTCGCGGGCGCTCAGCTGAGTGGGGAAGAGCCCTGGGCTGGGATTCAGACCTCAAGCTTTGCAACTGTTCATAAATCGCTTGCTCTCTGGCCTTCTCTGTAAAACCAGGGCATTGGGCAGGAGCAGTTTTTCTCAGTCGGGGTGATCTGTCCCCCAGGGACATCTGGAGACATTTTTGGCTGTCACCAGTGGGAATGAGGGCGGTACCATGGAACACCCTGCGATGTGCAGGACAGTCGACAAAAATTACCCAGCCCAAAATGTCAATAGTGACAAGGTTGAAAATCCTTGGCTAGGTCATCTCTGAAGAGCCTTCAAACCTTAAAATACTACGATTCCCCACCTTGGACGTGAGTTCAAGCTCAATGGCTCAGAAGACTGAACTTGTCCTGCTGTGCCTCTTTCCAGACTCCTCTCTGCCCCTCCCCACAGTAGGTACAGGGGTCTGCTCCAGCACGAGCCCCGGCGGCGTGACCCACGGTACCCCCAAGCATCACTGTCCCAGCATTCCTAGTGGGAGTTGGGAAGGTCCAGAGTGGGGAGCCGGTCCAGTGCCCTCTTTTTCAGGTAAGGACACTGAGGCCTGAGCAAGAGAGGAACCTGCCCAGGGTCACACGGGGAAGAACCGTGACTATGACACCCATCTCCAGGCTTCCGCCCCGGGCTGGAAGGTCATGCCACCGAGCAGGACCTCCCCCTTAAAAGAGTGACGTCATGTAAGAACAGAGGGAGAACAGACACGAGCTAGGATCCCCAAGGACAGGGCGGAAGAGACCCCAGCCAACCAGACCACCATTTCCCAAGCTGACTGACTATGCTCCAGAATGATCTGGAAAATTTCAGGAACAGAGATTCCCAGTCCCACCCCCAGACCTACAGAGAAAAACTCTGGGGCAAGTGCCTGGGGTGCTGTACTATACGGAAGCTCCCTAGGAGACTGACCCGGCTGCTCTGGGGACTGGGAAGCAGAGATCTTGCCCACCCCACTTCATTTTGGGACCTGAAGGTAGACCCTGAGGTAAGAGCCCTGTCCAAAGTCACATTGAAAAATACCTACCCCCCAGGTGGAATATTCCTTAGCCTTGCACCAAAGCAGGAGAAAGATGGTGTCTGAATCCAAGAAATCCACTAAGGAGGCAGGCCAGGCAAGGGCACTAAGAGGGAGAGAGCTTGGCTTCCCCCTTTCCCCTCTCAACAAAGCACTCTCAGCTATTTTTCCCTCTTCCCAGGTAAGATGGGATCTCTAGAAGGTCAAAAAGGCCCTTCTAGGTACCCTGGCTGAAATTCACAAGGGCACGCAATTAACCTCAGCCAGGCAGCGCAGCGCACGGGGCAGCAAGGCGCCAGCCCGAATTCCACAGCACATTTCACATAACAGTACAGCAGAGACGGTTCTGATCCCAGGTGGCCAAAGAAGGGCAGACTTTTGCCACAGGAGGCAGTAGGGCAGACGGGCCCTGGGGGAGGCATGAGGAGGCAGTCAGCTACTCTGGTCAGTCAACCTGGCTGCAAAGGTGATGCCAGGCTCCTGACCCTGGCCAAGGGCGGGGTCACCAAAAGCCCGGGAAGGAGGGGGCTGATGAGTTTTGGAGTCTGCTGGATTTGAGGTAGGCCAATATCTGTCTAATTGGGGTTCTGGGAGGCAGTTGGGGAACCAAATGCGGCAGGAGCCCCAAACGGGTCCAAGTCCGTGAGATGCTTGGGGAAGCCAGGGCTTTGGGGCTGCCTTTCTTTGAGGCCAGCTAAGGTCAGGGTTGATCTCTGGTTATGGTAAATGAGAGGAATAAAAGGGCTATACACACGGTGAGAGGCAGATTGGGGAGTCCACGTACCCCGATGATGGCGTTCAGCTCCGTCATGGTGACCTGCTTGGCGCGCTCCACCGCCTGTGCCACCTGCTGTTGGTGCTGGAAGGAAAAGGGCACGGGTTAGAGGAGGCCCTCTCTCCAGTCAAGAGGGACGGGCACAGGGAGGACCCCTCACCAGCAAACGTGCCCCTCCAGGCCACGGGATATGGGTGATTGGTGACCTGTATTACCATTAAACTTTTTTCAATGAGCATGTTTTACTTTTGAAATCAAAGTTTAATATTTTAAAGTTCTAAAACATGGATGAGCTCCAAAGGATGGCCATTAAGCGACCACCTCCCTCAACCACACAGACAAAATACCTTTCTCCTGTGAATTTGAATACAACCTGGAGAGTAAAAGATACTATTGTATGATTATTAATTTCCTAAGTGAGTTTACGAGATTGAAATCATGGGGGATAGTGTCCTATTCTTAGGAGATGCAGCAAGCGTAGTCAGTAGTGAATTGTCAGATGACTGCACCTTACATTCAACGAGTCCAGGGGACAAAACATATGCATCTATTCAGAAAGAAAGGAAGCAAAACAAAAACAAAAATCATCTAGAAAGAAAGAGAAAAAGTAGAATTTTTTTTTTCTCTAAAAATCCTCCCACAGAGGGAACAAAAGTGTTAAAGTTCAGTGTGTGCCCTATCCCTGGAGGCAGCCCTGCCCCTGGAGGTGGTACCTGCCGTGTCTATTGCCCTGTGTCTATTGCCCTGTCCCCGGGCTCCAAGCTCCAGGACACAGCCATACCCCATTCTCAGGTGAATGCAAGCATTGATCGCTGTTGGTCTCAGAGGCCCAGGACAGGAGGAAGGGGCTGGGTCGGGGGTGGAAACAAGCATCCTGACGCCCAGGTTAGAGGGCATGAGGCCTGGACCGGAACAAGGCCCCCCGAGGTCTGCCCTGCACCGAGGAACCTCCTCGGAGATGCTTCCCTTGAATCGCCCACTAAGCCCAGCCACCGCGCCAAGTGAGGGTCCCTTGGGAAGTGTGCTCAAAAGGCGATGTGATGAACCAGTCACACCTCTGGTGAGGACACTCTGCCTAAGGCTGGGGTCCCCTTTGGGTACTGGTTCCGCCTCACCGGGGGTGTCTACATCACTGAGTGGCCAGCCTTCCTTGCTTTCATAAGTTTCCAGGTAGGGGAATTTGGGACATGGGGAAGAAGAGGCCAGACATGCTGGTTTGGATGGGACACGGGGGCCCAGTGGTTACCCACTGCCCAGACACCTGCCAGGACCCTCCTCTCCAGCCTCAGGTGGGGGGGTGGCAGAGAACCATTTCTACCAGAACATCATTGGTGCCTCTGATAGGACCCCCTACCCCGGAACCCACTGCAGAGGGCTCCATCAATCCCCAGGTCATCAACTTTGGTCACTTCTGCTGACAAAGTTTGAATGGACAGGGTGCTGGGCCCAAGGCGAGACCTGGGGAGCCACTGGGCTGATCTGGGAAGAGGAGGAGGAGGCCATAAAAGAAGGTCTTACCTCTTGTGACAGGAAAGGCATGATCTGTGCTAAAATTGTGTTCAGTCTCTTGGCAATCTCTGTCTGCAAAGGAAAAGGGACCACATGACGCTCAGGCAAATAAATCAAGTTACTAAAATGTCCCCAGCAAGTGGAAGTGCAAACTTCTCCCAAAACCACAGGCCCTAATGACCAGCCATCCCTTCCACCCTCTGTCCACCTCTTGTCAGGAGGCCCTCCTTAAATCCACAGCATGAAGAAATCTCTTCCGATTCCCCTGCCTACATTTCGGGGAGTTTCAATTTCCTATCAGAGGTGGTCTATAATGTTTGGTTCGGAATATAGTCTTCATCTTCCGGACGGAAGTTCTGAAAACAAAGTAAAGTAAAACCAAGACGACCCCCCCAAATCCCAGCAAAACCCATCACAAGAGTGCATGGCAGCATGGCGAGGGAGGCGGCTCCAGGGCAGCAGTGAGACAGACTCCAGGCTCCCAGGCAAATCAGGAGGTGGTGGTGGAGCTCCTGGGTGGCATGTGCCAAAGGGCTCCCTGGGGCCAGGCTCACATGCAGTGATAGTGGCTTAACGGTCTCTTCACCCACACTACTCTCTCCAGCCTGAAATCCTACCATTTCTTAGGGCAAAGTATTCCCTTCTCTAGGTTAACTCATTAGCTCCCTAACCACCCGCAGTGATTATCTTAGAAAGGCAGATCAACTCTTTCGCCCCACCCCTAACTCCCCAGGAAAGACCATCAACTCTTCTCCACCAGTGTCCTGGGTGAGCCCCAGGCTGGTCACCAGAGTTCAGATCCTGAGTGATGCTAAATGGCTAACTGCGTCCAGACAGGGAGGCCTACAAGCACTGACGGCTGACTCTCAAAACAGCTTTTCACTTCTCATTCTGAGTCCTGAGCTGCCAGGACTGGGGTCCCAGAGCTGACTTCAGATCTTTCATTAGCACATAGCAAACTTGGAGAGCCAGAACCAGGACAACCACCTTTAAATATCTGGGATCATTTGCATGTCCAATGTGACTGGATGAGAAATCTAGTGCGTGGAAAGTGAAGAAACGATGCTGTCTAAGGTCCCTGGGGGGATTCAGATTCCTGAGGCTGCATCCCCCACCCCGTAAGGACACTCTAATTCGTGAAGAGAGAGCTGTTGTTCACCAAAGAAACCTGCTGGACTTTTGCAGCCCCAACTCCCGGGGCTGCCGGTTCCAGTGGGCAGGGCGCCCCAACATGGAGGCTTCCCAGGACATCAGGGCTCCTGGGTGAGGACTGGGGACCCCTGCTGTTAGTCTCTGCTTGGAACAGACCCGGGGTTTTTGGGCAGGTTCCACTTGAGGTGGAACAAGTCTTTGTTGTAAAGACTGTCCCCAGGCAACAGACCATTTTTGGCCAGAGAACTCTTTGTGGGGAAGCTGTCCTGGGCGTTGTAGGATTTTTTAGCAGATGCCAGAAGCATCACCTATCAGGACAACCAAAGATTTCTCTAGATACTGCCAAATGTCTCCAGGGGGAAAAATCCCTCCTCCCTGTATCAGCACTACTGCCATTTATCATGGCTTTAGGTACTAACCTGACCCGTGCTTTTTTCTTATTTTCCAACTTTTAAATCATTAAGCTGCCTCAAGTATTTTTGGAAGGAAGCAAGCTATATATGCATTAACACATAAATGTCTGTCATTCATACTATAAGGAACCTGAGAAGATTATGAAGTAATCACTATACAAATGATTAATATAGTTAAGTGGGGAAGAGTTCTATTTGAAAACAGGGTCAGCTCTCCCTTGTTTTCCTCCTCCAAATCACCCGATGGTGGGGAAGGAGGATGGAATGTCAAAAGTGAGGGCTGTATACAATGGTTCATCTGGAAACCGACAGCTAATGTGGATCTCAAGCCCAGACAGACAGAGAGCAAGGCCTTCACTCATTCGGCAAATGTCTACGGGGCATTTGTTATGAGCCAAGCATTAAGGATACAAAGATATGATAAAAACAAAAACCAAACAAAAATAAACCAAATAAACCAGACTTGTTGCTTAGGAAGCTCACTGGTCCTGGCCCTCCCGTTTCAAATGGCCAGCGCAGCAATGCCCGCCACAGGGGAGGGCTCGATAAATGTTTTGGCCCAACGATATTACAACCCCCTGCATTTATTTTTCAGTTGTGTTGCACGGCCCCCCGGCAGGGGATCTGGGCCTGCCCCAGTGTGAGCAGCCTCTGCGGGAGGGGCCAGGGAGGACAGAGCCTTGACACGTAATTGGGAGGGGGGCAGGCAGCGGCAGAGCTCTCACCAACAGGGTGTAACAGCACGGGCCAGCCAGACCACAGCGAGCCACTGGGTGACTCTCTGGCTGCTGTCCCCTCCCACAGCCAGGAAGGCAGGGGGGTGGGCTATGAAGCTCCCCCCCGCCAGCTCTCCCAGGGGATAAAAGTGTCCCTAGCTGTGGCCTACTTTCTCTGGCAAGCAGGTCAAGGGTCAAGGTCTTAGCAGTTGAAGTAAAAATTTTTCAGTGACTGACCTTCCCCTTTCCCACCGCCTTCAGCAAATAGCATTGTGGGAGGCCGTGGCCACAGGCTTCCCACAGGCGGCATCTTCCAGCAGGCGCTGGTGCACAGCCCAGCATCCTCCAGTTCTGGGAAGGGACCTGCGGGGATTTCGTGGAGCCGCGCCCAGCTCAGGGCCTGGCATGCCGGCCACCGTGTGATCACGGCCAGCTTGCTCAGTCTCACCCCTCCACCGCAGGGCAGCAGCTCCCGATGCGCTCACCCGCACCGCAACGCGACAAACCACGACAAACTGGCATCCAGACAACACAGGGACGCGGAACCCTCCCCAGGCCTGGGGTGTCAGCACCAGGCAGTCTTCCCTGGGGCCCAAAGGCTAGTCAGGACTGCCCCGGGCCAGGGGCGGCGCAACGCAGGTTTTACAAGTGGAGAACTTTTTTGAGGGTGGCGAGTGGAGGAGAAGCTCCTGAAAATGGAAAGTTGGCCAGACCGAACCACTCCTAACAACAACGAGAACGGCTAACAGGCACCAGCACCCCAGCTGCCAAAAGCATTTTGCACGTGTGGACCCACAGTAAGCCCCTAAGGAAGGCATGGATTAAAATTCCCATGTTTTCAGATGGAGAAACTGATGCTCAACACTTAAACAACTTCACTATTCAACGTCCTCCCTTTTCCTAACCCAGAAGCCAAATTTCGACATTTTTGAGAGAGCTTAGAGAAATACTTTTGAAAGAAAAACTACTGGCAGGGTTAATAATTGACAGCATTTCCTATTAGAACAGCTGTTGAAACAGCCTTTAATCCACCTCAAGCAAGCTCTAAACATCAGTTCCAAAAAAGAGAGAAAAAATGAAAAACCAAGACGCACGACTTCAACCATCGGGACAGGTCACAGTGCATGAGCTGGAACCAGATCACATGGGCCAACATTCCTTTGGGCGATTCAGCACAATGTGCTATCAATCAGGCAGCCTTGGTCTGAGACCCACTGCCCTCCCAACGTCTTGGTTCTGCAAAGCTGCCACGAAAGGAAAGGCGACGGATGCAAGCCCGAGGGGCGGGAGGACGGCTTCCTGGGGAAAGCACTTAG